>NC_064307.1:51640292-52295386 GCF_023373825.1 Bactrocera dorsalis
TGCCAAAGAGCAACAGAAGTTTGTAAACTTATTTCTTGTTATTGTTGGCAGCATCAGCTGCTGCTGGCGAACTGTCGCTAATGTTATTTTATTTTCTTTTGATTCGTTTGTGTATTTTTTCCGTTTCCTGCGTCTTTTGTATCAATGTGTCCCGTTGAATGAAATGATTGCGTAAAATGCCGTTAGTCATAAATTCAAAAGAGCATCTCGGGCCAATACATATACATACACAGTTGACTAAGTGTTACGAATTATATACTTTTACAAGGATAACTTATGTAGTTGTGTTGCAAACCAATATTTTGCCAGTTTTGTAAGATTATTTAAAGTTCATTAATTTGAATAAAATTTCTAAAATCTTAAATCACAGCTGCGTGGGTATAAAGTTAGTAAATTTCGTTTAATTTGATTGCAATTTCGGAACTAATATTTCCCTATAATAATTTAATAATTTAAGATTCTGTTGTAATTTTGTAGAATTCTTTTGTCGATAGTATAGCATCATCGCAATTAAAATTTATTATTTCTAAATTTTCCTTTCATATTTTGTGCCTTAGTAACATTCAATTTTTAGCTCTATCATGTAAGACTACAGCAGCATCATATATTGCTACTGATGTCACTGTTCTAGAAAATGGAGATAGCAATGCTGAATTCTTTAGTAAAATTAAATTATTTTGCGTGTTCGTTGCTACGACGATTTCTTATTTATCTTATTTAGAAATGCCCGCAATTGCTTAAAATTAATACATTACCCGAAACGAATAGTACTGTATGTTCTGCTAATCTCAATCAACTCGCCTGAGTTTGTCACTTCTATATATTAAAGCTACAACCAGGAATAATGTAAAAGACATAATATTGGGAAGTCGAAAAAGTCGTATTTCTTATTTTATCCATAGATGTCGTTGCAGTCGTATATCTTCAGTGCTACCAATCCAATTGTGTCATACCATATAGTGAGATTTTAAGCTTCATTTTACCAAAAAAAAATTAAATTCCCGGGAAGTTGAAAAAAAGTTACAGCTGTTCAAAAAAATGAAATCGAACCATTTCTGAAACGAATGTTAACAGGAGACGAAAAGTGGATCAAGCACGACAATAATGTGCGAAAAAGATCATGAAAACTGGAAGAACTTAGCTGGGAAGTTTTGAAAAATCTGCCATATAGCCCTGCCCTTGCACCATCGGACCATTTTTTTTGGTCAATGTAGAACTCTCTTAATGGAGCAAAGTTGGCTTCAAGAGAAGAGAAGGAGAAAAGTTTTACACTGATGGAATAATGTCTCTAGCGGCAAAAAGTGGTCGACCGAAATGGTACATATTTGGTTCGTTAAAGTTCATTATAATTATAAAAAATAAGTTGAAGTTTGATCAGAAATACGAAAAGACTACCCAATACATCTAAAATGGTGACTAGCTATTCAATTGTCAATTAGTCGGTTGCCATGCATAATAGTACCTTATGACTATGATACTGATCTAGTTGACGCACCCCTTATTATACTAGACTTCTCATGTTATTAATGCGGCCTTCCGGTCTATAGATCATCTAGGATAGGCTGAATAGATCATTTATTGTCCCGTTTCATGTCATGTTACGTTCCACCATTTGCCTTCTTATGATTTAGATGCTAATCTACATCGTGACAAAAAGCACTTGGAAATTGTAATTGAATTGTCCGGCTAAATGATATTTCAACAAAAAATATTTTTATAAGTTAATAGGGCTGTCCCTAAATAAGTATTCCCCATATGAGCGCGATCTGTCAACTAGTTTGTTTACAGAAGCTGCTTAAGTCGGTACACCTCTGTAGTGCGTTATGATTTTTACAATGGATAAAAATATCTAAGAAAGAATTTGTCTCTATTTCTAACCAAATTTCGGGTGCGAAGTCGTTGCAAATTTTGGATAAAGCTTACGGTGATTCAGCTTAATCAATAACATTTAACATATGAATTATGCAAAGCCTTTAGGTACGGTCGAGAGATCGTGGAAGACACGCCTCGTTCTGGACAACGTTCAACCTCTTTAAATCATGAAAATAATAAAGAACTGTAGAGTAAGGTACTTGGAAATCGTCATCGTTAAAGAAATGGTATAATTTAAAGTCAAAAATGCAATGAATACAATCGATCAACCACCGTATCACGAGATTTGGCTACGATTTCTTCTTGTTCCTTAAACTGAAACTGTCGCTCTTTTCAGCCGTTCGAAGAGATAAAGCAAAATTCGATGAAAGGGCTCTATTCTAAAAAGTACTTATGAAAATTTTTTCGAGGACTGGAAAAATCGTTGGCATAAGTATGTTATGGCATTACTTTAAAGGCGACAATATAAATATTCACAAATAATTAAATATTTTTCTTTTGATTTACAATTTGTGCCTCAATGTAAATCGGATTGTTTCCAAAGAACTCAATATTTTTCCTTTCTTTAGTGGCAGGGTCTTCTTATCTATGAATATGAATATCTTAATCAAATGCAGACTAACATTTCATATTTTTTTTTAGTTTATTGTCAAGTAGTATTAGTTAAAAAAAAGAATAACCTAAATCCAATATTAGTTCAACAGAGTATTTTCCAGTGAATATCGATCTCGGAGAGTCACGCAAGGGATCTGGTTGCATCTCTGTCGAGTGTGCGATCGATCATTTCCTCAAAAAAGTGTAAGAGGTATGTAGCTCGGCTTGAAACCTATTATAGTGAACCCTAACCTAAAAATTTCTTTGCAATAATGAACCCATGATATGTGCCATGTTCGTATATTCTTCAAATAAAAAATCAAAATGCTTTTAAAAATTATTTTGTTCAGTGGATTTCGAAGATTTTTATATTAGCAAGAGACCTTATCTGTCCAATATTTCGAAGATTTTTCAAATCACATTTAAATTTCTAAACAGCCTTGATCAAAGCACTTGTTAGTACAACAAACTGATCTTCAAGAAAAGAAAACTGCTATAATCCACGTAGTCTTAAGTTTCCCCTGCCCTAAAAGCATTAATATTAAGTTGAAATATAAACAATAATATTTACAGTCTAAGCTTCCTTGTAAAATGAACTGACTTCTTGATCATTCCTCTTACTAAATCGCCAATACCAATCGTGCCAACAAAGTCGATCATTTGCGGACATCATACACATCAATTTACATACACCCACAAAAAAAATATAAAGGGTAATTTTTTAAGAGCTTGATAACTTTTTTTTAAAAAAAACGCATAAAATTTGCAAAATCTCATCGGTTCTTTATTTGAAACGTTAGATTGGTTCATGACATTTACTTTTTGAAGATAATTTCATTTAAATGTTGACCGCGGCTGCGTCTTAGGTGGTCCATTCGGAAAGTCCAATTTTGGGCAACTTTTTCGAGCATTTCGGCCGGAATAGCCCGAATTTCTTCGGAAATGTTGTCTTCCAAAGCTGGAATAGTTGCCGGCTTATTTCTGTAGACTTTAGACTTGACGTAGCCCCACAAAAAATAGTCTAAAGGCGTTAAATCGCATGATCTTGGTGGCCAACTTACGGGTCCATTTCTTGAGATGAATTGTTGTCCGAAGTTTTCCCTCAAAATGGCCATAGAATCGCGAACTGTGTGGCATGTAGCGCCATCTTGTTGAAACCACATGTCAACCAAGTTCAGTTCTTCCATTTTTGGCAACAAAAAGTTTGTTAGCATCGAACGATAGCGATCGCCATTCACCGTAACGTTGCGTCCAACAGCATCTTTGAAAAAATACGGTCCAATGATTCCACCAGCGTACAAACCACACCAAACAGTGCATTTTTCGGGATGCATGGGCAGTTCTTGAACGGCTTCTGGTTGCTCTTCACCCCAAATGCGGCAATTTTGCTTATTTACGTAGCCATTCAACCAGAAATGAGCCTCATCGCTGAACAAAATTTGTCGATAAAAAAGCGGATTTTCTGCCAACTTTTCTAGGGCCCATTCACTGAAAATTCGACGTTGTGGCAGATCGTTCGGCTTCAGTTCTTGCACGAGCTGTATTTTATACGGTTTTACACCAAGATCTTTGCGTAAAATCTTCCATGTGGTCGAATAACACAAACCCAATTGCTGCGAACGGCGACGAATCGACATTTCACGGTCTTCAGCCACACTCTCAGAAACAGACGCAATATTCTCTTCTGTACGCACTGTACGCATTCGTGTGGTTGGTTTAATGTCCAATAAAGTAAACTGAGTGCGAAACTTGGTCACAATCGCATTAATTGTTTGCTCACTTGGTCGATTATGTAGACCATAAATCGGACGTAAAGCGCGAAACACATTTCGAACCGAACACTGATTTTGGTAATAAAATTCAATGATTTGCAAGCGTTGCTCGTTAGTAAGTCTATTCATGATGAAATGTCAAAGCATACTGAGCATCTTTCTCTTTGACACCATGTCTGAAATCCCACGTGATCTGTCAAATACTAATGCATGAAAATCCTAACATCAAAAAAATCACCCGTTAAATACATGATCATCGAGCCTGTCGGTATACACGTGAACAAGTTTTTAAGATATTGATATGAAATGTTTTACATGTAATTTTTTCCTCAAGCATCAAATTTTTCGGAACAGCCGTTTTGGGAGCCCTATAGCAGACCGATCAAAATCGAGTCCTTCTTATTTGAGGAAATATATTCACAAGACTTCGCTTGGATTATTGTCCAAAATAACGGAACAATCACCAAAACATTGTTCAAGTCGAAAGAATATAGAATATAGATGACACAAAAACTGGCCGATAAAAGTCGAGTCTTAGTATGTAAGCTTTATTGGTGAAGTGCATTATTCGATGCGACATAACTATTTCTATTTATTGTATTCGAAAAGTAAATCAAGCATATGCAATGTCGATATACATATTTATTAATCTGTCTATGTACCTATGTAATATGTACGTATGTACGTCGGGTAAATATGCTTGTAATCGTCTAGTAGTTTCGTAATGATGCTATTGCAGTCAATAGAAAATATTTTTCAACCAAAATTCTGGTCGTTCAATCGAAAAGCAATAATATATGCATTATACATATACATCCAACTAGATCCGGAAGAGCGAGCTAATACTCGTATTTCACATGCGCAATGATATAATTTTCATTTTCCAAATTTACGAAGCGCACCACACACATATCCATCAGTTGCCATAGCAAGGAGATAAAATCAAAAATAAAATAATAGCAATCATGTCTAAGTTGAATGGTCGGTTGTAAAAATTGAAAAATATTGTGTGCAAGGACGCACAACGCATTACATTTGTCAAATAAGATGAAGACGAAGCAGAAGACCGGCATGTAAGTGAGATTTGAGTTGGCAACAACAAAGAGCGAACCACAAGATAATCTAATATGGTTCTTGAAGTAAGCAGCAGTTAAGAATCAACGTCGAGACAACCACTTCAAAGGCTAACACACTCTCCCTTGCACACACACATACCAAATATATATCCCGCAATGCTGGTAGATGAATGAATGAATGGACAGTTGGAAGCCCAGACGTTTGCTTCTATAGCTCCAAACGATTATAAGTATTGCAACTGCGCCCAGCCAACGCCCGACCAGCGATGGATGACGTTGGCTCAAACTGAATGATTTCGGTTAAGTGAATGGACAATTTTATGGTGAACAACTCTCTTATGTGGTTAAGCGTATACAGTTGTAGGTAGATGTGGCTTGAAGATACTTATACTTACTGCCTGTCTTTTCAAACTGCACACATACTTAGACATATACATACAGCACAAATAAACACAAGTTTCATATCCTAAATCACACTTGCTTAACTGAAATAGTTTTGATAAGTTTTATTACAGCATTTTAGTAAATAAATGGATAGAGCTTTCATATATTATATTTTGCTCGTTAGTGATTATTTACAGAGAAGCAAAACACACACAACCCTATATGAAATATAACGAAATATCATTTAAAGTTCAGGTATTATTAAAGCAACATCCGAAATATAGACTCTTATAAGGAAAGAATTGCGTAAACAAAAATGAAAGCTTCTGTTGTCATATTTAATCTTTGTCATAAAAATTGTATATTATGGGGGTAATGAACCATGCAAGCGCTCTGCCTACTTTGTTGCATAACGTTTGAGGCATAATCACTAAATAAGTTCTAGTTTTTTAAGGGAAATTCTTATAAGGTGAAAGCTCTATGACATTGAAATCAAAACGAATACACAACAAACACACCAGCTTGATTAAACTCCCGAAACTGCCGCTCTGTAGCTATCACGTCACATACATTCATCTTAATTATTACCAACGAACGTATTAGTTTGTATTTCATACTCTTTAATGATTATTATAGTGAAATTCTTAGCTTTTGCTTAATTCGATACCGACTAGGTGTCTACCAAGTCTCGCATCAATTGTTTATTATAATGCCACTAGATAATATAAGCGTCATGTTACATCTGTCATCCTATTTTGACAAGAACTGCTAAAAGATTGAGCTTTGTGTTTGGAAAAAAGTTTTTCAATGAAAGCTTCCACCAAATATTTGCGAAGTCGTCGTAATAAATTTGTAGTTCTTCCAGCTACATGCACTAGCGTATCATGATGCGTCAAGGACATATTGGATCTAAATTTTTAATTATGATAAAATTAATCCGATATCAAGTTTTGTTAGGATTTCCATGAAAAAATCTTTTGGTTTAATATAGATTTTTTAAGCTTACCACGACGATTTCGATTGCGTTTTAAATGAGCCACTCGCGAATAAGCCAACTGCTCCAGCAAGCAAAGCAAAAATAAAACTGGACGGCTGGAAAGCTTTTCTACTTTAGCGACCGGAAACGGAAATAGAATTATAAAAGCCAAAGCTCGTCAGCTAACCAATTGGCCAGAGATTGCAACTAAAAATACACAAAGCCAAATAAAATACTAAAATAAATACGCGAGCACACTCATACTACTCTACAAAAGGGCAAACCACAAATGAAAACGTAGGAAATGGCAAAGATAAGAAAATGTTTGTAAATGGCTTAAATACCACAGAAACCTCCGCACTCAGACAAACACATTTGTAATATAGCTGAGAGGCAAGGCAAGAGGGTCTGAAGTGGCTGCGAAATACTCGTAGTGAGCAGAGCTGCTTGAATTTTGATTTTGTGCGCCAAAAAGTGGGCGCAAATGTTTGTCGAAGAACTTGACTCGGCGAGACGCTGTGAGTGTTTATTTCATAAGGAAAAATTGGAAATTTATGAACAGGAAACCGCACCCACTTACCGCCACCACCAGCTGCTCTAATACATATGAATCTATGTGAGTGTGTTTGTACATACTTTGGACCCACCGAGTGACACCAATGCTAGTACGCAAGCGGTGTGCGAAAACTTTTGGCGAGCACTGTAGTTGGGCGAAATGAAAAGGAATCAGAAATGAAGTGCGATTTACGGCCATTGAAATCAAAGTTTAGTGTTGCTTGAGTTGATTGCTTGCGTGGAGACGGACAAGCGGTCAGATTGTGTATTAATGTGTGTGTGCAAAGTGTGCGGGTGTGGCTGCTTCGCCCAGAGAAATTTCGGATATACTATTGCGAAAATCATGCAAAAAACACACTCAGACATATATATGAATGTGCATTTGTATTTGTATGTCAAGCAGAGCACGAACAAAGTGAGGCGCGCGTCAGGGAATACAGTTAAGCCGTTGATAACATTTTCTCTATAATTTGGTGAATATTTTCTTAATAGAAAAGGCGAAGCTTCTGGGCATTAGTAAGCGCTTTCCTTTGCTCGCATAAGAGTGCCCAAATTAGTGGCACACAGAGAGTTGATTCGTGCCTTTGATATATGTACTAGAGTACTTGAGTACTTGTGGAGTGGTGGTAGTGTGGTTGTGAACTTCGAGTGGACGTGGTGGCAGCAGCCGGATGTGGCGCTGCACAAGCGGTTGTACAAATTAGTTAAAATGTGCGAAAATGAAAAATGAGGTGATAAATTCTCACAGCAAACGCCAACGACAAGTGTATGAGTTTGTAGTACGGTGATTTGAGTGGATAAGCGGCCAAAATAACCGTCTGCCTGGATTGAAGCAGAGGGACGCAGCTGATGGCGCATAGATAAACGAGTGAAAATGAATGAAAGTCTGAAGAGACAGAGGCTATATATACCATGTATGAACGTCAGTAAAGCGCCTTAAGTGTTGCACAGAGAGGCGCACGCACACAAGCTCTCATAAATATCCCACAAATATTGTGCATACATACGTGGATAAACATATATTTTGCCAAAATTAGTTATTTTCGCACACGTCGTTGTCAAGGATAAAAGGATAATCGTTCTTGAGCTTAATTTAGTAAAGTAATATTTGCGGATTTGTGCAAGAGTTCTCTGTGTACCAAATATAAATACACGTTGCACAAACAATCATGTAGAAAGTAGCTCGCATAATTTGTATGTGGTGGCCATTGGAGCCAAATACGACGATTTTGTTGCCTCAATGACAAATGGTACATATAGACGCCAAAGTAAGGAAATATTGTGATTGGGTGCTAAGTCAATGTTGTGTAGTTGCAAGGTGAGCGGTGTACGTGACAGTTTCCATTTAGGCTATAAAATTGCGACTTGAAGCCATGTGGAAAGTTGTGCTAATGATTATGCAGCGACGTGCTGATTGAGATTGAAACGACTTGGAATTAAGTTAGAATTAAAAAATATTAGAAATACTTGGTGTGTGAGTAACAAAGAAGGCGTGTCAGGTGAAAACTTTTAAACGTTAATCTAATTTTTGGCTTCAAAAGCTCCGGTATGAAAGCTTCCAAATCAGTCAAACCTTTGGAAAATTTTTTTTTTGGAATTGGAATACCTTAAAAAGAGAAAATAACAAAAACAAAAAACAGCAAAAGTATTAAAATCTGTTGTTGAATCAATAATCCTCCGTAGCGTAGTTATGATATTGATGCTTATTCATGACCTCGGGGACATGCGGAAGAGGAAGTCTAAGGACCAGGAAGATTCTAGTCTTGAACATCTAAGCACAAATTAAATGAACTCAAATGCCGCTTTTAAAATATATATTTTTTTGGATGATGCTTCGTACATGTGCGTAGTCGAGTTGGAGAACGGTTAAGAAATTAAGGAGGATACCGAAATATCTCAAAATGTTTTTTGCATGTAATCTAACAAATTTAGATATTTTTTCAATATTTCTTTATTTATTGGATCTTCTTTTTGTTTTAAAAGCCTAACAAGAAGTTATCAAATCTTAAATCTATTTAAAAACAAGACAAGCTCAAGCAAATGATTTAGCTGTTTTGATGATACGTTACTCTTTAGTACGCAGGCATACATATCTTTTCAGGAATGTACCAAAGCATTAGCCAATGGGTTTGGGTGATCTCGGAGTTTAGATATATATTTCATTCTGCTGTCCTCTACTTCCTTTCATACGAATACCAAAGTATTTACGGATATTTTCACTACGTAGGTACCATAGCAAACAAGTGATTGTTTTAAGCATTTTCGATTAGAACTATTATAACATTGTTAGTTGCACAGGTCGTACCTCACAGTTGAATGCCATACATCCAAATCGGCCTTACGGCCATTATATAAAATATAAAATATTATTTAGGCTAAGTTAGTGTATATATTTAAAAGCTTCTTGCCGGCATTCAAGAACTATGCGCCAGTTTTACCTCACTTTCCTTAGAAAATATATAAAATCTGATCAAGCTCTTAGAACCTTCCCATAACCTTTTATTTTTTTCAGTTATAAAGAGTTTGGATTAGGTTGGAATAAATATATTGAATAGACAAATCAGAAGTAATGATTTAAATTCAATATAAGTAAAATCTTCTAAAACATACATTAAGACCATGAGATTTTCTCGTCATAAATGCTTCTAGAAGTCCATCTTGGAATATATTTGGGAATAACTTTTACAGAAAAATCTCAAAACCAATCGGATACGTCACAGAGCTTACAGGATTCATTACAACTTAGAAAACATTGAAAAGAAAACAACAGATATTTGAGGAGCGTAGCCAGATTTGCTGCAGCACAACTTATCTATATTTTTTCTGGCAAATCCACAGCTTAAATAAAGAGCCAACCACCATAATCCTGACAACATCCCTACCTGCTAAACTATACTGCTAAACTACTACACTTTAAAAATACTATACAAAGCTAATTTAAGTCTATGGCTACAATTCCCATACTTACATTCCAGTCGACTTTTATTAACCAAATTTAATATCGATTAATTGATTGATGGAGCAAACCATAAATACGAGATGAAGGTGCGACTGGTCTGTTAATTTTATTTCTCTTCGACGATTTTTTATGCGCTTATACACTTATGTGAATTTCCCCATAATTTTGCTTGTTCTTTTGCTGCCGCCATTGCTTCCGGTTGGCGTAGGAGCCCTAGCACGGCCGGCTGATTGGCAGCACTTCGTGCGTTTCTTATTTTCCGTAGCACCGCAACCACGCGCGAAACAAGAAAGTGCGCGCCTGAAGAAAGCTCAGGGAAATTACAGCGCTGACTCACACCTACACACATAAATGCAAATACACGAATGTGTATTCCAATTCATGTATGTATATGTGTCTGCGTGTGTTTATTTTCGTTAAGCGAATTGATTGAACGTGCAACGGCGGCGTTGGCGAAGTTCAAGATACAGAATGGATAGGTGAAAGAAGATGGAATAGGTGTGTGTGCCAAAGGGAAAACAAGCAAAATTACTTGCGAAGCAATCACTTACTTATGTACACGCTTACAACTACAAACACGCGCATAAATTTAAGTATGTATTACATGAATAAATATATTCGTAAAGGGAATAACGCAAAGCGCAAACGCTCTACGGCAACAGCAACAGCATAACGCCGTTCGAACGTTGTTGGGGGATAACAAATTGATTGTATTGCATACTTTTTTGCTGCTTGACTGGGTAAAGTGCGCGCCAGCATGTCAGCAATACTCAGTTCGCCGGCAACACACACAACCACCCACACGATGTATAATGCATGTGTGCATGTGTGTGTTGGTGTGCGCCAGCATATATGCATAAATCGCTGAGGTGTAAAACATGCCATCAGCAGTTTTAATAGAATTTCGTGTTTGAACACACGCATACACTTACACACATTTATTTACCGTTGAGTATGCCATTTTGATATGCAACGAGATGAAAAAGTGAAGCATTCGAAAATAATAAAATGTGATGCATACTTCAGGGATGCATAAAATGGTGATTTAGCACAGCTAGAAAGCGCACGCCGAATTGAAGGTGTGCACACAAATATTAAGGCATAATTTGAGGCGCTTAAAGCGATAAGCCACAATGTAGCGCACATTTATAGGGGTTTATGGCAACATACATTGTTCAATGCGTGCAACGCGCTTTTAATATTTATACTTCGAGTTTCGGCAACAACAAAACATAGGAATAACCCATGTTTGCTGATAAAATATATATTAGTCGTCGAAAAGAAATGCGAAAACAATATGGCGTCAGTGTGAAAAATATTTGAATTTTCGTGATAAATGAAAATATTTGCACATGAGCAGCTACAAAGATTATAAGACGCCTCACAAACAAGTAATGAAGTTATTACTCCCTCTACTCGCACATACATATAATATATGTCTGTATGTGTGTACTGAAATCAAGTGTTAATGGTGTGCATATAATTTCTTTCTATATATTCAAGAGCATAAATTCTTTTAACGATAGACCACAAAAAAGCGCGTAGATAAAAAATGGCAATTGAAAATGCATTAAGTTGATAAATGTGTAGCACACATTCAGGCGCGCATTTTTTATAAATAACATTTAATGATGTTTATATAAAGTTTTTTGTTGTTTTGTAATTTAATTTAATATAACTTTGGCTTTTGTGACACCTCTTGCTCCGCCTTTTGCATACTCTTGCAACATGTTGCTATAGAATATAAAAGTGTCTGCCGATCCGTCTGTCCGTCCGTTCGTCCGTGCAAGTGATAATTTGAGTAAAATTGTGATATCTTGTTGGAACTTGGTAGACATACTCTTCGATACCCGAAGAGGGCTGGTATTGCGAGTGGGCGGACCCACCAAACGCCATTAATCGAAAACCCATAAAGTGCCGTAACGAAACTCCACAATAAGATAAAAGACTGTAATTTAGTACAACGAATTGCAAAAATGAGACCCCGACCTCCAATAAGTTTAATGTTCATGCCTCTTAAAGTTGTCTGCTTTTTTATTTTCTCTCTCTCTGTCAAACACATATTAGAAAACATTTCCGCATCACAAATCGAAAACTCTTAATTTTTTACTAGAAGGGAATATTCCAGCAAAAAACAAGAAAAAACGTTAATTTCGGCTGCACCGAAGCTAATATACCCTTCACAGGTGCATTTCTTTTAGTAACTATACGTCCAGTTTCTATGGAAGATAAATGCTATAGTAATCCGATCTCAACAATTTTTTCGGAGATTATATTATTACCTTAAGCAGTAATCCATGTAAAATTTCGTGAAGATACCACGTCAGATGCGAAAATTTTCCATACAAGCTCTTGATTCCGACCGTCCGGCTTGTATGGGAGCTATATGTTATAGTGTTACGATATCGGCAGTTCCGACAAATGAGCAGCTTCTTGAAAAGAAAATGACGTTTGCGAAATTTCAAAACGATATCTTAAAAACTGAGGGACTAGTCCATATATATACAAACAGACGGACAGACAAGCAGTCTTCTGCGAAACTTCACCGGATTTTATCTTTTTAACTTAAGGCAGGGTGTCGGAAAAAAATAATTTAATAAGCGGTTATATGGGAGATACATATGAGATATAGTCCGATCTGGCCGCACGTATCTATTAAGTTTTCTTCGCATATCTCAAAAACTGACGAAGAAATTTTTATCTCGACCAGTTTAGACCCATATTCATTTGAGAGCATTTGTGCAGAAAGATCCATAAATCAACCGGTTCTAGTCTCCGTTTCCTAATAAAAAGATTTTCAAACTTTCGGCCGACTTTATAAAATTCATAAAATGGATAAAATCGGGTAAAACCTTGTCATACCCCATGTAAATAACGTCAGCATTTCCAAACATACACTTGATCTTACTCCTCTTGGTGATAGTATGTGTAACACCTTCAGACAGCATCTTTTCTTTTTTAATAATACATCGTATTGCAAAAATAATATAAAAAGTCGACTGAAAACTACATACCACATACCTATGTAATGTAAGATCTTGAAACTCCTGGTAGAATTAACTGCACGTATAAGATTGGTCATGGTATCGTTTAATGCCGAAAATATGTGAATTTGGTGTACGAATTACCCAAGCTTCCATTTAGTACTGCTTATAACGATTTTCGTTATTCTAACAGACCTTATGCCGAATATGTCGGTAAGTGTATGAGTTATATGTATGTCTATAAAATTTCTTGAATTCAATCATCTAGCTGATGTTTTGTAACTTAAGATATTTCTTTGGTTTTAATTTTTGTAAGTTGCAAGAGTAAAAAATTGCATCCGAAATTAGCCTCTCCTTACTCGCGTTATTGTGTTGTTCTTTAATTCGATTTAGTATCTTTTAAGTATGAATCTTACTAACGGGTGATTTTTTTGAGGTTAGGATTTTCATGCATTAGTATTTGACAGATCACGTGGGATTTCAGACATGGTGTCAAAGAGAAAGATGCTCAGTATGCTTTGACATTTCATCATGAATAGACTTACTAACGAGCAACGCTTGCAAATCATTGAATTTTATTACCAAAATCAGTGTTCGGTTTTTTTTTTTTTTCGGACAAATTTTGTTCAGCGATGAGGCTCATTTCTGGTTGAATGGCTACGTAAATAAGCAAAATTGCCGCATTTGGGGTGAAGAGCAACCAGAAGCCGTTCAAGAACTGCCCATGCATCCCGAAAAATGCACTGTTTGGTGTGGTTTGTACGCTGGTGGAATCATTGGACCGTATTTTTTCAAAGATGCTGTTGGACGCAACGTTACGGTGAATGGCGATCGCTATCGTTCGATGCTAACAAACTTTTTGTTGCCAAAAATGGAAGAACTGAACTTGGTTGACATGTGGTTTCAACAAGATGGCGCTACATGCCACACAGCTCGCGATTCTATGGCCATTTTGAGGGAAAACTTCGGACAACAATTCATCTCAAGAAATGGACCCGTAAGTTGGCCACCAAGATCATGCGATTTAACGCCTTTAGACTATTTTTTGTGGGGCTACGTCAAGTCTAAAGTCTACAGAAATAAGCCAGCAACTATTCCAGCTTTGGAAGACAACATTTCCGAAGAAATTCGGGCTATTCCGGCCGAAATGCTCGAAAAAGTTGCCCAAAATTGGACTTTCCGAATGGACCACCTAAGACGCAGCCGCGGTCAACATTTAAATGAAATTATCTTCAAAAAGTAAATGTCATGAACCAATCTAACGTTTCAAATAAAGAACCGATGAGATTTTGCAAATTTTATGCGTTTCTTTTTAAAAAAAAGGTAACAAGCTCTTAAAAAATCACCCTTTACAAGAATAATCATTTTTTTAGATATTTGTAGATTTATATATTACATATTGGGTTGATCTAAATCCTAAAAAGAAGGTGCTATTCAGAAATGATTAAGAACTAAGTAAACTTGCTTTATTAAATATGCATCAGTGTACAGAATATATGAAATGTATAGTTTAATATATACATTTTCGTTTAAGTACAAATAAAGAGATTTATAATTACATTTTATTTACTGCCGTTTCGCAGCCATCGCGCCATCACACGCAAATTTTTAGTTATTACTAATCCGGCTCAAAATTATTTGAATTTAATGTCACCTTTCAGTATAGGAATTTGATTATTTGATTGAAAGATGGTTTACGAGGTATGACAATTAAGTAATGAGACTTATTCCATAAAAACCATATATTTGAAAATTATTCTACAACTCTGCCATCCCCTTCAAAGTAGTCCGCTTGGGCAGCTATACAGCGATTCCAGCGCGTTTTCCATGCTTCGTAACATTTCTGGAACGCTTCGATGGGATGTCCGCGGGTAACCTCGTCACGGCCGCCTGGATGTCCGTAATGGACTCAAAATTGCTTCGTTTGACCACCGATTTTGTTTTAGGAAACAAAAAAAGTCGTAGGGTGACATGTCGGACGAATAAGGCGGCTGTTGCAACACGGCGATCCCTTTAGAGGCCAAATACTGGGACACACTGAGGGCGGTGTGGCACAGCGCATTGTCGTGATGAAGGATCCAGTTACGAGCGATGTCTCGGCGCATCCTGTTGACTCGTTTTCGCAATCTTTCGAGTACTTGGCAATAGTAGACTTGATTCACAGTTTTCTCCGGTGGAACGAATTCTTTGTGGACGATTCCACGGCTATCAAAAAAGGCAATAATCATTGTTTTCACCTTCGACTTACTCATGCGAGATTTTTTCATGCGGGGGGCCCGCGGATACAACCATTATGAGCTGGGGCACGACTAAGAGCACTATCACCATACACTCTTACAATTTTAGCGTACGTTTCCGAAGCTGTTTCGCCCAATCTGGCGCAAAATTTTATCGCGACGCGTTGCTCTTGATTTCGTTTTTCCATTTTCGTGACGAGCACTACAAACACACGTCTACTCAACTTGACGCAGCAGGCGAACTAAACAAGCTAGAGCGATGATACCTATATCAATGAAGAGGGGAGAGATGCCGAAAATAGAGAAAGGGAATTTCAAGGTCACAGATGTACCACAAGCGTGGCAATAAAATCAGTCTCATTACTTAATTGTCAAACCTCGTATAAAGTGCAACCCTACTAACGTAGCTGCCAGTGTTAACGGCCTAATCCTAGCTCAGTAAAATCACTGCATCAGCCCACATGCAACCTTCTGTAATACTTCTGTAATACTTATATATTAAGAAAATTGACTAGGCTATCATAACGCTGATGTTTTATTTTTTATAAGAATGTGCATTTTCTGTAAGACAAATGTTGACAAATTCTTAACTTCAATATTACATATGTATATAAACGTTCTTTAGGAACTTATTTGCCCAGGCTTCTAAGGAGTTTATACAATATTAAAATGTAGGTAGTCATATGCATAAAATAAATCTCAGGTTTCGCTTTAATCTCCTCTTCAACATTTGGCAAATGTAATTTAATACTTGGCATTAAAAGCCGCTCCGTTGGTATCCTAGCTATGACTTGTGACATGCGCATATAATTTTAATGCTTTCAGCAAGCTGTTACCTTTGTACTTAAATTTGGGCCCAAAATTAATTGAGATATTAAAATTTTTGTAAGAGCTTTGGGTGCGAATTAATTAAACCAATGTGCGTCACGTGTAATGCGGTTGGCAAATAATGGTACTTCTACATAAGTGAATTTATGACAGCGCCTGCAAATAGCAATAAATGAAAAGACTTTTTCTTTACAGCAATTGGTTTTGAAGAAAACCACATGAATCAAATCTAGCTGGAGGAAAATATATTAGTTTAGGAAAAAGAAAAGAAATTATTTAAAAAACAAAAGCAGTAGCCAAGTAAAACAAAAATGACATTACAGAAACTTCTCTGATATTGCTTTCTTCGATTCGCGATTTCTCTGCATGCTCGTTTGGTGCATTGCACTCATGTAAGGAATTTACGTGAGTAAAATCCCTTAATCCCTCAGCTTCCACATATCTATTACAAAGCATTATAAAATTTTACCAGGACCTGAAGGAATTTCTCAAACTTTGATGCGTGTTATTTTAGATTTAGAATTTTTACTAAAGGTTTCTAGCCTGTTAAAGTAGTTGTTATAATTTGTTTGATCTCTTTCGTTTGTTGAATCGAAGATAGCTATAGTTGCTTATTGTTTTCAAAATGAAACCCAATTATTTTTGTATTATTCTGGAATTCAATTTGAGTTTACGGATATGTAAGTTTGAATGTCATTTTCTGAATAGCTAATATAGTAAACTTCGAGTGTAGTGGAAAAATAATTTATTTTGACTATATTAAAGATATAAAAACCTTAGTATAGTCAACACTCATAAAAAAATTTAAAACTGAAGAAAATCTTACAAATTCTGAGTAAAAAATTATCTATGGGTAATTCAAGATATTATAAGGTATTACAAAATGTGAGTCAAAATAAAATATCTAAGAAGGCCTGGTGAAAAGTATATAATTTAAAATCATATTATAGGAGACCAAGCCAAAAATAACAACCGAAAAAAAATTACAAAATAACGGCAAAAAATAAGGCATTTAAGGGGCTATACATACCAGTGTGACGCATGAAAAATTAAGCAATTTTCGTGAATTTTTTTTAAGAGAAAGTACACGATTGAATATTTCAAACTTCTTTGAACGTAATAAGATATATTTTCAGCTATATTTTAAGATTTCTTTTACAAAAATGTTAAAAAATAACGGAGTTATGGGCTCTCTACGGAGGTGCCAAAAAAAAGTGCCCCAACTGCTGGCATGATTCCGGCCGAATGAGTAGCTCAAACAAAAAAAATTGAGAAGTTTACTAAACTTAAAAATATTTTCTATTCAGTGAATCTTTGAAAAATTAAGAAAACGGCGTAATTTTGAAAAAAAAAAATCGTTTTTTATGAAAAAACTGGTCGTTTTTTTAATGCCAAATTGACAATTTTCAACCAATCAAAAGGATCGTAGTTTTTGTATAGCAAATATAGTCAAATATACCCAGTGAAGTCGATCGGTCAATTTCTCGTTGAGTTATGATGTCAGCAATTTTGAAAAATGTCGTTTGAGAAAAACGCTTTTAGAATTTCACTTACATACATATGTTTGCACCTCTGAGCGGTCGCCGTTTAGAACGCTGCCATTCAAACACTATTCAAGATACGACCTTGCCGATTTCACAGGATATTTTTGAATATATAAATATCGAAAAAGCGAAAAAAAAATTTTTTTTGAAAGTGTCACACTGGTATAGCCTCTTAAGATTAATTCAGAAATTTTTGGAAACGATTTGACAAATATTAAAAATGTATGTAACTCTGCATAACATTATATAGTTGATGTTTGACTTTAAACATTTCAATAAATGGATAAATTAACAAAAAAAATCTGTAACATTTTCGAGTAAGCCGAAACCGTTTGCCATTTCCAACACTTCACCTCAAATAGATTTAATGCTTGAAATGTTAAAGTCCGCCATTTAAAATCAATAAACCCCAGTTTTTGAGCAATTCAAATCAATTTCACCTTTTTGGGGAAAAGTGATAATTATCTGGCCAACAACAGACATTACATTAACACCACTGACCACACAAAATGCCCGTAAAAGCACAAGCAACGAGTGTAAAAAAGATATTCGCCACAAGCGCGGAAGGCATTAAGGCGACGAATTGTGGGCAGGCGCCGCAAAAAATGTCAACTGATTTCAATCGACAACTTCATCAGACATGATAAGCGCGTTAGAAGGCCACACAGGCAGACATAGAGACGGACACTTGATGTGCTTTGTGAAAAGTGAAGGTGGCATTTAAAGCTTGATGCCAACACATACTCACACACAGTGGAAGGCTGTCAGTGTTGACAGAACCTTATTAATGGGCGTGCGGTGGACATGTGAATGGCAATTGGAGCACATGATTCCATCTTTTGCGCTTAAAATCTGAAGCATGAAGGCAAAACATTTGAGACTCACAACGCGCTCTTATCTAAGCGTCAGCTAATGCTCCGAATTGTAAACATTTCCAGAAAGTGGCAGAGTTTCATGAATGTACGAAGAACGGAAACGAAAACTGGAAAATATTATTTAACGGCGTGTAGGGAAAGTAAGGTGGTAAAGCATTTGGACTTTGAAGAGTTTATTAAAGGTGCTAGTTGGACCGTTATGCTATTTGGAACATGAGGGGCGAGTGTGTTTGTAATGGAGCGTGATTTAGATAAGCGGCCATAATGGCAAAGGGTCCATGATGGTTTTAAACGCAGCTAGTGTATGTATGTATATACGCATTTAATATCACTGGTGTTGTTGTTTACAAAATTTTGATTGTGCTATTTGTTACTGGCGTTGCTAACAACATTTAGATGTTTATGTACCTATGTATGCTCATGTTTGTTGTTGCTGTTGATTGTGGTGTACTTTAATTGTGCACAAGGGACTCATTTCAAACTTGTAAAATTATCGACAAACGCATAAACGTGTCTCCGTGTTAGCAACTCTGTGAGGTTGCATATACACATACCCTCACAAACACATATGTACATGTGTATTTCGTGAGTTATACATAACGTAAATACTTAGCAATGACCATGCCTGAACACATTTCACCGCAGCTTCTGCAAATGCTCGTTCTGGCCACAAGTGTCAAGGCTCAAAGAGGCCAGGCAGTATTTTTTCTGCGACAGTTTGAAAAATTGCAAAAATTATTCTCAACTTGAAACGTTGTTGACACAAGGGAGAAGTACTTGTGCACAGTTCGAACGTAAACATTCTTTTAAACTGTGGGAATTCGCAAAATTCTGAAGTGTGTGAACTTTTAAACTTTTATTTTTCAGTAACTTTTGCAATTTGAGTATGTTTATTTAAGATGTTAAAATTTTATAACGAAAATAGTTTTAAATATGCTGACCGAATGTGCTTAAAGAACCGAAAAGCAGATCTTTATTATTTTCTACGAGTTTTTAAATTCAAAATTCCATTAAAGAATACTTGAATTTAGTGCCACAAATGATTAACTATTTGAAGTTCACAAGCCTAAAAATATACACACTTGACATCAAATTTGACAGGAACTGATCTATTAAACGCACTTAAACTGAATCAAAATTTTACTACTTGACTGGTACAATCTTTTTATTTTAGTGTGAAGTTTGAATTTCAATTGGCGATAAGCTTGTATAACGATTTTGATATATCGGGCCAATAGACTTATGGTGCGTTCCTCGAAGCGGAGTTTTCAGCTTTGCAACCAGAAAAAAAGTCGCAGTGAACCAAATGTGGGTGAATACTGTGACTGAATTTCGTTTTGTGTTGAGATTCTCTGTTATCTCTGTTGCCAATACAAGATCATCAAGCACTGTTTATCTAAATTTTTCAATGTTATCGTGTTTTACAGAGCTGGATGGATGACTTTCTTGAATTAAATTTTCGATAACTTCAGATACTTACCCTGAACGCTTTATGCCTCTCAAATGAAAAGTAATGTGCCGATAGCTCTGTGGTGGCCTAGCCGCTATTTTTAATGCTATCAAATTTTGCCAATTTTATCTCATTCCAATTTTGCTATTGCAGATGGTTTAAATGGGAAGATGGAGTCATGTGTAGAAGTTCACGCAAGTGAGGAAAGTTCTCTGATCGCCATTCACCTGGGAGTGGCCAGAAACGATTCTTTTACATATGACTCAAGCAGCTCACGATCTTTGACCAAGTATCCTCTGGGTAGCCTAAGAACATCCGTTTGAAGGCGAGCTAAAGTTAGAAGGCGAAATATCCCCTACATAGTGCTGTGCGCTGGGTTTGGGATCCGCCACGTAAAAAAACAACCCCAGCGAATAGAAACAACCAGCCTCGGATGAGAGACCCCCCTTTTGATGACGACCATGGAAAACGAAATAAGGACTACGAATTGAGGGCATGCACCTGGAATGTCCGGTCCCTTAACTGGGAAGGTGCCGCTGCCCAGCTGGTTGACGTCCTCGTGAAAATAAAGGCTGACATCACCGCCGTCCAAGAAATGCGATGGACGGGACAAAGACAAAGACGAAGACACGTCTCCAGTGTTTTAGATGTGCGTGCGCTCCGAGGTCCTAACATCGACTCGGACCACTATCTTGTTGCAGCTAAGATTCGCACCCGCCTCTGTGCAGCAAAAAACGCACGCCAACAAACACAAGGAAGGTTCGACGTCGAGAAGCTGCAATCACAACAAACAGCCGAAAGATTTTCTACTCTGCTTGCACTCCTGCTCTCTGAGAGCACTCGTCAACAACTCGGTATAAGGGAACTGTGGGACGGCATTTCAAACTCCTTACGTACAGCTGCAACCGAAACCAAAAGAACAGCTGGTACGACGAGGAGTGCCGTGTCGCAGCGGAGAGAAAACAGGCTGCCTACCTCGCAACGTTACGACCGACCACAACACGTGCGGGATGGGATAGATACCGAGAGTTGAAGAGGGAAGCGAGACGCATTTGTAGACAGAAAAAGAAAGAGGCCGAAATGCGTGAGTACGAAGAGCTTGTTAAGCTGGCCGACAGGGGTAATGCTCGAATATTCTACGAAAAGATGCGGCGGCTTACAGAAGGTTTCAAGACCGGAGCATACTCTTGTAGAACCCCCCAAGGTGATCTAACCACCGATGCCCAGAGCATACTTAAATTATGGAGGGAACACTTCTCCAGCCTGCTGAATGGCAGTGAACACACAACGCCAGGAGAAGACGAACTCGATTCCCCAATCGATGACGATGGAGAAGACGTTTCATTGCCCGACCAAGAAGAAGTTCGAATAGCAATTACCCGCCTGAAGAACAACAAAGCGGCAGGGGCGGATGGATTGCCAGCCGAGCTATTCAAACACGGCGGCGAAGAACTGATAAGGAGCATGCATCAGCTTCTTTGTAAAATATGGTCGGACGAAAGCATGACCAACGATTGGAATCTAAGTGTGCTCTGCCCAATCCATAACAAAGGAGACCCCACAATCTGCGCCAACTACCGTGGGATTAGCCTCCTTAATATTGCGTATAAGGTTCTATCGAGCGTATTGTGTGAAAGATTAAAGCCCACCGTCAACAAACTGATTGGAACTTATCAGTGTGGCTTTAGACCTGGTAAATCAACAACTGATCAGATATTCACCATGCGCCAAATCTTGGAAAAGACCCGTGAAAGGAGAATCGACACACACCAACTCTTCGTCGATTTCAAAGCTGCTTTCGACAGCACGAAAAGGAGCTGCCTTTATGCCGCGATGTCTGAATTTGGTATCCCCTCAAAAGTAATACGGCTAAACTGACGTTGAGCAGCACCAAAAGCTCCGTCAGGATCGGGAAGGACCTCTCCGAGCCGTTCGATACCAAACGAGTTTTCAGACAAGGCGACTCCCTATCGTGCGATTTCTTCAATCTGCTGCTGGAGAAAATAGTTCGAGCTGCAGAACTTAATCGAGCAGGTACAATCTCTTATAAGAGTGTACAGCTGCGAGGGCAAGACGAAATATCTCCTGTCATCAAACAAATAGTCGTCGCACTCGCGACTTGGTTCTCACGTCACTGTTGACAGTCACAACTTTGAAGTTGTAGATAATTTCGTCTATCTTGGAACCAGCGTAAACACCACCAACAATGTCAGCTTAGAAATCCAACGCAGGGTAACTCTTGCCAACAGGTGCTACTTCGGACTGAGTAGGCAATTGAGAAGCAAAGTCCTCTCTCGACGAACAAAAACCAAACTATATAAGTCACTCATAATACCCGTCCTGCTATATGGTGCAGAGGCTTGGACGATGACAATATCTGATGAGTCAACGTTGCGAGTTTTCGAGAGAAAAGTTCTGCGAAAGATTTATGGTCCTTTGCGCGTTGGCCACGGTGATTATCGCATTCGATGGAACGATGAGCTGTATGAAATATATGACGACATTGACATAGTTCAGCGAATTAAAAGACAGTGCCTACGCTGGCTAGGTCATGTTGTCCGAATGGACGAAAGCACTCCAGCTCTGAAAGTATTCGACACAGTACCTGCCGGGGGAAGCAGAGGAAGAGGAAGACCTCCACTCCGCTCGAAGGACCAAATGGAGAAGGACCTGGCTACGCTTGCAATATCCAATTGGCGCCACGTAGCGAAGAGAAGAAACGACTGGCGCGCTGTTGTTGACTCGGCTGTAATCGCGTAAGCGGTGTCTACGCCAGTAAAGAAGAAGATGGATTAAATGCCCCAAATTAATTTAATTTAATTTTAAAATTTAAAACTTCAAATCAATAATAGTACTTCATGGAAAACAAAACTAATGCGTTACTGTAACGTTATTTAAACGGGAAAAAATAATTTGTAAGACATGTTAGCGCAGGGTAATAATAAAAGTAAACAGCTGAGAAGTACAATCCTTCCCGATGAAATAAAATGCAAGTCTCAGTAATGGAAAATAAAGAAGACCGTTTGCGAAAGATATTGACTCAAACATTGGTACGATCAGCTTTTTGATTGAATTAAAATACAACGTCTCATGTACCTTTCGATTCTCTTTATATAAGGAATATGTTCATTAAGTAGGAATACTTCCTTCTGACTTTCATTCATTGTTTCAGTTTTTGACACCAAAACTGGAAAAGAAGGAAACATTTTCAAATCCAACTCCATTCAAGAATTTTACCACCGTAGTCGAATGATTCCAGCACTGCCAAGCAGAGAGTCGTGAATTAAATATGTTTAGTTTACCAAATAACACCTGTGAATTAGAGCAGAGGGAAGAAATGTCTCTCAAAAATTAAATAGTCAGGAATTCAAGAAATATGTTCGATAACTGGGCCTCACATTTCGATTATGTAATATAATATTAGTTTTATTTAAGCGAATTCTTTCCTTTCAAAGTAAAATTCTAAAGCGCTAAATGCAACAATCCTGACATACAGACATGCCGAGTCACTTTAAGTGAATATAATGTATTGGTGTATACGTATGTATATATCTCGTATATGCTTGGTTAAATGGCATTTTATGGCGGTAGACATTTTTGCTTAATTTGTCTGCGTTCGCACATACACAGCCCCAAGCTCCGCTACTTCGGTGTGTCTCATAATTTAATTTAATTACATTTTGCACCATAAACAAACCCACTAAGACCAACTAGTCAACCAGGCCAACACACAAAGGCTTCGAGGTACTCCGAGCGCAGAAGATCTATTTCGAAACGAGTTAGACGGCCCGACTGTCAAGCAGTCAGTCACCCAGGCGCACCAACAACTCCGCAGCGACACATTCAAACAGTTGGTTGTTTGGTCTGTAGCGGCAGTTACTGCGTCAGCCCTACGGTATGCTATAAATATCATAGTTGGAGCGCATATGGCTATGGAACGAAGGAGCGGCACAGCAAACACAGTTAGTTACATTTGACAAAGTCTAAATTACACTTGCGGCTTTTCGCTTTTAGTTTCAGGCCACATACACACACATATACATGCCTAACGTATTTGTTGATGATTGCACAGACTACTTGCCGCTAATAGCATGTATTTTAGTATGTAAGCATGTGTATATGCAGAGTAAATGAAAAAGAAAGAATTAAATAGTAAATGACAGCGTTACTTAACTGCAAAGTGCTTCAATGGGCTCCACTGTGTACGCTCATATCTCACACATACTCCCTCAGCTGTTCGATGTTCATGTTTGGCAGTTTCACAATTAATGTGCTCTCGCATGGAAAATGTAATTTTGCATTGAGACCTTCAGTAACATGTACGCACATACATACAGCAGATGCGTGCCACGGCGTGCGCCAGATAGGCATAATTGAGCAAGTAAAGAAAAAATGGCAACAGATTGACACGATGACTTGAATATAAACAAAATTATAGTTGCAAACGAGAGTATGTGACCTTGCCTAGCCATATGGTGCAAATTAGCATTAAATATTAAGAAGAACTAGGTTAATTTTATATTTTAACATAAAACAGAGAGAATGCATGCCGAAATTTTAAAAGTATTAGAATTTATAGTAATGTACTATAATTCAAGAATTGGTTATTAATGCCAATCTAAGAAGCAAAAAGTCCTAATTTTGACGATTTGTTCTGAGAGTCAGTAAAAAAATCAGCTAATGTCTTAAGTTCTTGAGAAGCAAACAATTTAGGGAGAGAGCGAATTTCTTAAAGAAGCTTTGGAATATCCAATACCACCATAAAAGTATGGGGTTCGCACGAAGTTTCAGAAGAAAATAATTTGAGCTGAATAGAGAATGTATAATCTGCTACAAGAATGTACAACTGCTGTCGTATGACGAACATAAAAATCATTGGCTATAACAACCGTGCTGTTAGTTCTGCTTTCTTCAGAGTGGACAAAGATGCGAAGCGAATTGGTCTGGCAGTAAACGAGGGCCAGACGAAATATTTCCTGTCATCAAACAAACAGTCGTCGCACTCGCGCCTAGGCTCATATGTCTCTGTTGACAACAATTGTTGCGATTTACATGAGTACCTGCCGACGACGGCCTAACCTCACGGTGCTTTCTTTGAAGCACATAGATCAATACAATGCGTTGATCAGCGCCCCATAAATACATTTTGCACATATACTTTGGTTCCAATTGGTTCAGTTGGATAGGGACACCTTAGCCGCCTTGGTCGGTTTGGGTCCCTGCCTGCCTTTAGAGTTAAACCGCAGCCACCGCGAATCTCCACAAAGTGTTAAACCCAATGAGCAGATTGGAGTAAACTCCAAGGGCTAATTGCTTCCCGTGGTACCAGGTTAGTCTCTGGTAAGACCTTGTAGCTTTTGCTACTACCAATTGAGCCCCTAGAACTCAATGACTGGTGAGATTTGTCTCGTGAAACAAATGCCTTATACCTGGAAGAAGTTTCATTTCAAGATGAGTATTAAAGCACTATTTCTGACATAGTCTATGCTGACATTTCAAGGTAAGCGCAGTAAGAGTGCATATGGATTTTAGTTGCCTCTTACGACAGGCATGCCGTACCACGGGTAAATTTTAACCACTACCCGCAGCAGTACGTCACTGTTGACAACGTCCGGTGTGTTTTACGTGGGTACCTGCTGACGACAGCCTTACTCCACGGCGCTCAAAAACACAGCGGATCAAATCAATGCGTTAATCAGCGCCCTGAGAATGTTAAAAATTTTCAGTACCAATTGACAGTGTGGAATGGACACACTAACCACCTTGGTAGGGTTCGAGGTCCTTCTAAAACCTCTGCCGTGCTTTGGGTCCGGCACCCGGGTGGAATCCAACCCCACATTCAACTTACAAAGTATCAGTTCTTCGTCACTGTTGACAGTCATAACTTCAAAGACGTGGATAATTTCATCTATCTTGAAACCAGCATTAGCACCAACCACAATGTCAGCCTCGAAATCCATCGCTGTATGACTCTTGCCAATAGATGATACTTCAGCCTAGGCAATTGAGAAGTAAAGTCATCTCCTCCTCATTACACGCCGGTATAAGCAGAGAAAGACCTCCACTTCATTGGAAAGTCCAGGTGGAGAAGGAAATGGCTACACTTGGAATCTCCAATTGGGGCCAAACAATGAAAAGGAAGAACGACTGGCGGGTTGCTCTAAACTCGGCTATAACCGCGTAAGGGTTTTCTACGCCAATAAAGAAGAAGAAGATCCTTTAACTACTACTGCCATCTTGTAATCAGCATATCAAAAAAAAAATTATTAAGTATTAAGGAAATGAGTTGGACCCGATAAATATGCTATCATGTCAGTTGTTAACCTGATTGCCTATTCAGAATCACTAGGTTTTACGAAGAAAGCAGTTCTTCGCGAAAAAGATACTCGATAGTTAGTGTATAGTGTCAAAACTTTGAAGTTGTTAGAACTGAGTACGCGACTGCGAAATAAAATAAAATTTTTATAAAGACATACCACACAACTGTACATTTGACGAGCTTTCTGGCATATCAAGCATAGCAGTAAGTATGTCATTCTGAAATTTTTGTCCGACTTAATTATAATACGAGGTACAGAAGTTCTAAAGAAATCATTCATTCTAATAAATTGTACACAGTTTAGAGAACATAAGGAAATCTCCGCTAATATCCAACAGCTAAAGTATTTAATAATGTATTCATTATAGGAATCATTTAGACATGAAATTGCAATTTTAAGAACTAATTAATTTATACTAATGAGCTCCATTGTATACCCGAAAAATGAGAAAAAATAGCGCTATCTACTTCAAGCTAGCATATAGATATGTACTACCTTCTCAGGTGGTTGCTTTGAAGGTGGTCCTTAATGAGCGCAAGTGAGCAATCCTAAAAGTATGCCACACTTAATTAATGCAGATGATAATGATAGAAAATCAAAAAAAAGTAGAAATAACCGAAATACCTTATGTTTACACACAACAACACACACCTACATACAAAAAGCATGGCAACAAATGCTAATTGTAATTGTAATTAAATTCTTGAGAACAAGAAAAATTTTAACCTTTAATTTTTATGCAAATTACACGAAACGGCCGACAGAGCAGGAGACCACGAATTGTAGCTTTTGTAATACGTAAAACACACAAAAGGCCTAAAACCCCGCTTGCCTATATACGAAATCGCCGCTTTGATACGCAACAAAGTAAAGCAATGAAGGAAAACGCTTGGCAAATAAGAAACCTCACCCACATAAGCAGGCTGAGCAGCATGTGACCAATTTGTGAGCGTTGCTGCACAAATGAAGTGCGCAAAAACAACATTAAAATGAAAATTAACTACACAGAGGACATGGCGACAATAGTATTTAATGACGGCAACAACAGTAAAAGCAAGCGGCAGTAATAGCGTGCATTTATTTGGCTTAAAGTGAATTAAGGATCTGCCATTTTCAACATTGTTGCAAGTGTAAACAGTGAAAAAGGTTGGTGAAGTAGGCAAATACAGACTCAAGTGGCAAATATGGCGTCCAGCGGTGACTGTTGACAGCTTGCCACACTCCCACTGCCAAGCGACCGCCGTCGTTTTCACCTTTTCACCTTACGCTATTTGCTCAGCTTAAAATCTATAGGTTATTGTTGTTGTTGTGCTGTACGTGAAGATGGGTTCCCCAACAACCACAGTTATAATACATATCTGCCAAGCGTTCGTCGCTTTCGAATGAGTTTTGTTTGCTTTGAGTGTTTCGAGAAAAAAAAGCTCATTTTCAAAATTGATGGAAATCCAAAACTTTGATGTAAAAATATTTTATGTCACCATGTTAGATGTGAGCACGTTTATTTGCGCATTTGTATGTAAATGCGCGGAGAAATTTCCAGTTGGTGGGAAATGTAAAATTGTTTATGATTCGACTTTGCCACTCGTCCGAGGACATTTGAGGGTCGCGCAAAGGTATCCCCTCTTCGTCTGCCGCCAACGTTTCATCGTGTGTCCGCGTGTGTAACAGCAGCATGTGGTAATGTTTACTGCCACCTCGCCCTGCTATTTATGTGCTACGACTTTTTTATGTCTTCTTTCCTGCCTTCTTCGCCATATTTATTTCAACAATATGGCGTTGTTTATTCATGAACAAGATTTGCTGAAATATTTAATAGAAATGATGGACTCCACGGCGGTTGTATAGAGGAGCGAATAAATATTTATACAACTCGACGCATTGTTGGGGTGCCGTCAGCTTTCGTTTTGTGGCGCAATAAGTGGGCCCAGCTTTATGACACAACTGCTTTATTGTGAGCTAAAGCTTTAAGCCTAAGCGGGGCATAGCCGCTTAGTTTTTACGCCACGCTGAGTGGAAGGGAAAATATTTGCTTTTGCTACAAAATTTTTTGGCCCTGTCAGTTGGGCACTCAGTGAGACTGTATTATCAGCGCTAAGTGCTTTTCAAAGACATTCTAAATATAAATACTGAAATTCAAAATGTGAGTAAAAATTATTAAATTCTTTTCATTTCTTTTAATGGCTATATAAAAATATGATTATAAATTTCGAATATGATTTTCATATTAAAGACTTTTACACAAATCGTAATTCAAAAATTTATTTATAATATATCCTTAACTAGTGCAAAAATATTGAGTCAAGTTTATTTTCAATATCACTATTTAAAGTTCATTTCAAAACAGATAAAATACTTCCGGTTCGCCAAGCAGTCAGTACTAAGCATTAACATAAACTGACAATAGTTTTTAACGTCATAGGTTTTATTAAACCATTTGAAGTTCCATAAAATATTTTTCAAAATTGTGAATAATGAACGGATCTGCTGGTGTTCCTAAGAAAGCACAAATTCCTTTTTGAAGGTCCCCGTCTATATCTCTTTCTCAAGGACCACACTAAGTACCTCGGGATAGTCTTGGACAGTAAACTGTTGCTCTCTCCTTCTCTCATGCACTGGTGCTACACAGCTATAGTTAGACCAATTCTGCTCTACGGTGCAGTAGTATGGTGGACAGGCGTACGGAAATCCACCTACCGGAAGCCAATGGAAAGGGTTCAGAGGCTCGCTGCGCTGTGCATAACAGGAGCTTTAAGAACAACTCCAACGGCGGCTCTTGAACTGGTACTAAAACTGCCCCCTATAGATCTCTTCGCTGAAAAATGAGCAGCAAAATCGGCAGGGGGACTACTGGCTGCGAATGAATTTGCACATAGAACCTTCGGGCAAAGCTCAGTGGGCAGTGACGGTTGGGCAAACACCGACTACACGACCTCACTTTTCTACTGAGAAAGAAGGTTCAAAGTAAATATAGAAAAAGATGGCTGGCATAAAGGTATGGGGCCGACAGATCGAGAAAACTAGAACAAATGTTTAGAGCAGGGCGCTAGGGAAAAATGGAGCATCTCTTGTGCACTTGGTACGCATTGGCAATACTGCGTTATAACCATCTGAGGTTCTCACAGTATGATACACTGGAGAAGGTATCGACAGTGAGGCCGCAGAGTCTGTTAAAATTCGCGTCAAGCGCAGGAATACTAAACGACGACTACTCCTCTTAGACTTAGCAAGTGAACTCCATCTGGTATCGAAAAAGATCAAACTGGTCTATGCGTGGCTACCAGATTATCCTAACCTAACCTAAATAATAATCCTTAACTTTCGTTTAATTAAAATCCAAAATTGTTGATAAATTTTTAAAAGACACTGCTTATAATCTCCGCTTGTCCCACTTCTGGAATTATGTACAGTAATACACATTTTATACGTCAAGCTTCGAAATTCGGTTGACCAGTGAGCAAGAACAACCGTTATTGATCAATATTAGCAGATTTAAATAAGTTGTGTTTAACAAATAAGATTTCATACCTCATTAAATTGAAAGTGTGACTAAGATCTCACAGAAAGCCTTTATTATACTCTCACAACATGTTGCAACAGAAAGTGTAATAGTTTTGTTCAGCCAATGGTTGTTTGTAAAGCCCAACATTAACCAATGTATATATGGAGTTGAAATTCGAGCGACTGTCTGTCTGTTCGTCTGTACAAGCTGTAACTTGAGTAAAACTAAGATATATTGATGAAGCTTACTACATAGATATGTTCCTCGAATTATTTGGTACAGGGAATCGGTACAGGAGATCGTTTAGACTAAATTCACTAAACATGCTGGAAATAACATCTTATGTGAAATGTAGTATTGAAAATTGAGGAGAATATTTAGGTGATAGCATGTTCATGTGCTAAACTAGGTAAAATCCGATCAATACTTCGCTTCCTTAAGGGCTATACCAGTGTGACGCATGAAAAATTAGGCGATTTTCGTGAATTTTTTTAAGAGAAAGTACGCAATGGAATATTTCGAACTTCTTTGAACATAATAAGGTATATTTTCAGCTATACTTTAAGATTTTTTTTTACAAAAATTTTGAAAAATAACGGAGTTATGGGCTGTCTTCGGAGGTGCAAAAAAAGTGCCCCATTTCACAAGATATTTATGGAAATATAACCTATCAAAAAAGCAAATAAAATTTTTTTGTTTGAAAGTGTCACACTGATATAGCCCCTTAACGTTTGATTAATGGTATCTCCGACCAACTTTGGTTAATAATAGCAAAAAGCGGATAAATACGTTACAACTGACGTTATTAAACATAAGTAGAAAAGCAAGGATGGAGTCATATGTAGAAGTTCACGCAAGTGAGGAAAGTTCTCTGATCGCCATTCACTTGGGAGTGGCCAGAAACGATTCTTTTACATATGACTCAAGCAGCTCACGACTTCCGGTCTTTGACCAAGTATCCTCTGGGTAGCCTAAGAACATCCGTTTGAAGGCGAGCTAACGTGAGAAGGCGAAATATCCCCTACATAGGGTTGTGCGCTGGGTTTGGGACCCGCCACGTAAAAAAACAACCCCAGCGAATAGCAACAACCAGCCTCGGATGAGAGACCCCCCTTTTGATGACGACCATGGAAAACGAAATAAGGACTACGAATTGAGGGCATGCACCTGGAATGTCCGGTCCCTTAATTGGGAAGGTGCCGCTGCCCAGCTGGTTGATGTCCTCGTGAAAATAAAGGCTGACATCACCGCCGTCCAAGAAATGCGATGGACGGGACAAGGACAAAGACGAGTAGGTCCTTGTGGCATTTACTACAGTGGCCATATAAAGGAGCGCAAGTTTGGTGTTGGATTCGTGGTGGGAGAGAGACTCCGTCGCCGAGTACTATCATTCACTCCGGTGAATGAACGTCTAGCCACAATCCGCATCAAAGCGAGGTTCTTCAACATATCGCTGATTTGCGCCCACGCCCCGACGGAAGAGAAGGACGATGTGACCAAAGATGACTTTTATGAGCGCTTGGAGCTCGCTTATGAGAGCTGCCCCCGCCACGATGTCAAAATCGTGCTTGGCGACTTCAACGCCAGGGTGGGCAAAGAAGGTATCTTTGGCACTACGGTCGGTAAATTCAGCCTCCACGAGGAAACATCCCCAAATGGGTTGAGGCTGATCGACTTCGCCGGGGCCCGAAATATGGTTATCTGTAGTACTAGATTCCAGCATAAGAAGATTCATCAAGCTACCTGGCTGTCTCCGGATCGAAAAACTACCAACCAGATCGATCATGTTGTGATAGACGGAAGACACGTCTCCAGTGTTTTAGATGTGCGTGCGCTCCGAGGTCCTAACATCGACTCGGACCACTATCTTGTTGCAGCTAAGATTCGCACCCGCCTCTGTGCAGCAAAAAACGCACGCCAACAAACACAAGGAAGGTTCGACGTCGAGAAGCTGCAATCACAACAGACAGCCGAGCGATTTTCTACTCGGCTTGCACTCCTGCTCTCTGAGAGCACTCGTCAACAACACGGTATAAGGGAACTGTGGGACGGCATTTCAAACTCCTTACGTACAGCTGCAACCGAAACCATTGGTTTTCGGAAGGTGCAAAAGAACAGCTGGTACGACGAGGAGTGCCGTGTCGCAGCGGAGAGAAAACAGGCTGCCTACCTCGCTACGTTACGATCGACCACAACACGTGCGGGATGGGATAGATACCGAGAGTTGAAGAGGGAAGCGAGACGCATTTGTAGACAGAAAAAGAAAGAGGCCGAAATGCGTGAGTACGAAGAGCTTGATAAGCTGGCCGACAGGGGTAATGCTCGAAAATTCTACCAAAAGATGCGGCGGCTTATAGAAGGTTTCAAGACCGGAGCATACTCATGTAGAACCCCCCAAGGTGATCTAGTCACCGATGCCCAGAGCATACTTAAATTATGGAGGGAACACTTCTCCAGCCTGCTGAATGGCAGTGAATACACAACGCCAGGAGAAGACGAACCCGATTCCCCAATCGATGACGATGGAAAAGACGTTCCATTGCCCGACCAAGAAGAAGTTCGAATAGCAATTACCCGCCTGAAGAACAACAAAGCGGCGGGGCGGATGGATTGCCAGCCGAGCTATTCAAACACGGCGGCGAAGAACTGATAAGGAGCATGCATCAGCTTCTTTGTAAAATATGGTCGGACGAAAGCATGCCCAACGATTGGAATTTAAGTGTGCTATGCCCAATCCATAAAAAAGGAGACTCCACAATCTGCGCCAACTACCGTGGGATTAGCCTCCTTAATATCGCGTATAAGGTTCTATCGAGCGTATTGTGTGAAAGATTAAAGCCCACCGTCAACAAACTGATTGAACCTTATCAGTGTGGCTTCAGACCTGGTAAATCAACAACCGACCAGATATTCACCATGCGCCAAATCTTTGAAAAGACCCGTGAAAGGAGAATCGACACACATCACCTCTTCGTCGATTTTAAAGCTGCTTTCGACAGTACGAAAAGGAGCTGCCTTTATGCCGCAATGTCTGAATTTGGTATCCCCGCAAAACTAATACGGCTGTGTAAACTGACATTGAGCGGGACCAAAAGCTCCGTCAGGATCGGGAAGGACCTCTCCGAGCCGTTCGATACCAAACGAGGTTTCAGACAAGGCGACTCCCTATCGTGCGATTTCTTCAATCTGCTGCTGGAGAAAATAGTTCGAGCTGCAGAACTTAATCGAGCAGGTACAATCTTTTATAAGAGTGTACAGCTGCTGGCGTATGCCGATGATATTGATATCATCGGTCTCAACACCCGCGCCGTTAGTTCTGCTTTCTCCAGACTGAACAAGGAAGCAAAAGAAATGGGTCTGGCAGTGAACGAGGGCAAGACGAAATATCTCCTGTCATCAAACAAACAGTCGTCGCACTCGCGACTTGGCACTCACGTCACTGTTGACAGTCATAACTTTGAAGTTGTAGATAATTTCGTCTATCTTGGAACCAGCGTAAACACCACCAACAATGTCAGCTTTGAAATCCAACGCAGGATAACTCTTGCCAACAGGTGCTACTTCGGACTGAGTAGGCAATTGAGAAGCAAAGTCCTCTCTCGACAGACAAAAACCAAACTCTATAAGTCACTCATAATTCCCGTCCTGCTATATGGTGCAGAGGCCTGGACGATGTCAACAACAGATGAGTCGACGTTGCGAGTTTTCGAGAGAAAAGTTCTGCGAAAGATTTATGGTCCTTTGCGCGTTGGCCACGGCGAATATCGCATTCGATGGAACGATGAGCTGTACGAGATATACGGCGACATTGACGTAGTTCAGCGAATTAAGAGACAGCGGCTGCGCTGGCTAGGCCATGCCATTCGAGTGGATGAAAACACTTCAGGTCTAAGAGTATTCGACGTTGTACCCGTCGGGGGAAGCAGAGGAATAGGAATACCTCCACTCCGTTGGAAGGACCAAGTGGAGAAGGACCTGGCTTCGCTTGGAATATCCAATTGGCGCCACGTAGCGAAGAGAAGAAACGACTGGCGCGCTGTTGTTGACTCGGCTATAATCGCGTAAGCGGTGTCTACGCCAGTAAAGAAGAAGAAGAAGAAGAAAAGCAAGCTGCTACCTCAAATTATCCACACACTCTCTTGATTGACTCCACATGATAACTTTATTTTCATTAACATATGTATGAACTTTTTGACATGGAGAGCGGAACTCAAACATAACGAGCGGAAGAGTAGGAAATCGCAGGCAGCTAAAAATAGCAATCTAATTATAATAAGGCAATCTCAGAATAATTATCTAATTGCAGTGCAAAAAGAATAAAAGTTTTGTTAATATGAGCTGTGTTCAAAAAGTATCGCGAATTTTGTGTTTTTTCAAAAATTATTTATTTATTCATGAATATCTATTTTGTCCCCTTCAAAGTAATCCCCATGAGATATTATACACTTGTGCCAACGGTTTTTCCAATCTTCGAAGCACTTCAAAAAATAATTTTTTTTTATCTTCTTCAGCTCCTCCTTCGATGCCGTCTTTATCTCGTCAAGAGAAGCGTAACGTCGTCCTTTCATGGGCCTCTTCAGTTTAGGGAACAAGAAAAAGTCACAGGGGGGCAGATCTGGGGAATACGGTGGCTGCGGCATCATTAGTATGTTGTTTTTGGCCAAAAAGTCGCGCACAAGCAACGATGTGTGAGCAGGGGCGTTATAGTGGTGCAATTTTTTTGATAGGTAAAAATCGAAGACGATCCAAAACACCTGCAAGCAAAGCAGCTGTCAGCAATTAAATGAACATGACATGAGTACCAACATAACGCCTCAAAAAATTCGAAATTCGAATATGTAACCCGCGAAAATTCAAAATTCGCGATACTTTTTGAACACACCTCGTACAAGTATAACTATGTTTCTAAAAAAATCTTGATTGAATTGTATCTTAATATCATAGTGTATTTCAACATCATGAACACCTCTCCACTCTAAATCCATAAATGTTTATTTTACCACATATTTACATATTCGAGTTAAAATACAAATGCACTGATCAATAATTACTCACTTACGAATTTTGTCTTAATTGATTTCCTTATGAACACAGTTTTATTTGTATAATTTACATACCTGTAACGATAAAAGGTAAAAATTATTAATATTAGTTTGTTTTATATAAAAATTAACTATTTATTTTATGAGGATTTTTATACCTAAATAACTATATTTCTAAAAATAATTAACATTTTATTCCATAACCAAATACATGTTAACAAATAGATGTTTAAATATACAGTGTGTGCTATCTTTAATGTAGTTATATCAAGGATCACTAACTATCAATATAATATCTACGAAATTACGCTCTTGTTTTAGGATTAAGGTTGGGTTAGATGGTTCATCAAAGATTGCACGTGAACTGCTAAGTGTAGTCTTTTGTGAAACCATAAAAACGAAGAACTCTTGTGTTTGAACTTATAACTTGGCAAAACGCATACTATCCAATACAAATTTGCACAGGCGTTTAATATATTTTTTCCAGACAGCTTCTGCTGATGACGTCTGGTAAGATTCCTAACCTTATAGATCCCCTTCGAAAAAAATTAAACGGCCATCAGAAGTTGTTAGACCTCATTTGATCGAAATCTAGCAACAATTGCGTCCGTTTGGCATGTTCTAATTACGAAGCAAATGCCATATGCAACATACATTCACTCAGGTTTGACCGCAGCAATTTTCATTCAGCAGCAAAAGCATTACGTTGGCAGTTTTAAGCTCCACAACCGACCACTTTGGCCTGCACCGCAACATGTCTTCATTGTTCTTACAAACGCTGAGAATTGCAACAGGGCACCTGGCTGCAATTTAACATTTTTCCGAGCGCGTGGTGACCAGTTGAAACCGAGGCTCTGTCAGCAAAGAGTAGTAATAAAAATGTAATTTACTAAGCAAAGTCAAAAAGTGCAAAGAAGCAGAAAGAATGGGTAATGGAAGAGTGGAGGGAGAGAGAAGCAATGCAAGCGAGAGTAATTCAAATTAAGTATTTCATATAAATGTAAGTACATATTTGCATTACTATTTAAATGTGTGCCAAATGGAAGAGAGTGCCCTCGACCACTTGTGGCATTGCGACCATTTTCTTTTATGTTTCCAGGAATGTAAAATAAATACTAATAGAAGTGATTTGTTTGCCACACACCGTCCTCAGCACATGGGTGCGGTGGTAGCGCTTAGTTTTCGAGTCGACCAGTCCACCGGTTCGTTGGCCCGCAGCGCATTGGGTTGCTGGTTCGTGCGAAAATTCAAATATTCGTTAGAAATTTTTATTCCTCTGCGGTGCATTTTTACGAAATGTAAATTTTATTGCATTCCATTTTAATTGAGAATTGGAGTGTTGCACATTCACTGCTCCAGGTAACACGGTTGCCACTGCTGCCCCCCACATTCACAGGTGTCAAGTGCTTCGGCTGCCGTCGCTGTTATTTCGTTGAGGGTGCACTTTTGTGCATGAAAAAATCGCTATTTTTATGAATATTGCCACACATTGCCAGTTTCTCATGAACTTAGTACTGCTGGCAACGGTGTAAAGCTGCGGTGCATGTTAAATGAACTTTGCTAAAAAATTAATGGAAAAAATATTTTCTATTCTTGCATATGCATTTGTATATATAACTTGAAATGCATTGCTGAAAATAAACACCTCAAAGCAAGCTGTAGACTGCTGCTTAGCAAGCAATAACGAAACGAGTGGCACCTCTGTGGGTGCTCCAGTTATATAACCGGCAATGTGTGCACTCTTAATGAAGAAAGTTGCAAAATAATTGCGAAATAAATGCATTTCGCTCGTAAATAACATAAATTGTAGTGGAATTTATATTTCAAAGCAATGTCGAGGGAGCCTCAAACTCAGCGTTTTCACAGAGAAGGTAAATATATTTAAAACTGAAAAAACATAAAGTCACATTATTTGTATTGTTATATAAGTCTTTATATATCAAAAATTTTAGTTAAAGTTGAAGTTGTTTTAAAATGTGTTTAAATCACTTAGCCAAAAACGGTAAGATTAGGTGCTGGATAACGGTTATATATTTTTTTCACCCTTTATGCGCCGACTTACTCTGGCCTAAGTGGATTTCAGTAGAATTATCGTTAGCAGAAACCCGCTTTTAGGGCTTCTTAATTAAGCTTCTTAATTAATTAGCAGCAGTTATATATTTTAGTCTGCAAAATGATCTAATAATTTCAACTATTCCATTACATATATAATAGATAGATTTAGATCCAGCTTTTTTCATACACGGGGGTTTGTCGTTGCTTCTGAAGAATTTAAGTATTAGAAAATGACAAAATTTATGGAATAGGAATTCATAGGACAAGATCGAACACATAGCCTCGTGACAATTCTGAGATATATAGCCATATTTCAATTATAATATCTACAACAAAAATGTTGAAAGAGAAAACTATATGTTGAACGAAGAAATATATGCACTTTCTTTTTTGTTTTCTGAACGACGTCAGACTACGCTTCACTACTTGTCCACCTTTCACAAAAAACTTTACGTCCACACGTTTTAACTTCTATGAACTTCGTTAAATTTGTACAGCCTCAGTATAATTTTTCCTTACCAGACTTCGTCCATCAAGCTCACAAATCCTTTGCTTATTTTGATTTTTCGGCCAGTACATTTCGGTCTGTTATTCCAATCGTAAACTGTAATTTTCTTGCTGAACGCGCAAGTGGCAGAAAAACTCCAACAGCGAAGACTACTTACATAGTAGGCCTTTGCCAACAGCATGTCTTTAGAGCGAGGTGGCGAGCGCCGCTCAAATTGAAAGAAGAAAATTACACGTACGCATTGTTGGCTGTAAGATTTCATGCTTCTTTACACGTCGTTTCGCCACTCTGGATGCAATCCTTCAACGAAGTGGCAGCACACACATTGATACGTACGCACATTTCAAGTTATGTGTGTATAAATGCGTGCGTTGGCGGCAGCTTTCGAGTGGAACTTGTTGCGGCCGATATTTATGTGCACGCCATGCGATGTGCTTGTCAGTGCCGCAGGACGACGTGCCGCGCTAGGCGCATGTAACTGTTAACCACACCCTTTCATATATCAGACACCCACATGTACATACTATATGTATGTAAGTGTTCCACCAGACATACTCAATGTCAAAACCAACTACTGCTGCTGGGACACTTGTCGATGTGCTGCCTTTTAGTTCTACGGTTCTGCGCTGCTTGGAGAAAAATTGAAATAAATCCTGACAAGTGTGTTTTTCTGCGTCGCAAAGATATGAACACACACACACATGCAGACAAATAAAGTATTTACATAAACGAGTATTTGCTGTAAAGTTTTTAAATTTTCTTATACTTGTCCTTTGGGAGAGTTAAATAAAATGTTAAGTGTAGTGACACAGGTGAACAGGGAGACGGTTGATTTTATTTATTCATTTATACGACATAAAACCAGTTAGGATTGTCATTGCTATGTTTAGGGGTTGCCGCTTTCGGCTGGTATGAATTGCTTTCTCCTTATGGATTTAATGTTTGTTGGTGAGATAATGCAAAGGTTTTGAAAGTCCAAAACTTATTTTGTCTACTGCCCACTTTGAGAATAATTTTTTTTTAGCGCCCACATTTTTCACCTATTTAAAAACCACTATAACTTCAAATTAATTATTGTCACCTATACATGTGTATTAACGGAGAATTCTAAACGAAACTTTTACTATAACCAGCGACTTGAAACCCGAGCTCAGTACGGGCTCCACCTTTCAATAAGAATGATTATTGAAACACAACTTTATAGTATTAAAACAGAGAATCTTTTATCTTTATATATATAAATCTTCTGACCGTGTGTTTGCCTTGAGATTGCTCCTAAACGGATGGGCCGATTTTGATGAAATTTTGTCTGTACGTTCAAGGAGATTCGGGAAAGGTTTATGTTTACAATTTGGTCCACTGGAAAATGTTTTTTAAATTATTTTTTCATTTTTAATCAATTTTTAATTTTGTAATGTTTGATCGATAGATGGCGCTACCATCGCAGTATCCAATATTCAAACCTTAAATTGGCGTAAACGTGTATGAAACAAAACGATGCCAAAGTAAAAGGCGATATCGTTGGATATATATCATTATGAGGAAAAGTCGAAAAAATTGGACATTTCTAAAAAGTAAATTTTTTCCATACACATTTTTTTTTCAATTTTTGTTTATTTTGTTTTTCAATATTTTGATTTGTAAATTATTTGATTCGTTCAATTTCGGTCGCTTGCTTTTTTTTTCGTCTATTCAAAAGAAAATTTATTGAAAATTATTCAGTGAAAACTTTACGTGTGTTTCACACAAAGAGGTCAATTGCAGATTGAAATTTGTTACGAAGCCACCAAGAGGTCGACCTAATATCGGTCGGTGTTCTTTTTGCCAACAAAGTATGGCAGGCCAAGGCAAGGCAAGGCAAGAAGTACTCCCAGGATGCGGAGACATACGTTCGGAATTATAATTCGCGGTCAATCAGCAAGTGATCGTCACGATGTTACAGCACGACTTTTCCTACAACAGTTACGATGTTTGATTGTCTTTATCTTGAAGCAACGTATATGTGGTGCTGTTGGATGAGATGTACTTTGTTGAGTGGCAAAAACCTCTATTTTGCATGCACACATTCTTCTTTGGATGATGGTTACACCATAATATGATTCATGGACCTTGCGGACATTACAATCCCACTTCGGTTTGTATGTCTGACAATAAATGCACGAAACACTATTCACTCTGCTTTTCTTTCGGAAGCACAAACTAGAAATGGTAGATATCAACTCTATCGGCGTCGCTCACCAGATAACAGAACGTTCAGCATTCAACTTAGAAGAGTGAATATCGAAGTTGACAACACATGGATCGTACTGTATTCACCATTATTGTCTAATTCACATTCAAAACTCATATCAGTGTTTAGTATTGCAGTTTGGTGAAATCGATAAAATACGTTTGGAAATACGTGACCAAAGGAAGCACAACTTTCGTCAGTGATCCATTTGCAAGGACATTCGGAAATACTTTGATATTATAATTGGGATGCATCGTCGAAGAAATAGTTACGCAGAAAGCAAGGCCAACCAGTAGATTGACATCCAGGTGTCTTATTAACTAATGCATTAGGACGAATTTACACAATCCACCCGAAAAACAACGATTGTTTCTACCTTCGGTTGCTATTGATTAAGGTACGCGGTTCAACTTTATTTGAGTCATTGTTTACTGTGAATAGTATATGGGAATATGTGAAAGTTTTGGAGAAGTAAGCCAGCAATTACAAATGCTGGAACACGTTAATCACTGGAATGAAAATGAAGTTCGCATACTTTTCGATATAAAGATTGTCAAAGACATTTTACATCGTCTTCGCTAAAAATTGGAAATGGTACAATAACGGTTGATACTTCCGGTGGTTCGATATCAATTCCATCTTCCCTTTATCAATTCACGAAAGATGAACTCATCACGAATGTTCGGACATTGGCCAAATTATCGTAACTACGATTCCTTAAGTGCACGCGCAATGTTAGCTGCCAAAAATACCGATGTTGATGACTTAAACTGGAAGATTCAAAGTCAAATTCCGGGAGACTTGCGTTCATACAAATCAATCGATCATCTTGACAATGACGACGACGCCGTCAATTATCCAGTGAAATTTCTAAATTCTTTGGAGAGGCTTGGTATGCCACCGCATCCTGTGCGTCTCAAAGTTGGACCTGTCATTATTATGTTTCGCAATCTTCATGCACCGAAACTGTGTAATGAAACCCGACTGATTGTGAAGCACCCATCGAAAACAAGGGCGCAGAATGCTTAATTGTACGAATTCCTTTGAGTTCTAACGATTTGCCATTTCAGCTCAAATGTATTCCGTTTCCAGTGAAAATTGAATTTGAGATGACGATCAACAGGATAGTCGCATAGTGGGTGACATAAATTTGAAAATGCTATGTTTTTCACACGGCCAGATATAAGTGGCGTGCACACGAGTTGGAAAACCATCTTCTTTGTACATTAACGCACCGGGACAGAAACCAAAAAATGTTGTTTATCAAGCTGCGTTACAATGAAAAAAATGTAGAAAAATCTCAATTAAATTATATCAACACAATATGAATTTTCATTTCAAATTTCTTTTCATTTCAAAACGCATAATTTCACGCAGGACAACGGCTGTGGGGTCAGCTAGTTAAAAATAAAACTAAAATAATCGATCCACATATAAAAACTAATGTGAAGGATGAATCTGATGCTGTTTAATAAGTTTGTTAATATGAGGTTCCAATTTACTCAAGAACAGTCGCAAGTCGCCACGTTCGGTAACAAGCAAACGATTTCTATTTTTTGCAAGCAGTGTTGTCACAGCACTGAATCCACGTTCACCAAATATGACGATGGGAATGCTATCAAGAATCGTTGAACGATTGACCACAATCCAGGGTACAATTGCGAGATCTTTTTTTGTAGTCAAAATTCTTGGTAACCATTTTTGAACTTGATTTTTATTTCCTCGTTTGTTGTCAATTCTATAAGTTCTTCTTCCAGCTGAGGTGACATTGCTGTGTTGACATTCTAAAACGGATCCAACACCCAGTCTGGTATTTCCAAGTTCAAAATGTCCTGCTATCATTCGGTGAAGTCAATGTGGAGATTTTCCAAATGTTGGCAGTAGGCAAACAATTCGCCATTACTGCATGATACTGATAAATTCGGAAAATTGTGAAACTCACGTCTGCCCAGATTCTTTTTGTGTAGAAGCAGTTTGGATGCGAAAGCAGCAACGACGTTTTTTGTTTTAATTAAATTTAGTTTATCGCCTTGCAGTTGGAGATTCATGTCGTTGAACAATTTATACAGGTCTGTCATGTAAGCTATATCATTCTTTGATGTTATGAGCTTGTCGTGAAATTCTGTATCTTTAGTTTCCAAGAACTCTGTAACAGAGTAAAACAGGTTGTAGAATCGAGTCAGACAATTGCCCCTTGATAGTCAACGAACTTCAGTATGAAACAACAAATGATTGAAATCCTCGTCATTAGTAACACAAAGCCGATGAAATAGTCTATCATTCAAAGAGCTGTTGCGGATTTTATTGACTGCTTTGATGACATATTGCAGTAATTGAAATAGTTTTTCACTTAAGTTTCTAGCAACTAAATGTTGTCTATGAATAACGCAATGTCCACCAAGGATATCTGGAAGTATGTTTTTTAAGTACGATATGAAGCCATTATGGCACCGTGTCATAGCCGGAGCGCCATCCGTAGCAACTGAAATAATATTTTTCAAAGGAATCTCTTTCTCATCGCAAAACTTTTAAAATATATTTTTAGCAAATAATAGTTCTTCACATATTTTCTCATCTTTAATAAACAACAACAACAATACTTCATTAGTTGGTAAAGTGGACTTATCGAGCTGAATTGAGAATTGGCTTGTCCTCAGGTGATCGCACAATGATTCTTCAATGATTTCAGCCATTTCATCAATTCGTCTTTGCACAGAATTATTACTCAAAGTTTATGCCGGTTTATGAAGCACAGTAGTTATTACTTCATTTATTGCTGGCAATATTAACTCTTCTCCGATGTTATGTGGTTTGCCTTTTTGAGCAATTAACAAAGAGATATTGTACGAAGCTCGAAGTCCGTCGTCATCTTGCTTAGCAGCCGCCGAAAATAGTTTTGCTACACTTGGCTGAGTATTCTGCTTCTTCTCTAGGTCTTGAAAATATGCTACATTCTTGTCTCTCTTATCTGGATGCATTTTATTCAAATGATCTTGCATTGCTTCATTCGAAAATGTTTTTAGACATAGAAGACACAAAGGCGAGGATGGGTTTGTGGGATTTTCAATGAATCCGAATTTAATGTATTCCGCACAGTATTGCCGTCTCTTCTTTACTACTTCTGACATTGTTTTGCTTTGAGAAATACGTTTAACTTCGCGAGTAGTGTAAAGGAGGCGTAAGTAATGCTCATCTATTGCGCGCAAAACCACAAATGAATATAAAATAACTATTACATTGTTTATATAGGAATGCTTAAGCACAATTATTATATAATAGTACTCAAAAAATATGAATTCTTATTTTTCCTAGAAATACATTTGTAAAAAAAGGATCTTTATCTTATAATTATATTATGATAGCAAATGCCCACATACAGATTTGGCAATGGCAATAGCAATACGTTTGATTGTATCCGTAGAAATGCCCCGTTATGAAACGGAGCGACCGATTGACATGATTTTCATTTTTTCTATATGCAATAAAATAGGACAGATATATGAACTACGCGGAGAGAAATATAGAACCGAGTTTGAGCAATCTTTTAATTCATATTAGTTGATGTCCACAAGTTGTTGTTGAGAGTCGATAGCTCATGTAGTCGTTGTCTAAGAGGCCTCCTAGCCAAATAAAATTACAAATAACCGGCCAGGCCTCTACACAACGCCCCATTTTTATTCTGGGTCTCTTACCGCCCCCCTTGACACCTGCAGCGCCCACAAGGGGGCGTTATCGCCCACTTTGGGAAACACTGATTTAGAGGCATGAAGTAACAAGCTGCAAGGAGAAGTTAATTAAGAAGAAATTTGCGGGAAGTTTCGTTAAACATACAGGAGCTAGAAAAAGTTTCTGAGAATAAGTAAAATTGATGTCGGCTTTTGTGTAATTACTTCGAATATTTTCTATTTATTAACTACCCAACAGTCAAATTAAGTAGTTGGAAATTTTGCGAATGTGCAACTAGTCAGCCTTTGTCAGATTTTTAGAAATATAGCAGATTCCTACTAGTTCAATTTCATTCACTTTATGCTTCGGAAATAATAACAAAAAATATTGTCGACTTTACTCAGTTTCTTCTTCGTTTTGTTGAAAAGGTATTGCTTGTTCGACGAAGCAAAACTTTCAACTTTCCAAAAATGGTGTCTAAGTTTGATTACTTCGGAACCAGTGCAGTTTGGTTAGAGAGTACTAATTGTAAGCTAATATTTTGGGCACAAGTTTAATGCTACAATGTAGGGTTACACATGTACATGTGTTCTTGCATGTGTCTGTTTAATTAAGCGATAAAAATACACAAAGTTCACTTTCTGCTTGAACTTATACGAAACATGTGGCAAGAAATTTCCCTCTCTTTATTACATATTTACATGCACCTTGTATACTCACCGAGCCATAGGCGTGGCAAAGGTCAGGTGCGAACTGTCGGAAAAGTGGAATTTTTTCTCTATTATGTACATTCGGAGTTTTAGTTGGAAAATAAACCGATATTATGAAGGATAAATCGAGTAAATGTTGCTGCGGGAGAGATTTGGCGTTGTAGTCATTTGTTAAATTTGTGAAAGAACACCGAAAATTAAAAATAAATTAAAGAAGCAACACAAAGTTAATGACCAATTACAAAAATACAACCACAATTAGAATTAATATTTATTTTCAAAACATAATACCAAATATTAATTGCATAGATATATACTTGCATGTGTGATATTGAAGATCAGGTGATAAGCAACACAGGAAAATTTAATTATTTGTAATGAAAAAATGCAGGTAAACAGGAAATACAAAAAAAACTACAAAATGAATCCAATCCATGTGTAAACGCTGTGATGGCACTGTGCTATATGCTTCAAACTGTAAGTTGTTATCGCACGTGCATACAATTAGGCGCACAAGGTGGAACGTGCCCCTGTTTCCCATTTCCTGTTCTCAATGAAAAGTTCAACGCTTATTTTTTATATGTAGTTGTTTTACATATTACAAATAAACAAAATTATATTTAAGAAATAGGAAACAGTTTTACCAGAGAAAATATCGGATATGGATGAAACAGTCCCACAGAAAATCTATAAATAGGCAAAAATTAAAATTTCATTTTCCTTTTTGAAGAATTCTGAATAGACACATATATTTGTTGTGAGATGAGTGACTTTAAATAAGCCAGGTAGCTTACCTGTATAGGCTAATTTCGCAATATTCTATAAGCAGCTGCATTTACTCCTGGGTAGCAAAAAAAAATAAGGTTTAAACTTTTTAAATGTTTCTTATATGAGCGTGTTTATTTATGCATTATACAATGCGAATATTTGACCCTCACCCTATCGACTTTATCATACCTACGCTGCACGCTGCACTCCAGCATTTAGTTGCATAGCACAGGTATATCTATGTTGCATGCCACGTCCAAGCTGACTGAAGTCGTCGAATCTCCCCAACTAACGATGCGTGAAGCGTTAATGCAACAATCGTACGCCGAAATGCAGTAGAAGCAGTAAAAACAACAGCAACAGCAGCGAGCTTAGTGCCAGTAGATACCTAACCTAATATACTTATGTAAATGCGTGTATCTATATACTCAGCCAACGTAACAACTGTGGTAAATATTATGTTCTTGTAAACACAAAAACAGCCACGAAAACAGCAGCAACAACCGGACAGCACCAGCAGTGTGGCGAATGTTGACAACAGTGCTGTGACGCAGGTGTCCAAGGAGAGAATGAGGGTGTTGCATTGCCATGGCTTACATTGGTATACCAGCAACAAATAGGCTTTTTTTAGGCTTATCTGGTATGAGTGAGCAGAAATAGTTGTTGTTCTTGTTGTTCAATATTGTATGTATGTATGTATGGGGCATTTGAACAATTACTTAAATGGGTTTTGAGGTAAGCGCTTTAGATTAAATGTTTACCAAAATTGGTGAGTGCATTAATGCAAGCATGAATATTATTAATATTAATAAAAAATGAATAAACAACAATACAAATTTTAACCATTTATTCAATGGTAGAAATAGAAAGTATCAATTCATATCGTAGAATATCGACGCTATATAACAATATACTCACACAATTTTGTTATACTTCGAAAACAGCACAATACCGCCACGAAGTTTCAAACACCTAGAAGGAAATTCGGAACTCCTATAAAAAATACACATATTTCTGATCAGCGTGACGAGCTGAGTCGGACTAGACATAAGCAGCTGCATTCATTTTATCGTATGTCCTTGGCGAAATTGGAGCGTGTATAAATTTCAGACTCAAACTCAAACACTGAAGGACTAGTTTGCTTATAAGTAGGCAAACTAACGGGGATCAATCAAATTCTTTATTCCTGTGAATTCGTTGCTGGCTTGTTGGCATAGACCATAGACTTGACGTTGCTCCACAGAAAATAGTATACGGCGTCAAATCGCACGGCCGAGTCGGAAGCGATTCCATTCATAGTAACGTTCCGGTCTTGATCATCACGGAAGAAGTACGCCCAATGACGCTGCAGGCCCATAAACCGCACCAAACCGTAATTTCGGGATGCAATGGTGATTCAAAGAATACATATGAATGTACTTTCACAGGAATAAAGAATTTCATTGATATCCCAAACCGTTTTTGTTTTATTTAAAAAAAACGTTTGTACCTCTCTTATTGAAAACCTCGCTCTAAAAGTTGAGGCCCCTGACTCCACTAACTTCGAATTTGGTTGTAATAAATTTTAGTACATAATTTCGACTCGTTGTTGGATCGTATGTTTTTCCATGATGAAAAGACAAACTTTACTGTTGAGAAATGTCAAAAGAGTGGGAAAAGTATGACGTCGTTTGCTGTCCCTATTGGTCTACTGTTGTTTTGTTTTAAAATTGGTATGACTTCGTTTGTTGTCCCTATTGGTCTACTGTTGTAGTGCCCTATTGAAAAACCCCATATATGTATAAACAGACAAGTTAAGCTGTAATATCTACATGAAATTTGGCATGGATTATTATCCAAGACAGTGGGTCAATCTTCGATGAAATTATTCAAGTCATATAGCATACAAGGAGAGTTCCAAAGTAAACATGAATTTTTGAATCTAGCGCCCGCTGTTGGCTCAATTTATATGTCGACTGGTGCGTTAGAATCTGCTATCTTTATCGATTGTCCAGCCATTTCATAGATTGGAAGTGAAGTTATTGCATTTTAAGTGTCAGTATCTTTGTGTTATCGGTGCGAAAATGAGGTTCGAACAAAGAGCCAACATTAAATTTTGTTTTAAAATTGGTAAAACTTTTACTGAAACGTTTCAATTGATAAAACAAGTTTCTGGCGATGATTGCCTATCCCGTAGCAGAGTGCACGAGTGTTTTCAACGTTTTCAAAGTGGTGTCCTCACGACGATCAACATGTGGGCCAATCAAAATCCTTGATCATCGGTAATTCCATCGAAACTGTGCGTGAATTAATCATTGAAATGAATGGATTGAATGGAAATGGAATTGAACATCTCCAAAGCATCGATTTATCCCATTTTGACCGAATATTTGGGCTTACGAAAGGTGTGTGCCCGGTTTGTTCCGCGAAGATGAAAGTTGGCGTTTGTTGCACGATAATCCGCCGTCTCATCGATCGACGCTTGTGACCGATTATTTGACCAAAAATCACATTTTAACCATTAACCACTCCTCGTATTCACCTGATATGGCACCGTGAGACTTCTTCCTTTTCGAAAAAATGCATTTGCCTATGAAAGGAAAGCGTTATGCAGACGCAGAGGTCATTCAAAAGGCTTTCATCGGCATACTGGCGGCCATACCGGCCAACGAGCTAAAACACTCGTTTGACATGCTTTTGTGCACGGTCAAAAAACTGTATTGAAGCAGAAGGAGACCATTTTGACTAAAATAAATTCATTTTCCCGAAAAAACTATTTGTTCTGTCTTTTTAAGTCCTCTTTACTTTGGAACGCTTTTTGTGTAAGTATCTGCCGTTCAAACTGATCAATGAAATTAAGTATGTTCATATAACATCATATTTTCGCATTAAGTAACCATAATTCGATTTGAAGGATGAATGTATCAGACTATGGGATTAGAAAGATCTCTTCGGTTTGATTCAAATTGTTAGCCGGTTAGCACAACAGCAGCCCCAAAATACCGGCTAACGAAATGATCAACCAAAGAAGGCTATTGTTATCGCCTCTTATTTTTAGTATAAACGCAAGTAATTTACTTTGACTATTTCTTTTGAAATATAATTGGGAAAGTGTTCAAATATTTCAAACAGAATTTTTAATTACGCACAGTTGTGCACCGTTATCCACCGAACGCCTCAAATTCGACTCCCGCTTCCGTGGCGATGATAATTCATTAAGAAAAAATTCCATAATTATATTTTCATTACTTTGTTTTAATGTATTCTCATAATATTTTTAATTCATAAATATTTTCTGCTTTCCAGTAGGAGAGTTTATGCGATATGCATATATATAAAGACATACATACTAATATTGATATTTATTTTAGTTTTAATTACTTTGTAACACTCTCATCCTTACATTTTTCCCAACATTCACGTTTTCTCGATTTTCTTGATAAATATAGCACAATTTTACTGATTACTTTTAGTGTAAACAAAGAGCACTTCCTCGCTTTTTATGAACATTGCACGGCAGTTAATTACAACGGTACAAATATCTACTGCAAAAGTTGCCAAGAAATTGAATAAATCGAAAATCAAATTTTCAAGAAACTTCCTTTAACCTGAAACGGAATTTGTAATATTTTTGATTACGCAAACAAGCTAACTGCCACCCAGCCAGGAAGCCAACAACACCGGCGTGCACCGACGCACCAGTGCTTATAAAGTCCAATAATTTAATGCCGCTTTCGTGCGCCTACTTAAAATAACAATGCCGAAGCAACATAAATTCCCAAAGTAGTGAGAAAAGTGGAATAAATATGGAGAAAAATCATAAGAAAGCAAGTTTCAATCTTTAAAAATAAACAAGAACAAACTTTAAGCGAAGTTAATTTGGACGAGGCAATAACGAAACAACAACAAAGCGCCAACAAACTTTTGGTTACCAGCCACTTTGCTCCATATATAGGCAGCCGCAAGCCGCAGCTTCCACTTTATGTGCACTGCTTGAGCTCAACTTCCGCCAAGCAAGATGAAGCATAATTCGTCAGACGTGTTTTTGTTGCATGCCACAAGCAGTTGTTGGCGTTGGTGGTAGGGTTGCAGAATGTTCACAGCTACGAAGTTGAGCACTTAAAGTTCGACAGTGCCGCTTCCTGTTTCCTACATAACCTACTCACACATACGAGAATTTCTGCGGCACAACCAAAATACCATATAGGCTGGGACAGAATTGAGCGCTCTGACTGGCACTTGTGTGCGCTCAGGTAACATAGTCAAGCCACCACAAAGAAATCATCAGGCAGACTTTCTTCACTCACCTTAGCCGCAAATTGTTGCAAGGCATAGAGAGGGTGGATATTATTGCTGGGACGATGGCAATGAAACATATGCAAATTTAATATTTTTATTAAAAAACTTTTCGACCATCAACAGTAGCGCAAAAATATGGCAGCCGCTATATGTAAAAAGGACGAAGTAGAAAAGTTTGTGTATTTGCTCTGATCAAAATTTGCTGGTATTGATGGAGGATGTGGACTTGACAGGATTAGAAATTTCAACGTATAAAAAATATTGTGAATATACTCGAAGGAGTCGGGCTTTTAGAGATCCTCTGTTTACATCATTCACCTAACGTTAGAAGTTAAAAAATGTTTCCTGAAGCGATTGTCCTACTTCAGGCAATAGCATGTCTCTCAACACATTTTTTTAAGGACTCCAGCAATTTGACACATCGATGATCTGGCTATGTTGTAATCGATCTCTAAAAAGTACTAAGATATAAATTCATAAACACCTTTCGGAAAATGGTGTATTATTTAAGGCAGCATCCGACAGATGTACAAGTTTGTGGTCTCAGTTTTGCTAATATTTTCAATTTATTAGTAAATCAACTAGTCAAAAATTAAGCAGTCAAATCACTTAAGTTACATTTATTGTACAGAGGAAATTGAGGATACCGGTAGTTCTTAAGTAAGATCTCTCAACGATTATCTGACTGAAAATACGGTCCTCATATGAGGAATCGACTAGATGTGTCTTGGAGAACCCATAATATATACCTTGACTAATATGAAAGTCGTAACCAAACATCTAAAATTTTAATTTATTAAATAAATATAGTGGCGAGTATTTACTTAATTAAAAATGAGATTGATATCACAATAAACGATTCGAAAGACCACGCTTCATTATAAATGAAACAAGGTGTCCAACTTCCCTAGCAGTGGTAAACAAAGCCTTCCACTTCTTGTGTTCATGAGGTCACGATCTTGTATAGTCTCCCATCAAGCGAATTTGAAAATCCGTTCCAAGCTCCAAGTAGTGTTCGGTTTATATAGTAATATAGTATAGGAGATTACCATAAAAATTGTCTACTTTCAGCAAAAAAAGTAAAAGGTCGTTAGTATATCACAATTTTTTGACAATTTATACACGAAAGCTCCATATGTTACCTCTTTTACTGGCAAAGCTCAAAGTTTAATTGCGTTAAAAATCATGTTATCCTCGATTATTAAGAACGGTGCTGCCGCATTGTGCCGTCACTAGTTCATTCGTAAAAAGTTACCGGCCCACGCGCTAAACATATGTAAACCATGGTGAAATGGCTGGGCTAGCATGACACTAAAAAGTTAACTTTGCATATGGTGGCAAAAAGACGCCAGCACTCACCCACCGCCCGCATCTGCATACTTAAAAGGCATTAAAATGGCGCAATTTGGGCAAAAACCAGCTAGAAACAGTAACACCAGACGAAAAGGTAAATCCAAAGCGATTTCCACCTTACTTATCGTCCGAATCGTTGGACATACCGACACGCAAGCTGGTGTTGCCCACACACGTATGTGCCGTAATTTATGGTATATACGGTACCTGGGAATTTTCGTTTGTTGGTGGCAAGGACCTTCGGCTTAGGACCATAGGCTACCACGGAAAAAATATGTGCTCAACTTAATGCGAACTTTTATGTACGAAAATCACGCGCTGACATGTGGCACGAGTACGAGCGGTTGTTGTAACATTTCCATTTGCATTTACTGTCGTACTCTTCGGACAGTAGTGGGCAGCAAAGGAATTTCGTAGGGCCTACATATATTCGACTAGCTAAAAATATGCAGAAAGGTCAATCGTGATGACTCCTGTGCGCGCCGCAAATACGATTTCAGGTGAAGTAAAGTGTGCCATTTTTCGGGTCTGTTGTGGCACGGGGTGCTCGCACTGCTGTGTGGTTGTTGCCAATGGCGGCCAACTCTGTTATTGTTAAAGTTTCTGTTTTATTAGATTTTACTTTTGTGCTGATAATTCCGGCTTGCCTGTGTCCTTCGCTTGTGAATTTATATGTCTGTTTGTTTTTCACTTGTCCTGCGCTGCTGACCGGCCAGTTGGGCGACTAACCAGCAACCAGCCAAATCAATGATAAGGAACAGGAAACGTAAAAGGCAAAAGTTAATGAAGTTGTATGCAAATGGCTGCCACACTTATTGCTAAGTCTGATTGCGCAGGCAAAATGAATAATGAATTTGCTTTGCTATTCATATATTCTTTTCACTGATTTTTTATTGGCTTGGAGCCGATTTGTGTAAGAATGAGAATGATTTTGATCAATTGATATATTTCCTATTTGCTGATAGCGATTAATGCGGTTTGCAGAGCTGGATCTCTAAGTTGAATTTAATGGAGTTAAAGGTTTTCCACACAAAATCACAAACTTTATTTCTCTTAAAATGTAGAAATGAAAATAGTTGCTAGCTCCTCCGCAAACTCGAGTTTGACAATTATCTAGACTTTTAGCATTAGGCATTACTCATAAACTTAGAGTGTACGGTACAATATAGTTTTAATGACCTTACATAATTATTAAAACCGAAACGAAAATGTCTACAAGCTACGCCGAAAACTTATTTCGGCATTTAGCATTTAACACTACTCGCCAAATTCTAAAACTACCATACAAAAGTTAGAGAGTTTATCAACGCCGAAATCGAAAGTACTTGCAATATTTTCTGAAAAGTCGGGTTTAACAACTGCTTTGTCTTTTAGCATTAAACAATACTTGCAAACTCAGAGTTTGCCATACAAATTATTTTACTCATGAAACGTGTTGAAGAACATGTAGCTTTAAGCCGGAGTTTGTGGCATAGCCTTAACGACTTCGACTTATTAAGCCATTCTAAAATAAATTATTTCGGACAGTTGTTTTTTCACAATATTTTTAAATTTTTTTTATTGATATCATCCTATAAAGTAATTAAATTTTTCAACCAAGAAGTGCACTTAGTTTTCACATTAAAATACAAGGTCTGTCGTAAAAGAAACAGAACTTTTTAAATATAACTGTTTCTGGCGGCGCCACCTATTGGTGGGTATATGAAATAAAAAGTTTGATCTCTTGTTGATATTTCGTAAAAATTTTAACACAATTGAATAACTACAATGTTATCGATCAAAAAGTGAAAGCAGCTTTTGGTCATCGGTCGTAAAATGCATTTTGAACAAAGAGCAAATATTAAATTTTGTTTTAAACTTGGGAAAACGTTTACTGAAACATTTCAAATGATGAAAAAAGTTTATGGTGATCAGTGCCTATCCCGTAGTAATGTGCATGAGTGGTGAGAACGAGAGCCATCACCGAAAAAAAGTCGTCTTCAGAAGTCAAAAATAAAGACAATGCTCATTTGTTTTTACGATTCCGAGGGTATTGTACACCGAGAGTTCGTCCCACCCGGCCAAGCGATTAATGCTGTGTTTTACCTTGGTGTTATGAAGCGTCTTTTGTCATTCGTCGTGCTCGACCATAATACTGTGAGGCAGGGTCCTTGCGCATGTTGCACGATAATGCGCCGTGTCATCGGTCGACGCTTGTCACTGATTTTTTGACAAAAAACTCCATATGAACCATTAATCACTCACCTCAATTACCTTAAACACTCATTCGAAATGCTAATTGACCGGACTAAACGCTGTATCGAAGCACAAGGAAACTACTTTGAATAAAAAATATAACTTTTGAAAAATATTAATTTTTTGTTGGTTTTTTTAACAGTCCTGTTTCTTTTGCGACAGACCTTGCAATATTTTATAGCATATGACGAACACTCAAAACCGAGAGTGACGGTACACAACATTTATGATCCGCCATTTAAACTAAAACTCATAATGCAAATTTCTTATTCCCAGTTTAAAGATACAGACGATGTTTGAACAATCAAATAACTGCAAAAATATTGCGACCCTATTGTATTTCTTTAGATACTCAGCTGAGATTCAAGCATCCCCACACATTTCGAAATATCTTTCTTATTTATAAACGGAGAATAACACAAGTTGTTGTGGTAGCACTAAAAAATAATTGTGAGGAATACTTTCGAGTGCCATTGGGGGTGCGTTCCGGTTACGTAAACCGATGGTGCTGTCCAATGCTTTCGCTTCTTTCTAAAGGTAACTTCTCTTAATTTCTCCCATTTTCGGAATTGTAACGCCAAAATGAATTACCAAATGAATTTACGTCGAGAAAGCCGACGAGCCGAAAAACTTGAACGAATTATTTAAAAAACTTGCGGAATCCCATATATGCCAAAGACAAAATTAAATTATGTTGCATTCGATCTCAAATATTGTATATGGAAAGGAAAATTTAATTTTGCGATACCCATAATTCTCACAATCTCCATAAAAGGCAAAAAAAAACAACAACAACAAAAAATAATAATCTGATAATGTCGAAAACCCAGATTGTTTTTTTCCGGTGTGGCAGTGTTAAATTATATCCGTTTGTGCCATCTCAGCCCTTTTATCCCACTTTGCCATATTTTAGTCTGTCGTGGCATGCGCCAAAGGGCCAACAACGTGCCACATATTGTTGAACGTGCACGCGGCCAAGCCAAACTAGCATGTGCGGCCATTTGGTGTGGCAGGTGTCACTGCAAGTGTCAGCTGATAAGGAAATGCGCGCTATTTGAACATTGAATTCAACTTTTTCGGTAGATATGGTTTGAGAATGTGGCTCCATGCAGAACCAGACACACATGTGGTAAACTAAAATGTATTTAAAGTGCCAAAATAAGGAAAGAGATCCTTTTAAATAAATATTTCGTTATTTAAAAGAGTTTGAATAAATGGAAGGAGAGGCGAAACAGAAACTTATATTCACTTCTTTTCCCGAGCTAAGATCGGACGTAAATTATTTTACTTTAATGTTTGCCATTGTACCCTTCGTTTGCGAGATCTTTCAACCTACTACTAATTTCTCTATTTTTCATCATTTTCAAAGACTTCTTCTAAAAGGTAAATTGGTTATGTGAATGAATAAATATTCATTTTTTTTTTATAAATTTTGCATAATATCCTTCGAAAACATTAAATTAATATTTCCACATTTCCATGTTTGATTGCCGATTCTAAAAATTTACTACAGGAAGTGGTGTATAAAAAACTTGGTTTGGTCATTCATTATTTTAAAAGACCTATATCGGACACGAAAGGGAAATAAGATTATCCGTAAAATAAGTCAGCGAATTTTTGATCAATTTCGATTGATAGTCGAAAGGACTGCTACAGAGAGTGACGACAATCTGCTTAGAGCTCTTGAAGCTCTGGATACCAAGTTTAGTCATGGTGAAAATATAATTTAATTTCAAAATTGAACAATAAGCGAAATGCTGTGCAAAGTGTGATGGTAACTTGAAAAAAATTTTTTTTTGGGAAATTAGTACCATCAATTATAACAGTAAGCTTCATTAAAAAAATATTCAAGTGATTCGGGTTGGAAATAGTTTCAAAGTTCAACTCTTAGCTTCAGTATATATGCAGACTTGGAACGCTTTGTGAAGAACTTTGTAGGGAGAGAGAGAAAGAAAGAGAACATTGAGAGATTGGAGAAGCCTTTCTTTTAAAATAATTATGATCTCAACGCAATTTTGATTCGAAGCACCGAAGAGTAAGGCATACCTCACAGCGCTCGCACAACCTCCCCCTAAATAGTTTTAGCACTCCGCCATTTGACTTTGACATCAGTTTATTCTCTCGTATTTAAAATGTGACATATTTATGCAGAAGTGTGACAAACATCAAATATTAAACTTAACAAACTTGTTTATGAAACTTTATATAAATCCACTTTCGAAACTACAAATGAGAACTCAACAATGCCGACAAACATTTGAGCTTTTATAATGAGAAACAATATGAAAGGCGCAGAAGACAAGAACCTGACTTTGGAATTTACTAGCGAAAAATAGTTGAAAACTATGAAATTGTAATGTGACAAAATGCGACACACTTGTAAAGTTAGTTCAACGGGGCGTGGTACGGTGGCAACAAAACGTGCAATTGCACGAAAAATATTAAAAGTTCTTAAGTTGCGCTCAAACAAATGAAAAGTTGCCGACGAAAATTACGAATCGCTCACAAATGCTCGTAACACCACCGCTGATGTCTGACAGCTTTCCAAGAGCGCACATAAATAGCTGTGCGACAGGAGCAGAGTTGTATACAAGTACACGACGAAAAAAATCCCAAATAAGTGCGAAGAGTGCGTTGAGTGTGATTTGACAATTGATGCCGTTGTCTGCGGAGCAGTTAGCGCTAGGTCAGAGCGATAGATGAAGTTTGCCGCGCGGATTTCGTTCGGAATTATTTACTTTTGAATGAATGCCGCAATGTTGCAAGATTGGAGCGTGTCTGTGTTGTTGTCTTCGCAATGTTTTCACGCGCACGAGTTTGATGATTCTAATTTATACGTTGATGAACTGCTGTACGCAACATTTATTTGGCAACAAACAAACAAAAACAAAAACAAAATAGGAGAACGCACATTTTGCACTGCAAAGTTTTCTCAATTTCATTTTATTTTGTATGTGGCGTTTTGAAACTTTTGCCATTAATTTGTGGGAGTGTGTGGCAGTACATGTGATACTACATTTTCGGGAGTGTGGTGCAAAACAAATACACAATTTTCGCCTTGGATTATGTTTAACAAAGATTTCATATTTTTCCGAAAAGTTTAACTTAAAAAGTTTTTAGATATTCACAATAATTCTAGCCAAAAATGTAGACATACCAACTGCAACCGTCAAGAGTTATGAAAACGTGCAAGCACATAACGGGTGATTTTTTTGAGGTTAGGATTTTCATGCATTAGTATTTGACAGATCACGTGGGATTTCAGACATGGTGTCAAAGAGAAAGATGCTCAGTATGCTTTGACATTTCATCATGAATAGACTTACTAACGAGCAACGCTTGCAAATCATTGAATTTTATTACCAAAATCAGTGTTCGGTTCGAAAATTTTTTATCGACAAATTTTGTTCAGCGATGAGGCTCATTTCTGGTTGAATGGCTACGTAAATAAGCAAAATTGCCGCATTTGGGGTGAAGAGCAACCAGAAGCCGTTCAAGAACTGCCCATGCATCCCGAAAAATGCACTGTTTGGTGTGGTTTGTACGCTGGTGGAATCATTGGACCGTATTTTTTCAAAGATGCTGTTGGACGCAACGTTACGGTGAATGGCGATCGCTATCGTTCGATGCTAACAAACTTTTTGTTGCCAAAAATGGAAGAACTGAACTTGGTTGACATGTGGTTTCAACAAGATGGCGCTACATGCCACACAGCTCGCGATTCTATGGCCATTTTGAGGGAAAACTTCGGACAACAATTCATCTCAAGAAATGGACCCGTAAGTTGGCCACCAAGATCATGCGATTTAACGCCTTTAGACTATTTTTTGTGGGGCTACGTCAAGTCTAAAGTCTACAGAAATAAGCCAGCAACTATTCCAGCTTTGGAAGACAACATTTCCGAAGAAATTCGGGCTATTCCGGCCGAAATGCTCGAAAAAGTTGCCCAAAATTGGACTTTCCGAATGGACCACCTAAGACGCAGCCGCGGTCAACATTTAAATGAAATTATCTTCAAAAAGTAAATGTCATGAACCAATCTAACGTTTCAAATAAAGAACCGATGAGATTTTGCAAATTTTATGCGTTTTTTTTTTTTTAAAAGTTATCAAGCTCTTAAAAAATCACCCTTTACATTCAAATATACATATGTATCCATGTATGGGTATAAATAACCAACGATTACGAGTAAATCATTTTGATTTTTTTTGTCGCTTCATGTGACGTTCGTTCTCATAAGCTTAACTTTTGCAGCCTTAGGCTTGTGCCTCAAGCAAACGAAAGCTGCAAATGTCTAAGTATGTGTGTGCTATATTTGCGCTATTTCTCAGTTAATAACGAGAAAATGCAAGGGTTTAAGTAGGATTGAGTTGACTCTACAAAGTATACACTTAAATATTCTAACTTCTGAGAAAAATATATCACTTGTCGCAAGTAAAGGGTAAACTTAAACTTTGTGCTTTTTCATTCGACTTTAGGTGGTGTTAAAAGGCAAGCGCGAGGTTTTGGTTATTTCGTCAAAGAAAGTCAAATGTTATACGAGAAACTCAAACTTGTTAAGCTTAAATGATATTCATTTGAGGCACATCCAGCTAGAAAATCCGAGTAGATCGTGTTGACAGTACTTATTTTAAACTTCTTCAGCTCGATATTTGGAACAATTTTCCCGTTAAATAAGAAGCTTCAGCAAGCCCTTGAAGCTTGTTGGATGAGCTAGCATCTGTTTATTATCACAAAGTAATGAACAAAAACCAATTTCAAAGTGAAGGAGTAGCCTGTGTGCAAACAAGAATGAAAGTTCTGAAACTCTGTAGAAGCTTTTGTTGAAATATTGTCGAAAATTTAATACATTTTGACGTCGCCTTTTCATAGGATATCTTGAAAAAACGCTCCTTGATACAAAACGTACTGATTTGAGACTGAATTAGTTTATACATAACTGATCTGAACTATCCCTACTGAACTATCCCTAGAAAGTAAAAGTCGGATGTGGTTCATGTTCTGTAACTTTGTATAGTATTTAGAAAGTGATCCTTCATTTTCTTGAGTAGAGTGAAAAGTAAAGTTTCTTCCCTTTGCTCTATCATAAAACTTTATAAGTAACCTTTTAGAGCCGATTTTATTTGTATAGTATTCGTATAAATCTGGTCTATAAGCTGTAACATCGGCCTTTTGGGGTTTGAGGGGTGTCGGTTCATTTGGTTCAAATTAGTGGTAACACACAGTTAAGAGAGTAGGGTCTGACAAAACTTTGAATTTTGAAATTGGCAGAACGAAGAAACATTCAGATAGATGCAGATCAATTGGGAGTAAGGGGAAGGTATACGCATTTTATTAATACTGAAGATTATGTATTCAGACAACCAGAACAAAATTATTTAATTCTGTTTTCGGTGACAACTTTTTAAGTATAATTCCTAATTAGGAATGTAGGGAGTCTCATATGCAACCCTACAATTAGGTGTTTCAAAGAATTAGCCTCTCTTTTTCTCTTTTCGATTAATCACCCTGCTCCACCTTTGCGCCGCCCTTATACTTATTTTGAGGTAGAGGTATATAGTGGCGGTCGTTGTCGGGCTGTAAACTTTTATGGAAAGTTTTCAGCGCTCCTTGCGCTTTGTTCGCCTTCACTTTGGTGCGTTTGAACAAAATTTTAATACGCTTTGGCGTTCAACTTTGTAACCTTTTAATAATGTATGCTCTAAAAAAGTTAAATACGTGAAGCTTTTTAATGCAAGTAGTTTGTATTTTGCAGGCTTGTTAGTTAACAAGGCAGCGAACCTGCCTTGGCGACAGCCGACCGACGATCGCCGACTGCTGAGCGCCGCACTAGTTGCAGAATTGCATGGAAATGTGACTTGCTGACGACGGGCTGTTGTGCAAAGCCGACAGCGATAAAGCTGCCTGATTGTTGAGATTTCTGCTTTGCCTATGTTGTTGGTTTGTTGTTTGTGTCGTTGTCGGTTGTGCAAAATGCAACACTACGCTTTTCGCGCGCGCCACACTTTATGCTACTTTAGTAAGTGCCTTTTTTCGTTTTCCTTCTTTACTAGAAATAATTTTTGCTACTTGTTTATTTTTTCGCATTTTCTTTTATGCTTCATATTTATTTTTTGAAGCCCATATAAATGCGCGCGCGCTGATGAGTATGTCTACATATGTGTATGTGTAGAGGGTGTGCATAGAACTTTATTGCTGTCACGTTTGTCGCTCGCTTCTTGCAATCGTCGCGCCGTTCCAGTAGCTCTGCTCACCTCCTCAGCATGCTCGGAACCTTTCAGCCCTTTTTAGCTAACAAATCCAATTATATGGGAAAATTTTCACTTAACTTTGTAGTGGGAGCGTAAAATTTCGCAAAAAAGAAAAACACAGCAAAAGGTGCAAAAAGCAGCTGAAAGAGTTCGGAAAGCGTGTGAAGTGCGTGCGTGGTGGTCGCAAGCGCGGCGGGGACAGGTCTTATAAGCGGTTAGGAAAAAGGTACGCAAATAAAATTGCGACTTTGTAAGGGTCTCATTGAAAGGCAAAAAAGAAGGTATCATAATCGCATGTATTGTTGGTATGTGGGTGAGGTAAGCTTCTCTCATTTTGCACGAAATGAAAAAAGTGGCAGAGACACACAGTCATAAGCAAAGAAATTTAGTGTAAACGGAATCTCATCAAAAATATTCGGGTTGGGCTAGGTCAGCGACCAAAGTTAATATCCAAAACCGTATGTTGAACACATTTTATTATTTTCGTAGATTTCAGGCAAATTAAATTGAAAGTGGGATTTGTTTGGAAAAATACGAGTTTGAAATAGATTGGACTTTGGGATGAGGGAGCTAATAAAAACGCCAATGTACCGGAGATAACAAATTCTAGTGAATTGGATTTAGTGCAGACTACAAATTCAATTTTATTACGCCGAGGTTGTGCACAAACACACCTGAAATCTACCCATGTATACAGCTGATTCATTAAACATGTTTATGGCACCTGCAAAATGGATGTATATAGTCCAGTTAATGAATTAATATCTATCTATTTTCCAACTCATACGCTACCTAAGCAGCTAAATGTGCCGTTAAACATTTCTAAAACGGCGGCCATAAACTATGCGAGTTGTAAAAGCAGCTAGTCGTTGGCAGTAGTAAATGTGGATAGTAAAAGCTGCCTGGTTTTATGGGTTCAAAGCAGCCGAGGCAGCAAAAAATTATAGAGCTAAATACACGAATAAATAAAACAAAAATTTAGCAAAAGAGATGTCACGAAATGCATGTAGTTCCAGCTTTTCTCTTATAATAAAATGTTTGCCTGCGTGTGTGCGTGTGTGGTCAATAAATGGAAATTGTAAAAGGTAGTAAAATGTACAAAACTGTAGGTTATAAATTAATTTAGTATGGTAAATAGCATGTGAATCATAAAGTCTCTAGTTGTATTCGACCTTAGATTTATAAGGCAAATAAAATAAATCCCAAGCTTAAAGGGGGATACATTTAATGAGGTGGAACGTGGGTGTAATAAAAGTGGATTTGTGGAGTGGAGCTTAATACATTGTTGATAGTTTTGTATATAAGATTTAGTTGGGAAATATCCTAATTTGTTATTAGAAAACATTTTACAAAGTTATCATTCAGCGTGAAATTTATGTAAATCTGAAATCCTTCGTACTTTACTAGGAAGCCTTAGTTATACTAAGATTCTGCACTAATCAATTTCAGATAATACGACTTCCTAGTATCACTCGGTCTTTGGCCTCTTGAATATGTTGATTCCAAAGATTGGTCCAGGAGCTGTAATTTTAAGTCTCATGTCCAATATGAAAGAAAAACAAGTAAGGAAGGGCTAAGTTCGGGTGTCACCGAACATTTTATACTCTCGCATGATAAAGTGATAATCGAGATTTCATTATCCGTCATTTACATATTTGTTTATTTTGGTTCATAATGTATATATTGTATTATACAGAGAAGGAATCAGATGGAATTCAAAATAGCGTTATATCGGAAGAAGGCGTGGTTGTGAACCGATTTCGCCCATATTTCGTACATATCATCAGGGTGTTAAGAAAATATTGTATACCAAATTTCATTGAGATCGGTTGAGTACTTCCAGAGATATGGTTTTTGGTCCATAAGTGGGCGACGCCACGCCCATTTTCAATTTTTAAAAAAAGACTGGGTGCAGCTTCTTTCTGCCATTTTTTTCGTAAAATTTCGTGTTTCTGACGGTTTTTGTTAGTCGGTTAATGCACTTTTAGGGATTTTCAACATAACTTTTGTATGGGAGGTGGGCGTGGTTATTATCCGATTTCTTCCATTTTTGAACCGTATGTAGAAATACGTGAAGCAAACGACTCTGTAGAGTTTGGTTGACATAGCTATAGTAGTTTCCGAGATATGTACAAAAAACTTAGTAGGGGCGGGGCCACGCCCACTTTCCAAAAAAATTACTTCGAAATATGCCCCTCCCTAATTAATATCTTTATTTATGGCTTAGTTATGACACTTTATAGGTTCTCGGTTTCCGCCATTTTGTGGGCGTGGCAGTTAGCCGATTTTGCCCATCTTCGAACTTAAACTTCTTATGGAGCCAAGAAATACGTGTACCAAGTTTCATCATGATATCTCAATTTTTACTCAAGTTACAGCTTGCACGGACGGACGGACGGACAGACGGACGGACGGACAGACAGACATCCGGATTTCAACTCTACTCGTCACCCTGATCACTTTGGTATATATAACCCTATATCTGACTCTTTTAGTTTTAGGACTTACAAACAACCGTTATGTGAACAAAACTATAATACTCTCTTTAGCAACTTTGTTGCGAGAGTATAAAAATTGTACTGTTCTCCACAATTTAGCTAGCAATTTTGATTGGCGAACGAATAATTTTCTTTTAGTACTTATTTAACAGTTTCGGCATAACCGAACTACTGCCACGCCCATTAAACGTCAACATAAAATTGACAAATTACTTATAAACCCCAAGGAACCCTGTAAGAAGGGATGAAAATAAAAACAGGTGATAACTCCGCCCTGTGCCCATATAACGGTTCCGTTAAAAGCTAATAAAAGCGTGATAAGTCAATAAATAAACACGCCAAAGATATTAAATTTTAGGCGGATTTAGGATGTTACAGGATGACGTTTTAAGAGTCGTTGTCCAAATGGCATGATGGGCGTGGTACCACCATAGCTCTGGACCTAGCCGATCGATATCGACCAAATTTAGCGTTTAATGTTACCCTGACATTTCTATGTTCCAGCGCGAAAACAAACAAAATCGGAGTACAACCACGCCTACATCCCTTATAACTCAATTTTAAATTATATCTGATTCTGTCGCTTTCCAGAATGCAAATCAAGCATCAATGAATTTATCGGGATTCAACTTTATCCGAATAATGCGGTTAAACTAGACCTACTTTGTGCCTAAAATGGATCTGGTAACTTACAAACCTTATGAAAGGGTTAAAACTTTCGCATGCACCCTAATTATTCAAACTTTTTATAAAACATAGCTGATCACTTAAGCGACATAATATCATGTGATCTTTAAGTAATGAGTAAATAAAAATTATAGAATCTCTAGCAATATAAGCACAAATATTCTTTGATAAAGATGAGAAATCACAAGAAACCAAAATTTCAAATTTCTAGAGAATTCTTTCATTTTTTAACTAATTTTATCCTTTATCGCTTTTTCTCCATCAACCCTTAATTCATTTATTAAATATTTCAAAAAATATGTTTCCTGTTCAAAAGATTTAGAACACTTGTTCAATTGAAAACTCTCGCCACCCCCGCTGCAGCAGGGTTGCAATACCGCCTCTGCTGTCGGAGCTGACGGTATGTGGCCACCGCAGAGGCAACGAATGCATGCCTCGCACGCCAAGGGGAAATTAAAATCATCATTATGGCTTTTGATGTTTCCTTATATCCCCCAACATGATTTCGCTTAATTGTTTATACTTTTTAATTAAAACCGACAAACGGAAATTAATAAAAATATCATATCCGCCTGTGTGGCACAAAAATACTGCACGCAAATATGATTTTTGCAGTAAATCAGCGAAGTAGTGATAAATACGCGCATAATGAAAAGAAAAAAATTAAAATTTGTGTTTTTTTCGTTTTTTATACCGCGTAACGTTATTGTAAATATGGATTAAAGCGCACAAAAGTGTGAAAAAGTATTTCCAATAATGCACCGGCTGCTTGTTTCAGCGCCTCTGACTCACTAAACGCTCACACACTCAAGCCTTCTTAGCAAGCAGGTGTTGACAACACTTGAGTGCTGTTAATGATATACCTACTGTCCACTCTTGTCCGGTATATTGTTTGTGGCATGCTGTTCAGTGCCTCAAAACGGACTTCCTCTATTCACCATGCTGCCGCTTTGTTGCTGACTTAGCTCTTTGGGGATTTGTTAGTGCGCTTTTGATTTTTTCATGCCACAATTTCGATTTTCTTGCACTTCATTGCCTGTTTCCTGCTTGTCACAGCCACAGCATTGCCTGCCACACATATGCTCTTCTGTGCAATATTTATACAAAATGCTGTATTTCTCTAAGGTAAATATGTATTTGAAAGCGTAGCGAGGAAGCCATAGCAAGCTGCCGAACGGCTGTTCAGGCTGTTGCTGTGGCACAGGTGCGCCTTTGGTCGTATGTTGCAAGTAGCAAACAAGTTGCTCTGTCAACTACATATACAAGTATATGCTTAAGCTCATATATTTCACTTCAATTAGTACAGCAAGCGCTGGACTTTTTTATGCTTTTGTGGTTGCTGTTCATGTTGCCACTCAATGTGACAAGGTATCAAGTAACACACAAGACGCGCTTAAGACTGATTGAACTTCTTCAGCGGTCACTCTTTCATACCTTCTTCTTTTTTTACTCAACCGTTTTCTGATATATAGCATGAGGAAACTTTCGAAATTCTTTATGCTCATTGATTTCATGACACGCTGCATATCTATAAACAATAATTATGTGAGATATGTTATAGAAACCGATTTCGCTAAAGCATAGTGAATTTAATCTTGACATCGAAGCTTGAAGTGCAGCCAATAGTTTCGTTATGGCAAATAAGTATCAAATTTCTCACCAAACAGCAGTTTGAAAATTATTTGCTTTTAAAGTGAGGAACTAATTCCAAACAGGAGTGAAAATATTGAGCTTACCTGTGAATTAACATACAAACAATTACAACCATACATTTACAAAATTTATATTATAGATTCAATGGCCAATTTTATGCAGGGACCAAATATACACTATGATTCATGAGATATATGAAGGCATAGTGTTTGCAGATATATTTGCTATAAAGCTTTGACATAACACTCCTCGGTGAATCTGGAATCACATTCGTCCTTTAGGGACTGCTTCGTTATCTTTTTATACTAACATTTTTTTGTTCAGAAAAAGAGAGCTCGACATCTCTTGTGAGTTCGTTTGAATGATCTCGGTGGATATTTTGGGGATGAAACTCATTGTGGCTAGACTTACCCCGATAAAGATGACATTTTTTACAAAAGAGTACCGTAAACAGGTCTCTTGAGATATGCTTGATCGTGCGAATTCCGATCCCACATTCTTGGAAAGCAATATAACAGCCGAAGAAACATGGGTTTATGAGTTTAACATATAAACAAGCCAACAATCATTGGTATGGAACCCATTTTCATTAGATCGAAGAGACAAAAGAGACAAACAAAACTCGCTGAAGGAGCTGAGGGACATCCCAAGTGCTTATAAAAAGTGTTTTGAGGTCTGGAAAAATCGTTGGCAGAAGTGTATTATAGCTGGTGGGGAATAATTTGAAGGCGACAAAATAAATATCGATGAATAATTAAATATTTTGCTTTTATTTACAATTTCCTGATACGTTTTTCTCACAAATTATAGCCGCTTAAGCTCATTGCATTCTTTGCGAAAAATTATATCTTCAAATAATAATATTTGGGTTTACCGCTTCTAAATATATATAGGCATATGTACATATAAAATATCTAAGTATTTAATACAAATTGTCGGCAATCAGGCATAGTCGTCTTAAGCTGTTTTTTATAGGACGCTAGATCCAAGGATACAAAAACGAAAAAGATTAAGGTCGTGTTAGCTATTTTTCGCGCTACTTGATCGAAGCTTTATGACAAAGAAGTAAGCGTACAGTTGGAATGTGATAAAATATTATAAGCATTACAAATCAATACCAAATCTTCACATCAAACACCGAACTCAAGCACTACAAACAAACTTGACCTCTCCCCGCTGTTGTCGTTTTGATGATGTTGACGCGCTCTCTCTCTCGCTCTCTAAAATGCGGTGATTGGATATAGGTAATTTGTGTGACAATTAACGGTCTAATTGAATTGATCACGTTTACACAAATACAACCAATAATTCACCAACACAAAGGTAAACACGCCACATACTCACATACTCCCAAATACATGTACATATGTATGTCTGTGTACTTGGCTAGCTGCTCATACTAATTCTGTTTACAAATACAGCGGTGCTTGTAATTGCAGTGAATGCGATTTAATGGAAATCGCCGTGTCAGTCAAATGAAGTGACAGGACAACGGAGTCCAGGTAAGCAGTCGACTGGCTAAGCGCTGGCATTTCAATGGAGAATGCGACCTTTGACCAAGTCGCTCTGCCAATTAGCTGACAAATACGCGCGGCTGACGCTAGCTCAAAAGCAAATTATCCACCTTCGAATCTACAAGCATGTGGCGTTGTCAAGGCACCAGCAGTGCTGCTTGCGACTGTAGTGGCAGAGGTGTGTTGGCGTGTGTTGTGGTGAAGCGACAGCCAGACCGCCTCTTTTGCGCTCTCAATCAATCCGCAATTAAATTTTCCACTCAAATTGGAATTAGCGACAATTAAGTGGTCACTGATGATATTGTTGATGGTCGCCGAGGATGCGCAATGCTGATATTTGTTGTGATAGCGGTCTATGGTAGTGAGGTTGAAGGCGTTGAGGGACCGTAGTAAACAGCGCTAAATCAATTAAAATCTAAGTAAGTAAATGCAATGTGATAAGAATAAATAGAAAGAGAGTTAGCAGGTGGAATGCAATGTAAAATGAGCTTGAAGAGCCGGTAAATCGAAGAGAATATCCAGCAGAGTTGTTTCTAGAAGCAAGAAATGGAAATGGGCTTGTGTGTACTTATACACCAGTAGCATTACCCACAACTGAAAACTATGATACCGTTCAGAAATACAATAACTTGATTTTGATAGATCAGTTTTATACATAACTATGGGATATAAGTGATCCGATCCAGACCATTGTTCAGTTGTTACTTGTCTTGGATAATAATCCATCCAGAAGAAGATATCTTGTCAAATAAAAAAAATGCCCCTGCAAAGACGTTTTCAGTTTTGATTATACAGTTTGTATGGCAGCTATATGGTATAGCTGTCCGTTGTCGGCGGTTCAAACAAATGAGCATGGAGAGAAAAGGAGGGCACAGTTGGGTTTCAGATCTAAATCTCGAAACAATGTGCAAGAATAATCGTGCTGCCTAATGATCTCATTTGATTTGAATTTCATAGTTTATTTTCCTTTCTAAAAAAGTTAAGATAAATTAACTTCCAGAAAAAGTTGGTTGGTTATAAACAGTAGGGAATTGTCTTCATACAAATAATTATCTTTTAGTATCCTTGTTTTCAACTCCTTCTACATTTTGACTATGGAATCCATCTAAACTGGAATTACATATATCCAGTCAAGATCTTTGAACCTACCAGTTTTACTCAAAATTATTTGTCAGTACTGTTAAACCATGATAGTCAGAGTGGAAATGTATGACAAAGCCTAAATTGGTAATTTAATGTGACGTTCAGTAATCTAGCAATGCTGTTAAAAACGGTTGAGGCTTGGTCTTTTAGTGGTTATCTGCCACACAGTTTGGTGTGAAAGCGAGCTGTTTCGACCAGGAAGGGACTCAGGAATAGGTTATTAGATAACAAGACTTAAATGGGAATGCAAAGATACGGTCAAATTCTCTAACAGTCGGTTCAAACATCATAAAATTTACCAGTATGCTTCGACGAATTCTTCGACTGCTTAACTAAACAGATCTGTGAAGATTTCGCTATCTGTAATCCAATTGTTTCAATTTTTGGCGACTAAATTCCCGATAAGAAATATTTATTAAATTACTCCTCAACTAATGCAATTAGCTCAAAGCCAATAGTAACTTGAAGGCATATGATGCTCAATGGCAGGTCAAAAAAGAAAGAATTCCATAAATAATTTTGCATTATCTCCAGGTCTTTTCACGTAAAAAAGGCAACAGCAGCAATAAACAAATATTTTAATTGGATCGAGCAATTAGCATAGCCTCGGCACTCTAGCAATTAATCGTGCATCCATTTAATCGGCAATTTATTTATGAAGAAGACATATATACAAGTATGTACATATATATAAGACTGTATAAGGCCTACACACTGCGAAAATGGAAACACAATGTAACTATTGATAAAAGAAAATTGTCGATGAAATGAATGCACAAAGAGTTGTATATGTGTAAGTGAATAAATAAAATGAACTCTAGCGTCAATAATCTCCGTTTACAGTTAACTTTTAATTGCTTAATTCCTTTAATACAGACTAGCTACGAAAGAAGGCTACAACAAAAGGCCGACAATTTGTTGTCTTCTAAATGGTTAGTAAATGAAATGAATAATGCCGTGGGAAAAAGAAGCAACAAAGTCATTTATTTCAAGATTGCACTAAGCCTAACAAATTGCTGCAATTGAATTATAAAGAAATGTGTTTGACTTGCAAATGGCGATAAGATCACAGAAAACACCTGAAACTCTTGAATATCTGAAAGGTTGACGAAGACAAAGGATTAACGGTAGGCTAATGAAATTACTTTTGCATTACCTAAATGCTTGATTTAAGTTTTAACAAAAAAAAAACAGGTAAAGACAGGCAGACTAAATGGCTCAAATCTACTTTTTGGAATGAAATACATTTTCCGTTTAGATTTTAAACATTAATATTTACATAACTCAACATGTTAATGTTTCTATGAATTTTCAGACACTCATTAAGCAATTATTTCATTTTGCAATGAAATTTATAAAAGTAACAATATATTCGTATATGATACGCAGTATTTCTTTGCTTTTGGGCTGTTGACTCACCATTTGTTATTCGTTGCACTCGTCTACCCTGACCCTAACTTTTTTTAATTACTTCATTTTCAAATTTAAAGAAGTTACATAAATCTAAATCCAACGGGTACAAGTAATTACAATCTAGACTTAATAATATAGTACACCGAAAAGAAAGCCATTAAAATATTTGCAAGTTTAAGTAAATTAAGTCATTGAAACGTCAGAACCCTGATTCTATTTAGTCTAAAGAGGTCTTCATTTTATCAATGGTAATATGAGATTAATAATAATATAATAAAAGCCTTCAAAGTAGGGCTCATGTAATACACTAAGAGTTTTATTACTTTTTATGTTAATTTAACTTCATAGACGATGTAATATGTAGAACTACTCTCATATTCTAGTATAGCACACCGGAGTAGACAGATGCCGACACTTCTCAAGAGCTGGCTTGCCATTTTATGATTCTATATGAAAAAATTGTTTGGAAATCTTTTTTCAATTTCGCAATGTTGTATCCAGTATATCTCTATAGTGGTAGTAATTGCAAAGGTTATTACTATATGATCTTCCAGTTTTATATATTATAAAATCTACTGTTCATTATTATTAAATGATATTTTATTCAGAATTATAAATTAATATATATGACCAATATAGCTTAGTTAAAAAAATATCTAATTTCGATGAGAGTGGTCCTTTGTAGACTATTTTTTCATATTTTTCACTGAGAGAAGGGCACGAAATACATTTACTTGTCCATAGAAATGCTTGCGGAATACAATTTGGTCTCCTTTATAGCTATGCATGACCATGTTAAAATACTAGTATTAAGTACAATGAAATATGTATTACATAGACACATAGACCATTTTCTTTCCTTGTATGCTTATCTGAGTAAGCAGAGATCGCACGTGTGATATACCCAAATTGTTTCTGCTACAAACTCGTCGAGTTGGCGTGAGAAGTGCTGAAGTAGTCATTACACTCCAGGCTAAAAATATCAAAAAATCTAAGCAATAAAACAAATAAACACTATTAACGTTACAAGTTGGCAACCATAATCATTTCACAAGTACAGTAGCTGAGCAAAAAGCCTAAAGCGTTTATGTAAAAAACAAAATGGTGCAGCGTATAAACATTTTCAATTTAAATTTTCACACCTTTTCGACGCCAGTTTTTCAGTATGGCGTGCTATACTAATATTTTATGCGCTTGGCGTAACAACAAGAGGAAAACTTAGCGACACTTAGCTGGAAGCTCGTATGACAAGGAGACTGAGCGCTCTGATTACTTGCGCTCCTGCGAAAGCTTTGGAACGTAAGAAACAGGTGTTTTAAATTTGTAACATTATTCATTTGGGCGTTGTCACGCGTTGTTGTTTTTGTTGTTTACTTGTTTTTTGCGTTTACTTTGATTTTTATTGATTTGATTGAAAATGCGATAGAAACGCGTTGAGTGGCAATACGAAACGAGTGCAGAGCAAAACGGAGATGACGCGACACTTGTTACAATATTTACTCGCTAAAGTCGTTACGCGCTTATGTACACACATACATACTTATAAAAGCACCAGCTATATGCCATACTGTACTGTATCTACAGTATATACACATACACACGCAGCTCCTTAATGGTGTCGACGACACCTATTTATTGTTTGTATTCGCCGAAGGCAAATTAAAGTACGCGACAGGCGGTTGAGCGCCTTCGCAAAGCGCGCAGCTGCTCGAAATTATTCACGCGCAATTTTTCCCTATCGCAACAGCGATTTTTCTATTTTACACCTACCGCCAATTTCAAGCGTACGAGAAGAATGCGGTGACTTCTTGGTTGATTTTTGTCGCAATATTTGCGCTTAGCCGCTTAATGTTGGGTGGCAATCGCGGCTGGAGTCGACTATATCGCTTGAAAGTGTGTCGCGAACGTGATAAATATCAAAATTCTCACCATTACACCTGTTAAAGTGATTGAAAAAGTATGTGTCTGTGCAATATGCCACACTTATAACGGCTTTTTTAAATTTCCAAACATTAATTTGCTCCCAAGATGATTGAAATTTAACATTTAAGCGACTTTTGCGCAGCTGTGACTGTGACTGAAAAGTGATTGAATATTTAATACTTTTCGAGATTTAGATATATGTATATACAAATCTCAAATGGATTGAATTGAAAGCGGTAAAATAATGCGTCCATTAGTAAGTACTTGAGTTTATTGCATTCCATAAGAAATAAATCTAATCATCATTGTGTGGTTTTCCACTCTTACTCGCTTAGAACTCTAATGCATTGGTCATAAAAAACTTAATTAATATGAATGCATTTAGGTTTCTCAAGTTCGAGTTTTATGGATAGTATAATTTTAAGATTCTACGATTTTTGAGTTCAACAGTCAACATTTTTATCTCTCAGTAATATTTTCCATGCTATAAAAAATTCAGTATAATTTTTGAGTTAAATTTTATGTATGCCTATAATAATGTTAATTCCTAATTAACCATTAACCAAAATTCTCATTGCACAGCCAACTTGCTACTAATCATCGACCAGTTAAAATTTCGGGTGTATTATCTATTACTACCCTTTCTTTACAAATAGTCAAATTAAGATATCCGTTTTCAACATAGTTTTGCGATTCTTTCTTTATTTAACGAATCTTTTCGATACACAATTTTATTAAAACTCTATGCAGTCTTCAGCATGATCGGCAATTAGATTAGGAAGTTTACTTTTACGTTTGATGGTAAAAATATTTTTTTAGGGATAATTATTTTACTTGAGGAATTGGATTGGAAATATTTTTTTGGCTTTAGTGTTACTGAAGATTGTACCTTTTACTTTCAAACTCAATTTAAAGCGGAATTTAATGGAAGAAAATGATCGAAACAATTTGCAAAATCGAGTCTTTTAAACAATCAGCATATATGTATTCTGCTAATAGAACAATCTTATCTTAGAGATATGAATTTAGATTTTTTTCAATTCCAGAAAATTATGGCATTCAGGAACAGCTTTACTTTATCTGATTTTCTGAATGATAATATTATAAATTCAATCTTTGGTATGAAAAACTATTTTGAGCTTCGTAATTGGCAACTTCAGATTTTGAACTTAGAGATATTAAGTTACATATTAAGGTCAACATTTTCAAAATTGCTTAGGCTTAGGCCACTGAACCACCTTAAAAATTTTGAAACTGAATAAATTTTGTTCACCTGCAGTTATATTAATTTATTAATTATTTTTAATCTTATATTATTGTTAACTCTTTAAAGCTTCTTAGTTTTCAAATTATTTGTATAAATTTTTATCATAACCCACACGGCAGCACAAGATAGCAGCAATAATGTTGTGAGTCTCTAGGCGGTTTTGCTATGAATATGAACCAGATTTGTTGCTGTCTTGTTCAGTGTCAATTTGCGCAACTCCCTCGATTTCCTTCAACCGTACTTTTGCACTGACAAATCCCACTTCATAAGCTTGTGCTGCATTCATTGCTCTTCATTTCTGTTCATTTTGCATTTCATTTTTGTCATCTATTTTCGCTACAGTTTGCCTTTTTATCTTTTATTTCACTGGCTCTCCGTTATGTTGCTAAGCTTTGACCTGACACTCGCGCACAAATGCTCACACAAAGAGTCCATTGAATGTAGAAAATAAGCCTGAGGCGCCATACGAAACCCGCTTAAGGTCTAATACCATATTTTGTCGACGAACAACGAAGTACGCGGACGCCTTTGACAGCTGACTAAATTGCATTGTCGGCCTGAGTGGCGGGAGTAGCTGCCACACAGGTGAGCGAGCATGTGTATATGTTCGAGCATATAAAAGCAGCAACAGACAGCAAGCACTATGGCTCGCCTACTTAGACATTCACTCACTCAGTGAGTAAACCACTCAGCACTCAGCAATAATGGCGCACTACTTACCAGGGTTTATTTTGGTAAGAAATTTTTTCCAAATGGAAATTTTTGCTTGTATGATATTGACGAAAAATAGTGCGTCTTAAATTGATTAACTTTTATAACAAGTTATTTGTCCAAGAGTTGTCAATTCTAAGAAAAGACTCGAAAGAAACTGCAAAACGGACGTAATTACAGTAGAAATAGAATTGTCTGAAGCAAAGTTCAAAAAGTACTTAAGGGCTTACTACTAAATCCTTTTAAAGAATTTGCTCTCGAAGAAAATTCAAAATTTGGAAAATTTTTGTTAAGGAATAATTTAAAAGAAACTTGAAGTCCTCGGCGTGTTGTTTGTGTTGCACTGCATAAACTGTCATTTACTTTGTGATATTTGTTGCTCACCTTTCAACGCAACACATTTCAATGTAATTGCTCTGAAATTCAGGTTTTTGCAGTCCTTTTGGGAAATTGAACATGTGACCTTTGTCAGGCAGACACTCGTTCAAAAATTTGTTGTTTTTGTTATTTTATAATTTTAGATCTACAATTTTTTGACATTTTTTGATTCTTATAGTGAGAGTCTCACAGTGTATGAATAATGATAGTTTAAAAAAACTTATTCATGAAATAATTAAACAACTCCGAAAGCCAATATTACGTATATTTTCGAATAGCAAAGTCGTTGTTTTAAACGTGATCAATTTCTTTCGCTGTTTGCTGCCCATAAAATAATTTCAGAAATATGAAATGCTTAACTTTAGTCACTCGATTATAAAAATAGGGGCTCCTCTGGAGAAATATACAGCATTGTCAGACTAATTTAAAATCTGCGAAATAGCTAAGTTAGTAACCAGAGCGAAAAACTGTGTGGATATTATCCTGTATGAAATATTAGGCATAACAAAGCTGACGACGCGATGGGTTGCTCGCTCCGGACAACCGTGAGACCACTTTATAGCTTTGTTTAAAGGCCGTTTAAGTGAAATCGATAGGGGTTTCAGCGCAGTTTGGTCTATCATACATCAATCACTAGTACACTAGAGACTAAGGAACAGTCAACAAACAGTGAATTTTACCCTGCGAATCTCCGAAAATGTGAATGTAACTCCTTTTTATTTTCACACTTGCCCTGTTGAAAAGCAGAAATGGAAACATCACAGTGTCAAGTTCTAAACACACTCATATTGTCTTAAAGAATAAGCAAATATTTGAATCTCTATAGCACCGAAAACTGCTTTAAACATGTACTTATATATAGTTGAAAAAAAGTCTTTACAGGTTTAAGAATAAATGCTTCATAATCTTTAGTTAATAAACCAAAACAAAACTTCATATACTTGTATTTAGGGGAATAGAAGTTCAACGTCCACCTTCGCTTAAAAAAGCTAAACTTCTCGCTTCTCTACTCCAAAATACCGTTACGTTCCTTAAGGCATTATCTTTAGTAATAGCCCGAATTTGTTGTCAGTAATTCATAAATCTGTATTTAATGCATAATTCACCAGCGGAAGCCGGTACACTAAGCTTCAAAATAACTGTGTCATGTATTGCATGTGGCAAATGCATTCATTAAACCAACACACATGAGCTAACTATGCTTGTTTTACAGCTTGCACTGCCACAGAAGCTTTCTTTTAGCATATTCCTTTAACTCCCTCCGTTTGCATATTTTATCATGTTCTCATAATTTCATCTCTTATTCATGCGGATGGCTGCTTTACTGCACACTTGCCACCGTCGCCGCTGCGTGCTTTTCTCTTTGATTTAGTTGCTTGTCAGGTTGCTGCTCAAAGCGAAATGTTGCCGGAGCCACATTTAATCACTGTCAACATTTTATCAGACGACAGTCGGTATTAGCAAATATTAGCAGAGCTCTTTCGCGCTCTACTCGTCTGCATGCATGGGAATGTGTGTGTGCTTGTATGACTGAAGCGAAGTTGAAGTTGCCAGCAGCAGGAAGTACACACATATACACACGCATACGTGTTCATGTATTTTCAATAGCAAAACGAAACAAAAGTATTTGTCACTCGGCACAGTTGCGGCGCTGGAAGCAAACATATTCTCGTGCATTGTTGTGTTTTCCAATACTTACATGTGTGCGTCAATGCGTAAGCACCGCACGATTGTATGACATGTTGCAAATGCAATCACCAGCAGCTAAATAACTACAATTCTACATAAATGGTTGGACAAGTTGAGTTTGAAATGGCAGGAAGTGCGCCAAAATACTGTACGGAGTAATGTTTATATATAATACACACACATACACTTACATCCAAATAGTGGGGAGAGCCCATCGCCAGGACAAAACCACTGGAAGGCATACAAACAATGGTTGCAACACTATGCGCCAACAACCTAACAACAACAACATGCTATGCTGAATGTCACATGGGTAGTGTGTTGCAACTGCGGCTGCTGTAAGTGTCGCCTGCAGAAAATAACAAATAAATGTGTGTCCATAGTAGCATATGAATGGTTAACACATACTAACCCATACCTACATACATACACATATATGTATATGCAAACATTACTTTGTAAAAACAAAATTTATAAATACACATATATAGTTATGCACATTGAAATATGCGGATGTTAAAGAGTCAGAGGCTTACAGCGAATAAACTCAAAAGGGGGTTTTCACTATATAATACAAACGGGAGAAAGAAGTCCGTGCAAAACATTGTTTCTGGAATAGAATGGAAAGTCTCCACTAGTCGGAAGTCCCTAGCGTAATGTCTTCATCAACTTTCTTACTGAGCCTGAACGTAACAGCTATTAGCACGGTCTGCTCCAATAACGACTACGGAGTATATTCTGGAAAACTTCTGCGTAACATTTGCAGAAGCCTCTTCAAAATAAGGGCTGAGCTGATGACTGACTTTTTATTGACTAAGCTTTTTAGGTTTTAGAGTTACTGAAACCTCAAGCCCCCTATTAACTAAACACTTTACAAACTTTCAGTATCTGTTTTGTCTTTTTTGCTTTTTCGCACGTTGCTAACAACTTCCTAGATGCATACTTTAGATTTTGCGGGTGTGAATCTATGTACAAAGCAATCAACGCTTACCAAAAGCTCTGCAAATCAAGGCAAAAATACCTCACAACTTTGTGGATGGAAATAACAAATAGTAATGGTAAATGAATGTTTACTAGCAAATGCTACTCGGAGACATTTTGTTTCTATATTTTGTTTTTGTGGAATACAAAATGTTTACTACATACAAAGATACTTGTTTGTCTTTTGTAATGAACACCGCCGGTAGTATGTACTATATCTGTGACAGAAGAGCCGATTGGAACAAATATGAACTTGAGTAAGTGGTTGTGTAAGAATTTACTACACCTTAATTAAATGGTTTAAAATTGTGCATTGATACAGCTCAAGTGATTTGGTAGTCTTTAATTTTTTATATTCTAATTCGTGAATTCCGAGTTCGACTTCGAATTAAACTTAACCATGAAAAGTATTACGAAGAAAAAATTTCAAATATATTTTATACAACAATTAACAGTTCTCTAAGCAAATAGTACACCCAAAACTATGTAATGAAGTCGTCTCTCGGCAAGCAATGGCAAAATTTTAAATACTACAAAAAATCTTATGTGCGATAAAGTTTTACAAGGTCTGTCGCAAAACAAACAGGACTGTTAAAAAAAACAACAAAAAATTAATATTTTTCAAAAGTTATATTTTTTATTCAAAGTAGTTTCCTTGTGCTTCGATACAGCGTTTAGCCCGGTCAATAAGCATTTCAAATGAGTGTTTAAGGTCATTTTTCGGAATGCTCTTGAGAATATCGGTCGTCGCCTTTTGGATAGCTGAAATGTCCTGAAACCAGTGTCCTTTCATATGCAAATGAAGTTTTCCAAATAGGTAAAAATCACAGGGTGCCAGATCAGGTGAATAGGGTGAGTGATTAATGGTTAATATGGAGTTTTTTGTCAAAAAATCAGTGACAAGCGTCGACCGATGACACGGCGCATTATCGTGCAACAGGCGCCAGGACCCTGCCTCACGGTATTGTGGTCGAGCACGACGAATGCGTGACAAAAAACGCTTCATAACACCAAGGTAAAACAAAGCATTAAACGTTTGGCCAGGTGGGACGAGCTCTCGGTGTACAATACTCTCGGAATCGTAAAAACAAATGAGCATTGTCTTTATTTTTGACTTCTGAAGACGATTTTTTTTGGCCCGACTTCTGATCGTCACAGAGGTCCTCACGACCTTCTTGGAATCGCTTAAGCTACTCACTGATCACCACGGGATAGGCACTGATCACCATAAACTTTTTTCGTCATTTGAAATGTTTCAGTAAACGTTTTCCCAAGTTTAAAACAAAATTTAATATTTGCTCTTTGTTCAAAATGCATTTTACGACCGATGACCAAAAGCTGCTGTCACTTTTTGATCGATAACATCGATTGTAGTTATTCAATTGTCTTAAAATTTTTACGAAATATCAACAAAAGATCAAACTTTTTATTTCATATACCCGCCAATAGGTGGCGCCGACAGAAACAGTTATATTCAAAAAGTTCTGTTTCTTTTGCGATAGACCTTGTATTACAACTTATGCCGTGAGCTGTGCTCATAGTACATATAATAATTTAATAAAATTAAATTGCACGAATGAAGGAAGATCACAAGAGACGAATACTTAAAATCACTGAAAAAAATTTTCGTCGAATACGTGCCACTAATTTAAACATTCATGAAAGAAAAATGTGATTCACAAAAAAATCTGCCACTCTTCAAACCGATCACGAACGAGTTTCTGACATTGGATGAAGCATGGATACATTATAACACACCTGTATTCAATAAGCAGTCCGCTGAATGGTTATTGTCCTGTAAAAGCCATGCAAGCCATTCAAGGCCCGTAAACAAAAGCAACTTGTCGAAATGTATGGCAAGTTGTTAGCCAACCACCTTGCATTCCATATAGGACATTATTAAATATTAATGAAAAATTTATTCGGAGTTATCAGAGATTTTCTGCTTATAAAGAGAGAGAGAGAGAGGTTAAACGTTTAAATTAGTGAAATTCGAAAGAAGTTTTGTAGAAAGACCGCTGATACCTCAAATCTATGACGAAAAAACTCTGGAAACTCAACAAATCTGAACTTAAATCTTAAAATATATTAGACTACTTAAATTGTTGTTAGATGGCTATAAAAACATTATTTTTAGTATCTCTATTTGAAAATATAATTATATAATTATAGAATTTATTACCCTTTGTTACTATAAAAACAACCATTAATAGAACTGCAATCAGTAAATCTTCTCATTTCAAACGAGTGTTCCTCGGGCTCAGCCATCTTATTCTGTTATCAGTTTATTAATGCATACTAGTCACTAGCTCTCCTATAAATCTATTTCTTCTTGATTGCTATCTTTGCATCTACTCGTTGTTGCATATACCATACCAGGATATTTTTACGCATTGCGAAGGCACTGTTGCAAGCGAATCTACAACCACTACTCAATAAAACTCTTCGTGAGAAATTATATATGCACTGCTGCATTAATCAATGAAGGCTTTACCAAAAAAATAATATCAAACACATTTGCTTAAACATGTGTAATAACAAGTAAGGAAGGGGTAAGTTCGGGTGTCACCGAACATTTTATACTCTCGCATGATAAAGTGATAATCGAGATTTCATTATCCGTCATTTACATATTTTTTTATTTTGCTGTAAAATTAATTAGAATTAAATTCTGAGAGATTTACCGATATTTTCGGTGAAAAATTAGGTTAAGTTAGGTTAGGTTAGGTTAGGTTAGGCACTGAGTTCTTCGTGTTCGATATCAGGGACCTTGAAAAGTTATAGTCCGATCACGACAATTTTTCCACAAGGGATACCTCAGCTCAAATACAGTTTTATAAAGTTTTATTCCGCTATCATCATTGGTTCCTAATGTATATATTATACACAGAAGGCATCAGATGGAATTCAAAATAGCGTTATATTGGAAGAAGGCGTGGTTGTGAACCGATTTCACTCATATTTCGTACATATCACCAGGGTGTTAAGAAAATATTATATACCGAATTTCATTGAAATCGGTCAAGTAGTTCCTGAGATATGGTTTTTGGTCCATAAGTGGGCGACGCCTCGCCCATTTTCAAATTTTAAAAAAAGCCTGGGTGCAGCTTCCTTCTGCCATTTCTTCCGTAAAATTTAGTGTTTCTGACGTTTTTTGTTAGTCGGTTAACGCACTTTTAGTGATTTTCAACATAACCTTTGTATGGGAGGTGGGCGTGGTTATTATCCGATTTCTTCCATTTTTGAACTGTATATGGAAATGCCTGAAGGAAACGACTCTATAGAGTTTGGTTGACATAGCTATAGTAGTTTCCGAGATATGTACAAAAAACTTAGTAGGGGGCGGGGCCACACCCACTTTTCCAAAAAAATTACGTCCAAATATGCCCCTCCCTAATGCGATCCTTTGTGCCAAATTTCACTTTAATATCTTTATTTATGGCTTAGTTATGACACTTTATAGGTTTTCGGTTTCCGCCATTTTGTGGGCGTGGCAGTGGGCCGATTTTGCCCATCTTCGAACTTAACCTTCTTATGGAGCCAAGAAATACGTTTACCAAGTTTCATCATGATATCTCAATTTTTACTCAAGTTACAGCTTGCACGGACGGACGGACAGACAGACATCCGGATTTCAACTCTACTCGTCACCCTGATCACTTTGGTATATATAACCCTATATCTGACTCTTTTAGTTTTAGGACTTACAAACAACCGTTATGTGAACAAAACTATAATACTCTCTTTAGCAACTTTGTTGCGAGAGTATAAAAAAAATCTTTCACTCTGCTCTATCTTTGGAAGACAACAACTACAATAAAGAACCACTTTTAATTGCTGCCGGCGATTTATGCCTGCCATAAGAATATCTTTTTCAATTCTCTGCTATTCAGTAACATACACACAAACACTTTGTTTTACAAATACACACTAACTTTTACGGACACAACAATTTTGTGCTTCTGCTTTCGGTGAAATTGAGTGAGAACGGATATGCAACACATTAAGCAGTTGAAAAGCCGCATGAATTTACAAACAAACACACCTACCTATACGTATATAGTACATGCCATTATGTTGGTGTGAAAGTAACAAATCGGCAAACAAAAAAATATAAATATTCTGCCAATTTCACAAATGCAACCAAGTGTGGAAAGATCACAAAGCAAAGCAGAGCAAAATTATGTGTTGCTTAACATTCTTTGCTTTCTTGCCTTTCCTACCACTTACTGTCATACATAACTTGCTTTGATTTGAATGCTGTTTTATTTTTTGTAGCTGTAACAGCAAAACAATGCTGTGAATTGTGCCGGCAGAGACGTCGCAGGATGGCGGAGGAGTAAGCAAATAAGAAGTGCCAAGTATTGTCGTATGCTCTCGCCATATTAGTTTCAGCCCCATACACATATACATACATGTAAAGTTAACTATTCTCGCACACACTTGTTACTCGGTGGAGCCGCTCTTCTTGCGATTCGCGCGAATGAAGAAATTGGAAATTCCGCAAACGCATTTCCCATGGCACCATTAACATTGCCACAACCAGCGCGCCACAAAGTGCTGCACTAAGAATGTCAGCACATACAAACACACTCATACACGTTTACTCCGCTTAATTTCGCTTGCTTGCATGCAAGGGCTTCGCACTTCTCCCCTTCGGCGCCCCTATTTACATATATAAGTATACGTGACGGTGTGTGTCGGTGCGCCGCTTCGCATAATTAGGGAAATGCACAATTAGTGCACACATTTGCACTAAACGCACCAACACACTGGCGCGCACTTAAGCGCCAAACGTTGTAGAAATGCACACACAGACTCACTTTCGCTCGTAATCACAGCGCCGTTAGAATGCTTTTACTTGTTCAGCTGGCGGCGTAAGCGTCTGGGAGAAGGTGCTCGGCGCTCGCGAAAGCGGAAGCCTAAGTAGCAGAAGCACATTGTCATCGCCGTAATTTATTTGGCAGTATTTAAGGTGCATTCCATGTCCGCGGCAAGTACACACGAGTGAGAGTTTGGCATTTTTAATTGGCGACGGGGTTTCAGCAAAATTTTTAACCGAAAGGGAAAATAAATTCTGAAAACTGGGAACTTTAAAGTATGAAGTTCTAGTAGAAGTATGATTCAAAATTTTTTTGAGATTTTGCTTCAAATAAAATAGCTTTCATGAAAAGAAAAGGACGTGGGCAAGAATTCAGATAGATATCTCAAAAACTGAGGACTTGCTCCGAGAGCTAGATGGACATGGATAAATAGACTCGCAACATCAGTATCTTAAATAAGTTGGAAAAATCAAGCGTGATTAATTAAGCATAAATAAGGAGGATGGAGTCTTGTGTAGAAGCTTACACAAGCGGGTAAAATTCTCTGAGCGCTATTCACTTGGCAGTGGCCAGAAACGAATTTTTTATACAATATATACATAGCTCAAGTAGCTCACGACTTCTGGGCTTAGATCAAGTATGCTCTGGGTAGCTAAGAAAGCATCCCTTTGATGTTTCGGACCCGCGACGTAAAAAACACCCCGATGGAAAGAAGAACGCCTGTGTAATCTGACGCAGAGGAATACTAAAAACTTTCCGAGCTACTCGATACCAAACAAGGTTTCAGACAAGGCGACTATCGTGAGACTTCTTCAATCCTGGACAAAATAATTCGAGCTGAGGAACTAAATAGAGAAGGTACAAACTTCTTTAATAGTGTACAGATGTTGCCGTACTCCGATGATATTGATTTCATTGGCGTCAACAACCGCGTCGTGAATTTTGCTGTCTCCAGACTGGATGAGGTAGCGAAACAAATGGGTATGATAGTGAACGACGGTAAGACGAAAAATCTCCGATCATCAAACAGGCACTCTTCGCATTCGGGACTTGGCTCATACGTCACTGACAGTCAAAACTTTGAATTCGCAGATAATTTCGTCTATCTTGGAACCAACAACAGCGTAAGCCTCGAAATCACGCGCAGAATAGCTGTTGCATATTTCTGATTGAGTAGGCAATTGAAGAGTAAGGTTCTCTCTCGACGAACAAAAGTCAAACTCTACAAGTAACTCATCATCCTGTTGTATGGTGCATTGTACAGTGAATTAAGAGACAGACGCTACGATGGCTAGGTTATGACGTCCGAATGGATAAAAGTACTCAAGTTCTTAAAGTATTCGACGCAGTACCCGTCGGGAAAGCAGAAGAAAAGGGAGACCACCACTCCGTTGGAAAGACCAGGTGGAGAAGGACCTGACTACACCTGGCGTAAGCGAGTCTACGCCAATAAAGAAGAGGTGAATAAAAGCCAATTTTTTTTAAATAATTACTATTTAGCGGTTTTCTGAGCTATGAATACATTAGTTATTTATATCAAAGATAGGAGTCTCATTTTGGCAAAGCATTATATGTATGAGGTGTTTTGAGACGAAAAAATCTATATATAAACAAGTAAGGAAGGGCTAAGTTCGGGTGTCACCGAACATTTTATACTCTCGCATGATAAGGTGATAATCGAGATTTCATACTCTCTTTAGCAACTTTGTTGCGAGAGTATAAAAAGATACTAAGTAGTGCTTAGTTTGACTTGGCCGAATCTCTCTCCTATTGTTTATGAGTGTCTTTATTATTTTAATTAGCAATTAATTTTAAGAATTTAGTAATTCAAAGATATCGTTATTTCCTTTAAAAATATTGATTTTGGCTTATGTTTTGGTAGCTATTTACCCAAGCTGCTGCCGGATTTTGAACTTGTGGAGACTATTTGAGATTTTCCGTAAACGTTTGATAAACATATCTCTGGCTGATAAATTAGTTTAACAGTTCTTCTAGAAGTTCTTACTACTTGATAAGGTATTTTCCATATTAAGATCCCATATTATGCACAGGTGACCACTTTACTCTTGCTTTCACTTACACCAAAGCTCGTCCGCTCGTTTGTAATTATTTCTTTAATTTGCTGCAGTCCTCTTCCTTTATGTGCATATTTAAATAAAAGTAAGCGTACTATCATTTGCACATTTGATAATAAGCTCACGAGCAAACGCATAAAAATGTGTGCGCTACTACTTGTGCAAGTGTGTGGACCCACGGCAACAATGCAATCTTTTTGTGTGTGGAGTAATCACAAACAAGCCGCTAAGTACAACAGCACACAAGTTTCCATTACCGCTAATGTACTCGCCCATCTCGGCACAGCGCAGCTCAGAAGAACAGCAAAAACATAAATACATGTACATGTGTTTGCGCGAGTGTGTGGGTGCAGCTTACATTATCATTATAGTCGCAGAGTAACTTTAATTTAATTAACATAATCGCAATTACAGCGAAGCTGATGACGACGCGCAAAAGAGCGGCTCCAACCGACTGCCGTCAACATTAGCCAGCTGCTGTAGTCACACACACTCACATGTACAGCGTGAGCTTCGCTGCTGGCCACTGCGGTGCAATTCTTCAGCGACTTCCAGCGCAGAGCTGAGGGCAAGATTGCGTGCTGGCGTTTCGTTCGGCTTTTTCTCCACTTGGTGGGTGTCTGTGCATGTGTATGTGTTTGAGTCGATTTGGTAGTGGCTTTGGCTTCGCGTGCATTTGTTTGTCTGCACTTGATGTTGGTTCATTGTGATTTAATAAGTTCAGCATTTCCCGTCAACTGGCCTAAACACCAAAGCCAGCTTTAAAACTACTGTTTTTGTTGTTATAGGTGGCTATTTGGCGGAGCATGGTTGATGCTCGACTATCTATCCATGTATTATGTTGCTGGGAATGTAAATGTTAAGCTATGCTAATGGATACACGTAATGTGTAAAATTATATAAGTACATACTTGTAAGTATATACCATAGATATGTATGTATGTATGGATGTTAACAAGTGGTTAGAAAAGTATGAAAGTATGTAAGTTTATAGGTATAAAAGAATGTAGATATATACATAAGTAACTAAGTTTGTAAGTATTGAAGTACGAGACTATGAAAGTATATACGTAAATAAATAGGTAGTAAGTAGCAAAACACATAAGTAAGTAAGCATGTAAGTACATAAGTATGCATTAAATATGCTTGCTACTTGACTGCTTGACTTTTACTCATTGCGGATATTTATTTTTCTTTGGCGCGCTTTCATTTGCTTGTGCTTTTCATCGGACGCAATCGGTGGTCAGCTTCGCCTACACGCTCACTGCTGGGAAGCCCGAGTTATCATTGGCGTTGGCGTTGTGTGCATACTTTGTAATCATTATTACTATGAATATATATATAACAGTGAGTGTGTGCGTGTGTGTAAGCATAACTACTTGCTACATATTTTTTTATCGTATTCCCCGCTTTTATTATTTTCATTTTTATGATGATTTTTTAAGGGTCAGTGATTTAATGGTGGCTGCTGACGATGCCGTGGGAAATTTGCGCTACATTGTAAATATAAAGACGAGCGAAATGGAAGTGAACTCATGCGACTACAGTCTGCTAGAAAAGTATTGCAAATTGAATTCATTAAAAGTATTTTTTTTATTGTATTTGTTCCGTATAATTCTAGTGTTTGAGTTCTGCGGAAACTCCGGCTGAGTGAAATGACTTTTCAGAATAGCTTTAGAATATTAAAGGATTAATGATGATTTCCCACTGTAGCCACTTTTAGATTGTTAGATACATATTTATGTAATGAAAATTAAATTGGATTTCAGAGTATAGTATGTGATGATTGAAATGATAAAACAAACTTTCTAGAATGTAAAAATACTTTCTGGACTGAGAAGCGGGAGCTATATGACACCTATTATAGTTTCAAGTAAAAAGAGCGTACCCCATCAATAAATTTTATAGGCAGACGGTCAATTTGAAATTTAAGCATGGATTAAAAATGGCTTCAGACAAATATTTTATAATTTGCGTGTTTCATATTAATGCAAAACAATATTAGAAGTAATAAAATATGAAAAATTCCATTTATAATTTATCCTTATAAATGTATCATTAATATACATACATATATGTAGCGTTCTACACAAATACCTTATATCTCCCATATGTCATCCATTAAAGCAAATAGGCAAAACCCAGTACACCACTCATACTTGTGCTCACCCATAATTTATTTTCTATGCAACATAATTGCGTCCGTTGGTGGCGCGAAATTTTCAGGTCTCATTAAAATTTACATTCATTATAAAACCAATAATTAAAATTCATTGCTATTTAATTTTGCATCATTGGCCAAATTTGCAACAATGAAAGCGTTTACATTTAACAGTGACCGCAAAACAGAATTTCACAACTCCACCGCAAACTCATCAGGAATGCAGCTGTTTTACAACGTTACAACGCAGCAACAGCAACAGCAAGAGAAACGAAAAAAGATGACGCAAAGTGGAAAACATTTAGCAAACAATGAATAAATTGTAAATAATGCGCTAAACACGCTTGACAGGATATGATCTATAGTGCGAATATTCAAAATTTTAATTTTCTGAAAATGTGGCAAGTTCGTGTATTATGCATGTAGCTTGTGGCGGGTTCCTTGTTTCGAAACTGGCGTCATTATCATGAGTTGGCGACCATAACTAGTCCGTTCAGATACTTTGATTTCATTAACGTTAAAATTGGATTATAGTTTGGTCAATTCTTGTATGACTTCATGATTTTTTTAAACTTCTGTAAATTACAGATTCCTACATTCTACTTAAGAGAAATATTATCGACGTAATAGTAGGCGAAATCGAATCCTATGTGATGACGCTACTTTCAGATGAAGGATTAGAAGTTTATTCGAAAATTCTATCAAAGGAAACGATCTTTCACGAAAGAGTTAGAAAATGCTGGAATGATTACATCGAATGTTTCTTCAACCAAAAAATTATATTTACAACCGGGGATTTTATTATATTATTATACAAGATAAAATAACGGTTGGAATCAACTTTCTGAACTACAATCAGCCTTCAACGAGAATAAGAGCTATTGAGTTTAATGAATGAAACATATTTGGAAAAATATACATTGGAGGATAACATTACATTGTTTTTCGAAACGGTAATTCCAATATTACCTTCGTAGTTCTGTTAGATAAAGGTAGTATTCAAGTAAAAAAATATTCACGAAAAATTTCGAGCAAAGTTATTTCGGCTACCGGCAACTGGTTTTTTTTATTTATAAGACCTTATACGAGTACTACGGTTACAAACTCCCTAAATATGAAAGTTAACCTACGTATTTGCACATAAACATAACTAAAGACATATAAGAAAGGGTCAAGTTCGGGGGCAACTGAAGATTTCATACAGATGTTGGCAATATTGGAAATGCTGCGACAGGGTTCATATTCAAAATTATACCAAATCATCCTCAGTCAATTGTATGTCCTTTAGTCAATACCTAAAAACTTTTTATATGCGCTCTGGGTTTCATTAAGGTAACTCACATGCTTTCACCAACATTTACATTTAGTCATTGATTTATCGCATTTTTTGTAGTTTTTAACAAAAACCGTTATATCAAAACCACTTTTTCAAAATTTTCAAACCACAGATGCCACTCCTTGATTTTATTAAGTTATATTATAGGTTGTAGACTCAATTAGTTACATTTATAGCCCCCAGCTTTCCAAATGCAATCATTTGTACCAAATAACAGGCTTATAACTACATAACTGCTTAGTAATGGCATCTTATAAGTTTTCTATTATACTCTGTAGAGACATGTTGCAAGCGTATAACAAGCTAAATAAAATATAGTTCGGTGAAAAGTGGCCAAAATAAAATAATTGCAAACTAGTCTAATTCAAACTCCAATTTGAGCAAAATAATATTAGCTTATACATTTACATATACATACATTTTGAAAACCACACCACAACCGTAGATATTTATCGCCTGCAATTAAAGTCAAATGTTCCACTAAAATTCACACTTTAGCAAATTGAAAATCCAACTGCCAATCAAGCAACAAAAATACGATTACAGATTATATAATTATGAAAATGTGTACACATTAGGTCCGCTTCCTACTTAGCGCCCTGCCGAGGTCCAGAGTGGTAAAAATATAAATGAAGCGTTGTGTGTGGACGCACGTGTTTCGGCGGCAAAAATGTCTAACCATTTAAAATTAATGCATAATTTATGCATGCCCAGCTATTTATGAGTTGAGACAAATTCACGAATTTGTTCACCTAAAATGCTAACTAATGAAGGGCAAAAATGGTGGAGCTACAATAAAAGTGCTGCAGGAGCGGTTTGTGAACGCCATTTAATAATGTACCCACAATTAAAATTGAAGCCGATTTTGCGCATGAATTATGATGAATTTGTTATGAGGCGGTAAATTTTCAAGTGCTGAAATACCTACGTATATGTGCCTCCTGTAAATGTTTCTGCATGAGAGAATATCGTGGTATGTGCTAATGGTCACGTGGTGACTCTACTGCACAACTATTTGTACGGCTTCTAAAGCCTGGTTTTCAGTAATTAATATAATATTATTTGAAGTATTTTCCATTCCGCAGAAGGGTATCGATGCTCAGCAACTGCCATGGCAGTATAAATATATATGTACTTATATACATCAATTTATATGTATGTAAGTAATTTTTTCTCATTGGACATGCAATTTGTGCTATGTTGCATATCTTTAAGAAAATAATTATCTACCAGCTTCGAAAGCTTCAAAAGCAGAGCGAAATTGTACAAAAGTGTATAAAGCAGTATTTCTTAAACGTCACCGTGAGTCCGTGTGGCCAGTCTTGAATCTGCTGAATTAATTGGTAGTCGAGAAATAATATTAGAATGATGTCTCAAAAGAAAGATAACATCCTAAAATCTAGTACGAGTAGTTCCCAGCCGTCCTGTGCTTATTATATTATAAGTAGCCTGTAATTATTTTTTGGATAGGAACTCAAGATATCAATCTTTCGTTAACCTAAATAAATGTATCTATATACTTTACTTAGAGATTCTGCAATGAAATATTGAATAGTTTTGTTTGAAAAAAATCGCACATTGATCTAACCATTACCCTACCAGAGGATCTTCAGGCACCAGGCCTATTTTAAGTCAGCAACAACATCCACAGTTTCTTCACATCGTCATTTACTCATTTATTTCAGTTTGTATTTATGTTGGCAAAGTTGAAATGTTTGGTTTTGCATTTTCCAAGCAAATACGAGCAAATTAATAACGCCTTTAATATAAGAGAAAGTTTTGCTATTTATTTTAAAAAGCTTTCCGCGCAGCTATTTACTTGGATGTTTCACAAGCGCGTACTTTGTTGAAATGTGTGCATTTACTTTTCGCACGCCTCGCGCTCGTTGAGCAATTGCACTACTTTGGCGCGAATTTGTTAAAAGCTTTTGCTTGGGTCACAGCGTGAAAATGTTGCAAAATCTTCACTCCAAGCCGCAGCATGCAACACGGGCTTACTTAAGCCGCCACACCATCACACACACGCGAGTCAATTGTGCGCAGCTGCTGCGTCGGCGGTAACAGCACCCAAAAGTAGCTGATGTTGTTGTTGCAGCCTTTGCTGACGTCAGTGCAACAAATGAGCGGAATTTCGTCTGCAAATTAATTTACTTGCGCTCGTCGCGCGCTGCCGATGTGGCTGCCAACCGCACATTAATGCCGGCAAAGTGCAATGGCGTAATCTGCGCTTAAAGCCGCGCTGAGCAGCACGCTTGCGAAATCACGAAAAAGCAGAGAAGAAAAATGAAGTGCAACCAAGAGAATGCGGAAAAATAGAGAAACGAGTGGGAGACGGGAGAGCGGAGCGAAAAGCACAGTTAATGGCGTACGGCCGTTACTGAAAAGCAAACCAGTTTATGTATATAGTATATGTGTGTTTACCCATAAGAACAGATGTGGTCAGCCATGGCGTATGAGTAATACTTTTTTATTTGCTGCTTATTTGCTGGCCCGCGGTCTTAAAACATATTTTATTTATGCACTTTTGTTGTTGCACCAAAAATTGTTCACACCATTGTAGAGCACGAAATGGTTGCTGTTGTTTGCTAGGCTAGTTGTCGCGTGCTTTATTGTTGCTGTCGCTGTGCGGCTGCTTCTGAAGTTGACAATGACAGACACAGAGTGAAAACGCAGAAAAATAAACTGACCACAAAACAAAACGACAACAAAGAAAAACGTGCGAGGGAACAACGACAGTAAGACCACACCATATAAACCTGCACATAAGTCCATTTTTGTTAGGTATTTAAGTATATGTGTGTTTCACACAGAAAATGTTTGTAGAAAAAACCTACGGTAAATGCTGACAAAGTTCAGTTCAAAAAGGACGAAAAAATACGAAAGTCGTAAGTGACGAGGTGCATGTTCAAAGTATATACTAAGAGAGCAGGCTGGAAAAGCGTGGCAGCGATTTTTTTTACGCCTTCGTGCTGTCGTCAGGGCGGCGCTGGCAACTATGGCTGTTGTTAGACAAGCCAAATTAAGACAACAGTAAATTCACAAAAAAATTTAAAAAAGATATTAAAAAGTATTGCTAACAAGCGCATAGCAGCAATTGTTGTTGCCATACATTGTTGGGTAGCAAAAAAGTGCATGCGCTAAGGTAGGGTGTGTGTGGAAAGTTGCATAAAGGGTGGCATGTAAAAATGCTAATGAACGAGAAAAGCAAAAAATCAGTGAACACTTGCTGCTCTGTACAAGTGTAGAAAAACTGCACGACAGCCGGTTAGGCGACAAGCTGGAAAGCTCTTTTGGATGAAATAAAGTCTGAACTAGAAAAAAGTCGTTACTGCAACAACAAAAGGTCTTCACTACAAAAATAAATGCCAGAAATTACGAGCTTGAAGGACACTTTTTGAGCTACTTCCTTTAACAATTCTCTTGCTTTATTTTTATGTGGCACTAATGCCGGCTTTTTTCCTTGACTAGTTATTATGGAAAAGAAGATTTCGTTTTTTCGTTCTTTTCCACTGTAATTACCGCTATTTTGGGGCGTATGTATGTGGTACTCGTTATTTTGCAGGCTAATATTTACATGGAAATAATGAAAACTTATGCGTTCTAAAGACTCGTAGGTAACAAAATTTCGCATTATAAAGATGGGTGGATACTGAAAATACTTCAAACTTTGTTTGCAGACAGTCCTTTAAGCTTCATTTGTGTTCGTTGCGTGACGAGTTTTTGTATTTTTAAGGAATACAATTTTAAAGTTCGGTTACAAAATTTTAAGGATGCCAAATATTTTAATCAGTAACCAAATATAATACTTCAAGGTGGTAAAGTTATAAAAGTGTGAGAGCTAAACATATTTTATATCTTCACTCAGAAGCTATAACTATAATTTCTCGTTGTTTTTGTTTTCCCAAAAACTTGCACATTTCTGTCATGAAACGTAATCCTTCGCCGCGGGTTAGCCAACTCAGAGATACGAAATTCTCAAACCAATTTATAATAAACACTCACAGTACAATATATTTCCAGCACTCGTTTGCAATTTGTCAATTTTTCCTTTCATCACCAGCAATGCTCATTTCACGCTTTTACTATTTGCCAATATGCTTAAGACAACGCGCTAATGAAATGCGTCATCTGATTGCGGGTAGCTAAATACGGAAGGTTGTGAGTGAATAAATGTGCAAAAACACACCTACAAATCCAACCCTGCCAAATATTGTGTGAGTGATCTCAACGAGAGTATTCCTGCATTGGGTTCTATAAAAAATGGATATGTATGAATTCTTCAACTCATACATTTAGGACACATTCAGGTATTAATTAGGTCGAAGCGAATATCTAATATGGAAGTTGAACAATGCTAAAACTAGAACTCTCAGAGCCTTTCGAACCCAAAATTATATAATTATTCTCTTTATGGGATAAGTTCGAATAAAAAGCACAGTTCGTTCCAAAGAAATATATCAAATTGATCGCATGTTCTCTTGCGACTAATCGCCAACTAATCCCGAACTTACGAATTTTTTGCCGGGTAGCCATAGAGAAGTGTGTGTTTGTAATTGTTATTCTTTATTTGCCCTGTTTGTGTCTGTTGGTATTTCGCTTGAAATAGAAACATTAATAGTCGCGAATTGGCCGCTTTGCCAAACAAGCGCTCACCACCCGCCGCTCCCCTTGCTAAGGAATGTCAGATACATGTGTTCCAATTGACAGAAGTACATGAAAGTAAATACTAATTTAGCTGAGAGTGAATACTATATGTATGCTTAAAAATTAAACACTGCTTTTAAAATATAAAAACAAAAATCTCTTGAGTTGCATATTTGTGTTTGCAGCATCAATATGTTTCTGCACTCGGTCTTTCTTTTAGACCTTTTCTAATTTCAAATTGTTTAATATTTATTTTTAGCTGCGTGTATGCATTTAAATTTATATGGCAAAGTATGCAGTTGCTTGCTCGCCAGTCATGTAGAATTCTACGAAATTTTATGACCTAATAATTGTGAAAATATATACAATTGCATACTCGTACATATATGTTACAAAAGTTGCCTATGATCTAATACTAGCAAGGCGGAGCACGCAGTCGTTGACAGTGACCGTGTTGCATGTTTTCTGCAATTTGAATTTTCTTGCTGCTGAGCTCATTAGCTGACCGAATTCTTCCATGAATTCATACGTACATGGTAATATAGGTGAAAAGTGCACAGACCTGCTTACCTAATCCAAATGATAATACACAAGTTCTATCTGAACACTTGCAGAGTAAATATTATTTGTTTCGAAATATATTTCTAGCTTTGTCTCTTAACTGCTAGTAGCTGCTAGCTATCTGGAAGCAGAAGATTGACAGTTACTCTTCCAACGAACGAAATAACAAAAAAGTAAAGAAACGAAAAATCTGCTGAAAATAGTAGGAATATATCAAAATATTGATATATATATATTTTATATACAGGTGCTTTAACAGCTGTTTTTTGTTAGTAGAAATTTTATTGGCAGACACTAACTGATCTCTCAGCTTTTTACGCTCTCAACTTGTGCTCTCTTCTGCAAGTTTCTGTGGGTTTTTCGGTTAAGAAACGTCTTTATAGCAGAAACTATGCTAGCTAATAATAGTTAGCAGTTATGAAACAAACCTTTTAATTTTTCGTTTTCTTTGCAGAACATTTTTACATTTGTGTATTTTTACCTAGACGTATCCACTTGCATAAACAGATCAGAGAGCAGTAATGAATAAATACAAATGTAATTGTGCGTACAATCGAGGCGTTGAGCTTTCTAAACGGCGGAGGAAAATGTTATTGTTTAGTGACGAAAATACGTAAAATATTTGGGTTTACTAGAGTACTTTGTATACCACTAAAACGGAATACTTTACTAGTTTGAATTCAAAAATAGATGAATACGAGTAAATTTTGACAACTGGTTCAACAACCACCACTCTAGGTGTTCTTTAGTTAGTTGGGGAATAGTCAATTCTATAAATGAGCTCAATAATGCCATATAATACATATAAATAATATATTATTCTAAGAAAGTGCAAAGAAGATTTCTTAAACAAATTAATTTTTTTTTTTGTTATAGATATAATAATATAGAAAAACTAGAGGACCCGCTTACGTTTTACTGTGGCTGATACATAGATAGTACTACTAATACCATCTATATGATTTCTATTAGTTAGATTATAAGTATTAGTTAAGGAATAATCGCATTTTTGATGAAGCAACAAAAATGAATCAAAAAGAATTTCGTGCGTTAAGAAAGAATTGGTTTTTGGGGTAAAAATACTATTGAATTTGGGCTGCGCATCAATGAAATCAATCGCGTCCAATCGATTGTCAGCCTGGTGGACTGCATAGTAAGAAACGGCTCTCAAGCGTGGAAAGACAAAAAAAATCGGCTGGCAAGGTTATGGCATCAGTCTTTTGGGATGCCCGTGGTATATTATTCATCGAATGATAAATGAGCCAGTTTTAATTCATTGCATTGTGTATTTGATTGCAGTTCTATTCTAGCATTCCCAATATTTAGCAATTTTATTATTTTTCAGAAAGGATCAGTTTGAAATTGTACACATTTTCATATGCATTCATCGTTCCTGTTTAAATATTGCATTGCTCTGTGCAATGCTTCGAAAAGATTTCTGTGTATCTCAATTTTTTTATCAACACTTCAGTTATGCCGCTATTTTTTTATGCCAGACCTTTTGCGATTTTAAATTGCCTGTCAAGATACCCCTTCCAATAGTTAGCAGGTATGAAAAAAATGTTATAGCTACCAATAGATGTATGAATCACCCAATTTATTACTTAAGAACGAACAACTCTGTCCACAATATAAAAACTTGATCCACAGATGTCGTCTTTTACTTTGGCATCGTTTTCTTTAATGCACGTTTACGTCAATTTAAAGTTTGAATATTGGATACTGCGATGGTAGCGCCATCTATCGGTCCAAATTCCAAAATTAACAATTGATTAAAAATGAAAAAAAATAATTTAAAAAACATTTTCCAGTGGACCAAATTAAAAATCTAAACCATTCTCGAATCTCCCTGAACATACACACAAAATTTCATCAAAATCGGTCCATCCGTTTAGGAGCAGTTCAAATGCAAACACACGGTCAGAAGATTTATATGTATATATAAAGATAGGTTTCGTATAAAGCAATAATTTAATATAAGTTTTTATTAAAATAAAACAAAAATAAACAAATTTCTGCACTTGGGTTTATATGTGAACGATTTAAATGAAACTTTAAGAGGAAAACTTAAAAATTCAAGTATGCAGATTTTTCACGAAGGCGAATAGAAAAAGACCTCGAGTTTCTGAGACCTAATGTTATCTCCTATGAATAAAATTGCGCCGGGACGATTTGCATCCACCGCTCATATTGCCATAATAAAATCACAAAACTTAATAATAAAGGCAGTAAAATTAGAGAAAGAAAATTAGATTGAAAAACACAAAAAGCGTTTTACCAGCACTATATGAGTACCATCACTACTGGGATTCCCAATTTTAGTACACAGGAAGTTTTGATTTTCTGGAAACCACTTCTGATAAATTGTGTGATACTGTGCTTCCACCCAGAGCAATATCGGTATGTTTTCAATGTTGATACGAACATTCTATGAAAAACCTAAGACTTGCTGCCAAATTTATAGAACTAAGTATGGCTCTTTTTCTTTATAAGCGCTTGAAAGAAATCTCAAGCAATAAGAAACTATCTCAAGAAAAGAAATCTGATTTTTTTAACTTTAATTCTAAGTTAAATGAACCGTCCGAATTGATTATTAGTATTTCTTTCAACTTCGGTTGTAGCATAGTGTAGAAGAAGTCATATATACCACGACTTAGGCGGAAAGTTACATCATAAACGAAAAGAAATATCAACTGACATTAGAATTGGTAACATTTATACGTTCATGGCGTTAGAAAATTCGGTTGCCAAATTAATAATTTACTATAGGAGCGATATAATTAAATTTTTGTCTTAAAATATACAATAATTAACTCGTTTATTAGCTTGAAATCCAAGTATCTTAACAGTCTCTTTTGATATCTCATTCCTTTTTTTTCATTATGAAAATTGTTACCAATTTTAAAATCTTTAACTCAGAACATACAATACAATACTGAATAAACATGAAAATATGTGACTTACCTATCGCTGCTTCCGCGGGTGCGCTGCACACCAAAGTCAGCAACACTGCCAACAGCATGCCGATAAGTCTGTTGTGGGCCACCATCCTAGATGGTCCTCTTCGTTTGGCTAGCAACATGTTGCAGGCAAATGTTGCGTCAACTGTTTGTTAAATTATGTAGGTAAATTTTGTTGTTTTAAACGACTAGATTGAGTGAATATTAAAATATTTTGATAATGTTGAATTGCGATATCTTTGAGGATGCTTCAATATGCAATCAAGGTTGTTGTTCCTGTTTCGATGTTCGAGAAGCTATGAGTTTGTTTTTAACAATTTTAGTTTTTTATTTCTCAGGTTGTTTGTGCTCTTGGTCACATTAAACTCGTGTTCTTTTAATTTTTGTTGTTGTATTAAGCACTCGCATTGACATTGCAGGATTTGTTGGTGTATTTACACATTCGCCTTCGGCTTCGTCACTGACTTTATCGTCGTCGTCTCCGTTATCGTATGATCTGGTGCTCCTTTTATTCCTTTAGGGTCGTCTTCGCTGCTCCGCCGCCGGCGTCTGATTGCAAGTATATTCTTTAGTGTTTTGTTTTATTTTGTGTGTGTGTGTATGTCTGTGGGTCGATTGATTTGCATTTGCATGTTGTTCTTGTTACAAACCGTTTTGATTGTGATCAATGAAGTGAGTTTTGGATTTTTTGTATTCAATTATTCAATATAATGAAGAGTGTTTTCTATTCAAATATGTTTTTATGTTTTTGTGTTTATGCATGGAACAGTTGACTACTAATTCACAGAATTCGCTTTCGCTGTAATAGCGTTTTATTATTATTTATTATATGATACTGAAGATCTAGCGCACTGAATATAAATTTTATGATTTTCAATTTTTTAAAGATATTTTTCACTTTTTTTTGTTTTTAATTCTCACTTCATATTTGTATTTGCTTGCAATGAGTCTTCAAAAATGATGATGATGAAATTTCTAGTAGCAATTACATTTCCATAACTGCTGGTTTCGAATTAAGCCTGGAAAGAAAATAAAAAAAAAAACTGTGAATTAAAACTTAGCACTCTACCATAAATAATAATAGAAAAAATGTCCACGATAGCCAAGAATTTTATGTCAAATCGGATTTTCTGGTGTTAGTTTCTTTGAATCGACTCAACATATGAGAAAGTAAAAACTGAATTTTAACTTTATGTATGTATGTTCAGAGATTTTTTCTTCACAAGTCAACTATTGTTGAATCTCTAAAGTTGTTAGGAAAAATAAAAAAAATTCCAATTGAATACTTTTAAAAAAAATTAAAATTTTTAGTTTTAAGATAATAAGCTTTGGGACCATAGACAAATTGTATTGACCTAAATACATATGTATGTTTATTGAGTTGACACACAAGTCCTTTGTGACTCTAGAAAAGTAAAACAAAGATGAAGACATTTTTGAATAAACGTCATACATTTAGAACAATTCAATTGTTACATTATTTATTCTTCCAAATTAGTTTAATCTCTTTTTCAGTAATCCCCGTCCGTTAAAAAGCAATTTTGTCAACGTTTTTTTTTTTGGTTCTCGAATCAGTTGGAATAATTTTTTTCGGTATAGCCAAAGAGCCTTCTTCTAATCGGTTTTTATCTCCTCAATCACGGAAAAACGCCGTCACTGCGCCTTGATCTTTTGAGCTTGTTGAATAGCCAGAACTTGCACGGAGCCAAATCAGGAGAATGCGGTGGTAGAGGTCGAGATTTTGCCACGAAAGTCGCGAAGAACCAATGTAGTATGATACGCTGTATTATTTTAATGAAGGAGCCAAAATCTGTGCCCATAATTCCGGCCATTCTTTGTTCACAGTTCGGCCTGACGGAAGGAGTTTATAGTGCACCACAACACAATATACATTGCTTTGGATATGTTTTTTTAAATCAAAAAGTAAATGTTTAGAACTTAATTTTTTGCTTTTATTTTGGCGATGCCAATACAGTACTTGCCAGTGTAGCCGTCCAATGTTTTTTGGCTGCATTTTACCTTCACATTTATATCAAATATATTAGTGAATTTCCGATCAGTTACTGTTTCCTGTTTCCTAAACAGCAAGCACACGGAACTATACTGGAATATTTTTTTTGCATGATTACTGGAACCAGTTATCTCATTGCCTTTAGTAGATACGAGTAATCATTGTTTGTTCATTTTATTAATTTACTATAATTTCATATAAATGAAATGGATTTTAGCTGAGAAGGATTACTAAAAGTGTTTGAAATCTGTGGAAATTGTTTTTCTCGGCTGGGAAGCTTAAACTCACAACCCCACAGAATAGATTAAGATACGTAATAAACTCCAATTATAAGGCTAGTACTGTAATCATTTCTATTCTAGATAAAATGTAACTCTATTAGGTTAAATACTCGTCATTGACAGAAAAGTATAGTTTTGTACTTAATTGGATAAAATGATTGATCTTTTCAACAAAGTTTCGAAAATTATTTAATATCTGAATATTTTGCTATGAAATATAATCTGCTACTTGCACACTACTACCGTTATGTGGCACAGCTGATATGCAAAGATGAGAATGTACTCAATCGAAGCAATCGCTGAAGCTGAAACTTTCAATTCAATCAAACTACGAGTTGTTGTAAACTTCTGAGCTGCTGCGTATGTACTTGTAGGCAGTAGCTGCCTGCCGCTGCCACATCGATTTTAGTTTAACATATACATAGCTATGATTTGCGCATACAAGTATGCTACGAATTTCTGCGTATTTTGTTGAAGAGTTGTCGATTGACTGACAATTCTGTTATTGTATATTCAAACATGTATTAGAACACATATCTACATATACATGCGCACTCACATTTGTTCACATGCATACAGATGGCATATTGTTATGCGCAAATAAATACATCAACAATCAAAGGAGCAGCTAAGAATTGATGATCAATCGCACATAATCAAATATTTTCACATAAATAAGAGAATACTCATATACGAAGGACGTTTGCCAACACACGACAAAATAGTATGCCTCTGCACGTGTGTGTGCGGAATATAGAAATCATATTTAATGGTTATGCCGGAGTGTACATTTGTTTCGCAAAATGTGCTCATATTTTTGTGACTCCATTGATTTGTCCTTATTTACATTATTCAAAAGTTATGCACATTATTACAAAACATGCTGTGCATTCGTTCGTCGAATGTTTTCAGGCGCAATTGACTTGTGATTAGCAAATTTGAAGAGCCTTCGCATGGGTGCTTTGACTCTTGCAAACAATGTTTGGTGAAGCAAATATTTTTCGTTTTATATTTTTATTTAAATTAAAAATTGTCAAAAAACGTCAAATGAGTTTATCAAATCTTTGTATTTTACAAAAATAAGTAGAAAACTTTAAATCAAAAACCATTAAAATTAAAGAAAATCTCTAAAAAATTAAAAGTTAAAAATGTTTATTAATTAATGTAAGCATGTTTTCTAGAATACATTTAGCTTAAGGTACTTTAAATCCCGACACTACGTTAATATGTTTTGAAAGAAATTCAGTTTGTACTGTTAAGCGAATGGTTGTGACGAAGATTACGGAGATTAGCTTCATACCCTATATTGAACCCTTCAAAATATCAAACCAAATCTAGACACTATATTCTGTAAAACTGGATTTAATTTAGAGCCTTTAGCGTTTTTTAGACCAAAAAAGCAGCTATGAGCTTAGTTTTAACTTCTGAATCCAACAGTTAGTTTGTCATACAAACTTTTACAGCAAAGATTCGAAGAGATCTGATTTTAATTATTTAATTATATTAATTGTCATTATTTCAATATTTTGAACCAATATAGCTGTCATACAAATTTTTTATTTGTGAAGGGTATTTTGGCTTTGGTGCATGGTGTTTAAATATTCATATGCAGACGAAAAGCTCTACGAAATCTTTAATATTAGTAAACAAGAAACAAGGAAATCATACGAGCGCTTGACCAAAATTTAATCCCAACTAAAATATTTCGTTTTTTCTTTGATTGCGTCATTGATTGCCTTGTCTACGATTGAGCCAGAGAGGCTGACACTAAAATAATAAACCTTATGAAATTGTCAACAAGACCGGCTTGCCTGTCTGAATGGTTGTTAGTGTTGTTGTTACTGTTATGAAGAATCAATATTTGCATTCCTAAAGAATAACTACGGCATATTTATATACATGCATAACATACAAAGACAGCTCTGGTTGAGCCATGCTTATCATCTATTGTGAGGTTTTCTGTAGTTGTTTCTTTTGCTGCCTTCATTTATTTGCCTAGCAGATAACGTTATCAAAAAAAGAATAAAAATTTCACATTTTTATGAATCTTAACAAAATATAGTCAAATATGTTTGTGAGAAAAATGTACATCTGGCCCTTGGTTGGAAAATGCTAAAAAGAAATAAATTTGGATTGCTTCTGGGCAAAATATATACGACTCGTATGGTCGAGAGAATTCGAGCAACTTAAATGTTTTTGGTTAGTAGGCAATAAAAGGGAGATTACACAAAAAACATTGAATATGCATTTTGCTAAGTTACCGCTACAACAACAAATTTCAGAATATGTGCGATGGTGCAGAAGATGACCATGAAGGAATAAAAAAAATTAAATTTGGTTTGTATTTGCTTAGCCAGCGCCTCGAGCTTTAGAATTCTAATGAAAAAATTCGTATCTTCACGAAAAATGTAGGCAAAGCCCAACGGATAAACAGTCAAAGCATCGTCAAGGCGGCAAACAATACTGGCAGTAGATTAAACAATTATAACTCAATTTATGCCTTGGAAGAGGTGGAAAGAGCAGTGAAGAGACCAAAATGTTGACAATATAATAAAGTCAAATATTTAACATAGGTGAATATTTGAAGAATGCAATAATGGGACGGAGGAATTTTTTCACCAGATCCTAATCTAATACGAATTTCAGAGCCATTTGTATATACGTATACATACAATCATTTTTTCATTAGAACTCTTGCACATGTTTCAGATTAGTAGGCGCTCAAGCTTTCACATACGAAATACTGACTCCCCTTTGTAGCATGCACAATCATTGACCTGAGGACAGCATACTCAAGACGCTCAGCGTTGGCTGATTGGAACTTCGCATTCTTATTTAGTTGGATTATGTTGCCAGGAGCGATGCCTGGGTCAAAAGACACTAATAATGTGCGGCTTGTGGCCTAAGATACTTAAAAGTAGGCCGAAGAGTCGCAAGGTACTAGTGTAGCTGTATGTGTTGGCGCACAAAGCCGCATAATAAAGCGTAATCAAGAACATGAAGGGCAAATGAAACTGAAAAATATCACTCTCTTGCCACAATCCCTTTACCCGGAATTTCATGACCTAAAGTGAAAGAATCAATAACGGTTTGATACCTTTTCCTATTTTCTTACGATATTTATATCTTACGCACCATTGCACGCAATTAGGTTATATACGTGGCAAGTCACACCATTGTTACACATGTTGCATGCATTTATGGGCGCATACGCACATCCTCCGCGAGTGTGTAACCTTTGCTTCACGCGCTACTTAATAAATAATTTTATTTTTGTGTGTATGTGTAAAGCCGGTTATATGAAAGCCATAAATGTGCCAACAAAAAGTTCGGCTTTTTAATTGTGTATATATTTCATTTCTGAGAGAATAATAAATTGGCTTTTTTTCGGATTATTGTTCTTATGACACATAATACATATTTTATTCTTGCAACAATTTTCAGAAAATTGCCTATCAATAACATTAAAGAATTTTTTTAGTTGTAAAATGTTATAAAATAAAGTTTTTAAAATGTGTCACCCAAGTTAAGAAGCTTCGGTTGGGTTATACTTGTTATAATACAATTTGTTGTGAAGTCGAAAAAGATTTTTGGAAATTATTAATTTTAACAGAGTTACTAGTTCTTAGTTGAGATGAATTTATTTAAGTTGCCCAATATAATAACTATTATTTAAGTTATGGTCACCAGAAATACTAGAAGTTTTTTGTGAACCAAAAATTTGAACCCCTACTATCGAATAGCTTGAGAATTTGACATAATAATAATACAGCTCTAAAAAAAACAGAAAAATCTTGTTAGCCAGGATATCTTTACAAATTTTGGAAGCCTATTCATGAAGATATTGAATGTGCTCTTGTTTTTAAGATAACTGTCTATCTAATGTTTTCATAATTATCAGCTGCTTGGTAACAAAAACTAGCTTTCCAGTCATGATTAAGGTTCTGCGCACCGTTTTCGGGCATACAATCATCACGTGAGCTCCAAACTCTTTCAAATATAATTATCTATAAAAATAGACATAACATAGAGGGAAACCTAGGATAATGGAAGCTGTAAATGGCATAATCGAATAAATCATCAATATACATATTTTAGAATAATATACAACATGGTTTACTAGGCAGCACATATATTCAAAGAATGTTGACGAGGATGAAGCCGTTACATGTTTAGTCATTAAAACCCCGGTTCCTATTATTTCTGCACCACACTAACACTGTTAATAATTTAAAGTTTATACCCAATGCTCATTGAGTTACTCTCCCACGCACTAAGAAAACCATCTTTACATCAGCATAGAGTTGCATTAAGCGAATGTCTTGGAGATCGCGGGAACAAATAACACTAGATTTTTAAGATCAATATACATCCCAGAATCTCTAAAGGTAAAAATAATAAAAAATCAGATAAAGTCTTTTCTCTTTGCGCAGCATAATGCTGTTTCGCAGTTCCTTTAGCTAACTCTAAAAATCACGCAAAAACGTCAACATTTTTTTGTGTTTTCAGAATTGTTGTGTCCCAATACAGAAGTTCATAACCGCATTGAAGTTACAAAACTTCTTATTTTGAAAATTTTCTTTTAAGTGTAACTTAAGCAGCTAATCTCTCCTCATTTCGCAAGCAATTATCTCACACATGACTAAGCTGTTTATACTTTATTAAAGTTGCATATGAAAATATAGCATACGAAGCCTCGCGGAGAAACCTTAACCATATATGTGTGCGTGAATATGAAATCAATTTAGTGTTACAGCTTTTATGAAGAAATTTCGCATAAAAAGCTTTGCTTGGGATTTATTTGGGTCTTCTGTACTCGTAGTAAGCCAACAACATAATCCTCAATCAATTTTCTGCTTTGATATATTTTCAGTTAGTCATTCGCTTTTTAATAAAAAATTGCATGAGAATAAAAAGTCTCAGTAATCCGTCATTCTTTTATTCTGTGCAGTGTTTTATTACCGTTCTTGCGTGTCATCTTCGTGCAGTCATTGCTCCGTTATTCTACAAGCTTACCAACTCAAAATAAATTCCCTACATATTAACCAACATAACTACCCTTCAATTTTACAGACATAAAAGCTTTAAAATGAGCCAAAGCAACTACCACTTACACTCGTATGGGTGTCGGCGTGTGTGTGTATGACGAGCATACTCAACCCAAACTGAAATGTGGAAGAAAACGGCAAACTTAGACTTGAATCGTTTGATTGAATGTTAGGGGTGGTGACTAGGTTGGGGGGCGAAGAAGGTAAAGTTGTGTAGAAGAAGGCTGAAAATAACTTGCAAGAAGCTGAAATGCCAGTGTATTAGTCTCACGGTGTGTGTGAAAGAGTATGCTTTTGTGACGGAACTTCAGCTGGCACCGTCAACCATGAATAAAATAGAAGTTCTGACCATGCTTGTGGATGAAAGGCGAGCGGACACATGTCGGTGGGCAAATAAACACACATCAATGTCACTCATACGCCCCGGCAGCAGCCGCAGCGCTTTAGGAATTTACGAGTATTTGTCTACACAGCCACGCATAACTCTGCATGTGAGCGGCTTCAGTTAGTAACATGCCTTATACGGTGGCAAGTAAGCCCACACTCGACATATGACGACTGAAGATGTCGTTGTGTGCGAGCGGTGTGTGTGTATTACAGCTCAATCACTTCACTTGTGGAAAAAATTTAACGAACTTCTACACACATATACAAACTTGCACAGCAGACAAAGGTTTAGCTGGTGGCCAGACATCAAAAAAGTGCTGCGAAAAAATAAATCCAACTTTTGTTGCCTCCATACCGTTTGTCCGAGGCAACACCATATGAAGGAGTGAAAACACCAACTAGCCAGTCATTTACAATAGTTCATTTGCGAGCTACACACGGTAGCATTTGCTCGATGTCCTCAGCACTACTTATTTTTGTCTTTTCTTCAGGTTTGGAACGCAACTGCTGTTCTTGTTGATTGTTCTTGCTCTACTTTTTTGCGGCTGTGGTCGCATGTGTGCACTATAAAGCTTATAAATTATTTACTTGTTTCGTAGCAGTTTGCGCTTAATGAAGTCGACTTTTGGGCGCTTTAATCTGCACCACTTCACTTCGACTCCCCCACAGCACCTCATATTCCCTGCCCTTGCGAAACTAAGGAAACGAAGTATGTAGGCATGTACACCTTTTCTGTGTGTGAGCTTAGCATTTGTCGGTGCATACTTAATTTATAATTTTTCTATTTACTACGAGTACTACTGGCACTGCTTTGAGGGAGTAAATAACTTGCTTGAAAAGGCTGTTGCTGCCAAAAGGAAATATGCTGTTATGAGGGTGACTCTAATGTTACTTAATCGGACATTAAGTGAGTGGAGGATTTGTCGAATGGACACACCTGCTTGGTGGTAGCGCGGTAAGGTGTGGAGGCTGGAAATGCGAAATGAATGTTGATTTAAGTCAAAATGTGTTCAAATGTATTTGACTTCAGCAATTAACTTAGAAAATTACAAGCATGAACTCTAGTAGAATAATTGAAAATATTTCATATTTAGAACTATTTGATATGCAGTGGCAAATCTTTACAATTGACACTTATTTATTCGAATTCAAGTTACTCACAGTAGCAAACTTGGAAATATTTTGAAAGAAAATATCGAAAAAAATTAAAAATTATGAAATTAAAAAAACTTAATCGAAATGCTGTTATCCTCAAAAAATGGTTTAGGTATTTGATTTTTTCATTTAAAAATCCCAACAATAATCATTATATACCGCCCTGTTCAACTATGAATGTCTTTAAAGCTCATTTGCAAAATATTTCGTAGAACTTAACAATTCTGCTATTTTTGTTTCATTCTTTCACCGAAACTTGTGTTATTTTGGTCTTATATTGCCTCTAAGATATTTTAATGAATTTCTTCCTTATATTTTTTTACTACTTCATTTTGAACAACGCTCATAAGTCTTTTGAGTTCTTATTTCATTACATTTTGTGCTTGTTTATTGCTTTTGTCCGCTTTCATAGAGTTCATTTGATTACATTTTTCTATTTTTTCGTGAATTTTATTCAAACGTTCTTCGGTTTCTTCCACCACTTTGTTTGCTATTCACTAGTCCATTCTATTATTATTTGCACACTTATTGTTGTTGCTGCAAGCGTTGGTGTTTGCGTATTGAACAAATTGTCTGGAGGTCATCACATGCTTGTTGCCTTCATTAGCTTAAATGCGAGTCCGAAAGTCGTATATATTGCTTTTTTTCGTGTATTTGTTTACACAGTTGCCTTCGAGAGAGTCTTTTTTGCTGTGCAGAATCTGAGCTGCTTTTGTTCCACGTTTAGTGAGTTTAATTTCAGTGGCAGCCTGATTGCTTTGACTTGGATTTTTTGGGATTCGCGTCTTTTTTCTTCAATATTTGCTTACTTCTCAGTTTTTGCTTCCTTATAAGCTTGTTCAACGGTGAGTAGTATCAACTGAAAAGAGAAGAAGAAAGAAATGTGAATATTAGCTATAAGTCCGTCATAGAGAAGTTATATACATATACCAATTACTGTACATTTATGAATATATATGAATGTATATAATATTCCTAACTACGAAAACTCATTTAAAAATTATTTAGAATAGCTCATAATTTAATGCTGTTGAACATCTGCTGTATGCGATTGCGCTACAAATTTCAACCGAAAGCATTATATTCTCAAATTCTCGCTCTCACAGTATAAATAAAGCTAAATATATATGTTCTAAGTCCATCTTACTTGTTTTATATCCATGACATCTTACATTTAATTTTCCTCACTACTTATGTTGCCTTCTTGTTGTTGCTGCCGACTTTATTGGCGAAAATGTTCACCAATTTCTTGTTCATTTAATTCGGCTATTTCCATCTGTTGCCAATTCTCGACAATGTATTTATACTCGCACGCTTTTTCAAGCAGAAAATTGCTTTTATATTCATGTGTGGCTGGCCAGTCCATTGGACCGTCACACTCTACTTGACCCAATACATAGCAGCGCTTGGTATTATAGCATGCCTCTGTTAATAAAAGTATACCGTATATTGTTGTGTATATTGTATGCATAAGCCTGCGAAATTAGGCATAAACATATTTAAGGCGATTTGTTTTATGTGGTAGTCATATAATGGGTTTTCTCGCTTTATTACATGGCAGTTTTTGGTTTGTATGCAATAAAAATATGGCTGACTGGATTGACATCAACATATAGCAATTTTGTATTTGCTTTTGAAGAGAGCAGATCATAAAAGTATCGTAGCATGTGGCACTCTAAATATTTTAATTTTACGTAGTAATTCGACCTCAATTAAGAGTAAGGTTTATTAGCATAAGTATACACAATATTCACGATTTAGTGGACGAATGATTCAATATAATGGAATTCATCAATGAAAACATAACGAATTATTATGTAGTGAGGGCAAATTAAGAATATGTCCAAAATATCGTTATCAAGTTTACAAAAAAATATGTGTCTAGAAGCAGTCAGACTAGAGTCAGAGAAAGAAAATGAAGACTATATTACAACAGAAGCCTCAAAATTTAAAATTCTTCTAAAGAGTATCCGAACTAGTGCGCCTAAACGTACACTTCTCTGCTTCTATGAAAGTAACAGTGATGTAGTCCTAATACGAATGCCGTTGTTATCGATCTATTGCACGCAGAATAGTATTTGTTACTGGATTAGATTATTAAATATCATTTACGGATAATTTATTGTTTCTGAAAAACATATTAACAGTTTGGGTGTAACCCAACAGTTTATGATCTAGCAACTTTCAAAGAATACAGCCGGAGAATTACTCACAGGTGTTGGCTGATTGCACTAATTTTTGATCTCAGGAACAATCGCGAACTTATTTTCAAACTATTTAATAAATACAAAAATATAAACATATACACACATAAATAGAGTAATTTAAACTGAATGTTTCAAAATCTTGAATATCCGTTTTATGGGGCAAAAGCAAGTGTTTGCCTGATTATATTACATATATTATTGGAAGAAAATGCTCGTTCAATTTCATTATGGCTGACATGGGGTATAAAGTCAACTAAAAGTTTGCAAATCTTTAAACAAGCTGCGTTCCAAAGTAAACACGACTTTTTGAATCTTGCGTCACCTATATGTATGACTGGTGCGTTAGAATCTGCTATCTTTATCAATCGTCCAGTGAGGATTTCATGACATTTCGTTGATTGGAAGTGAAGTTATTGCGTTTCAAGTGTCAGAATGTTTGTGTTATCGGTGCGAAAATGAGTTTCGAACAAAGAGGCAACATTAAATTTTGTTTTAAAATTGGTAAAACTTTCACCGAAATGTTTCATTTGATGAAACAAGTTTATGGCGACAATTGCCTATCCCGTAGCAAAGTGCACGAATGGTTTCAACGTTTTCAAAGTGGTCGTGAGGACATAAATGACGATCAACATGTGGGCCAATCAAAATACGTGATCACCGAAAATTCCATCGAAACTGTGCGTGAGTTCATCAAAAATCAGCCGAAATCGTCATTGAAATTCATGGAAATAAAATTAAACATCTCCAAAACATCTATTTATTGCATTTTGACCGAACATTTGGGCATACGAAATGTGTGTGGACGGTTTCTTCCGCACAAATTGACTGACGATAAAAATTTCTCAGAATCAGCATTCGAAGGACATGATTTTGACCGATTATTTGACTAAAAATTACATTTTAACTATTACCACTTCCCGTATTCACCTTAATGGCGCCGTGCGACTTCTTTCTTTTCGGAAAGATTTTCCCTGAATATTAATAACATGTCTCAAAGTTCGTTTATTTTTCGACTCGAGATGGAATTCTTTAAAGGCACTATTTGTGCAAAGTTTTATTCGAATATATTTATTGGTGCTTGGTTATGTACTGGAAAATGAAAGAATAATATGAAATTTAGAATTGTGCAATATATAATTTAGACTCTGTAGTAACATGTTGCAATAGCAAAAAAAACCATGTATAAACTTAATCGAACATTATATCGGTATTCTTAGAATTTGAAACCGTGGGAAATTCTCCTCCTTCTTGATATGTAATTGAAAAATGTCGTGTTGGCAAACTAAATACTGCATAAATTTCGGCAACGCTTTAATAATATGTTATATCTACATTTTATTTCTCTATGAAATGTATCTGCAGAGATAACCACAGCCCACATCCCCACATCGCTTTTTGAGGCTTGTATTTATGTATTGTAAATAAGTATGTACATATGTCCCTATAGTGCCGCCTCCATTTCAATATGTTTCGCATTTTGATGAATGACTTCAATTATCTTTCGATACACAACATTTACTTTTTTCACTGCAGCGCGCCCACAATTGTTTGGTGATTTATTTTGCAAAGTGTCAAATATATTCATAAATGAAGTGTCAGGAATTAACGAAATTATGCAAACACAAACAAATAAGCAGGCAACCCGACTTACACGCAACGAAGAGGGTAGCTCCAAAATGAGCAGAGGCGACTGCGGTAACAGCAATGAGTTCCCGCACAATAGAAGTAGAAAAGACAATGGCGGTAACAAATGTGCGTAATGACACAGCCAAACGAGCAACGCTTTCGCAACGTGGGAACGTGGCAACGCTAGAATGCTGCGACGTGAGCGCACGTGCAAAAGTTTTGGGGCAGGAGAGATTGACATACTGGTGGAAGGAGCTACATTGGGAGTTGTGTGGTGGCAAGCGTTGTGGCGCTTGTAACATTTGCAGCGACTGTCAACTGCAGGCGTAAACGAAAGCGGGTGGCTTGATTGCTATTTTTTGCAGGTGCAGGAGTTGTGTTCTTGCCGCAGCTACGAAAAACAAATTATTATTTTTTAATGCTCTGTTTCGTGCTGATATGCACATACACACATATATCATACAAATACATCCTATAGAAGAGTGGCTTGGCTGCCACGATGTAGCACGCCTGATTGAGTTGGGACTTGCTGTTCGAACTGTGTTGTAGAATTAAAGTGCAACAACAAAAGAATAATCAACTGCTGCGAACGCTTTGGCAGCGATAAACCCTTAAGCGTTGCTGAATTCCAAAAAGCAAAAAAGGTTTAAAACACAAATATACAATATATACATACTATATATGTATGAATATATATGTACATACGTGTGACAGTATAGTATATGGTTTGTGCGTATTTATGTGTGAATTAATATATGCAAACTGATATGATATGCTCTTTAAACAGTTCGTATTTTTATGTGTGTGAGTGGTGGTGGGAGAGTGTTTATCGCCGTTGTTTGATTTAATTTATTGGCTTAGCGCCTTTGTGGCTGCCATGCACATTTGCACCTCGACCTCAGCCCTAACGTGTGAGGTAAAATTTAAATCCCTTAATTTTTTAGCGTTCTTGCCAAACAGTAAATAAAATACATAGTAGGTAATTGCTAGTAAAGTGCAACTTTTTTCAGAGCCTTAAAACCCTAATTTGGGTGAGTGTTAAAATATGAAATATACAAAAAATTTATAAAAATGTTGTTGTGTAATTAAAATTTCAAAATATTTTACAATACAGATATTTTTGCTTTCTACTTATTTGTTGATATTCAGTTTATAGTTTTAAGAACAGATTTTTATAATTATATATCTCAAAAAAATTTTATCCTTTTTGTATTTGTTGCATATATTTGTAGATGGAGGGAAATTGCAGAGATACCTTAAGTGGCTGAATTGTTTATGAACATGTTGCTAAACGTTATCGAAACAAATCTGTGTAAAATTGGCAAAATATGGTAGCTCGTCTAAAGAATTTGTGAATGTATTACATACCTCGTCAGTACTTTCATCAGTGGAATGTATTCTACATATGATCTCTCTCTCTCTCTGTCTTAGAACAAATACACTCAGAACAGGGTATTCGGTTTGCTAAGAACTTTGTAAACCCTAAATAGAAATCCTATAGAAAACACATGTAAATTTACATATGTCCGTACGTCTGAGTCTTTGTCTGTCAGTCAGTCTGAAATTGTCTAGATGTCCTTTCCATTCTATGAAGCTGCTCGTTTACCGATTCCGTTATAACATATACATAGCTGCAATAAAACTGAATGATCAAAATCAAGTTCTTGTATAAAAAAATGTTTGATTTGAGATAATATAATCACGAAATTTGGCATGATTTTATTAAAACATCAGATGATTATGATATTTTTCAACAAATCATTTTCATAATTTAACCTTATGGTTACACTGTCCGCCCTAGAAGAGATTTTAGATATACTAACCCACGTCGTACCCTCTAACGTTCGGGCGCGCTAAGTACAAACGTGAGAAAAATTTTGAATTATATTATTGAGATAGTTTTTGGAAGTTAGGAGTGTTCTGAAGTACTGCCGATGGCCGCTTACCCGAATGAAAGTTCAAGTCGGAAAACAAGAAAGGTAGTTATTCAAAACGAGTAAATAAGACTTTATCAGAGTCAGAGAAATTTTTTTAAATTATAATACTTTGCTTTTTTTATATATAGACTAACTTAGATGGGATTTGATTGAAGTTATCCAATTTATTGCTTCGGAGTCATTTTAAAAAACTCTGTTCTGAAAAAGTAGAGGAGATATATCTTTCTATTATCTATATATATAAAAGAAAGTTGTTGTTAGTTACACCATTTATAACTCAAGAACGGCTGAACCGATTTGGCTGAAAATTGGTGGGGAGGTAGCTTAGAACCAGGGTAAGAACATAAGATACTTTTAAATTTAATACAGCTCATAAATACAAAAATTAAATTTCAAATCATAACCATTTATTCAAAATTCATGTTTGTAGGAATCATTTGAATATATGCGTACAGTTTTGAACACATTCTTCCTCAAAATAATAGAATTGCTAAGTATTTGGAATAGTAAAGAAGAGGAAGAAGAACTGGCTTAGTAATCAGTCATTGAGTATGTTTTATACCACGTGCATCCCAAAAGACTGATGTCATAACCTTTCCAGTCACCTTTTTCGTCTTTCCACGCCTGAGAACCGGTTCATCATGAGCACTCCACTAGAATGACTGTCGATTGGACTCCAGTGGGAAATGATGGAGCAATGTTTCTATCACCGACGCAAAAATTCGGGTTTATTCCGATTAGAGAGCACTCAAATACTTCTCAGAATCAGTTATTCGTTGTTTTTGTTAGATTATGAAGTTGCGAGGCACCCACTTTGCACAGAGCTTTCGCCTCTTTAAGCTTAGCAAGTATTTTTTCCTGGGTGGATTTCCCTGAGCCCAAATTCAGCAGTATTTTCCTCCAAACGCAATGAAGCACACGAAATGCTCTATGATCTATTTTTTTGTAAACTAACACAAGTTGCTTCACAGAAATGCTATATCTCATTAACTAATAATTATAATCCAAATAATAGAAATCATATAAATGGTAGTAGTAGTATCAGCCACAGTGAAGCGTGGATGGGTCCTCTAGTATGTGTATAAATATCTTCGAATTTCTATGTTAACTAATTTGAGTTATTACTTTAGAAGCACACTGCCGAAAAAACCTTTCGAGTCGAGTCGATATAGGTCAGCATTTCAAGCCCAGGTTTAACGGCATAAGTCCAGTTGATATTCTTGAATTTTTATAATGCTTATTTCGACATATTTTTTCCTAGTGCTATGCTAAAGCGTACTCTTAGTAAGGAAGGACTTTTCAGTAATATTTTTAAATTCTAGCAATTGTCACACAGAGTTGCCACCAGATGCTTAAGATTTCTTAAGACTGGAACTACAATTAAGGGACCATCCATAAATTACGTCACATCTTGAAGGGGGGGAGGGTATCATTCAGAAGTGACATTGTGTGACAAGGGGCAGGGGGGGTCAAACGCTTTGTGACATCACATTTCAAATTTGTGATGTACAAACGGGAAATTTATAGGTAAACAAAAAATATTAAGCATTTATAAACACAAACTTTGTTTTTAATACTTAAGTTGTAACCAAGCTTTTTACTGCGCCTACTTCTTACAAGTATAACTTGCTGAGGTATACTCGCCGTGTCCAGGGTTCGTTACAATAAATTTGTAAATATTGGGGCTCTTCTGCGAATCGTACTTTATTTTATTTTATATTCTAATTTTAATCAAAGTTACAAAATTGTTCCCGCGTTATTGTTTCAGCTTCACAACATTTTAAGTATTTTCATTTAGATGCAATTTACGAGTATATAGCTACAAATGCCCCAGGAAGGAGTGCATTTAACAGAGTTGAACGATGCATTGCACCTCTCAGTCGCGAACTTACTGGTGTACTATTAAATCATGATGATTTTGGGTCACATCTTGATTCAAGTAATCGAACTACTGACTTAGATCTAGAAAAACGAAACTTCGAAAGTGCGGGCAATGTGTTGGCTGACATTTGGAGCAAGTTAGTCATTGATAATTTTCCAGTCGTTGCTGAATGTGTTGCACCAACTGTTACTGGACTAGATATTGAACAGGCTATGATGTTGAAAAATAATGCTACTTAGTATGCTAATCATGTATGCACATACGTGAGTCACAATATTTTTTACAAATAGTTAAATGTGAAACTATTGCATGTTGCGGTGTAAGACGTTGTAATCTTTGGAAATTATTAAAAGAAGGATTTTTACCACCACCTGTGTTAATTAAACAGACATCAGAAGGTTATGGAGTCACAGGGAGTGATGACAGCGACGCTAACTTTGCTCCATTATTACTACAGATATTATAAAATCTCCAAGCATCATCCCATCTGAAACAAGTTCAATATGATAGTTATTGCCCTAGTGTCGAGTCACACTTGTTCAAAAGATCGTGTAGCATATGTGGCCTATATTTTTCTTCATATTAAGCCGCCAATCAACACAAACAATCACATAAAAAACAAGAGCTGTTACCTATCGCGAAAATTCGTCCTCAAAGAATTGCGGCTGGACGTGTCCGAGAGATTTTCTGTTTAATGAATGATGACGATGCTTTATGGATGGAAGAAGACGATTTTGATACGAAAGATGTCTCTGACATCCAAATTCAGAACGAAAATGAAGTGCCTGATTTACCAGTAGTAAATGATATAAAGGAGTGGATCAAAAGTCCGTGGGCACAAGATGATTAAGTTTTGTATTCTTAATTAGCATATTTAAGTATCTATTATTTCTTGACTAGTCATTCGTTGTGTCTGTACTTTAATATTTAACTAAATATTGATTTTATTAAAGATTATTCAATAAATATAAGAATAAATAGAATAACCCTTTTTTTTGATGAATCCATAAATTTGGAAAATGTGTGACGTCACGAAAGGGGGGGAATAGTTCAAAATGTGACAACTTGTGACAAGGAGGGGGGAGGGGTTAAAAATTCCTTAAATTCGTGTGACGTAATTTATGGATGGCTCCTAATATCCCACTTGTTCAACTTATTTTGCAAAACCACTGTTATTTTGTTACAAAAACAACAAGGGCAAATATCTATGAAATAGCTATCCACCGACTTAAAGACCGTTTTTACCTTATTATTTTTTAATTTCAATATTTTATGCAAATTTTTGTTTCGCATTAAAATTTTGATTTCTGCGAAACCGCAAGCACATGAAAACTTCAAAATATTGCACACTAAAACCGATGTAATAAACAAAATACAATAGCAACAATAGGCGAAGCGGCTGAGCTGATGATAAATGTGACATTTTTATGGGTTTGTCCCAACATCAAGCATATTTTACAAGCGACAACGCTCCCTACTTTCCCAGTGTGTGTTATGACGCTCAGCACACGAGCAACTGTAGTTTTTGTTTAGCCATAGCAATTATAATGGGCTGCTCTTGCACCAACACAGCTGCGCGCTTATTGAGGATGATGAAGCATCTAACCGACACTGCGGCACGCTGTGAGCTATTTGTGCCCACAACAACATTCATAGTCATGGGGAGTGAGTGATATAAAACTGCGCGTTTGTATGGCGGTAAAATTCCACTAAAATGTCACACGCTGAAGGGCGCGGAGGACCCGATGGCGTTTTATGCAACGGTGAGAGGGTGCAAGCGCAGGTAATTACGACAAGTTGTGGCATCGTAAACGACAATAATATTTGGAAATGAAAAGAAAAACTGATGATTAGATTGTGGAAATGGTAATTTACACACACACCTGTTATATATATTGTATACATATATATCAGCGCAACCAGCACTTATAACAATTTATTCTCCTGCACAGTCTGCTGTCACCGCTCGCCATAAATTAAAGCCTATTTACAGGCACTTAAACGGCATACTTACAGTTGCAACTATTTTTAATGCAAACATGAGACCGGCATATAATGCATTGTTGATTGACTGATTTATGCTTTGATTGTCGAAGATTTCCTGGGAAATTGTTAATATGCCCAAGCGAATTTCACTTCACCAACTTTTTAATCAGCCTTTCACTACGCTCTAATTAAAAAATTTTCGACGCGTTATTGTTGTTGTTGTTTTCAATCGCGTCATTTTGCTCCTTTAAAAATCTGTATTTTTCATTGCAAATTATCTATAGCCACGTTGTAATAATAAATAGCGATTTTCCACACATTTTTCCGCGGTCACCGGCGCAAGGCTGCGCCGTTCGGTTGCTCGGCAGTTGGTCGCACATAAATAATTTGAGGTTATACTTTTTACCATTGCCACGGCATTGTTGCGGTGTTAAAATGTTGCGGTTGCCTCTTAAATTGTTGCAACAATTAAAATCCCACTATTTCCCATGTCACAATGGCAACAGCATCATAATAATCGCCAACTATCTACGCCACTCTGGCAATAACATTAAAGTAACAGCTGCTGTAACTGCATTTATGACTGCTGCTGCGCAGTAAATATGTGCAAGTGCCGTTATATACCACAGAAGCATATAATGAGTGTGAAAGCATTTAACCGAAAGTGTCTGCAATCGCCTACACATGTTTTAATGTCTGCCTGCTGGGGTGTTCAAGCCATTATGTAGCCGATGCTGCTGCTGTGGCAATGCCCTTGTCTGATAGTTAATATCATTGTCATTGTGTTGTCAACATTTTGTTACTGCTGTTAAAATTTATATAGCCATTGTTGCTGCAACTTGTAGTTATGCATACTTAGTAAAACCTCTGAAGGTATTTAATCGTTGTTTAAAGCGATGAGATATCTTCAAAAAAGTTAAAATATAGTTGATTGTTGAAAAGCGGAAGTCTCTTTAGTTTTATTTTTTGGGGTTTTTGCAAGATTGAATCAATTTTGAAAACAACACTTCGTAGAAACTAGCTCTTGCTGGAATAGCTAAAACAAATTTCTGCTCACCCAATAACTCGTGAATATGAAATTTCGAAAATTTTAAAGCTTCACCTTCAGCTAACAACAAAATTTATTAATTAAAGTGTCGATTCACAATTTCTCTGCTTGTTCGCCTCAAATGCTGCTCTTTTGTCAAGGAATTCACATAACTGGTCAATTAAAAAGTCCCCTCATTCACGAATATTTTGATATCAGAAAACTCTGTGCGACCGCGCGAGCTCACTTTGATTAAAAACAAGTAAGGAAGGGCTAAGTTCGGGTGTCACCGAACATTTTATACTCTCGCATGATAAAGTGATAATCGAGATTTCATTATCCGTCATTTACATATTTTTCTATTTTGGTTCCTAATGTATATATTGTACTATACAGAGAAGGCATCAGATAGAATTCAAAAGAGCGTTATATTAGAAGAAGGCGTGTTTGTGAACCGATTTCCTCCATATTTCGTACATGTCATCAGGGTGTTAAAAAAGTATTATATACCGAATTTCATTGAAATCGGTCGAGTAGTTCCTGAGATACGGTTTTTGGTCCATAAGTGGGCGACGCCACGCCCATTTTCAATTTTTAAAAGAAGCCTGAGTGCAGCTTCCTTTTGCCATTTCTTCGGTAAAATTTAGTGTTTCTAAGGTTTTTTGTTAGTCGGTTAACGCACTTTTAGTGACTTTCAACATAACCTTTGTATGGGAGGTGGGCGTGGTTATTATCCGATTTCTTCCATTTTTGAACTGTATATGGAAATGCCTGAAAGAAACAACCCTATAGAGTTTGGTTGACATAGCTATAGTAGTTTCCGAGATATATACAAAAAACTTAGTAGGGGGCGGGGCCACGCCCAATTTCCAAAAAAAATTACGACCAAATATGACCCTCCCTAATGCGATCCTTCGTGCCAAATTTCACTTTAATACCTTTATTTATGGCTTAGTTATGACACTTTGTAGGTTTTCGGTTTCCGCCATTTTGTGGGCGTGGCAGTGGGCCGATTTTGCCCATCTTCGAACTGAACCTTCCTATGGAGCCAAGAAATACGTGTACCAAGTTTCATCACGATATCTCAATTTTTACTCAAGTTACAGCTTGCACGGACGGACGGACGGACGGACGGACAGACGGACAGACAGACATCCGGATTTCAACTCTACTCGTCACCCTGATCACTTTGGTATATATAACCCTATATCTGACTCTTTTAGTTTTAGGACTTACAAACAACCGTTATGTGAACAAAACTATAATACTCTCTTTAGCAACTTTGTTGCGAGAGTATAACAACGACGATTTGATGATTCGGAGCAGCGTGTAACATGTTAAATCGTGAATAATCTGAGTTTTTGCATTGATATGTGACATTGAGTTAAAAAGCGACCGTTCGAAGGACCGAATCACTAAAAACCAACAGTATTTGAAGAAAAAGAATACCAAACATATGTAGTAAGTATATATGTATGTAGGTATTAGGGGTAATATCGACCGTTTGTTTTTTTATATTTGCCAATACTATGTACTATAAACATGCCACATACTAATAAAATGTTCCCTGATATTCTCTAAGATACCTCAAATAATATCACCATTCATATGGAGGAAAATCAAGTCGGATGTTATATGCAAGTTATGTAGCTACATAGGTGAAGTTTTCGCCCAATTTTATCCATTTTAAGCAAAAAGATTCAATGTTACCAACAAAACACGATCTCTGATTTTCATAGAGATAACTCACATGTTGGCCGATATATGCGGCATAAAGTCACCTGGGGCCAATGCTAGTATTGACCGAATTCAACCCGTTTTTGACGCACAGTCATACCATTGTCAGGTAAAGATTATCCCTGGATTTCAATTATATATTGACCGATGATTTAAAAGTCCACTGTATATACTGCGGTTCAAATATTCGGTGCCTAGGGGATTGAACAGTTTTTGTCGGATTTGAACAATTATTGGTCCTAAAATAGCATATCCTAAATGCATTATTTGGATAAAACTTCATGCCGTTATATTCATCGCTTCTTGATTTGTACACTGGAAAGTAAAGAATCAGATGGGAAGTGGACGCGGTTGCAGACCGATTTCGTTCATTTTTACAGTGTTAAATAAAAATGTGTGAAGAATGTCATATACCGAGCTTCGTTGAAATCAATAGATATGTAATTTCACTTAAAAGTGGGCAGTTCTACGTCTATTGTTCAGTTTTACCCCGGCTCCAATTCAAGTGTAAAATTTAATGTCTGTGCCATATTTAGTTATTGATTTATCGCACTTTTAGTAGTATTTAACAGTACCTTTATATGGAGAGTGAGCGGGTTTGTGGTCTGATTTCATTAATTTTCTCATTGTCGATAGTAGTTTGGTATACTATTTGCGAAACGAGAATTTGGTTGTTATAGCTTGAATAATTTGGGAGATTATAAGTTAAACTATGGTAGGCCGGGGACTTTTAATTGATCTATAGACGAATTTTGTTCGAGAAATATTCGTTTTCTGAATATACTTTTTAAAGGAATAAATCAATGTACTGGTTATGTACGGGTAATATGTATAATCGGACTGTTATTCATTACCTGAAACTTAGTTTTAGATCCAAAAGTTGAATATGAAATTTTAGAATTATTGGAATATTTTGTGCAGTGGAAAATATTTGTTGAATAACATTCTTACAAATTTACCAACAAAGAAACACGCTTTCGAAAATACTTTTTGAAGGACAGAGTTTTTGTCCAAAAAGCCTTGTTTCAAGTCAGCCGTTTACAGAATTTTGATGAGAAAACATGTTTAAGATTCGCTAACGGTATAGCTCTTGGAACTCACTGCAGCAGCGTTATTCTTGTTGCTGATCTGGTAACCCAGATAAAACCTGCAGGTAGCATTCTTGATAAATTTTGAAAGCTGAAAACTACAAAAATATATAAAAATATAATCCTTAATCTGGGGGCTCTATTTTCTGAACTTTAGTAGAGCAGATTGAACTAAATTGTAAAAATTTATCTGAGAGCCGCTCTTTCGATAATACACACGTTTAAAATTCAAGCGCTGTACTGACAATTAATTCATATTTCGCTTTGATTTTATTACTATTGGAAAAATAATATTACTTCCTTGCCAATAATGTACTAATAATAAAGCAATTTATTTATTTTATCATGCATACCGTGAATTACAAATTCCTAATTTAATTAACGCATGACTAGCGCGCTGCTTTAAATTAGCATAATAACTAATTATATTAATTTAACCACATATTTTAATAACCACAAAGTAGCTAATAAATGTGTTCAAATGAAATGACTCTATTCATATATCTTCTCACACAGATGTATATAACTATGTATAAACGCAAACCCATTAATATTTCAACGGCGTTGGACAATGAAGAAAGCCGGTGGAAAAGTGGAAACAAGCGCTTTTAGATAAAAATTAGGACTATCATTTTGGTGAGTGTAAATATTCAAGGAATTTCTCAATTAGTAAACCAAATGTATTGAAAAAAATTTCGATTAATAAATATTCACCTGAATTAAAAGGGATAAACAATTGCTCATACATACACAAGAAAACGCTTAGCGTTTGTTGCAACAGAGTGAGCACGAACAATGCGCCGCTTCGATCGATAGACAGACCATTGTGTTCGCAGATCGTCGTAACAGATAATCATAGTAATGCAAACAGTGTAATTGTACGTCACATTGATAACACCAGCAGCGCAATTACAAAAAGTTGCGGGGTGAATTATATGTTGGAAGGAATGGGGTTACCCATGCAGACGTTTGATTTCAATGTTTTCAATATTAGAGAGTTTTCAGGGTATCTTTGCAATAAAGCTTTAGATTTCTAAAAGTTAAGTCGTGGTTAATGCAGTTTATCAGCTCGACTTTATGAGCCCTTATCAAAATTACTGCAACGGCCTCAAACTTAAGTAGCATCTACTTAACGTGGTGGATATATGTAGTCTCTTCCGAGAACTTTAGTTTCTGCGACATGGAAACGAAACATCTATAATGCATAGCTATCAACAGATGAAAGAGTCATACTCTCGGATATGAAAATTCAGAGGAAATGCATTGTCTCTGTTTTCGAGCACAATCTCAGAATTTAACAAGCTGCAGTGGATACATTGGTTTTGCGAAGAGGGGAAGGCTCAACAGATTAGTCACAGTAATTGTTTCACGAAGCTTCTGCGCTCAAATATTTCACTGATAAACACAATTTACTGCCGAGTGATGCTTCTGTGTAGGTCAAAGGAATATATACAAAGTTATACTCATTTTACAATGTATCTGCACAATTTAGCGCGACACAATGCTTGTTTAATAAATTTAGCCTGACAATTCTGATTTAATATGGAGCATTACTGCGCTTGTCAAATTTTAATTAAACAATACGACTTTGTGCTTTTAATGCGCTGGCATAATCAAATTAGCTTAATGCGCTTACTTGCTTTGCTTTGTCGTGTAATTACTCAGCGGCTGATGAGGCTGAGCGCCTAAAATGACACCACATACGGTATTTATTGGACGCTTGTGCAGCTGTGTCAGCAGTGTCAAATGTCAAACTCGAAGGCAAACGCCAATTTGATTTGCCTCTACAGTGCTCCCTCTTCACTTCTTTCTCCTTCCTCTTAAATATAAGTTTAGCATATACAGGGTGTTTGTGTATGTATATGAATTTAATATACTGTCATTTGGTGGCGTGTGTAGTACAAGCGTCTATAATTCACACTTGACGTTGGCAAAAGTCACGCACTGCTGTCAGGCTATTTGACATAGAAGACACACGCACGCATATATTGGTGTAGGAAATTTATTTCGGAGTATGTGGCAAACAGAAAACTTTAATACACACCCGAAAAGTTGACTTCAGCCTAGTCTTATTAAGTTTGTAAACACTACATATCTTACTCGCAAATCAGGGGAGGGCAGCCATTTGTAGGAGCAGCTCAATTCTTTGCGGTGTTAGTGGCGACAATATTGAGTTTCGCTAAAGTCACATACTCAAAGTACATGTGCGCCATTTTTGCTTTGAGCTACTCACAGGTGAACTGAACACGACCATATAGTGTTTGTGTTTGCGCCTTAATGTATGCCACTGCCAAGCTACTGACTCGCTTTCGTGTGTCGTAGAAAAAGTTATAAACGTAAAATCACTTTATTGCTAAGGCGAAATTTCATTGCCACTACGGATTTTAATGTAATTTGCGAAACAAACGCTCGCACACACATAGTCAAAGCAATGTATGCGATTTGTGCGTGCGTTCGCCTATTTTTAGGCGCATTAGCAGCTCATATATTATTACTGCCTGTCGAAGGCTCACGCATTCTTGTGGTTACTCAGCAAGTTTTTTACGACTCCTCATAGCAGTTGGTAGGAGCTGAATTGCGAGAAGGAAGCACGGGTAATGATAAAGCTTTTAGGCGCTACGACTTGGCTTACAGCATATATTTAGAGGAGGGTGGGAAGAAAAAGTCAATGACGGCACTCAATACGGTTAACATTTAGCATTACAAACGATTTTCTATATATTTATGTATCAACTGCGAGCATAAAATTTTATGACAAGCAAATTCAGGCAGATGCTCCTAAGGCTTACAAATTTTAGCTTAGTGGAAATTTGATTTGCCGTGAAAACTTTAAAGCCTCTAATAGTATATAATAATTTCTTGTTCGAGCCCAACAAAGTTATTTCATTTTTAAGTTTTCCTGACTATATGAGCAAACAAGCACACGAAAGGAAACGCTAAATTCAGGTATAACCGAACATTCCATACATCTCCATCTTGCAAGGATTAATAACGGGGTAATACTTTCAGGGGCATAAGTCTTGTTAATTATACGGCTACGAGGGCAATTTTTCACCCAATTTTAGTCATTTTAAGCACAAAGATGCACGGTATTACCCGGAAATTCGAAAATTTTCACATAAGGTATGTAAGAAGTCTTGACCCGATTGAATTAATTTTTATCAATTTTTGGTCATAATGACCATAATGACGGCCTCAAATGCAGATGTGTACATGAAATATGTTAAAAGGCGAACCAAAAACCACTTTTTCAAAATTTGTGGTGATTCCTGTGTCAAATTACAATTCAGTCTCCTAATTTGCGTGACAGGTGTACAATTACGCCCATATTCGGTATAGTTCTCCATTTTTTTCCAAGGAACACGTGTATCAATTCAACTCGCCCCATCATCCTGATCCTTTACATATATATATTTATCTATATCGATTAGTTTTAGGCGATACAGAAACCGTTAAGTGAACAAAACTATTACACTCGTTAGCAACATGTTTCGAGAGCATAAAAACGTTCACTCCGATCGAATATGGAGTTCTAAAAAACTCGCCCTAAAAATGTTTGCATATTTTACAGCACGGCATTCGTATAACATCATCGCTTTGCATATCGTTAAACGATTTATCCGGCGCTGAATTCCATAGTTGCATCATCGTACTTTTTTTCGTACTAAGCGCTCGCTAGTTTTTGCATACGGAAATCGCTTTGCATACTTTTCAGCGATTACGAAATTTCCAACATTGCTTAATCCAATTTTTTACTTTACGTAGCAAACATATTTCGAATTCGAATGTTGGAACGACAACATTTTTTATGCAATAAACGCACATACATGGATGTGTTTCCAACGTGTGTACTAGACACGTTGAGGTTACTGCAGCGCCGAATAGAACGAGTCAACCGAATATTTACACAAGTTTTTCAAAATATGTATTTTTTTTAATTGTGATTTCCGGCATTTTTTTTTGCCTGCATTTGTGCACATTTCTATATTTTGTTAAAGATTCGTAGGGATATACACGCCCAGTGTTGTAATTGAGCGGTGTTAAATAAGAGCTCGTTTAAAAACAAAATAACAAAATGGTGTGTGTTAAATAATATAAAAATATTCTATTTCCATTCCGTAGCAAAATTTTTATTTTCTCACCAACAGTATCAAATAAAAATGTGCCGCGGTGAGCGTTCCCAAATCAACCAGAACTATTGCGAAAGTATGTGAAAGCTTTCAAAAAGGCAGGCTCTATTATAGTTTAAACATAAATAAGAAAAAATTAAAGCTAGAAAAATATACAAATAATACGAGCATAGATAACGCTTTTTTAGTATCAGATCTGGACAGGTTTTTGTTCTCGAGACCCGCGTTATGAAATGTAGCATTATCTACTTTGCGACCATTTCGAAAGGTATGTGTAGAAATTCTCAAGATGTCGCTGATACTATAAAACCCTAACGACGGTTATATATTATTTTAAATCCATCGCAAAATGGAAACTCAAGCAAATATCGAGACTCAAGTGACTATAGCAGAATGCAGTGAGAAATTAAATATTCAAACTTATGTTACAGTAGCACAATATTCCGAGGACAGACAGGCAATTCACTCATACATCCACCTCACCAAAAATAGTCATATAGTACCAAGAGTCATATGTGAAGACTCATGTGTTCTTATGTAAATGGAATGTGGCAAGTCTCGACCGAGCGGTGGGAAAGCAAGCCATAGTAAGTCAAATATTGTTAAAAAGCATTAATTTTCATGTAAAGAACTAGTGTGTATGGGAACACAGACGGCGACACGACAAAGAGCGAACAGACAGTGGGCAAACAATGTGAGATTTTCATTTCATCAACACTGCTGACCACCGCGACTCACCAAAACAAATGGAAAAAATAATAGACGGGACATGGAAAAAGCACCTAAAAGCACGCCGCAACGCTGCAGATAACAAATCGCTCTTTATTGCTTTTATTATTAATATTTCAGCGTAAACTATTGTTGCGGTCGCCACTAAAACTCTTTTTCGATATGGCGAGCAGCAAGGTTTCCATTGTGTCACTTCTAGTACACAGCTAGAAGGCAACAAAAAAGTATTGTGAACAACATTTTTTGTTGATTTTTTGCTGTAGCGGTACTGCATATAAATCATGTTCATATGTTCCGTAGTTTTATGCGTTTTTGCTTGGGTCAATACAAAAAATTAAAGGCCTAGTCCTATGAAGTGTACGTTATATTGAGTTTACTTAAGCGATGGACATTGCATAAATTTCATACTAGTATATGCTTATATATTGTATTTTACGATAAAGAAGACATGCCGAGCCCTGACGCGTTACGTTGTGCTTATTAAAAGATAAATATGGCTCTTAAATTTATGCATAAAAGGCTCAATTTTGAAGTCATAGTGCATACGCAAACTAGAACTATCGAGACATCGTTTGCTGCTTCTACTTGGTTGGCATCAAAAAAAAAATATTCGCTTTGTTTATTTTCGTGTTTCACGGTCATCAATATTAGTAGTTTTTTTATATGTATAATCCAGTCGACATTTGCTTCGCAGCCTCTGTCTGGCTCTTTTCACCAGTACCTACGCAATATTGACAAGGTCAAACAACATTTTAGTCAACACCCCAGTCTAGAAAATCAGACAATCCTCCGTTCTACTTGGCAACCACGCATTTAAGGCCGTAAAACTTTTGTAGACACATCTAAAACAGTTACTGCTAAGTGCCTTAAACTATGCAGTTAATCATAAATATATACAAAATACTTTTGAAAATATTTAAAAACTGTTTTAATCCGCTACTCATGGATCCGGCATCTAACTTCCTCGCGTATGCGTGTGCCTATAGCACATACCTTAAAAAGAAAACTTTCAATGGGCGCAAAAAACTTTCTAAATTGAAAAATAGTTTAGTGAGAACCGACAGCGAAATAAAATAAACGCACGAATAAAAGAATGAGCACAGTCGGCGCACAATTAATTGAAAATACGCCAACGTTCGTTTGTCTCTATACGCCGCTCGCGTCACACTCTCCCGTCTCAGAGAAGCTGTCCAATCACTTGCTCGCTTGCTATACATACAAATATACAAAGCAAATTTATCTATAAAAAGGGCCTTCAAAAATGTTAAAAAGTTTCAAAAATCAACCGAAAGCGTGAAATGTTGCCGTTCTTTGGTTTTAGGCGCTTTTTAGCGAGAAAATCGTAAAGCAGTTGAAAGAGTTACTGGCATTTGTGTGTGTGTATATATATGTATATATGTATGTTTGTCTAACGGGTCGCTAACTTTTGAGCAATTTAAATTTTTTTCTATATAGTTTATTTGTATTCCTGCTTTGAGTTCTTTGTTATCTTCAGCGAATGAATTCCCCATTCAGCGCATAGTTTTCGCCTTTGAACCCTAACATTTCATTTGGGTGATTTCCAATTTCAAGTCTATTGGATAGCCGCTGAAATATTTCACATTTGATTTGATTGCAGAAATCGCTTGCAGCTAACAAAATGCAATAACAGCAAAACTTAAACGAAGACAAGGGACAATTCTTGACCACGGCTAATCGACAGCTTTCACCTTTATCCAAAGGAGTTTTCTCCTTTTTTGTTTAAACTTGTTTACGACAACACTATTTTATTATATAAAACAATTATCAATGCATATATATATTAGTTTGAAAAGAATTTTGTGTTTATGCCAGTTTCTTTGCTCTCCTACTGGAACAAAAATCACAAATAAAAGTTTATCTTAAAAATAGGGCTCTGAACTATGTTAGAATTACATATGTTAACCCGTTATTTAAACCGTTATTTTTTTCAACGTATTCGACAGAAAAGTGTAATGGCTCGTGTTGTCGTGAATGAACGAAGTACCTTTTTTGCAATTACGATGACATATTGACAGTTTTATTGTGTTGCCGCGTCACGTTCTTTCGCTGAGTAGACTTTGATACTCACCTTTATCATTTATGGATATGTTGCACTGAATTGTTATGGGTTCTCAACTCCCAAGATGGAAGCTAATTTTTGTTTGTAATTTATTATTATTTTTATAACTTGGGCATATTCGTTTATAATAATATTTAAAGTTCGACGCATAAAATCAAAAGATTAATGAAAAAGTTTAACCAAAGTAAAAATAAAATAAACAAAAATACAGTGAGAATTACAGAAAGCTATTGACACTAATGAAAGTTCAAATTTTCCAACGATTGAGCGTGAAGGGAAACGAACTTTTTCTTTCTCACCGCCGCACACTCAATCCACGATTCATCAAAAACGATTTATTTAATGTCAGCACCAAGTAAACTTCATTTTAGCGAAATTACAAACGCCGCAGCGCTTCACACGCGCATTCATTCCCCCGAAGCCGACCATCAAACCAACTGTTTAGAAAATATACGATTCACAGCGCGGTCAGCGCCACCGGTCTTGGTCATTGGTCGCAGCTTGGGAATAATTTTAGCTGTTGTGGCTATTGTCTAAATTTTTCATTTCATTTTGCTGCATTTCTGTCTATTTTGTTTTCGTGTTTGCTAAAAATTCGCCTTAATTTTTCCATTGTTATAAGCTAAATGCTTTTCCGTCGCTTTTTCTTCTTCTGTTGTGTTATTATTTTGCTGTCTTTTGTGGCCTTGCATTCGACGTCAAGTTAACCCCTCCCCCCTGAGTATGCTTTAGAATCACTTCATTGTTGGCAGTTGAAAACAAAAGAATTAAATAGAACAAGCGAAAAAGCATAGAAGAAAACCAAAAAGAAATTGAAGCTCACAATCATCGTTGACAATTGTTTAAAAGTACCGTTGGAGTTAGCCAGCTGCCCAGCAGCAACACCGATTCACCAATCCACCAACTCCCCAACTTCAACTGCTTTGCTACAAATTGCACTAAACGATTCTCTTGTTTCACTAAAAATGACAACTCACATTTCCGCTTTACTTTTCATTGCACGTGCTGAAGAAACTACAGTTAAAACTAAATACAATTTCTTTTGAATATTTAAAACTCAATTTCAAGCGCAGCATACTTTAAGGCGATTAGAATAATTGAATTTTTGGGTCATCTGAAGACAGTGATAAAGGTGAAAGCACGACATCGGGGATTGCATTCGAAATATGCAGTACATTTTTATGACCTAAAGGCATACATATTTATGAATATATTTTGTTAATATTAAAAGTTATTATGATTTGCTTAAATCTAGGTTTTCTCTTCTCTTTTTTGTTAACAGACCCTTAATAATTTTTCATAAGGTTACTTTTCAAATACTGATAATTATATATCAGAACTATGTAAGAAGATTTTCTATCAGATAAAAGAAAATACAGAAAGTTAAAGAGTTCCACTCTCCTTACTTCAGATTCTCGAAGAAACTTCGAAATAAATGCTGTCATGCGGAAGAAGGTGGCTACAGTTCACGAAATTTATTGATAGAGCGATTAAGAAATAGCGTCGGGTGGTTCATGTTGGGATAACAAGCTTTATTTTAATGTTGGTCCAATTTCATCGATTTAGTTTTAAAACTATTCAATTTGGCACACAATTTTATATACTTAAAGATAGGAGAGTTTATATGTTTTTATGTAATGTTTACAGTCAAAATATTTCAAAAAATAAGCATATATTTTTTTTTAAACATAAGCCGGTATTCAAAATGCAAAAAATAATATTCAGAAAACAATCCCATGGACTCCTATACCGGCAATAAAATAGTTTATTATAGAAGTATTAGTACCATAACCACAGCGAGGCGGGACCGAATCTAATGCTAGTATAATTATATGTTACCTCTTATTGCATGTTGATAAAAAACCTGGTAAAAGGCCTGTGTACAAATTTGAGGACATTGGATTTAACCTAATTACCGAAAATTGGTATTATTCTATGTGAACGCAGTAGACAATATAGAAAGAAAAGATGCTGATAATGACCAACAGCATTTTCTGTGGTTGAATCCTGTTCTGTTCAAATTGCAATGCAAAACAGATATACATTTCTACAAAGAAGCACCCGGAAATTGTAATTAAATTCGCCGAGTAAATGATATTTCGAAAAATATATATACTTTGCTAAGTTAAGGGGTTAGGGGTAGTCAGAGGCACGAAAAAATTAGAATTTTCAGTATTTTTTTGCTATTAAATCGGGTTATTTTACAAAAGTAGTAATATGGCATTATAATAGAATGTGTTGACTTGAAGTCACGAAAATTAAAAAAAAAAATTAATTTCCAAAGTTATGGTTGTTTGTGTTGACCCAGTTCCGGTGACAACTATAAGTCCTTGGAGATTCATCTAAAATCAGTCGGACAAAAAATATTAGTTTTATAAATAAATAAACTCCGGCCTGATCGAAGGATTTCTTTTTTTCAAAAATTAACAAAATGGCGGCCTCAGGGAAATTTTTTTCTAAATTTTTGGGAAAAAATCAACAGTTAATTGGTCTTAAAGAAACGAAATTTTTGAAAAACAAAAAATCCTTCGATCAGACCCGAGTTTATCGGAAAGTGACAGATACTCAGTAAAAAGTCTAAAATTTACGAAAGGTGTCGCTATTCACTATTCTATAGTTCGCAGATTGGGCAGAAGATCGTTTGACCGAGGATAGTCAATTTTACCGAAAAATCATATTTTCGGACGAGGCTCATTTCCACCTCAATGGTCACGTTAACAAGCAGAATTGTCGTTTTTGGGGCAGAGAAAACCCACACGTAATCGTCGAGAAGCCAATGCACACAGCACGAATCACTGTATGGGGCGGATTTTGGTCTGGTAGAATCATCATGCGATTTTTACAATCGATAAAAATATGGAACAATAAAATTGTCTAAAATTTTGTATTTTTGATGTTGTTGGAGAAGGCTTACAATGATTCAGTTTTGTCCAAACAAAGCCTTCAAAGACGGTCGTTGAGGATATGTCTCGTTATGGACTACGTTATACTTCTTCAGCTGTTGAAAATGTTAAAAAATTGAAAGATATGCGACTTGAGAATCGTCAGGCAAACATTAGATAGACGGCAAGCGAGTTCAACGCCTCTCGCGATTCCGTTCGAATGATTTTGGTGGATTTTTTGGGTATGAAACGCGTTCTTTCTCGACTCGTCCCAATAAAGCTGAAATTTCTTCAAAAGCATACTATAAACAGGTCTTTTTAGAGATGCTTGATCATGCTAATTCTGATTTCACATTCATGTAGAGCATTATAACTGCCGACGAGACATGGGTTTATGACTTTGAAGTGCAAACAAGTCAATAATCATCCGAATTAAGGGACAAAACGAGCCGAAACCGAAAAACCACGGAAAAGCCGATCAAAAATCAAGGTGATACTCATTGTTTTTTTTTTTATATTCATGGTTTGGTGCACCATGAAGTTTTTACAAAGAAGGAGACTGTCAATAAGGAGTTCTAATTGGTCGTATTGAGGCGTTTGCGTGAGAACAACCGTCGAAAACGACCGGAATGGTGTTAGAACAAATTCTGATGCACCATCGCATCGAGTCAACATTTTAACCGAGTTTAAAGCCAAAAACGCAGTAAATACCGATCAACCACCGTATTCACCAGATTTGGTTCCGTGCGATATTTCGTTATTCCCCAAACTGAAATTGCCGCTCCGTGGATATACATATGTACATTATTACAATAACTTTTGTATTTGATTTAATATTTTTCTAAGTGGCAAACACTTCTAAATACATTACTTAATCAAATCAAATCTAAATATATTACTTAATCATAACATTATAGCCGCCACGTTAACTTTAATTCGGCTAAATTTTCCTTGCTGTTATCGACAAATCACCGTTTCAAAGATTTTAGTTTAATTTTCATCGTTTTAAATGTTACTGTTTCACCAATATGTACTGTATATGTGTATGTTAAAGCAGAACATCGTCAACTAAAAGCTCTTTACTAGCAATTATCATGAAGAGCTCTTGAAATTACATTCGATAGAAAATATTATTGCAAACAAAAAAAAGTTAAAACACATACACAGAAACTATTTTAAAATATTTCAACCCAGTTTTTGGTTGTTTTATAGTTGGGTGGTTTCAATGTCAATTCAACTGTGCCAACTTATTAGTCGCATAACTTTATTCCCGAAAATTTATTTTGGTAGGTTATTAAATTTATAAAAAAACGAGTGTGAAAGTTAAATTTAAAAAATACTTCTTTATTCTGCAGCAGAAACTATTGCCAACACTTAATAGCAAAAATTAATTGTTTTTTATAAATAATTTACAATTATAAAAATATTTCAGATATTATTCGCATTACTTACCAAAGGAATGTGTTTCGGGCAAAGTATCCAAAAATGTTACCAGAAATAAATTGAACGCAGCTCCAGCTAAACCTTTTTTGCGGTGTTAACGGCATTTGTAGAACACATCGCCAGCAGAGCAACAATGCCCGAATCAATTATTCATTATTTGTTTTTCGAGCTGTTTGTTTACGCGCACATTTCCATTTCTTTAATGCTTGCATATAAATATTTTTCAAATACAACAAAAACAGCAGCAACAACAGTGATGTGTGAAATTTATGCGCTCATTAGACTGTTTTTCCAAATCACAAAACGATTTTGTAATGCTTTTAAATTTAGACACCTTTCATGTGGTCGCGGCGAAAGAAATTCACATAGAAACTAACGGTAATTTGTTGCTTTCGGTGCCTCATAAATACATTGCACAAACCAACAAACTTATTTTCAATGTCACGCATTTGTTGGCGACTAATGGCATTAAATAAAAAAAAAACATTTTTGTAACATATGCTTGTATTTGCACACTTACATATGTACAAAAGTGTGTACATGTGTTAGTTGGTTGATATTCTTGTGAATATTTTGAGTTTATTTTCACATATGTACATATATGCCGCCAGCTTGATAAGTTTTTGTGTTAAGACTCTTTAAAATATTTTTCACACAACACAAATATTAGATATATAATATATATATGTATATATGTATATAATTATAATAGAATTTCCAAAATAATAAAATTAACTTTGGTGAACACCATGTGTACAACAAGAAGATGCATAACTGATAAAAAAAAGCTGTTATATTGAGATGGTTTTGAAATTTTTCATAGAACTTTGGATCAGAAACAAAAATTATTAAGCAATTTTTGTTCATCACACATTTTTTTGAAATAGAAGGGTTATAAGTTATTACAGAGATTTTTTAGCTTTTGTATTTACACAGTAGTTACTTGCGGAAGAACAGTCCTGATGTGTAACATGTGACGCCTACTTGCTGCAATGCGTGACACAGAAATTATTTAAATAAGTTAATTCTGATGACCGTCGAGACGAGACTTAGTCACATACGAATCCATATGTGCATATGAATCTACCGACAAATGTGTAAAAGGTATATATTTCCGAGGAAATCTTCATTTACATGTAACTTACATCTTTACATCTCTTACATCTTTTTTATGTTTTTAATCACCAGGTTTTAAACACCCCGATTATGGTTGCGTTATTATTTATAAAGCAGCACACATCACAAATTTCAAGCCTATCAATGAAGGCTAAACCAACATTCTTGACGAAATCATCGCCGTTAGCTGCAGTAGGCTTGGAGATTAGAGAAAGTCATGGAGGAAGTCACTTGAATGATATTGTGCTTTAGAGTTAATAACATTGGAGGTTTGGTACCGGAATGATATATTTGGCTGCTCTTCTTATGTAAAACTATCCCAATTTGTAGGACAATAAAACTGATGGCACATGTGTTGAACTGTGAGATTGTTTAAAACATTCGGACTACATAAACAGATCGTATGACTAATCTTCTGATACAACACACATGTTTTTGAAATATTTCAAACATTTAGCAGATTGTAGGTTTCAGAACTGATCTGCGCTTCGCCACTACGAGGTTTTGATTTACACTGTCGAGAAAACGGTTATTTTTGGTCCCAAAACTTTGATGATAAAACTCCCTTGCGGCGCCTGAGATTTTTGAGTCAGTCAAACATTTTTTGAGAGCTGGACACTCGTAGAGGACGGGGCTCCGGCTTATTAGCCATCTAACGAGGTTTTAGGGAGAGTGCACTTTGTTGAGAGCCGAAAGATATTCGAGTTTTCTTTGTTTTTGATATGAGCAATTACGCCAACAAATCGAAAAACGAAGTCGTTTTCTATTGCCATCTCTGCTTGATGGACATTGCAGTGGTGGGGAATATTTAAAATAGAATTTATGAAAAGCTTCTAATAGGAGGGGATATGATCTATGATGAAGAAATCTCCAAAATATAAAAACATGCATGCATTTTAAAAGTAAATACTGTTTGTTATCAAGAAGCTAATTGTTTGCTCGTTTAAATTACAAACGAGTAGCAAGCGGTATAATCCCAATTTAATGGATGTCATTTTATATTTCCCCCGAACTAAAACTTTTCGCATCGACTCGGTTTGTTAGCTGGTTATTTGGTTCGCTGACTTTTCGCCAAATGCTCGCTTGTCATCTTAACTTTTGTCAGCTGTCAGTGGTAATTTATGCTCAACAATCGCATTCGTGCGCACTTAGCTACAACTGTCATGGCTGTTGTTGTTATTATTCTTATTTCAGTTTTTGTTGGTGGTATTTTTAGCTAATATCCTCTTTATGCTCAAATCCGCATTTGTAAATTTGGATCCCTAATTTGCCGCGTTCATGTCATGCTTCAATCCGTGCGCCCACAAGCATGCTTCATCCGTGGCATTTACAAGTGCGCTCATGCGCATAATTCACAATTTCAAAAATGCTAAGCTGAATTTTATTGGATTTTCATTTAAACGCTGTAAAATTGTCTTCAACTAATACCAATTTGGTTGGGCTTAAAGCCGCTGTCTGGCAGACCACCACAGACACACGCATCATATTTATATATTTACTGGCGATAATTGCACAAAAATGTGTGTATTGCTGCCGCCGAAGCGCAATGAAACAACAGCAAAAGCCGAGTTGGCATATCGTACATGCAACTCTCGCCTCTGTCTAAGTGCCGTTGATGCCGAGAGGGAACAGCTCGCATCGTAGAAGGAGCACGAGAGCAACCAAAAGTATATCAGCCGAAAAAATAAATAAAAGAACATTAGAATTAGTCATAATAGTAGTTCTAGCAGCAATAGACGCATATATACATACACTTCACATATACTTATGTATGTTTGTCAGAAAGTCGGCTGTGTAAAATGGCCTATAGAATAATAAAATGCAACGTTGCGTTGCAAATTTACGAGACGTGCCACCACACATGCATGAGCCTGCACACATGCACACGCACACTCAGCAACGAGAAAAAGAAGGCACTTGACTTAGGCGCCACAAAAACCGCATCGAAATCTCCCCCGGCAACGCGTCACAAGCACAATCAGCTTTTCCGCACTCACTCTCTACGCTCAGGCTTCTGGCTCGTTGCGCTGTCTTCACTCTCTCCATAAGCGTACGAACTTTTTTATTACACGCGCTGTAAGCTGCATTGGTATTGGTAGAGGCAAAACAGCCTAAACTTGTGAGCGTGAACGAAACATTTTGGCCGTTACGTGCCTTACAGCCTTACAACCATTTGCGTTTCTTTTTATTGGTTCTCACCCTTCCAGTGCGTACTAAGTACGCCAGACTGTGTGGTAGGAAGCAATACTTGTTTCGTTTTACATGGTTTTTTTCATTCTGTTATGGTATTGTTTGGTCATTAAAGGAATTTCCGGTGGCCAGCGAAGCGTAAATTAAAAGTGCCCCTCTCTCTTTAGCCGACAAGCAGTCAGACAGTTAGTCAGTGAGTTTAGGAAATCAGCAAACGAAGTGTACTTACAATTAAATTGTATGAAGAATGCGTTCGGCTTTAATTTTTACTGCTCGCTGGGTAAGCCAGACTCGACAGTTGCAAGTTCTGGCATTAATGGCGAATTATAAGAACACTCACGCATACGTGTATGTAGGTATATACATATGTATCGTTAGAAACTGTGAACTTCTGAAGCTTTGTTGCGTTTAAGTGAAATTTATGCACGTTGATCCTTTAGTATTGGCACGAAAGGAAAATTTAATGACTTAATGAACTTAAAAAATATAAAATACAAGCTTAGAGGTTTTGCATAATTGCCCTCGTAAGGGCCACGATGACTTTGCAATATTAGGAAAATCTTAAGTAATTTGAGTACAGTTGCAGCAGAGACACAACAACCTAAAATACTTTAACCCTTTCAGCCCCAAAGGACTTTTTAAACGATGTCAAACATATATAGAAGTTGCTTATAAGCAACTTTGGGGCTAAAAGGGTTAATCATGATCATGAAGTTGATCTACAAGATATGTATTTTAAAGAAGTTTTTGTGTATTTGACTTTTTAAACGGTGTCAAACATATATAGAAGTTGCTTATAAGCAACTTCGGGGCTGAAAGGGTTAAGTATCCCTATGAACTTATGGGATAATATTTTGTTATCTAAACAACTTAGGCAAGATCGTTCTTCTATCGTGGATCTAACGGATAAGAAATTTCAATCAAAAACGGATTTGCATACACATGGTGGAGTTCTAAAACTGATTCTGATTTTTAGCTTTTCTTGTAGAAAAATAACATCTCGATGCATGTTCGACTCATTCCGAGATATTTCCTAATAACTGGTTATCTAGAGAGGCTAATTTTTGCCACAATTTGTCTCGGCAAAGATAAACTTTTCTGCAAAATAGATAAAACCATAGCCTTGATAATTCATAAGGGAAGTCGATCATTTTGATCCGACAATGTGCTGACACACGCTTCAATTTGTAAATGTTTCTCAAATTCTCACAGCTGTTCTCTTTTTTATCTTGATCTGTCGGTATATCGCAGTTAATATTATTAGTGGAAAGGAAAATATCGAAATTTCTACTATAAGTTCACAACCAAACATATGTCTTTTTACATCGAGTTAGAGAAGTATCAACTAAGTATTGACATCAGGAATGTAAAGTTTTTTCTTATGAATGCTTATGTATATGTTATTCTAATAGGTCCTAGCAGATATTTGAATGTGGTCTGTCTTTGTAGTCTTGACTCATAAATACCATATATTTAATTAGAAAACGAAAATATATAACGAAAAGAATTTTCTAAATCTCTGCAATTCATCCAAAAGTCATAAATCAGTATGAAGTGTATGGAAGAGATACAAAGAGAAAGATAGAATATCGAATCGTGGATTCAATAATGAACTCAGGACTCTCTTCCAGCAATGTCGTACTATATTCATGAACATTAAATAAATGTTCCAAAATTGACACTAGATTTAAATTTGCACGCATTGCCTGTGGTAAAGTGTTAACAACCCTAAAAAAGCGACAGCTGAGAGTTTAAGCTAATTCACGATAAAGCAACGTATCTTCATTATTGTAAAATCATCCTAAGTGATGAAGCAAATTTTCACATTGATGGGTTCTTTAAATCTGCAAAATTGTCGTTTTTCAAAGTTCTGAGAACCCATAGGTTTTTGTCGAAAAACAAATGAGTCGACAATGTGTCACTGTTTGGTGCGGATTTTGGCTGGAGGCAAAATTGGACTTTTTTGAAAATGAGACTGGTCAAGCAGTGGCTGTTACAGGTGTTCGATATCGCGTCATGACAACCCAGTTCTTTTTGCCGAAATTGGGTGATATGACCTATACATATGTCATTTTAACAAAAAGGTCGTGAAACTTCTCTCTTTTTGGTGATAATTAGTTTTCTTGGTATAGCGTTGTTTAAAATCACAAGTTTGTTACGACAAGGTTCAACGTTGCATCAATGAAATTCAGCCACATTTATGCAGAAAACGAATCCGTATGTATATAGAAAGCAGAGGAGACCATTAGTCCGATAAGTCCATAAAATCGTGTATACTTTAAGCTGTTGGGTCCTTTTCCGCTTTAACCGCGTAAGCGGTGTATACGCCAATAAAGATGAGACGTGCTTTAAGATTCAATTAAAAATTACCATCGGAACACACGAGATCGTGTTTTTTATTTATTTCCAATCTTGCGTTAATTTTGAAACACCCTTTATAAACAATGCAAAGGGTAATATATTTCAGAAAATATATTTAATTTCGCAAATCAAAAATAAATTTTGTTAACAGCATTATTTGCTTATTCAAAGCAATTAGTTTTACTACATTTTATTTCAATTCTAATATTTCCAGGTATAACAGTAAATATCGCCAACAATTTCGAAATCAAAATTCCAACTTCTACATTAACTCAAATGGCAACATGTAGTAAAGGGTGATTTTTTAAGAGCTTGATAACTTTTTTTAAAAAAAAAACGCATAAAATTTGCAAAATCTCATCGGTTCTTTATTTGAAACGTTAGATTGGTTCATGACATTTACTTTTTGAAGATAATTTCATTTAAATGTTGACCGCGGCTGCGTCTTAGGTGGTCCATTCGGAAAGTCCAATTTTGGGCAACTTTTTCGAGCATTTCGGCCGGAATAGCCCGAATTTCTTCGGAAATGTTGTCTTCCAAAGCTGGAATAGTTGCTGGCTTATTTCTGTAGACTTTAGACTTGACGTAGCCCCACAAAAAATAGTCTAAAGGCGTTAAATCGCATGATCTTGGTGGCCAACTTACGGGTCCATTTCTTGAGATGAATTGTTGTCCGAAGTTTTCCCTCAAAATGGCCATAGAATCGCGAGCTGTGTGGCATGTAGCGCCATCTTGTTGAAACCACATGTCAACCAAGTTCAGTTCTTCCATTTTTGGCAACAAAAAGTTTGTTAGCATCGAACGATAGCGATCGCCATTCACCGTAACGTTGCGTCCAACAGCATCTTTGAAAAAATACGGTCCAATGATTCCACCAGCGTACAAACCACACCAAACAGTGCATTTTTCGGGATGCATGGGCAGTTCTTGAACGGCTTCTGGTTGCTCTTCACCCCAAATGCGGCAATTTTGCTTATTTACGTAGCCATTCAACCAGAAATGAGCCTCATCGCTGAACAAAATTTGTCGATAAAAGACATTTCGAACCGAACACTGATTTTGGTAATAAAATTCAATGATTTGCAAGCGTTGCTCGTTAGTAAGTCTATTCATGATGAAATGTCAAAGCATACTGAGCATCTTTCTCTTTGACACCATGTCTGAAATCCCACGTGATCTGTCAAATACTAATGCATGAAAATCCTAACCTCAAAAAAATCACCCGTTATTACATATTCATTACCCGCCTACTAAAAGTAGACAGCGGAGGCATGAGTAATAAGAGCGTAGGCATGACACACTTTTGAAAATAAAACTCGAAAGCCAAAGGAAATATATGTCCTCTGTGTATTTCACAGCCGCTCAGCGAAAAATCAAAATACCGAAATTAAATAATCGAAATACGCAAAGTTGGTCGCTTTATACGAAATATTTTATATTTAGCAAAAATATTTTCGTCGTCGCTTTTATTTTCGATTGGCGTGCACTTTTCCGCTTGCTTTTGTTGTTTCTGCCAACTTGACTGTTTCACTATGAGGTCACTTGGATTTTCTTGGTGTAGGTGTTGTTGCTTGTTTAATTTAGATATTTCTGTTTTATGCTATAATTTTATATTTCACTGGATTTTTCGCTTTTTCTTGCAGTCAAATAACCAAGTGAGCTAAGTGCGTGACTTTCATCCGTAGATTCGTTGGTTCTTAACTCAAATAAAAATTGGTTGTTTTTTCTTCGAATGAATTTTTATTGGGAGGATATATGTCATTAAAATAGGTAAATTGCCCTTAAGAGCCGTTAAACAAGTAGGCACATCAGTAGGCTGTATTAGGATCACCGAAGGGGAAGTAGAGAACCTCAAATCGAACAAAAAATTAATATAATCTAAATAGACCGGCATATTTTAATTGAGGTCGAATATTATACGATATAAATTATATTATTTTCAAAAGCTACAAAATACTCTCTTATATGCATTTTCAACTTTACATAAACCCTTGTAACTACTTTTGACATGTGATTTAGAAATTATATTAACTAAAAAACTGGATTATTCACCGTTATGGTGCAAAGACCATAAACATGCAATTTTTGTTGGTATTATTTTTTTTATCCTTAGAATGTAATATCTGCGTCGGAAATTTCAGTGCAATAATTTCTTTAACAGGAAGTTTTAGAAACAAATAGCTGATTTACATACTTTATAACTGTATCTTAATATTTTTTCATATAATATTTTGAAATCACACACAAAACGGTTAGAAGTAAATTTCTCTCATAACTGTACTCTCCCCAGTTGTCGCGGTCACTTAAGTCAAAGCAATGCGTTATTATTTGTATTTATTTTCAAGTTTGTTATGCTGTTTAGCACAGCTTGTTTCAATTATAATTTGTTTTGTTTTATAGTGTGCGTTTATGATTTTTAGATTTATGATCGAGCATCAACGCTATATTGCTCGCGCAGTTTTATGTCATACGCCGCATGGAAGGACACAATCGATTAAAGACCGACCCAATGGTTGAAAATTTTAATGGAAAACTTTTTCTTGGCAGAACACACGTTACTTTTATTAGAAAAACTAGAAAAAAAAATTCACAAAAAAAATTTAAAGTTAAGTAACTTTTCGGTTAAGGCGCTATTTCGGAGGTCGCGCATATACATATGCTTACTTCAATATGCTTACATCGTGTATATTGTAAGAAGAGCAAATGATGTGATTACCATACCACAAACTTGGTTAAATAAAATCAAATCCAAATCAAATTAAAACTGATTAATAATTATTTAATTTATTATTTGTTATACCGTGAAGGGGGTATAATATCTTTGTCACAAAATGTTTAGATGGGAAGAAATAAACTATTACAACAATTTTTTTATATTCGATCCGATTCGATATAGGAATTCAAATACTATTCACAAATAAAACACTAATTTAAGTAGCTTGATCTAAGTGAAATAAAAAAGTGCCAGAAGCAATAAAATTGTAAGACTTATAAATTTGGTTATGGGATTGGAATAATTTATATAATTTTTTTTATTTAACAGTCATCTGTTTTCTGCCGAATGCTTATTTTTTGTAAACACCTTTTAATTTTTTATATATTTATATAAATAAATATTTTATTTAAAACATATGGATTAAAACTACATCCTCTTGGTTTAAAATATTATAATATTATGTTTTTGTTGCTATTTCGCTGAAATTATGTCACATGTACTAATTTGTTTTTGTTTCTTTTTTTTTTGTTGCTCACAAATCGTATGTATATTCTTAAATTAACTTTGGCCCCAATTTTTACGCCGAGCATATTTTGCACAATATTCTTTTCACAAAAAACTGAACACACTTTTGATATATTCCGCCTTCGAATCCAAATCAGGGAGTGCAGAAATGTGTGGGTTTACCAGAAGATTTCAAAATTTACGATTTACTTTTCCACTTGTGTCGCATAAAATTCAGAGAATCGTGAAAATCAAATTTTATTTTTGTAATTGTGTAATTTACTTTTTTATTGTTGCTTCTCGTTTCCTTTTGACCGCAACGGCTTCCGGCTGTTGTTGTACACACAGCAATATACGTACAATAACGGTATTTTTTATTTTTGAAAATGAAATGCTTTTCAAAAGTTTATGAGTTGGTATGTGTGTTGGTATGTATTTATATGCGAGAGAATTGAAAACGGACGCGTTTAAAATGAAATTCAACTCGAAGAAGCGGAAGAGACGCGCCGCAACATACTTGAACACCGCACGACGTTTGAAATGAAACTGAAATGAAATCCACTTGACGTTGGCTGGCTGCCTTTGCACTGCCTGTTGGCTGGCGGCTGCCACAAACACGCTGCGCGGTCGGAGCATAACACAAGCGACAGCGGAAGCACAACACGGCAAAAGGAGCGCGCACAACAGTTGGCCAAAACGAAACACAACCCAGCACAATAAGATACAGCTCGCCTGCCGTCGCCGACAGTCGTCAACCGTAGTTGAATGGCTGGACAGACGAACGGCATGTCGACGTCGACGTAAGTGCGACGGTGTTTCAGCAGACGGCCGTCGAGAATTGGTGGCAAGTGGCTGCTGACACTCGCTGTGAATTGTTCGCTGTTGTTTGTTGCTTTTATTGTACAAGTCACTGACTGTTGGCAACATGAATGAGTGTGTGGCAAGACGACAACGGACGAGGGTTAAGCGAAAAACGCTTCAAAACAGTAGAATAAATAATGGCAAGCCATGCGAAGAGAAACAGTCAAAAGCAAAGGCGACAACAAACAGTCAGCAACCCCTAAACAAATGCCACACACACCCGCTTATGAAACGCGCGCTCTCTGAGTGTTTGCCTCAAGCGCCCTAATGGCCCAGAGAGAACGCGCCTCTGCCGTGCTCATAAATTATTAGTGTAAATGTTGCCGCTTCATTGCTCTTGCCACTTATGTATGCTGCTTGCTGCCGCAACGCAGCCAAGTGACAAACGTACTGGTATGTATATATGTGTAAAAGCCATGATGGCAAAAGCAACGAAGCGCTGTCGCAAACAGAAATTGGCCGACATGCCAAAGACAATGTGAACGCAATTGTGCGACAAGTGGCCAACAGTAGCAAAAACATAAATAACAGCAAATATTTGCGCTGAGAGCAAATCGAATTTCAAGCCGCACTCTCCAACGAGCAAGCGATCCATTTGCATTTGACTGTGAATTTCATTTCTCATTTCAATTCTCATTTCGTTCATTCGTAAATATATTTATTTGAATGAAATTGCTTCTGTGTTTAAGAGGAGATTTTGTATTTCAAATAACGAATAAGTAGTCTCCACATTTTTCGCTATAATTTGATTTTTGACTTTTTGCTATAAAAAGTATGGAATCGAATATAGAAGGTGATTTTGAGGCATGCGGTTTTCAGGAAGGAATAAAACGCGTATAATTTCTTGTTATGTGCAAGAATTTAGCTTTAAGATGCCAGCATTTTTAAGAAGATTTGGGGCATATGACTGCCGTGGCTGGCTCGAATATATTAAAGATAAGGAGCCCGAATATTCTGTTTCAAGGCATCAATTGTCCCCGACTTATCGTTGGACGAATGTATGTCTGCTAATGTCGTCAAAGTTTGAGCACTACTTTTCTTTATACATATGTATGTTTACCATTTTTTTCAAAATATGCAAGTAATATGGTCTTTGGAGGGGAATGAAGCATATATCATATATCAAGTTTCACTTGCTAAACTCTATGCTAGGTTAGTAAGAACTTTTGTTATCTATTATAAATTTAATATGTATGTTAGGGCAATCTGTGAACTTGTGAAAAGCTTCGCCCATGCCCCCAACTTGTACTTGGGATTAACTCCATATATTTTATTTCGGTTACGCAGCATTCGTCACCAAACACATTACATAATAAAGTTTCGGTGACATCTTTCGTGACATGGAACGATTGAGACACTAAGATCTAAAGCTGAGCACTAACATAAAATATAAATTGGGATGACACAAAAACAATAGCTCTGGACCGTGTAAGATGAAAATAAAACTTGCTGAAGCCTTATTAAATGTCAATGAAGTAGTGTTGTCCATAGTTTTATTGTTTGGTTCCAAAGAAGCTTATGTTTAAAAGTGACAATAAAAGTAAAATTATTTTAGTGTATTTTTTCCAATATGTATTTTCACACATACGCTCACGTTATTCAAAGCGGTAAATTTCCTGAAAGATACTTTCCGATAACTGCGTAATTGAAACACAAATCTTTTGACTATTAGGTCTATGGATTTAATTCTAATGGCGCCTCTTCTTAGAAATAATGTGAGCTTTTCAGCCTAGTTAATACCTAGTATTCATAGGTTCTCTACCTTGAGATAACACCGCTTCGTTTTCATCACTCCGCACTCTCGTCAAATAGTATACCAGTTTATTTTTAATATACATATATGTATGTATATATATGATACATACGTCGTAGATCTTGGCTAATGAATTTTCTAATGACTTATTGTATTTTCTATAAACAATAGCTGCTCTTAAAATGGCAAAACTGCTAGCTTGATTCTTCACGTATGCCTTTCCAAAAATTCAAAACGAAAACAAATGACTTTCCGTTCAGCCAGAAATTTCCAGCGCATTAAAAAGTTCAAGTTCACATGGTATATAAATAACATGTACACACACACTTGCGCTTTCGAAGGTATGTACTCGCATATGTAGTATTTACACAAGCGCATCTCAAAATAGCGCACGCAAACGGTCAACAACTAACACAAATTCAAGATCGCGCATAGATTTAGTGCAGACGGGACCCACATTTTTCGAATGCACTGTGCACTGGAATGCTTACTACAACCTACTCGCTAGAAAAAAGACACGATAAAATATTTACCATGCATACGAGGCGAAATAAACAGGAACGTGGACTTATATACATGATACATGGTATAAATATTTACATATGTATGTATGCTGTATGCATATATGCAATTAAAACTAGAAAAATATGCCAAATTACTTTGGATAATTTACAGCTTTCAGTTGTCACGTTGCGATTTTACGTCGTTTGATAAATCTTTAACATGTTTTACAATAAACTGCGTAATTAGTGATGATTTATTAAGCTAAACGATATGAGGAATTTTTTTTTAAAGTAACATAAAGGAGAGCAATATTCAGCCAATATTGATTCTTACCATCACATACTACTCATATACAAAGTTTTCCAGTAAGAGTGATATGATCTTTTTCAGAAAAAAAATTTAAATATTTTTTATTAAATGTAAAGTACAGTCGATAGAATGCAATTGCAAAATCAAGAATGCCTTCTATGCAAATAATTTTTGAGTCCTTTTCCCACTAAATCAAGTCGTAAAACTTGAAGATAGTCTGGTTTATTTTGCTAAAGACCAATGATTTCAAAATACCCCACAAGAAGTAGTCTAATGTTGTTAAATCACATTTCTTGATACGAGTACAAGGGCTGCTATATATATTTCTGGCCTAATAATGAAAATAGGAATATTTATCAGCGAAATTTTTTTTTTTTTCGTTGGATTTGGCTCGTCTTGGAAGACCCACACGGTCGATTGCTGTTTTGTTTCGGGCTCATACGCATAGATCCATGATTCATCACCTGTGACGATCTTATAAACGTCTTTTGAAGCACCGCGATCGTATTTTTTCAGCATTTCTTTACACCAATCCACACGAGTCTCTTTTTGAGCGATTGTCAAATTGGGCGGGATCCAACGAGAACAAACCTTTTTTACGGCCAGGTGTTCATGCAATATCGAATATATGCTGGTGGGAGAAATGCATAGGCATGTCTCTATCTGAAGGTATATTACATGACGGTCTTGCATTATCAGTTCACGTACGGCATCGATGTTTTCTGGCACAATGGCTGTTTACTTATGCATCCTAACCTTTACATGAGTCAATGAAGAATGTAGTGGGAAAAATCGTATATTTCTCCTTAATATTACACACGCATTCATGTGAATCCTTTTTTCGGGTTAGATTGAGAACTATTTGAAACTATTTGAAGTTTTTCCAATAGAACAATTAATGCTATAAGAGCTTTTAAAAGGACGTCAGCGAAATATAAAAGAAGGTAGCAATACATCTAAAAAACTTTACCAAAGTTGTACTTTGTCAAATTTTTTTATAAATCTGATCTGTTTGGGAGCACACCAAATATAGTTTCCGAAAGATTTGTTTTTTTCCCAAGGGCATATTTTTCAGACACCTAATAACTTCTGCCCGTACATATGTATATTTCAAAATTATTCATAGGAATGTTACCGATACAGAATATCATCAGTAGCATTTCCCATAACCGGTCCGTGTGTTTAAAATGAAGAACCAGATTTCTACTGAATAAGGCGATGTCATCCAGGATTGAATGAATGACAATTATCCCATAAGTTTTCGTTAAGTCACACGGACCATACGCGACTAGTGCAAGACGATTTGTTTCTTATGATCGATTTACATATTGTTTCCTGAAACAATTGTCGTCAAACATCAAAAAAAAATTTAAGAATTTAAAAAATCATCCATATTTTTCTTGACACATTTTCCAAAATATTGGCCGTTCATTTGTCTGTTAAAGAACTTGAGTAACTTGAGTAAAAATTGAGATATCTCGATGAAACTTTGTATGTAGGTTCCTTAGTACAAAAAAAAAATCGATCGTAGATGGGCGTAATTGGACCACTGCCGCGCCCACAAATCGCCATTAACCGAAAACCTATAAAGTGCCATACTTAAGCATCTAATTAAGATACGAAATTCACATTTTTGGCACAGGGGATCGCAGTATCCTGTAGCAGCCCTGGGAAAACATTTTTGGAAAATTGGACGTGGCCCCGCCCCTAATATGTTTAATGTACATATCTTCTAAAACACTAAAGCTACAAAAACCAAATTTGCTGAGCACAAATCTTATAAGAATTTCTACCTACCCCACTCACTCCCCATATAACGCTACTGTTAAAAACTAATAAAAGCGCGATAAATCAATAACTAAATACGCCAGAGACATTAAAGTACAAGGTCTGTTCCAGAGTAATCAGGACTTTTTGAATCTACCGCCCCCTGGTAGCGCCATCTATGCGTTAGAAAAATTTCTTAGATTCCGATCCTCTGGTTGACGTTTTACTACGTAAATATATCTTACCTTTAATTCTCGCAAGTTGCATGAATATAAAATGTTCGGTTGCACCCGAAAAGAGTTTTATTTTAGTATTTTCAATATATCTTCAATTTGTTGCAGGCTTAACTGCGGCTTACGAATTTGCTTTGTATGTTGCAGGCCCACTGAGGTCTTCTTTACCGGATATTCCTTGCATCAAGCTTGGGTTTCCTTTAATGCGCAATTTAGACGCTATTTGGTTCACTTTTCTTATTTAATGCTAAAATTTTTTGTTGCTCAAATTCGTTTAAAGAGGTACCGAAACGATTTTTACAAATAAATCATACAAAAAGCAATCATGGTATTGTATATTTTACCTAAGATATTAATTATAATTATATATAAGCAAAAGAATAAAAATCTAACAGAACTCATCTTGTCAAGGTTTTAACGTTACATAACTCTGTTTGGCCTTACAAATGTGCGAATGTTTGAACAAATACAGTTAATATATGCAGCTATCACTATCATTTTCCTATTCGTTTAGTTAGAGAAACTATATTGTTTTTGTTGGTCTTATAATTATTATGAATGCTGTACATAAATACATACATACATATGTATGTAAACATGTAGACAGGGAAAATACTGAAACATATGGCAAAGACATTTCAAAAATTATCTGAACTAAAATGAAAACTAAAAGCATTCACTGAAACATTCGGCGAAATAGAATTAAAATAAACTAAAGACTTATTGAGTATTTTTGTTTTAATTTATGTGCGATCTCATTCTTATTTTTAGCAATATTGGAAGGCACATAGATATCAACCACCGCAAACGTGGAAATCGTTAAAAGCGCCAGAAGCGTTGACCAAGAAGACAACTGCCGCGACATTCGCCATTCTCATGGAAAGTTGACTAACTGCCACACCGAATGTTTTGCCCGTTCGTGCGAGCTGCCAGTGAATTCGGTGCGGTGGTTGTTTGTTTGACGGACAACCTGAATATTTTACCGTTTCGCTGGCCATTTGGCCCAAAGCCAGAATAAACGCGCGTCTAACGTACAAGCAAATATAAGCGAGAGCAAAAACGACAAAAATAAGTAAATAAGAAAATAGTCGCTAAAAGTAGAAGGCCGCTGCTGAAAATGCTTACGGCTTACAGCTAGGAAAAAACACAAAACCATCCGTTGAAAGAAAAGTCTCCACAAAGGCGGAAAAATTATAGCAAACTCTGTTTGTGTGGAATAAAATGAGAACATAATTGAGAGTGAGAGCGTAATGCCGGCATATCTGCTGAGCGGCTGCTGCTGTTTGGTTGCGCTAAATCCACATACACACACAAAAATAAACATACTTCGAGGCAGCTGTTAAAGGAAATACACATACGGTAGCAGCTGCGGGTCAAAAAGACGAATCAGCTTAGCAAAACAAACACACCGATAATGTTAAGTCATTTGGTCAAAGTTTTTTTTACCGATATATGGTATAAGTTGTTATATATTTTATCTATAAGATGTTATACATATATATGTATATATATACATATATATTTATGTGCATCTAAAGCATATTTGATACGAGTATAACCTTTAAAAATTCTCTTATTATAAATTCATCTCTTCCAAACTCTTTCACCTGCTGCTTAGAAATACCACACAGCTGCCCATTCGGACAATAGCGCAACAGCTGTTTTCTCGTGCCTTAATTTTTTATGCGCTCTACGTCGGTTAATAATCAACAGACAGCGAGAAAGCGAGAAACGAGTGGTTAAAGTGAAGAAGAAATAATACAAATGCTATGATGCTCCTTAGAACAGGTGTAGCTGATTCTTTTAGACTCAGGCGATATAGTCATGATGCATTTTCATATCAGCAAGGATCAAAACAGAGAAAGGCTTAATGAGAAAGACGACATATCCTCTAAGAAATGAACTTTTTAAAAAGAAAACGAATTAAAAAAAAAATATTTAAAACAAGAAACATTTCATATGAATGCCTGAATGAAATTTGCAACAATTTCGAGGAATTTATTGTAATTGGAACACAAGCATTGTCAAATGTTATTACCTCCCCTAAGCATTCTGTATTAAACAGATTAATTTCCAAACATTCCCTTTTATACCCCCAACAGTTACGCGATTTAGTCAAATATCGAATTGAAAAAGCACACCTCTTTTCTTTTTCTCTCAAAGAAACTGTTAATTTGTCGGAACCTCCAAAGAATATATCTGCTATACAAAATTGCTTTTGATCGGCCAAGTTCTTTTTATTTGGTAAAATATCTTCACACTTGGATTATTTTCCCAGGTAATGATACAATTTTCGAACACATTGGTGGGATAAGATCACTGCAGCATATAGCTGCCGTATAAACTGACTTATCAAAATAGGGATACAGATACGATCTTTTTCCTTTCTAAGTAACTTTGACTCGATTCGAAGATTGATTATCTCAAACAACGCAGTTACAAAGGATTAGCAAAACCTTGATCAGTTACATTTTCAGGTTTAGTTATTCATTTGGTTGCTGAAAGAAATGCACCTATGAAGGGTATTGCAGCTAACGTTAAGAGTTTTTTCAATGTTAAAATAAGCTTTAATAAAAGTACTTTATGAAGACAATTTTGAGTATTATGTATTTACTGCAGGGAAATGTATTTATTTTTTATATTAAAATATTCTAAATATAAGTTCTTATAATTTTGATGAAAGTACTTGATATTGGTGTTGATGTTTTATTTAAAAACTTTTATTTCTTACCTTAAATTCTAAATATTTGTGGGATAGTAAATTAGCGTGCGAAGGTTATTTGCTATGTCCACTTTACTAACTAAACTGTTGTAGTTACTACAATTTACTAACGAATTTTCGAAGATGTATGTATGTTCTATTGAACATTGAATGAATGCAAATTATGCCATTAGTTTTCGTTGAGTCACCGCGAACCAGATGGCACCAGCGCAAAATAATTGGTCTCCTGTGACCGTTTTACGTATTGTTCGTAAAAAAAACTAACTCAAAACACCAATAATTCATAAAAATTTAAGAAGCAGGAAATCTTATCCATTTATCAGAGATAATAGAACGAAATATTATCAAAATGATGTCCGTGTTCGGTCATTGGAAGGACTCATGTCCGCTTATAGGAATAGCTTTTGTATGACAATAATAATTAAAATGTTGTGTTCATGAAATCTGTCCAGTTATGAGAGATGTCCGGATATGAGGACTGTCCGCAATGGGGAATTTTCTCTGTAATATGAACTGCATTGTATAATTATGCGGCAAGTTGCCGCCTCCGACAAGTGTATCTTCACTAGCATATACCCTTTTGTTGCAGTTGCTAGTTATTCCAAGATGACGGAATTCCTACATTCATAATTCCGTATACAAACTCATTCGCATACATATCGACACTTATCTATATACATATGTATTTCTATATCGACACACTGACCTTTGTCTATTTCATAAACCTAAAATAAACTTATCTCTAATAAGGGTGTTTTTGGAAGGTAAGGGTGAGTTGCAGGATGCGCGGAAGAGCGATCTACATATAAAACAACGCATGTAGTGGTGAAACTAACTGGGCAGGTGAGTATTACACCTGATTCTACGCGCCACAAATGTCTGTCTGCAATGAGCCCTTCGGCTGCTGATTGTATGGATTCTTGTTCTTCTGTTCGCAACATGCGGTAGTTGTAGCATAAATGACAATAAGAAGAAGAGCTGTTGTTTACATTGCTGTTATTGTATTACAGTTGCTCAAATATCATTCCGTTAATGATTTGGTCATTGTTTCCCTTTTATGATGTTATTGCTTACACTTCCATTTGAGCTGTTATGGATTTTTATGGTTTCGCTAACTTATTTTGCAATTATCTATGTTATTATTATCCTTTCATACTATATTTATGCTGGCTGCGATACAATATGTGTGTAAGTTAACTTTAGATACTCACACTATTTCGCGTGCAAGTTAACGGCAGCAGCCACACAGATACTTAACGATAAATGTAAACAAATTGTATCTTCTCACAGTATTACTGCTTGGTCAGCAGAATACTTTAATTAATAAGAAATCAATATATCACTTGTTTTGATAAGTAAGCAAAATCCAATATTCCATTATTTGTTTTGATAATGAGAATAATTGGAAATCCAATGCTCTGGCATTTCATCACTTAATGTAATGCCAAAGCATCTTTAGTAATAAGCATAGCATTATAAGAATATAAATATAAGTGCTTTTATTAATAAAGATCAGTGTATAATCGGCAAGCGTATTGAGTGATCATCTTGATGATCAAAGCGCACCATATATTGTCACTCAAACCAACACTTGTGTTTAATTTCTACCGCGCGTAGCGAAACGGAATATATTTTTTTAATACTTCCCACACAAGGGAAGTTAATTTGCATGTGTACTAGTACATCTATTTAAACAAAAAATATTGAGAAATCGCTCACTATTTCAACTCACTTCACAGATTTAAAGCTGATGATTCTAGACCTCAGCTTGATTTGCTATGGGGTTTGAGAGATATAAGTGAGTTACAATGAGTTTCTTATGTGTGCGTTTTCGTAATTATAAAGTTAGAAAAATCCAGAACTTTATGACTCAATTTACTCGGCCGGTGCATAAGAGAATATACATTGTTATATTTACTGGCTTAAGTACGGTTTGATTTCTTTGTAACATTATAAGACTTGTTTTAAGTGTAGTCTGTTGCGTAACAGAAAACAAGAGAGCAGTAATTCTTTAAGTTAATGAAATAAATTCTTAGATAATTCATTATGATGAAATTTCTATTAAGATAGTAGTCAGCAAGTATTCTCACTCGTAATTATTTTAGGTCAGAAATCCCAACAATTTTGCCTGGGTAATAATTTGTATATGTCTCAAACATCATCTCATGATCTGTAAGAGTTTTCAAATATTCTAGATTTTAGACACCCTATTTGACTTTGAATGTAAATATTAATAATAGTTTCATTGATAACAAATTCTACAAATATTCTTAGAGCCACTGCAAATGGTTAGGTGAGACCTTTTGTGCGAGTTTCGTGGGACAAACAAAAATTACGTCCAATAGCAAGAGGCACCTGTGGGCAAAAAATTTTGAAAAAGTGAACAGGACCCTCTCTAATAAGTTTAATGTACATATCTCATAAATCATTAAAGATACAAGAACCAAATTCACCTAGCGTAAAAATAATGCAAACTCCTACAGACGGTGAGAAAATTGCTGAAATCGTATGATAATCCCGCTCATTCCCCATATGACGGTACTGTTGAAAACTACTTAAAACGCCATAAATAGAAAACTAGATACGACAGAAACATTCTACTTAATTCGCGAGATGTTATGACAGGTATTTAAAGGAGTCGCGGTCAAAATTGGACATTTTCAATTCTCCCTTTTAGGTGACTACTACACGGCTCCAATTGAAATTTTGGAAACTATTTCATAATTTTCAAAATGACACCGGAGAACTTTTATATTCTTTTTATTTTACTAAAACAAATTAACAGATTTAAGGGGCACAACTAGTGTGAATTTTTCTAAAAATCGATTTTTATTTTTTTCATATTTGGTTATACATATGTACCTTTAAAAATTACATACTAAAATTTCGAATCGACATCTGAAACAGTTTTTGAGTTACAGCCATTTAAAAGAGAAGCCGCTCGGCAGTTAGATAACGATCATTTTATCTTTAAACGCGTTTTTCTCGAAACAGCATTTTCCGAATTTGCTACAGTGATTACTCAAAAACAAATGATCCGATCACTATCGAATTTTTTTTACATGTTCTATATATAGAATGACCTATCGATTTTTGATCTGATCAAAAAATCGAATTTTAGCAGGCTAAAAACGACCAAAATTCGACTATTTTTTTCAAACGCCGCCATATTCTCAATTTTTGATTTTTTTTTATCGTAGGTCATTGTACAGACAATATTATCTAGTTTAACGAGATTTTTTTTTAGATTTTTTCCATGGAGAAGGCCGGAATGACTGCAGCAGTGAAGGACCTTTTTTCGCGCCGTTCGAGATCGTCTATAACTTAAAAAATATTTAATCAAAAATTTCACTGTATATTCTTGAAACATGCATAAATATATTATTAAAATTTTTATATAATTGATAAGGTATTTTTTTTAATAAAAATTACCAAAAATCATCTTTTTTAGGCCATTACACTAGGTGTGCCCCTTAATGCTTTTTCTTTCATAGTGTTCTAAAAAATTTTTAATAAGATTTTCGGGATTACGTGGGGAAAATTATTATCTAGCAAATAATTTCAGATTTTTTTCTATTTCAGATGATTCAGCACTAAGACACCACAAACTTAGTTTTTTTCGAGACCCGTTTGAATAATTGCTTCTTTTGTCGTATTTTAATAAACATTTTCACGACAATTTCATACAACTTCGAATGCTGTACATTAGTACAATTCGTGTTAATAAAGAATTTTTTCTGAGAAATCACAAAAACTGCACCACAAAAGAGCTAAGTTCGGGTGCAACCGAACATTTTATAATATCGCAACTTGCAGGAATCAAAGCCAGGGAAATATCTAACGATGTAAAACGTCAACCAAGCGCCGTACTCTAAGCAATTTTTTATATATATACACTATATAAAACTTATACACTGGCCTAAATATTCGGCATAAGGAGTGTTGGAAAAACAAAAATCACTATTTGTAGTATATATATCACCAATTATACAAAGTAGCTGACTTTTCGAAAATCCTGGTAATGATTATATGGTGACTAGGTCAAGTTTTCGTTCAATTGCTTCTATTTTATACACAATGATATACTGTTATGAGTTCTGTAATTTTCATTGGATAACTGAAATATTGGCCGATATATCAGGCATAAAGTCACCTGGATATTCGAAAATCTTTAAATTAGGTATACGGGGGCTCAGGAGAGTATTGACCTGATTCAAATAATTTTAAATGCACAGAAATATTACAGTCAGGAAAGGATTTTGTCTGAATTTCAATGGTATATCTCACACATTGACCGATAATTTCGGTCAAAAGGCAACTATAGATACTGGGGTCCACATACTCGTACTCGGTAGCTAGGCTCTTCAACAGTTTCGGTTAGTTTTTACAATTTTTGGTCAAAATAAAATGGAATTTTAAGTTGTGTTATATGAAATGAATGATTAAGCGTGGCTGTAGTCTGATTTTCACATTGTGACATAGGAATACTAAAATAATGGCACGTACTAAATTTATTCGAAAACGGTCGGTCGTGTCGCCCATCGTCTAATTTTCATACCGGCTCTCAAGACCCCCCTCCTTATTATGTCGAAGGTAAAATTTAATGTATCTAGCGTATTTAATTATTGATTTATTGCGCTTTTAGTAGTTTTGAACAATGCCGTTGTATGGGGAGTGAGCGGGGTTATCTTCCGATTTTATCACACTGTCGGTAGGAGCTCTTATAGTATTCGCGCCTAGCAAATTCGGTTGTTGTAGCTTTAGTGGTTTAGGAGATATGTATATATATTAAACTCATTACTTACACTTTTCAAAATTGAAAAAAGAAATTACAGACAGATGCCCTTTAATACTGCGATTCCCTGTGCCAATTACAGCTTTATATCTTCATTTAGTGCTTAGTTATGGCACTTTATCGGTTTTCAGTTAATGGCGATTTGTGGGCGTGGCAGTGGTCTGCTTACGCCCATTACGAACTTTTTTTGTACTAAGGAACTCGCATAGCATCATCAAGATATCTTAATTTTTACTCAAGTTACAGCTTGCATGAACAGACGGACGGACAGATAGACAGTTATCCAGATTTCAATTTTTCTCGCCATTCTGATCATTTATATATTTATATATATAACTCTATATCTAACTCGATAAGTTTTAGCTGATACGTACAACCGTTAGGTGAACAAAAGTATTACACTCTGTGGCAACAGGTTACAAGAGTATAAAAATATGCGAAAAGAAGTGAGCTCTGTTTCTTCACTACTAACATTTTTAGCTCTCTTATATCTAGTAGAAGAGAGTGGGAGAGGAAAACTCAAGAAGACTACTTCATCGACATTGTGTTCAATTCTTAAATGACATAAAATTATCTGCATAGCAAAACAAAAGCGGAACCAGTTTGACTAAACTCGAGTGCATCATTTAACATGGTGTTGGCGTTTTGCTCTTTCTAAGAATAATTTTAAAATTTTCGTACAATTCGTCTTTCTGATAATTTTATTGCCAGGAATGTATAAAAACATTGTTGGAATGATTATAAACTAGCAATAATGCTTAAGGTCAAGAATGTCAGAAAAATATTAGGATGTAACGAAAAACGGGAAAATTGTTTTGAAAGTTCAATGACATAACGTAGGACTGAGATCCATCAATTTGGCTCTAAAACCATATTTAAATTAATTAAAATATAACTACCAAACTTTTTGCCATTATCACAAGTTAGTTTAGGGTCTGAACAAGCATATTTTTCAACACAGAGTAAAAACCCATCTACAACCCTTGGTAAAGCATAAGATATTTCTTAAATTTTTTTTGTTTTCGAAGGTAGGATGTGGTGTTTTTTACATTATGCACAAGGCTTTCAGAAAACTCCTTTTCATTACATCTCTAATAACGATATTATGATTATTTTACCACATTATTACTAAGAATATATTATAGATGTATACACATACATTGTATAATATATATTGCACTGTACACTAAACAGTCACAGTTCTTCCGTTTATTTCCATAACCCAGAATCTGACAAACCACATTCAAAATTTTGAATTTACTAATCAAATTTCCGCAAGCACTTTAAATCATCCTACAACCTACATACCTATGCTCTCTTCCCCTCTACAAAGCATCTTCAATTTCATTGCTCTATAAAATCACTCAAAATTGCTTAATAGGTCCTTATATAGTATATATAAATGCACATGTGTGTGCGCCATAAAATCAATTGAAATAAAATTTCAGGCTCCATTTAGAGCGAAAGTCCGTTCAATGCTCACGCTTGCAAATCTTATCAGTAATTCCGATATATCAGCTAAATTCAATTGGGTTCCATTTGCAGAATTGCCAAAGATTGCCCCACTTGCACCGACATGCAAGATGGAATTCAAATAAAATATGAAAATAAAGACACAGCACGAATTTCAGATGAAGTCACATGCTAAGGGTGGCACAGTGTCGGCGTGGGGAGGGATCATTCAACGAGGAAACATTTGCAATTACACTTGCCTTGAGTTGGTCATTAAATATTAAACTGAACAGGTATTTCTTCACATCGACGCAAGGAGCAAGACGCGCAGGCTGCCAGTTGCCTGCTATACGCATCGTTTATTCCGAAAATTCCATTTCATTTGATTTTATTTTGCAAGACAGACGGGCACCCGTGCGGGCGTTGGTGAGCCGCCAAGTGGGTGCCATTACGGCGGAAATGAACAAACGAGCACACAAATGGATTGGATGGAAATATGCTCTTATTATGCCGACCGCATGTGTGTGTGTGTGCGTGTGTGGGAGAGCACAGACGTGATGAGAGCCATGATTTGGAAGCGCGTAGCGTCATTTTAAATTCGTGTGGAAGATTTAATTTTTGTTGCAATTATTGTATTTTCTCGGCATTACACTCAATGTTATCCGTATTAACACCATCATAATCATGAACTACATCAGTATTATCTTTATCAATATCAGGAACATCATTATCATCATTGTTTTCTCAACTGTCTGGCTTTAGCTTTGGACCCACACCCTTGCCACTGTCTACCTTTTTATTGCCAGTATTAAATGAGCAACATTTGTAATACTGTAGATGTCTTAAGCGCACCAGCTTCCTCTACGTGTTTTGAAGTAGTCCAATGCTGCCAAAAAAGTTGTGGCAATTCGATGTAACGAAGCGCGAATATCTTGCTGTCATGCACAGCTTCAAATTGGATACTCACCCTAATTACACGTGGAGCGGACAAGCCTGAATTTAGTTCTCATTATAGAGGCATTAGCAAAAAGTTGAAAGATGTTTTAAATTCTTCCTGAATGGAATATATTTCGCTCAATAATTATGGAAACCGATTTTAATTGAGGGGTTAGGCTTTCAAGGTAAAAAAATACTATTTTTGCGAATTTATCCCTTAAATATGGATTGAGTGATTTTTTCGGACCCTTTGAATATTATTAAGCATATTTTTGATGCATCGACGCAGAAGGATCTTATTTTAAAAGAATTGCAACGATTGGTTCAATAAATTTTTTTAAATCGACTCACTCCTATTACCTTCCGGAAAATCCCTGTACATATTACTTATCTTATGCAATAATAAATTTTAACAATACTCACGGGTTTTTACTGATTAAATGAAGATATGCCGAAAAAATTAAAACATAGGCTCTAAAAAATAATTTCATATAAATGCAATATATATTCTTGTGAGTAAATGAAATACACTTCGATCTAGAGCTTTATTACATCACCTGTGAACGAAAATAACCAATTAACACTAGATACACAGTACATAATTTGTGAAATACAGCGAAAAGTTCTTTGATAATCGTCCCAACAACTAAACTTTGTCCACTTACAAACGGTTTCCTTCCTTCAAATTAATAGGGGAACGGATGTAGTTAACGTGCGGTTCATCGGATTTTCAAATTTAATCAGGAGCAAAGAGTACAGTCAAATTAATAACAAAGGAAAGTCAACAAGAATTTGTAGTGCAAACAAATAAATCTAACTGTAAAATGAGATTCTTTATTCGTAATGCAATTTAAGCAAACAAACAGCAAAAGTTGCCAACAGTTCGGTAAAAAAAAAGTAAGAAATGAGAAGCAAAGTTAGAAGAGTAATAATATCAACAGTGGAAACAGTAAACTATTCAAACCTGCATTCACTTGGAGGAATCTCAATTTGAAATCAATTTACTTTCCAAAAACAAAAAAAAAAAACGAACGGAATTCTGCGAAACTTCGTTAAATATTTGAAGAGCTTCTCGCTGTTCGTTTTCATCATAAAAACGCATTTTTGTCTGAACAAATATTTGCAAGTGCATATTATAAATCGCGAGAGCTGCTAAGAAATTTCAAAGCGAAACTCGGAAACGCTGAAAAGATAAATCGCAAACGATAAACAAGTTTCAGCGTAAAATAACCGAACTAAACTACGCTGTGGCCTTCAAAAGGATGCAAACGAGAAAATGGGGGAATGTTTCAAAGAAATAAAGTAACTACGAAAGAGAATTGTGTATTGAAATATCAACAAAAAGAGAAACGACCTAAACACTGAAGGAAGAATTGCCTTCACATTTGAACCACAAATAGAGATGACGAAATTATTTTTGAAAAAATAGTGTTAGTCTTGTGTGGCACCACAGAACACAATTAATGGAAATATATTTATTCACCTAATAGTTGTTTGTAACACCGTAATCTAACATGAAATTGTTTGTTCAAAAAGTATCGCGAATTTTATATTTTCAAGAAAGTGTTTATTAATTTATTCATTAATACGAGTATCTACTTTGTCCCCTTCAAAGTAGTCACTCCCAGGTATATTGTACTTTCGCCAGCGTTTTTTCAATCCTTAAATTTCTTAAAAAAGACATTGTTTGAGATCTTGTTTAGCTCCTCTTTCGATGCAGTTTTTACCTCCTCAATCGTAGCGTAGTGTCGTCCTCTCATGGGCCTCTTCAGTTAGGAGAAGGCTGCAGTACCGTTGGTATTTTGTTTTCGGCAAAATGTTCGCGCACAAGCAACAATACGTGATGTAATCTTTTTCTTCCACAGATCCGGGCGTTTCTGACGGATTGCATCGCGCGAATTGCAGGTGAATTCATTATTGATTGTACGATACGGGAATGTTAATGAATGGAGAAGGCACAAAAGTTACAGTTTATTAATTTGTAGTTTTCACAAGTCGAAAAAAACAACTTCGCATTGAATGAAAGGCGAAAGGGACTATAAGTAGATACAAATAATATTCTTGTATGATTTATCGATGCGCATGCCAGGTGTCGCTTGTTGTTGCTTGTATCTTGATCTGTTAATTACTTATGGCACGTTATAGATTTTCGTTTAAAAGCGTTTTGTGGGCGTGATAGCAGCCCGAATACGCCCATCTGCAATTCCGACCTCTCCTGGGTGCCAAGAAACATACATACATATGTAGAAAGTTTCCAAGGGTACTTCTCGAGATTAATGTATCCATCAGGACTTCCACGTTTGCAGCTTGCCTGGTGGTGTGGGAATGTACTTCACTTCATAGTTCACTCACAGCCCCAGCTAAGCATACACAGCCACATTGCCGTGTAAGTACTCGTTCGAGTATATGCGTCAATGTAAGCTGTCACTTTGTTTGCATCTCATTACAAGTTGAACAACTTTTTGCGACACGTCGGTAGCTCACTTTCTCCAAATAGGTGCCAGTTGTGCGTGTGACTGGATTTGTTGCACGCTCTGTTTGTATTTAATTTAATGTGAACGTATACATAAAGAACTTCTTCATTAGGGTGGAAGACCTTACATTTTAGCATTTGTACTATTCCGCTTCCAGGTCCCATTAGATAGTAAAGGGTGATTTTTTAAGAGCTTGATAACTTTTTTTTAAAAAAAAACGCATAAAATTTGCAAAATCTCATCGGTTCTTTATTTGAAACGTTAGATTGGTTCATGACATTTACTTTTTGAAGATAATTTCATTTAAATGTTGACCGCGGCTGCGTCTTAGGTGGTCCATTCGGAAAGTCCAATTTTGGGCAACTTTTTCGAGCATTTCGGCCGGAATAGCCCGAATTTCTTCGGAAATGTTGTCTTCCAAAGCTGGAATAGTTGCTGGCTTATTTCTGTAGACTTTAGACTTGACGTAGCCCCACAAAAAATAGTCTAAAGGCGTTAAATCGCATGATCTTGGTGGCCAACTTACGGGTCCATTTCTTGAGATGAATTGTTGTCCGAAGTTTTCCCTCAAAATGGCCATAGAATCGCGAGCTGTGTGGCATGTAGCGCCATCTTGTTGAAACCACATGTCAACCAAGTTCAGTTCTTCCATTTTTGGCAACAAAAAGTTTGTTAGCATCGAACGATAGCGATCGCCATTCACCGTAACGTTGCGTCCAACAGCATCTTTGAAAAAATACGGTCCAATGATTCCACCAGCGTACAAACCACACCAAACAGTGCATTTTTCGGGATGCATGGGCAGTTCTTGAACGGCTTCTGGTTGCTCTTCACCCCAAATGCGGCAATTTTGCTTATTTACGTAGCCATTCAACCAGAAATGAGCCTCATCGCTGAACAAAATTTGTCCGAAAAAAAAAAACCGAACACTGATTTCGGTAATAAAATTCAATGATTTGCAAGCGTTGCTCGTTAGTAAGTCTATTCATGATGAAATGTCAAAGCATACTGAGCATCTTTCTCTTTGACACCATGTCTGAAATCCCACGTGATCTGTCAAATACTAATGCATGAAAATCCTAACCTCAAAAAAATCACCCGTTATTTAATAACCCTTGCAATGGCAAAATATATTTATAGAACTCTATTACTGAAGTTTCAAACGAGGTCATCGAAAAGCTCAGCTTTAATTTTCTTACAATAAAATATTTCTTCAAATAAAAATGAAAACATTTTTACTGTGCATTTTTGGTTGAAACATTCAAATTTCAAACGAGTATTTTGCTTTCGCTGTGTGGGTGTAAAACGATATACATAGGTGACAGTGAAGAAATAAAATGCGGATTTATTGTGTTTACAATTTTAGTTACTACAAAGAAATATTTTATCGGTACAGTCCTGGTGACCAGGCGAACACTGGTCAGAATTTCTGTAATAAGGAGTTAGGTCAATCTAGACGTTCTAATTTTAGCAATTTATTTTTGGAGTAAGGGAAAAGGAGTCAATTTCTTGCTTTTTTTCTATATACTCACATACTATATTCACATTTCGATTTAAAAAAGTCGTATTGTACAGTTAAATTTTTTTACCTAAAAAATTATTAAAAAGTGGCAATGAGAATGAAAAACGTAGATAAACGTAAGTCAACATTTCAAGTGGGTACTTTTGACAGTCTCCTGCATATTTGGATTTTTAGAAAATCCAGGTCTGGCCTTACACATCAAGTTTTAATTCTCGCTATTCTCTTAATATGATTTTTCGGAATTCACAAGTTGAATCATCTTTTTGAACGAAGTACTCGTTTAACTTGTTAAACGCCTTGTTTAATACGGCCTAAGTGAGATAAAAAATGTTTACAAAACTCTATTTTATTATTTAACATAGTTGCCTTCGAAGGCAGAAAAAAACAAGTATAGCGATTTTCAAGCATTTCCATAACACGTTTATAGTTCGATTTCTTTCTCACATCAGTTTTCGCAATTTCTACGACATGGGACTTGGAACTCCTTCCACCAAGCATTTTCTTTAGATCTGAAAACAGGGAAAAGTTGTAGGGGGTGGGTAAGCAATGTGAAGCCGAATTCGTTAAATTTTGCCATCATTTTCATCGATTTGCGACACAGTGCATTGCCTTGCAACTTCAATTTGCAATCGCTCAAAACTAATTTGCGGATTTATTTTATGTTTTCTGGAACAACAGCCTTATTTCAGCGTCCACTGCGCTCTGCATCATTTGTGCAGGTACGACCACGTTTAATTAGTAGTCCTAAAGAAGTGGAAGCAATTGTCTTGATGAAGCAAGGTCCGGATAATGTTTATCATTTTTTTTTTTGGTTTTCGCTGTATTTTTTTCATCAAAAAGCAAGGCTTTATAAAAACTCTGAATTTACTTTTTCCCATTTTTTTCAATAACAGTAACTTTTGTTCATGGACGACCTGTTATGTCCAAATATGGCTCAAGTGTGAGTACTAAGTTAAGGTATTGTAAGTTTCTAACAGTGGGTCTTATTATGACGAGAGCTTTTTGCGACCATTTCGCTCAGTTGATACAAATAGGACTTACAAAAGTAAATCAAATATTATAAACTAAACCAACATCTACTATTATATCAGATTGGCAAGCATCTATGTGAAAATATTTGCATATACATATATACATATCGCATCGCACAATACATATAATGTACTAAATTTTAATTTGTATTGATCTCGGCATGCCCTAAAACGGGGCGTATGCTTTTTCCCTCTTTCTGTCGTATGTCAAACTTCCAAGAATTAGAGTCAACTGAATACCGCTAATATATAGTATTTCATATAATAAATAAACATAAAACGACCGATTTCACGAAGCTTCTCTTATATGTTTCAAAATTGTTATTATTTCACTTAACGGTTTCTTCCATTGTTCTTATTCATACATACACGTCAAAGATGTCATTACTAGAAAATTCTCCTCATGAATAATAAAAATTTAATTTACTTTGAAATAGAAAAGTTGCAAAAATATAATTACGCAAATGAGCCCTAAGCAGGTTGCAGCAAGGCCTTGTCCATCATTTGTTACATCGAAATTCCAGTGCAAGCGCACCAAATTACTAATTTATCCAATTTTGTTATGTGGTAATAAATATTTCTCCAAACTTTGCGCGTGGGTGCATACACACACATAGGTGAAATTCACACACGTGTAAGAGAGTATTTCGTGCTTTTTCTTACTTACGTTTTTGCTGTTCTTTTGTTTTTCTGCTTCACTCTTTCTTTTCTTTTATCAATCACCACAAAATTTCATTTATTTTTATACTTTTTCTACTTGTCCTTCCGCACTCCCCGCTGCATTCCTTTCATCAATCGTCTCCTGGTTTCCGCTTCGTTATTCTCCAAGCACCTTTGCTGCCTTCGCTGCCATTTCACCCCATTCACGTTTGTTGCGCCCTGCCAGGCTTCAGTCAATTTAATGCAGCTTCCCCTGTTGAGTTGACAGCAAATTTGTTTATCATACGCACCGTAGTACTTACTTTGTAATGAGTCAGTGAAGCCACGTTACCTTCGCCGTAGTTTTCTTGTTTTTAATCTCTCCTCTGTCTCATTTTTCCTTCAAAATTCGCAGAAAGTTTCATGACGCATACCTACCCAGACCCTCACCGTTTGTATTTGCCCAGACCGACTTATTTTGCAAGTATGCCCGCATTGAGCGGCATAATTTGTTATGATTGCTGTACCAATCATAATTTAATGATTTCCTGCGTGGATAATATTTCCGGTACAAGTAAGCATTACATACAAATACACTTCTAAATCGGTTTTGACGCTGCCACACGACGCAAATTGACTTTGCGCAGGCTTAGCCTTTGCACATTGCCGAGGCAGAAGTAACAGGTTAGTCAAAGAAATCCAACTGGGAATCAACTTAAGTCAACTGTACCGCAAATGTTAGCAATGGAAATGCTACGAATTTAACCACTACCCGTCTTGTATATATGACGAGGCAATGAACGGTAAGGGGGACTGGAAATTTGTATTGAAAAGCAAGGGTGTTTCAAGAATCCTTCCCAATTATAATCGTACAAAGTAAAAGTTGACGAAGAACCACACACCTTCGTAACTAGTCTTCACGTTCACTCCGTATACAATAGTCACGTTTACCTTTAAACCTAATATTCAACTTTTGCCAAAATATTAGCGTTATAGCATATCGCCTTTTATATTATAACAGAATTAATGGTGCTATTAACAGCACAATAGCATACATTCGTAACGCAGAAATATTAACATCTGCTTAACCATCTCATTTTAATAAGCCAACAGATTCAACTAATTAACCATAAAACTCCCAAACGATTAGGTCCGATCTCTATTACAAATTAAATAATTGCCTTCGAGCTGAGCCATCATCAGACCATCTTTGCATTGAAACCGCGATTTGAATATGACCTTTCTAATAGCTATAAGCCCTAGACTGAGCCAGATCCGAACAGCAGTTCCTTTTTTTTGTAAAGGGAAATCCTTAGACAGATAGTGTTGAAGTTATTAAAACCTTATACTGCATTTTATCATACTCCAAAACTTGCGAACGGAAACTGACCTCCAGAACTTGACACTTTTGTATGCTATAACATAATGTATCATAGAAAATGATCGGTTTATACATATATGTATATGTATTTGTCTCGAGCCAGTCTTTGTAGAGCTTTTGTAAATTTCTTTCTGTAAAGCTTATTTTATTTATTAATTCTGAAAATAAATAAATATTTGCGTCGTTATAGGTTTATGACTTTAACAGATTCTGATCCAAAATCGACCTTAGCCAGAACATATATTTATACACATATATAAAACATTTGTACACACCCCGAGGCAGCAAATTATTGTAATAAGCAACCTTCTCTGCAGAGCCAACAAACAGTTTGACAAGCGTAATTACACACAAATTTCCATTACATAATCCTGTTATAATTGAATTCTCCGGTGTGGCGCAATAACCCACGCATGTCATTTCATATATAGAGCGCTGAAAACCAGAATGTTCGCCGATCCGCATTCGAAAGTTTTGTCACCAAATCAACTGTGTCGCCGCTGAACCGAACAAATCAGAGAAATCAGTCTCAATTTGTGTATTCATTTACATATTTGTGTGTATGACGGCGTATTTGCCGCTCAAGCCACATTAGAGTATGTTAGGTCTAATGCCGGTCTGATGAGTTGAGTTCCCAAGGGGAACTCGGCAGCTTGCGAGACGGACGCAAACTCGCATATGAGAAAAATAACGAACATATAAAGAAATATACAAAAGCAGCACACAGCTAAAAAAGCAACAACTTAAAATTAAAGCTAAAACAAACATCAACTTGAGGACTTGCCGAGCGAGCGGTAAGCGCAGGGATAGCAGTGCATAAATCGCTTATGGCGTACTGATGACAAACAAAAACAAAAACAACAACACCAACACAATTTCAATTTCAAATCCTTTTATGCGCGTAAAAAGGATTAAGTCGAGTAAAATAGAGTAAAAACGTTGCCAGTCAGTAGGGTTATGCGTGTATGAGTGTGTGCGGGCAACGGTGCGTTTTTGCGCGTGTATGGGTGCACCAACGCATTTTTCTATACGCCGTTTTGGCCAAATGTGCGCGCATTCAGTGAGATTTTCATATTTGCAAACGCAAATGCGCGCGTTGACAGACCGACCGCCAGCCAGACAGACAAGCAAAAAAGGATAAAAAGAGTATCGGTGGGATAAATAGACACTGTTATGCCGGCAAATAAATGCGAGCGCGCTGTGTGGTGGAAACACGCGTTCACCATGTTTAGCAAGTGCATATTTAAGCCGCATATGCTTTGACGCACGTACGTGTGTGTGTGGTGGTGGTGTGTGGCATTGACTGTTACATGCGCTTGCATATAAGGATGTATGTATGTTGCCTGTCATTAGTCACTGTTCAGTTGTACATATATATGTATGATTTGCATATTTGAATACCTCCTTCCACGTGGCGCTGCCGCCTCAAGCTCATTCCCGTACTAATGCTTTTTTCCCATGGCACACACACAACTGCTATACATTTTACTGCCATTTATACTGATGTCAATTCGTCCTGAATTGGTTTTAATGTACTGATGTGGAAAGTTGAAGTTTCGGTTAAACTGCATTTCCTGCGCGAGCCCGAGCCGCGCGTTATGGTTTGAGTGTTTTTACGGCGAAATGAGTTTTCTATGGAAATTACAACGTTAAGCGGCGAGTTACTCGTTTTCTGCGCTTTGATTGTTTCGCCTACAATTTCTTGTTTTATCTCTCATGTAAACCTATGTAATTCGTAAATCAGTATCCAAACCTCACTCATAAAACTCTTAATACCAAGTACCGAATGCAAGGTTTTCATTATTAATGTCAAGAGCTTTAAAATAGAACCGTAAGGCAAAAACCTACAAAAGTACAAAAATTCGAAAAGTATGAACCGAATATTGCATAGAGAAGATAAAGGTCACCACCATGAGGCATGTAATGGATAGAGAATTTGATGGTTTGTAACAGGGCCTCAAACATCAATGAACGACTCGTTGCGATTCGCATAAATATGAGGTTTTGTGATATCGCCGTTGAAAAGCTAGCATGGATCCAGATTTCATATTTATTTCCCCATGTGACCCAATGACACTTTGTAAAAATTTTACTGCTCTATTAAAAGGACGTTTAGTAACGTCACACGCTTCAATGGAAGTGGGAAGAGCTTTAAAAGGCTACTTGATAAGGCTTCAGTGATGAAGTTTTGGGTTCACTCAAAAAAAAAAAAAAAAGAATTTGAACGAAAGAGAGATTGACTTTGATGACATTTGAAAAGGAAATTTATTGAATTTTTAAGTTTTGACGACATTTTGCATTTCTATGAAAGTCAGGTCTTCCGAATGTACCTTTCAAATATACAATACATATGTATGTACTTCTACATGATTATTACGAAAACAACACTACTTTCAGTGATAAAACTAAGCGCTGAGTTAAGTGTCAATTAGCAGGCTATATTCAATATTTTTGCGTTGTGTTCGTATGTGCCCGAAGTTAAGATCTAGAAATACTATTTTTCTTTGGTTTGGAAGAAAGGGAATAATACTTTGCATTCTTTAACCAATAGCGGTAGCTTTTATTCAGAGGTCCATAATAATAGTTTCGTTTTCTGCGGCGCTACAATTTGCGACGACCTCCTGAAAATACCAATACCAAAGTAATTAGCCAGAAGCTGTGGGTAAAATTTTAATGCGAATGTAAGGGTAATTGTAATACTTATAAAAAATATACAGTGTTTTCTTTTTTTCATACATCAGATCCTGTCCACCTGTGGCGCATTTACTTATAAAAACATTTAATCAAAGGTATAATAAATTGTATTATTTGTTGAACAATATGTGGGAACTTGAAGCCTTTTGTAAAAAAAGGTGGCATGCTTACATGGCGATTAAATCTAATGGCTTGTTGTTTGAAGATTATAATAATAACAAATCAGAAAATTTCTTTATATAGTTAGGAAGAAATTGTGGCATACAACCATTGCTTAAAAGACGCTTATTTATATATACGTATATATACATAAACAAACAACATATACGTAATTTTATTTAACAGCACATACATATATTAAATGAAGTATGTACAAAATTTCAGTCGAAATGGCCACCTATTGGTATTGAGGATACTGTTCCAAAAAATTTTTCAGACTGTCAAAATTTCTGCGAGGCCTTCAATAGGCCACGTTCTCCAACACTGAGCGATGCTGTAGTTCAGTGTATTCAAATCTGGACTTCCAACCGGCCAATCACATACAGCTATGGAGTCAGGAATACGTCGAAGAAAGTGTTTTGCCATGCCTTTTATACTCTCGCAACAAAGTTGCTACGGAGAGTATTATAGTTTTGTTCACATAACGGTTGTTTGTAAGTCCTAAAACTAAAAGAGTCAGATATAGGGTTATATATGCCAAAGTGATCAGGGTGACGAGTAGAGTTGAAATCCGGATGTCTGTCTGTCCGTCTGTCCGTCCGTCCGTGCAAGCTGTAACGTGAGTAAAAATTGAGATATCATGATGAAACTTGGTACACGTATTTCTTTGCTCCATAAGATGGTTAAGTTCGAAGATGGGCAAAATCTAATTAAATTTACAGCAAAAGAAAAAAATATGTAAATGTGGATAATGAAATCTCGATTATCACTTTATCATGCGAGAGTATAAAATGTTATGGCGCTTCATATGTTTTCGATTATTGCGATTTGCTTGGGGTAGCAATGGTCCGATTCCGAGCATCTACAACATCAACCCTCTTTGTGTACCAAGGTACATGTGTATGGAGTTTCATCAAGTTATTATTATTTCTACTCCAATTATTGCATGCATGGACGGGCCTCGAAGTTCAACTCATCTCGTCAGCCTTATGATTATATCATATCTGTATTTTTCTATATTTATCTGAATTAGTTTTAGGTGATATCAAAAACCATTAGGTTAGAAAAACTATTATACTCTGTCGCAACAAGTATGCAGGAGTATAAAAATAAATCTTTGAACACAAGATTTTGATTGCAGTATTGAATAACATTTTTTTCGTTTCGTTTGCACCTTTGCGTCTAACTTCTATAGTAGATTTATCTGAACACATTTCGATGAGCGTTCGACTACATACATACATATGTTCCCTATAAAGCACCCACCTACAAATACTTACATAAATGTATGTATGTACATATGTCCTTGTAATCTGACCTCGTTTCATCAATAAAACGGCATTGTTATTTTTGCTTCGAGCTGTGCATATTTAATGAGAACTTATCTGAAAAATTCCCGCAAATTAACACAGTAACAACAACAAATTCATTATCTATTGAAGGGACAAGACTTATTTGCATATAGTTTGTATACATACATATGTACATATGTATGCTCATATGGGTGTATGTGTGCATTGTATGTTTAGGGGTATTTGTGCTAAGTCAAGTAGCCAAATCATGAAAAATTCCAAGAATTTTTGCCGTTTTTTTCTTATTGAAATGTCAAATTAATTGACAGCTCATATGTAAACGCATACTACTAGATACATAGATATGTATGCACATCCTTGCTGGCGTTTAGAAGTGCTAAAGAGGGCACTGAATGACATATGCAAATAAAAGAGGAGAAAAGAGCAGGGAGAAATTAGCAAAGAAAAGTAGTATACAGTAGTGGGTGAAAACTCAGACTAACGGTAAAGAACGGGTTTAATTATAGAAAAGAGTGGGACACAATGATACGATTTTCAGCGCTTGTATGTGTGTTTGTAGCTGAGCAAATATTTAGAAATGAACTTGCACACATGCGACTCCATTGTGCCACTGTCTGCACCGTTAGACTGTCTGTCTGTCTGCCTTCATTCTTCGTCAAATTTCAATTCAATTCTTTCTCTCATTTATATGGTAAAACAAATGAGCGCATTGTTACACATTGACAAAAACAAGAATGCAAAAAGAAAAAAAGAATGGCTACAAGAGAATGGAATTCAGACAGACAGACAAGCGTAAAGAACTCAACTAATTGAAATGGAAAAGCGCAAATAAAAGCTGCTTTTGCAAAAGGAGCAAGTCCGTTGAATATAAAACAATGCCGCAAACACATACATACGCGCAATCAATATGAAATGATTGCTGCGCGTTGACAGGGAGAACTTGTGTGTGTGCGTGTGTATGTGTGTGGAGGGACATAAAGCTACCGAAACGGTAATCACGAGGAGGTTAATGTGCATTGCAGAAAGGATAAAGCAAAACAATTGAATGCGCCATTTGAATGCGCTTCATCGGTTCAGCGATTTGACTATCTGTGGGCATGTATGTTTGTGTATTTGGCGCGAATATATGTCAGGCTGTGTATTTATTTGCATTATATCGTCCATTTTGCAGCGCTGTCATCGCCTCCGTTATGCGCCGTCACATTAATGCGGTGTTGCGACATAACGACCGCCAGCAACTCGGGGAGAACGAGTGAGTGAGCAGGCAGCGGAATGTCGAAACAATTTAAAACAACTCAATTCCTCTTAATGCAATTCCGTTCAACTCGCATTCTCACACTTGGATTCGAATTCACGTTAGCTTCCACTGCCATTCAGTGTCAGTTTCAATTGAGTCACTCGGCGTTAAGTCAAACTGAGTTGAATTCAATTTATTTAAATTCAATGGAAAGACTAATGATAGCGGAAATGCTCCGAGTGAGTTATTCAAAAGTCGAACAAACAAGGATTGACGTTAAGTTAGGCTATATGGACTAAAATAAAAATATAAATGCATTTGTAAGTACAGAGCGTGCAATGAAGTAATAGATAACAGATCGTAAGAGATCATTTAAAATTCTTTAATTCATTTAATTGTATCACATACTGACCTTCGAATATGGTAACAAGTAAGGAAGAGCTAAGTTCGGGTATAACAGAACATTTCTTATTTCACTCTTGCAATTTATAAGGATTAAAGCCAAGGAAGTACTTTCAGGTAAGATAACTCACTATTGGCCGATATATGCGGTATAAAGTCATCGGCAAGTTCGAAAAATTTTGTATCTGGAAACTAATCTCTCTGAATTGCAATTATATTTATATTTATAGTATATCTCTCACATTTTCGGTAAAAATACAACTATAAGCAAGTTGCGCGTGTGCGAACCGGCATATACACAGGTTAGTATTTCTGGCAGAAATCTATAAGATTCTATAAATAAATAAATTACAATTATAAAGATAAACGAAACAATAACACCACACACTAATAATTGTACAAAACGTAACAGCTTGTCAATTAAGCATTTTCCTCATCTACTCGGCTTAAGCCTTCAACTGCTGACAGGACGTAAACAGCAATATTTATTTACTTTTCTCGAGGGGACTTCACACACTTTTGCAGCAATTCGAAAGCAATGGAGTTAATGTTGTTATTACGTACCTAAGTAATTCACGTTGATCTCAATAGAGCAAACGAAGTACGGATACGGGATATAACAACACAGAATGTGAGGTTACACCACCCTACAGTGTAAAAGAATCACATTTGGGGTACTCACGAGTGTCATAAAGCATCGTAAAATCATAAAATCATAAATTTTATAATAGTTTAAAAGTTTGTTGTTGGATTGCATACTAAAATATGTTTACGCAAATACAACTCTGAATGCTATGTTTCGGAGCGTTATAACTTATAACTTTATGAGAATAATTACAATGAAAATAATAAAATCAAGTCTGCAGTACTTTGGGAGAAATCGTTTCGCGCAACAGGAAAAATACCTTCCAGACTATTCGTTTGCAATAAATTGGATATCTCGGAAAATAAGAAAGAGAGATACTTAAAGGATATATCCATTATTCTGAAAAATTAGTAACTAAACAAAGCATTAAATAAGAATTTCATCTATTGTTGAACTTTGCCGAATTGAAAACCAGATTTTTCTACTCTTATATCAAGAAGAATTCGCTTAATTAATGAAATCTGTGGTAGTTTCTTTAGTCCTACTTATTTGGATTTCAGATAATTATACACATCCCGTTATTTCAACTTCCTACTGTCGTATTACGGCATTGAATCCATTCGTCGTTGTTTTCCCGCTCCGTTCGTTGGCTGCTCTCTGTGTCGTTTTGTTTTCTATCCACATTATATTTCACCAACTTTCCTGCTTTGTGACTTTGCGAACACAGGAAGTTTTCCGGTATTTTTTTAAATGTTAATGCTATTTTACGGTTGTTGTTTTTGCACTACGGTTGTTGATGCTGCTATTACAACTCAAACATAACTTCACATTTGTTTTTAATAAAATGAAATAACAGTGACGTAAAAATGCGCGGAAACAAGCAAATCCGCCAAGCCACAACAGGGTATTGTCTCTGCGCCGGAGAGCCTTCTGCTCTATGTCCCCCGACTCCGAGGTTGTTTATTTAATTAAAAATGAAATAACGCAATGCTGCTAACATTGAAAGTTTCACATCATCAAATGAAATAACAAAAACAATATCAACAAGAACAACAAGAGAGCAATGCACTTTGACCGTGTGATTGTCATTGCCAATGTTTTATTTTTGTTATTATTTCTACATTTACTTTTCAAAATGTTTCCGCGAATGAACAAATACACTTACTTAGTAATACAAAAGTAAGCATCTATGATGAAACCCGAGTTTTTATTTATGTTTCTTTACGTCTAGGTACTCAACCGAACACATGTCTACATATAATATTTGATATATTGTTGTTGGAATGGTGGCATTTACCTTTACGAACTCGTCTTTGTTTGTCGAGAGAGGACTTTACTTTTCAATTGCCTACCCAGTCCCTAGTGGCACCTGTTGGCAAGAGTTATTCGACAATGGACTTCGATGGTGACTTTGTTGTTAGTGTTAATACTGATTCCAGGATATTCAAAATTATCTGCGACTTCGAACTTATGACTGTCAACAGTGGTGTGGGAGCCAAGTCGCGAAAGCGACGACTATTTGCTTGATGACATGTGTACTTGTACTCGTTCCCTAACATTGCATCGCTCCTTTATTCATTCTGGAGAAAGCAGAGGTAATGGCGCGGTTGTTGAGCCCAATGATATCAAAACCAACGGCGTACGCCAGCAGCTGTATACTCTTATATAAGATGGTACCTTCTCTATTTAGTTCTGCAGATAAAAATCATTTTCTCCAAGAGTAGATTGAAGAAGTCGCACAAAATGGAGTCGCCTTGTCTGAAACCTCGTATGGTATCGAACGGATCCGACAGGTCCCCCCCGATAGCTTCAACCAGTATCACTCAAAATATTCTCTAGTTATATAATGTTGAGTTGTGTGGGACTTGTTCAGAAAACTTTGTTATATTCTGTCAAAAACACAGCTAAATGATAGTTGAACAGCTTGGTTGTTTTAAATAATATTTTGTAGACCAATGTGACTAAAAGCGAAATTAAGTATGAGTGAAAACGAAATGGAAGAAAGCCATTTGCCACTAACTCTTTAAAATTCAGCTAGACCTCACATCGCCCCTAAATTATTTTTTGTTTGGTGCTTGATATTATATATACTATAAATTGTTTCCGATAAGTTTCTATCTACTATTTCCTCTTCAAATTTTTTAAAGGCATCTGTACTATTCTATTAGAACAAAATTCTTATTCTTTGTAGAGGCTTTTTTTACATACGAGGTTTGACAATTAAGTAATGAGACTGATTTTATTGTCGCGCTTGTGGTAAACCTGTGACTTTGAAATTCCCTTTTTCTTTTTCCGTCATCCCTCCCCCCTGCACTGATATATGTACTATTGCTCTAGCTTGTTTAGTTCGCCTGCTGCGTCAAGTTGAGTAGACGTGTGTTTGTAGTGCTCGTCACGAAAATGGAAAAACGAAATCAAGAGCAACGCGTCGCGATAAAATTTTGCGCCAGATTGGGCGAAACAGCTTCGGAAACGTACGCTAAAATTGTAAGAGTGTATGGTGACAGTGCTCTTAGTCGTGCCCAAAGCTCACAATGATTGTCTCCGCGCGCCCCCGCCCGATAAAAGCTCGCATGAGCAAGTCGAAGGTGAAAACGATGATTATTGCCTTTTTTGATAGCCATGGAATCGTCCACAAAGAATTCGTTCCACCGGAGAAAACTGTGAATCGAGTCAACTATTGCCTAGTACTCAAAAGATTGCGAAAACGAGTCAGGACTCAGACATCGCTCGTAACTGGATCCTTCATCACGACAACGCGCCGCACATTGGGATATCTGTGGCCGAAATTCAAAAATTTCTTGTTGTCTGATTTGAATGAAAATTTCACAGTTTGTTACCAACTATCTATACATTATTTTCCCAAAGTATTAGGATTCTATCTGCATTAGTTTTTTGTCCAGAAATACCCAAAGTTGGTGAATGTAGAGAACATCAAAATTAGCAAAAAATTTACTCAAAAGTCAAATCATTGATACAATAAAACAACTACTGAAATTCAACTTTGTTACTATTTTTCATTTGTAATATGTATCAAAGAAAAAATTTTCATCAAAATCCATTGAAAAAAATAATGCATAAAAAATTTTGTGGAACAACATAATTTGGACGTCAAAATTTCAATGTTCTTCAAATTCAAAGTGGTGCATCTTTTTAGCGCTGTCTACCGCTGTCGACATACATATACCGAATTAAAGCCTGAAGCTGAGACAGCTAAACGATAAAAAAAATTCAGCTGCCCCAAATTGCCCCCCTTGAAAAAAAAAAATGTCAGAATGTCACGAAGATGTAAAAAAGTTGCTAAAAGAGACTTGATAAAAGAGAATTTAGTTGTATGGGAGGTGGGCGGATATTATTGAAATTTAACACCAACATATATAATGTCATAAAAATGCTATGTACCAAAAATCAGTGCTGTAGGTCAAAAATTAAGTTTCACCTTATATGGGAGGTGGGCGTAAAATAAAATTTTTAAAAAAAATTTTTTCATTTTTTTCTTGATTGGAATCCAAAACAATGATGTACCAAATGTCATTGTCCTGCGACAACTCCTTATATTTTTAGCCGCAGTATGCACTAGCAGAAACCTATGTGCGCCGTGCCACACCGCCCTCAGTGTGTCCCAGTATTTGGCCTCTAAAGGGATCGCCGTGTTGCAACAGCCGAATAAAGCATTCCTCCGACATGTTACCCTGTGACTGTTTTTTGTTTCCTAAAACAAAATCGGTGGTCAAAGGAATCTATTTTGAGTCGATTACGGACATCCAGGCGGCCGTGACGAGGGTACTCGCGGATATCCCAGTCGAATCGCTATATAGCTGCCCAAGGGGACTACTTAGAAGTGGATGGCAGACTTGTATAATAATTTTCAATATACGGTTTTTATGGAATCAGTCTCATTACTTAATTGTCATACCTCTTATGTTAACGATAGTGTTATAAAACTGACAAAAAGGCAATTTCGAACCAATCAGCGCCTTAAATTCACCAATTCCTTAAATTTTCTGCCTTCTGTTTAAAATAAAACCTACATACATCAGAAAAAACACCCTATAAATTCAAATATTAGCATAAATATGTGTATGTACTTATAACTCGCATTTAAGTGAGTACAATGCATATAATTCCATAAATGTCTTTATGTATAAATTAATAATATATGTATTTGCTCGCAATGATGGCGGTATCATTGTGTTTAAAGACAAGGGTGTCTGTCTGCTTTTTATTATTTTGCAATTATACCCAAACAAGCAGAGCACACACACAGTCAAAAGCATTTCGTTGCAAGTCAACACAAAGCAGCGTGCGTGTGTGCGTTGGTGTTTGCGTTTCGACTTCAAGTGATTTCTCGTTGTCTGCTCATATCCGTAAGCGTTGTTTACATGAGCTGCCGCTGCGTTGCTCTTAATAGCCAAGTGGTCGATGGTAGCTTTGGAGGGCACCAAGTGCACAAGTAAATTTATTTGTATGTAATTGGGAAACTGCAATTGAAAACAAAAAACAGAAACCCTTAACAAGAGCTCACTCAAAGCTCCGAACCTCTTCTCGACAATTATGTATTTGGTTGCTGCCGGCAAAGCTTACAAGTGACTTGGGGCATACGCTGACAGACAAGTTGCCAGCATTTTATACACAAAAATAGCTATGCAAGTTGGTATGTGTTCATGTGCAACGGCAATAAAAAGGATAACGGCAAATTGGTTGCAGAAATACTGGCGCGCCATTTGAAGGCTGGCTGGCAGGCAGCAAATGAACGTCAACAGGCAGTTGGCAGCTTGTGATTTTATTAACTTTTCTGTTGTTTTTGTAGTTGTCTCAAACTTTTTGTGCTGTATTTCTTTTTTTTTTCATTTGCCTATATTCTTCTTGAAACTTAAAGCATTCGAAAAAATTAAGAAAACTGCGTCCTGAGGAAATACTTTCACAGTTTTATCGTTCTCTAAAATTCAGTATTCTAAAACATCAACAAAAAACAGAATTTTGACGAAATAATTATTTATATTACGAAGTATCCGCATGATCTCTTAACTAATTTTCATAATTGGTGATTTAGCGACCGATTAATTTTCACACCGGCACAAATCCCTCTCATACCATCTAGGAGATAAAATTGAATGCCTCTGGCGTACTTAGTTATTGATTTATTGCGCTTTTAGTAGTTTTTAACAGTACCGTTATATGTATGCGGAATGGGCGGGTCATCTTCCGATTTCTTCCATTTTCACACTGTCGGTAAGAGTTCTTAGAATATTTGTGGTCCTCAAATTTGGTTATTGTAGCTTTAGTAGTTTAGGTGATATGTACACTCTGCTCAAATTGAAAGGTCAATCGATTTGAAATAATTTATACTTCGCGTGTTTTTCGAATCGGTAACTTTTTTTTTTGTAAGTTGGTAGTACTGTTAGCGACATCTATGCCAAATTTCACGTCAAAATATTGATTAGTATTTGAGATACACATCGTTTTGTGAGGCTCTAAAAGTGAATTCTTCGATTTTTACTATGTCTGAATTGATTGAACAAAGAAGTGCAGTAATGCACCGTCTCATACTGGATTGGTTATTCGTGATCATTTCGCCACATTTTCAACGAATTTCTTGCCGCAACCATCGCATTCGCCTGATTTACCTTTATGTAACTTCTGGCTATTCAGCAAATTCGTATGACCATATGGCGTGGTAGTGGTTCGATTATGATTGTTTTTGTACTAAAGAACCCGCATACCAAGTTTTATCAAGACATCTTCATTTTTACTCAAGTTACAGCGTGCACGGGCGGAGAGGCAGACAGTCACCCGGATTTCAACTTTTCTCGTCATTGTGATCATTTATATGTATATATATTCCGCAAAAGTAATCCTTCTATCAGAAGATGCTATAAATTTTGCAATCGACCTCTAATGTCAGTTCTGATTTGACATTTGTGTAGTAAACACATGCGAAATACAGGTGATGTTTTCGTACAAAGTCCAGACGGCGCATCAGCTGTTAGCTGCTGACCGCCAATCGCGTCTAACAAGCGCTCATGCCATCCTTAATCACCACCAAGAGGAAGATGATTTTCATCAAAAATAATCATGAGTGATGAGGCCCGTTTCCATCTTAGCGGGTACGTAAATAAGCAAAATTTACGCTTCTGGGGCACTAAACATCCGCGTGTAACCCACGAAGAGCCATTACACCCGCTCAAAGTCAGTGTATAGTGTGCTGTTTTCGCTGGAGGAGTCATCAGACCTTTTTTCTTCGAAGACGTCGCGGGCCAAACAGTTACTGTGAGTGGTGAGCGCTACAGAGCAATGATCAACGAGTTCTTTTTGCCGCAACTTGATGAATTGGGATTGGAAAACATGTGCACGTGTCACAACCGATATGCTGAAAGATGCAATCCCCCGTTTTGGCGATTTGCACTGGCCAGCAAGATCGCCTGATTTGACCGCTCTAGACTTATTTTTGTGGGGCCTTTTGAAGCCGCGGGTTTATGTCCGCCAAGAATGTGAGGACCTGTCGCCGGAAGTTTTGGCCAAAGTGACGGAAAATGCCATGAAAAGGGACCAAATGACAATCAACTGCGGCGGTGGCCATTTACATGACATCATATTCTCGACTTGATGTAAAAAGATTTAAAAGACCAAATAAAATAGTCCACAATAAGAACAAAGTATTTCATTTTTTTACAAATTATTGTCATTTTCCCAATTCTTATCAATTTGACTACACAATAAACTATTGCCCATTCGTGTATGCTGTTGTTGTGTTTGAAGTGCACAAACTCGCTGCATTTTAAGTCTACAACACAAAAACCAACATAAATCGTAATATATCACTATCACAAAGCATTCGATGGATGTTAAATCAAAGATATTATGGCTGCGTTCAGAAACTTCATTTGACAAAACTTAAGCATTATGAATTAACGTAATTGAGAATACAACTTGGACTGACTTATGAAACGTCGAGATCTTAAATTTAAGGAGGGAGCCTGATTTAGAAGCTTCAAAAAATATGTAAAATAATAAGAATATGTGCCCATAAATATAGATGCAAATTCGAAATATTTTCGAAGCTAGAAGGGAAATAATGACGGAGCGTCTGGAAGACATAATATGTGAGCGATTGGGCAGAAAGCGAAAGCTTTGACAGGCGATTTCTCGGTTTTCCAGTTTTACGATTTTACTGAAATAGCGGGCAAGTTAGAAAAAAAAATTAAAAGTCGGATCGAATTGGAGCAAAATTTATTATCTTTGGCATTAAATTATCTTCTAGTTAAAAGAAAAAAAAAAACTAAGAAAAGTTATGTTTGCATATATTTTTTAACAACATAAAGTGTAAATTTTTTGCCAAAAACTGAATTTATTTTTTCAAGTTTTTAAAATTTGTAGAATTTTACACTTTTTTTAGAACTTTTTTAGTTTAACTAGAAAATATGAATCTATTTAAATTTTTTGTTTCAGATAGAAATTGTGACCTGCATTCCGTCAGCCGTCCGGCAAATGCACTTGCGAGATGCATCGGACAATTGCTACCCAAAAGCCGAATATAAAAGATTTTGTATTCAAGCAATGTGAGAATGATGTTTAAATATATATGTAACTATAAACAACAGAAGTTTCGTTTTAATCAATTAATCCTTTCCCTCCTACAGACATCCTTAAAAAAAATCGATTTTTTGAAGCTTCTAAATCAGGGTCCCCTTAAAGCGAACAAAATACAAGAACTGAAGCTCATCGACCTTCGCAATCAACATCGCTTCGCTCTATGGACATTTTCAAGCCAAATATTTTCAGCGATGAAGATCCATTTCTGGCTCAATGGCTATGTATTATAAATAAGCAAAATATTCGCATTTGGGACGAACTGCTATTTAGTCCAGAAAAAAACAACGGTTTGGTATGATATGCCAGTGAGAACTGAACCCTTAATGGCGACCGTTATCGCGCCATGATAACCGACTATTTTAAATTGAAGCTCGTGATCTCAGCTACATTTGGTTTCAACAAGACGGTCCTCTTCCATCGGATCAATCAATGGATTTATTGAGAGAGTACTGTCAGTGGATCGGTCACCAAGATCATGTGGCATCACACCGTTAGGCTGGTTTCTGTGAGAATATTTAAAGTCTAAAGTCTATGCGGAAGATCCCGCTTCGATTTCGGCCTCGAGCAAAATATCACGCGTGTCAAACGCGAACCAGTCGAAATACTTAAACGAGTCATCGAAAAATCCATCTGAGACGTAGCCGAGGCAAATTTTTGAAAAAGAGAATATTCAAGAAATAAATGCCGAAGAATGTTCTTTCGAATGATAATAAACATTCCCAACAAATTTTGAAGTTTCTTTGTTTTTTCTTTAAAATGGTAAGGAACCTCGAATTGGATCAAGCTGCTTACGACTTAAGACTTCTTTCTTGCAAGCCTTGGGTTTACGAGAATAAAGCTAAGCACCTTAAGATATCCAAGCAAAGTAGGCAAATTTATGAAGGTTTTGTCGTTACATGGGATCGAAATAAACATTTTTTTTTGATTTCACATAGTGCTGTCTTTAGCAAAGTATAGTGTATTGCGCGATGGATCACCATTTATGAAAAATTAAACTCCCCGTATTCACCTGAATTATTTAGCTTACTAATTCTTGCGTATTGTTGATATTTTTTATTTAAATTTCGAAAAAACGAGAAAAAGGTTCTTTAAAATCGCTTTCTTCGCCTCCAATCTCTCTATTTTGCTTTTCCGCTTTGTTAAGACCACATTGTAGAATTTTTAGCACTGTGAAGAGGTCAGTGTTCAATCTGCTGATGGCTTCCTCCTCACTTCCATCATTTCGCTAAACCTTTCCGTACTTCTTCCCCCGCATACTTCAATTGGAGCGCCCAAGAGCAAGCTACACACAATGAGCGACTGAATGAACGCTTTGATTAACATTTTTCCACGTTTTGTTGTGCTTTTCACAGCTTTCGCACAGTTTCCACCTCTCTGACGTCAACGCTGTACGCTCCACGCTGCGTTTTGTTCGCTCCAACATTTTCACATTTTTTGTGCGATTTGCTTTATTACTTTGTGTTGCATCTTTTGCGTTGTTGGTAATCCCGTTGAGTTGGCATTTTGTTCTACCGTCAGCCATTGTTGTGGATCTTCATATATTTTTTGCCATCGGCCTTGTTGTTTTTGTTATTGTTGTTGTAAAAGCGTGTTAATGGGCAATGACCATTGTTTTTGTTGTAAGTCGTTGTTTTTATTGCTATTACCGTTATTTTTGTTGTTGTTGTTGTTAATCAGCCCTGGGGAATTATGATGATGCTTAATTACATTAAAACAACTCCGCGTGCTCTTTTGTGGGCGTCGCTGCACGCTTCGCACAATTTTCCTCGCAGCTTTTTATTTCTGCTGCTTTCGTCACATCGCTTTTATTTATATTTCTCTTTTGGGCATACTTTTGCGCGCAGTTTCATTTTCGCTCGAAGGCTTTTAGCAGAAAAAAACGCCGGCTGGATATCGACTTCCCTTGTTTTGCTTTCAGTTTGCGAGGGGCTCTTGGGATTTTCTTTTTAGTCTTCGCTCGCAGCAAAGCAATATAAAAACGTGGACGGGGCGAAGCTTTGCAAAATTAGCTCTAGGCAATGCTTTGTGGACAAAGTTCAGCTGAGTGCAGAAATTGGTCACACAAATGGTCAGTATGTTGTTTTTATTAATTGAAAGTGCCTGCGAAAATATTTTCCTTCCCTGTTGTTAACAATTTTTCAATTTTAGAAATATTAGATTTTGTATTTTTCACAGATGGAATTAAAAGTTTAATGTACATATTTATCAATAGTATAAAGCGTTTGTTAAAATGAAAGTATATTTATTAAACAACATACAGCGTTTTCTTTCGAAAGTTAGTAGCATTATATATTCACATTTATTCTCCCTCATGCAGATGTTAAAATGACAACCCTTGCAGTAAGAAAAAATATGTGCAATTGTTTCATTAGAAAGGCCAAACATATGAATTGATAAACAAATATTTGGTGAGTCGTACTCACGTTTATAGGTGGATTACATGATTTCAAAATGCTCCAGAAGATTTATAAGAATACCCAAAATCTTTAGTAATTTGTAGAACACACCTTGTTTACTCTTTACAGAAAATCCAAATTATGCAGAATTTTTCAGTTATTGCAACAACACCGGGTTGCACTAGTTTTGTTCAATTAAGTATTTCATTTAATGTATTGTGCGCAAGAATGATAGATTCCAGGGTTGCGACAATTGTCGTCAAATAGTTGTCAAACTTTCATAGTAAACGTAAATAAATGAGAATTTGTTGTCTCAATTAAATAGATTTTTCTGTCATACGCACTTCAATAGAGTAACAGAGCGAGACGATGGTAAATTTATATCATTCTGTGGTTGTGACCAAATTAACTATAAACAACCTAATTTTCAAAAACAAGCTCATATTAGGTTGTCAAAAAAGTCTTGCGGTATTTTCGATAGTTGGCGCTGAAAGCGCGTAGTTCTAGTTTTATTCGTCGCATCGGGTCATGCTATAACTTTTTGGAAAGCTCATTTCACGTCGACTTTTAAGTCGTTCGTGAGTTATAGCGTCGCAAACATGGAGCAAAATAAAGAGAAAATACGGCATATTTTACAGTACTACTACGATAAAGGCAAAAATGCATCTCAAGCCGCCAATAAAATTTGTGCAGTTTATGGACCCGATACAGTTTCCATTTCCACCGCACAACGATGGTTTCAACGTTTTCGTTCTGGTGTAGAGGTGGTCGAAGATGCTATTTATTTCAGATATGGAGGTTATGTTCAAAACTCGTAAGACTGTAAGGGGTATTTGTTAATGACTTAACCTGGAAGTTTCAAAGTCAAATTCCGGGAGTTTGCGCTCATACAAATCGATATATGGTCCTGACAATGAAGGAAGCCGTGAATTATCCAGAGGAATTTCTAAAATGCCGCAGCATCATTTGCGTCTCAAAGTTGAGTCTGTCATTATTATGTTTTGCAATCCTCATGCGCCGAAACTGTGTAATGGAACCGACTGATTGTGACGTAGCTATCGAATACAAGAGGGCAGAATGCTTGATTTTACGGATTCTTTTGAGTTCCAACGATTTGCCATATCAGTTTAAACGTATTCAGTTTCCAGGGAAAATTGTGTTTGTGATAACACTTAACAATAAGATAATCGCTAGAAGAGTGTGGCATAAATCTGGAAATGCATTGTCTTTCACACGGCCAGATATACGGTGGCGTATTCACGAGTTCTTCTCTGTACATTGACGCACCGGAAAAGAAACCAAAAAATGTTATTTATTAAGCTGCATTGAAAAAATTTTGGAAAAATCGAAAATAAATGATTTTCAACACAATATAAATTCAACTTTCTTTTCATTTCAAAACACTTAATTTACGCGGGACAACGCCTGCGGGGTCAGCTAGTAAGCTATAAAATAAATAAAAAGACAAAGAAAAAGCTTTACCAATAATATAAATATAAAATCAGCAAAAACTTACAAATATGAAAAGAATGATCATAGTTCAGAGTAAGTTTTAAAAATGGTGGCAACACAAGCTTCTAAACAATTTCAAAATTGCCTCCACCAAAGTTGCCAAGCAATCGAAGAAAGTCGAGCATATAAAATTTAAAAGAACTGTAGTTGTGACAATTTTGAAAAAAACAGAGAGTAAAACCAAATAAAGAACTCGATGGCAATGAGAAAATCGAAAAAGAAATCGTAGTTATTTTCGCTGGAAATGGAAAAAATTATAAATAATTGCAGTGAAATCGAAGATTGGTAGGCAAAGTGGAAATGAAACTTAAGTAAAGAAGAAATTGCTGTGGCAACGAATGACGGCAATTCAGTGACCACAAGAGGCATGGCTGACGCATATCACTAATAACTGTGAAGAGGAGCTTTACACAATTAATGAAAAGAAAGCCAGTTGAATACTTGATTGCCGTGTTTAATAAATTGCCCATAAATAGAGCATTTAAATGAAAGCTTCACAACATATCGGAAGCGCTTCGAAAGCTTATTTTTAAATTTTCTGCTTTATTATATTACTGCTTTTTTATCTGTCCAATTAAATTTTGATCTAAAAAGAAAAACAAATTCCTCTTACCATTGACTACTAAACATGATATTAACTCAACTTAACTTTAAAATAACAAACATCTCTCTTGCATTTAACATTTCACTTGCATTTATATCGACGACGTCAACATAAAATTGACAATTTGACGGATTGTTTTGTTATTAATTAAGTCGTAAGATTTCAATTGCAGTGGATCAAATATGTAAGCAGCTTAAGAAATTTGTTTATTACAGATACTGCAGGGACCTAACCCTCCCAATTCAGAATTATTTTAAAACCAAACATGCTATTTTATCCTTGTGTAAAATTTTAACCTTATTGCTTTATTTCTGGTTACTTTTTCAATTGTCAGTAGGGCCAGTGGCCTGATTTTGACATTTTTTTCATAGAAATTTCTATTCTACAATATAACTTTTTTCACAGATAATGAGGTATATCGTGTAGTGTACAAACACAATTTCGGAATTTTTTGAGGACATCTGTCTGAGAAATGGCTGGGTGAATGAGATGCGCTTTTTCACTGGTGGACACAATTTCTCATGTTTGGATCATCTGAAACACAAAAACCCAATTTATTCCTAAAAAGTACAAAAAGTACGTGAATGGCTACCGTCCCTACTAGAATCATGAAAAAATGTTGACAAATAAAAAAGTAATTATCGTTTTTTTTAATATTCCCCATATTTTTTTACATAAATTTGGCGTAACATTGTCAATAAATTATAAAAAATTATGAATCTAGTATAGACGATAGCTAGGGGCTTTGTCAACATTTAAAAAAAATTAAGCAAATCGGTTGAGTAGTTCGACCGGAATCATGTTCGCCAGTTTAAAAAAGTGTGTTTTGAGAAAAACGCGTATAAAGTTTAAGGTGTGCACTCCGTGCGCTCCGAACGTCAAACGGTATTATTATTTTCAGGCCTTTTTCGAAACCTTCCAATGGTAAAGTGAGTTCCTACATTAATACTAAGGGTAAAAGCGAACAGAAAATGCAAAAAAATAAATTTTGGAAAAAAATTACGCTACTGACCGCTTAATGCTGTGATGTCCAATTTCAACCTTCCCTGGATGCTGAGGTATACGAGATTTGTTCAAAGAGTGCAGCGAATTTTGTAGAAACGGTTTATTTATAAATGGTTACCTATTTGTCCTTTTTCGACTGCGTTTTTTTCTAATCTTCAAGGCACTTAAAATAGTAATTTTTTGTGATGTTGTTTAGCTCCTCCTCCGGCAAAGTTTTGTCTCCTCAATCGTACCCTATAGTCGTTTTTTCAGTTTTGGGAACAAAAAACTTACAAGGGGCCAGGAATACAATGGCTGCGCATAACTTCGAGATAATATTCTTAATTGACCGTACGACTATATAATGGTAATGAATAGAAAGTACTAATTTGTAGTTTTAATTAGAAGGAACATCGAAGGATACAACTTCGAAATATTAGAAATACAGCACATAGTGAGCGAATCGGAGAAAGCCTTACAAATAGATACAAAAAAGTTTCTGTTGAACAGAGTTACGTATACGCAGGTTCAATGTAGAATGACGACTAACTTTAGTTAATATAATATTTACGATATTTCATAACAGTTTCTAATAAGAATTTTCGATGCATCGATTGTATTTACAAACTTTTTGAGTTAAGACAAAAAAGATTATTGGTTCAAATATAAGGGTTCATATTAAATTAAAAATTTAAAGACAAATTTGTTAGCACATTTAAGTATGTACGTTGCGTGAGCAATATCTAACAGACCAAGAAAAACCATAAAACGGTGGCAACAGTAGTTAGCTTTGGTCGCAAGCGTGAAGGAGTTAGGGTGCCTGCCGAGCGTTTAGGTCTTGGCTAGTGCGACAGCTTCCATTGGGTTAACCATAAACTCATGAATCGGCATCAGTTATGACCATTTAGAGCAGATTTGTATCATCGTGGACTGTGTTCAACATCTCATAAACAATGTCATCGCAATGCTGTTTTTTAGCACAGAATTTGTGGCGACCCGACTCGTTCCCAAATCATTGGATAAAATCGAATGGCATGTTCCAATCGACATGTTAAGTTCCCCAGCATTTTCCTTAATGATGATTTTACGATTGGCCAATACTAATTTCTTCACTCCACTAATGATTTCGTATTTTCTAGACGTCCTTGGGCGTCCGGCATGCTCTCGTCGTTCACACCTTCTCAACTCTCAAACAACATTTTGTACCACCGACAGAGATTGGTTTTGTCCAATGTAGTTCCATCGAAGTCTACACTTGGAAGAGTCTTTTGATCCATTTTTTGGAACAAGAAGAATTTTAAAACCAATCAAATCGCACCCAAGCAAAGCAGCCTCCTAGAATTAACTTAACATTCAAATGACCGACCTTGTCGGCATTGCTAACAAAACAGTCGAAATCCGATACACGTAGTCTGCGAAAATTCAAATTTCGTGAAACTATTTGTACAAACCTCATATGTTGAAAGTTTCACCAAGAAATCTCAATTTATACTCACGTCATCACTTGGCGTTAATGATAGCCCAGATTTTTCAAATAGGGTTATATAACGAATTTATTGTTTCCGAATGTAAAACCAAATAAACTCTCTGAAGCGAAGCTCCATAACTTATAATTTTTTAAGTTGGTCATGATGCCCCTTTCATATAGGAATTTTGTAAATTTACATTAACCAGAAAAATAATATAGTTTTTAATCCTTCAAAAACAAGATTGGCAATTGAAAAGCCTTGCTTTAATTTAGTATATCGTTTATAACAAATATTTAAAGGAATTTCATAAATGTATTATAGTAAGGTGGCAAAACGTTAAGAAAATATTTTCAAGGTTCTCAAAAACTCGTCCGCTAAAGGTAATTCTTTTCGCACGTTCATTTCATACTAATGACATGTTTTATTACATAAATGCAACAGGAAACCCGAAATAGGTTTCCTTCTTGCGAGTCTGCATTGAAGTACTCGTATACGTGAAAATATCACCGCCGCAGATGTGATATTTTCACGTGCAAAAGTAGTCGAAATAATTTTTTGCATATGAAAATTTAACAAAATGGCGACCACGTGAGCCGAGCTGAAGCATTGCCAGTGCTAGCGTAGCCGACTGCAAACAATCCTGCATTCTTGGACAAGAGTACATCTAAAACAGACAGACATGTGGAATATTTGCATGCGCGTGTTTGACATTTTCAGCTTTTCGTAGTTGGTTTAATAAGTATATATTTGCAAACATATATGTACAGGACGCGTGCATTTACACAAGCACATAAAGCACATATACATACCTACATAGGTATATGGCAGACTGCTTATTTTTATTACACGTTTCCAGCGCAAAAATTGTGGGTTCCGCTCTGCTGACTGCAAGGCTCATCACTTTCCGTTTATTCATTTTTTGTTGGTGTATGTGTGAGACTGTGAGCTGCAGCCATTTTGGGTGCTACCAATCAGCACCTTGCCATCCTGCCCGCCGGCACCTTGACAGCTGTTATCCTGTTTTCACATGCAAACTGTTGTCACTGCACACATTCACACATCCGCACATTCACACATATATACATACAGATGTCAAAGTGTATGCGTTGGTGGCTATTTGCAGAGCGTAGGTAAATGCAGATTTTATTTATCCGCCAGTGCAAACTGCACGCTCTGCCTTTTTTGTCGGCAAATATGTATAAATGTTGGTTATTTTTTTCAATTTCTTACACATTCGCACACAGAGATAAATAAATTTCATTTATTTTTTGGGTACGATTGAACGCGTCAGCATGATGACGCCTTTTCGGCGGTGAAAAATATGTGGAGCGTGAAGAAAACTGGCGGCTGGCGGCAGTGCAAGGGCCGAGAATAGTTCCAGTGCCTGGGAGGTCACCGGCGGGGTACATAGTATCGGTAAAAATTCGTGCGTTTATGGTTTCATCACGGAAAGTGCGTCATTCAAAGCAGCCAAATGTCAGTGAGGCGGCAAATAAGAGAAGACAATAACAAAACAAACACCATGATCGATATAAATATCACCCTTGACATACCTACAATACAAACGTTTATATTTTGTGTATATGTAAATTCAATTATCTGATAATGTGTACCAAAATAGAATGGGATTTTAACTGGAGAAAAACTTGTTATAGGGTATTCTGTTTTTTCTCGTACTTTTCTTTCAAGAACATTAAAAATGTGAGTTTTACTGCTAACTAGTATATATTATGAAATAGTTAGTATGAAGGAAAAAATTAAATGAACTGACTGCCCGTCTTTTTTATATCCTTACATTGTGCATATAACATACATATGTATAACGCGATTAGGTTCCACTTTTTGTGTTTCTATCAACAGACATTTCTTGATCACCATATGTTTGCTTTGTAGTAAGAACTTAAAATTTGCTTTTTACGAAAGTTTGTCGGCTTCATCATCTGTCCGCGCAAAGGTCTTCCAGTCAGCAACCAGTAAAGCCATAAAAAATAAAGAATGCTAGTTCAAACAAAAATTGATACATTTAATTCAAAAATATCAAAAGTGAGCGTGAGTCCTCCCACACACTTAGGGCTGGACCACCTGAATTCAAAATGATGCATCGAGACAAAAATGGTTTTATTTGCTGCAATGGAATACTTCGTAAGAGCGCGCAGGAAATTTTCCAATATCCTTAAAACATCTTCTTGGAGTTAATGAAAATTTATTTCGGTCATTATGTATTTTTTAAAACTGCTAAATTTCATACTTAACAAGAGGATATCTGTTTTATTTTCAAGCAAAACATTTCTTCTTTTGATTTCCTTTGTATGTTCGCGCTCAAATAGTCTAAGTCTGTCTTTTAAAGACAAAAAAGGTAACTTCAAACATTATTTATTATCTGATGCTTTCAACGAGGTTTTTTCAGTGTGACATAATACTATCCGCACTAAGAGCATACATATCGAGGTTGACTTAGAAATGGTGAAATACAGATGATTTATTTTCACTATGTGCTTCAAATCGCTATTCAAATATCGCTTTTTATTGGCGGAGAAATACGTTTCAAATGATGAAGGGTTCTATGGGATTAATTTAAATTTTGATTTCGCAAACTGTTGCTTCATAATTTATTTTTAATGATGGGGAACCACTGTAGTGTATTATGCGTTAAAGTGATATTCTAAACCTAGCTCCGCTTTTAATATTTCCATGCTTAGAAGCTGAGTTCAAATTTTTAATCAACAAATAGATAACGATGGTTTAATCTGTGTCATTACGATTACCATATACAGTCCCTGCGCCTTCAGCAAACCTAACTACACATTTGGAGCAATCTTTACTGCAGTAAATATTGGTATTTACACCTGTTACAATATTACATATACATATAAGGGCGGATGTGAGCATGTTTCAAGGAATTTTCATTACAACGGAACTAACTAACACCTAATAATTGATCATAATGGAAGTCTGTATTTTGCTTAACCAATCAACAAAGTCGAGCGAATTGTTAGCTTTTCAAATTGTTTAGTTAAGTTTATAGCAAGGCTGCACAGATATGTACATACATAAAACACACCAACAAAGAGAAGTAACAACAAATAGCTCATTGCAAACCGTTTGCATAGCAACATGGAAGAGAAATTGAAAAACACAGAAACCAACAAAAATTGGAGCAATTGATGAGTAGCCAAAGCATTCGTGCGTTCACCCGTTTCGCCAACGATTGTTCCCATTTCGCTTCGCCGGAATAACGTGCAAAGTTGTATGCAAAGCATTTTAATTTAATTAAATGAAATTGATTTCAATTTAACCCCATTCAAAAGCAGACATTAATTGCCAGCGATAATCCCCTTTCGTTGAGAGGATGAGAGCCCACTGAAATCCAATAAAGCGAACTGAAAGGGTTTGTTATTGTGTGTGTATATATGTGCGGCCAAACAACAAATACTGGTAACACTAGAAAAAACTTTAAAAGCTGTGGAAAAGTTGAAAATCCCTTTCGGAGCATAATCTCTTCCCGTATTTAATTTCATCGTCGTGCACAATTTGTTGTTATTGTTGTCGATACCCTTTTTTGCTCACACTTTTTCAACGGTTTTCACTCGTTTAGCTGATTTCTGACTTTTTCTCCACTTAACACTATTGATATTGCAGTGGTAATTGCTGTTTTTACTGTTGTTGTTCTTGTTTGCTCCGTCAATTATGCTTGATTTCTCCCGTATAGCAACCGGCGCTTTGTTTGTTGTATTGTGCACGCATACCGCGCTAAATCACAGCGTGTCAATAGCACACACCCTGATAAGAACCCACACATACACGCCCACCGACACACACGCATTTAATTTGATTAATTACCACTTACATATTCAATCATCCGTGAATCGCCAATATTTGGCAATTTTTTCGTAAACAATGTGTTTATTGTAACGGTTTTTCACCTATTCTTTAATTGCCACAAACGAAGCTTTTTTCGGGTAGCGTGTGAAGCTTTTGCAGAAAAATAACACTACACTATTAAAAGGGATAGTTTAAGGCTCCAAATGAAATATATTTTACGGTACATTGCAGCTTGCTCAAATGAAATTTGTTTGTAATTAAATTATTTTTGGAATTTGAAATGCCCAAAACAATTACAAAGACTACTAATTAGCTGACTCTCTCAACTCACTCACTCAATACCTCTTGGATATATTGCTCATGAATATTTGATTAGTCGAAAGATCTGTGCTCAACTACACATTGATGGCTCGACACAGTCTTTGTAGAGATTTATTCTTTGTAACCAGTAGATTAAACATACTTAGGTCCATAGTTTCCCTTTGCAGTCAAATCAACATTTATCGGAGTGGATGGCACGCAGTGAAACGGATCTTAAGAGTGGCAAATTACAAGAATCAACTTGTAACTGTTACATATTATATCCATATTTAATATGGACATCGAGTAAATACAGCCAAATAGAGTTCTACTTTTATCTATAAATCGAAGTCATTGTACAGAGAAACATGTACAAAGTAAGCAGAAAAATTAATTAAGGCAATCGGATAATTTTTTTTCGAGTTTTAACTGCTGTTAATTTGAAAAAAAAGGGCGTTTAAAGATCGCAAAGTTATTTTTATAACACCCTAGGATCAACACATTAGAAGGCTGTAACTCAAAACTTATATTCGTTTAGAATTTTAGAACGCGTTTTTAAAGAACTATCGATAAATATTAAATAGTTTTTTTTCTAAATTCGTGTATATGTTGTGCGGCCGTAAGCCAGTCAGCTTGTCCGCTGGCTAATTCCCTTTATTTTTCACTGCACTGATTTTATTTTTCACGGAGGGTTTACAGTCAACTTTGTGTTAATTTTGTAATCAGATTTAGCCCTCTGGGATTAGCTCCAACGGGCTGAATTTCCCACCTGTACTTCTGCCCAATCCCAGTCGGGACGCTACTTCTCTTTGTCTGCTCTCTCGGCGAAACAATGTACGTTTAGCGAATGTGTTTATACAAATATTTGTTTAGCGCCTTTAAATTTTATAGCTTTTATGAGCTTAGTTTGTATTTTATAATGTTAACTTTGAATCTGTCATTTCATTCAAAAATATTTCATAAAATTCCTAAAATAATCGATGTTTATTTTCGCGTGGAAAAAATGAGAAGTCCGTAACCTAACTGCGTTGTATGCTAATTCCGCAATTTTATTTTAAATCTGCTACTTAATCTAATTTTCAATTCAATCAGTGAATGGCGATGAGAAGATTTGTGTAATTAAGTGAAGACTTACATGGCTTAAGATGCGGTGATTCCTTGATATACATATATATGTATTTACATATATAAATGTGCACATCTAACTGAAAGAGAAATAGAAAACGTTTTGTAAAAGCTAAAAGTAGTATGAAGAAATGTGTATATAGTAATTTGATAATACTTTGTAAGATGACAAAAAAACACAATAGAATTCTGTAGATTTCAGAAGTTAGGTTATAATAAGATGCTACCAAATATTTTGAGGCTATATCGTATTATTGTCGGTATTAATAGCAACACCGTATTTTAATGCGAATAAGTATTACAAAGGTTTATGTTGTAATGAGCTATTATAGTCTGAACAGAGAATATTAAGTTTGCTACGAAGTTTGTTACACCCAGAAGGAAATATCGGAGACCAAATTTAAAAATACATACATATAATTAATCAGTGTGACGAGCTGAACCGTTTTAGCATTTTCTTTTAGTTTTTATACCCTGGCCACTTGTTCCTACAGAACATTTTAGTTTTGTTCCCTTAACGGTTACTTGTAACACATAAAATAATTACAGGAAGATATAGAACTATGTTTATATATGTACGAGGGCTGTCTGATAAATAACCGACCTCAACGTGAAGCTAGCGGCACATCTGAAAAAAAGTTTCTACTTCAATTTGTGCATATTATAATAGCTACTCGCCAAAATTTCAGAAATTTATCTTGCGCAATTATCTGTTGACAGTCGTTTTTGTGAATCTATTTCGGTGATTTCCCCAAAATGGAAAAAATTGAATATCGAGCTGTAATTAAATTTTTATTTTTGAAAGGCAATACGCCTTCACAAATCAAAGATGAGTTGGACTCTGTGTATGGTGAATCTGCACCATCGTTTACCACCGTAAAATTTTGGGCAGCTGAATTTAAACGTGGTCGCAGGAGCTTGGAAGATGATGAACGTCCTGGGCGTCCAAAAACTGTAACCACTAACGATAACATCGCTAAAGTTCATCAATTGGTACTAGACGACCGCCGGATTAAAGTTAGGGAAATAGCTGAGATTATGAAGATGTCAAAAGAACGTGTTTGTCACATATTAAACCAAGATTTGGGCATGAGAAAGCTGTCCGCGCGTTGGGTGCCGCGTTTGCTTACGCTAGACCACAAACGTGCGCGCATGAACATTTCCAGCGCTCTGTTTGGAAGGGTTGCAGAGATGGGAGCATCGCTGGGAGAAGTGTGTGGAGTTACAAGGAGACTATGTAGAAAAATAAAAAAAAAAATTTTGAAAAAGTCGCGTGCATCATGGTTAGATCGGTTATTTATCAGACAGCCCTCGTACATCTATACGTATATGTGGTATATATATTGGTTCAGGACAAGAGAAGTTGAATTCCGGTTAACTGCCTGTTCGTCCATCCATGCAAGCGGTTACTTGATTATTAATTGAGATATATTGGTGGAACTTTGTACATATTAGTATGTCTTATTTACATCTTTTTTTAGTCTTTAAAAAATATAAAAAATTGTCTATGAGGTACCATAATATGTTTCTTGTCACCACCGAGAAGTTGGTATTGCATATGGGCGGAACATTGCCACTCCCACAAAATCCATTATTCTAGAATCCTTCAGTCGGCGTGAAAATGTGTGAAACCAGATTATACTCCACCTGATTCCCATATAACGGTAGGGATGAAAACTACTGCTTGAACCACAACTTTCAAATCCACTAGTTACTTGATCAGACAACGTGGCTGATGCTTTACGGCGAAAATTTGGGTGAATCTCCGAGATATATTATTGAAATTCGGAAAGAATAACTAGCGGTTTCATATTAGCCAAGCCTGTACAATTCACTTCCAGAAATATGTTTACTAAGATAACTTGCTATTTTCAGAGCAAATAATGCTACAATACTTGAGATTACTGGAGCGATAAGAGGAGATGTCGTTTCAACAAAAAAAGAGACAGAGAGGCGTTAGTACGAGTTGAGATGTTGACTAGCAAGAGTTCGGCCTGAAAATTTTATGACAGGTTAAAGCAGCAAACAAATGATTTTTATTCCCGGCCGGCTTCTGTAAAGAGTGGAAACCTGATAACAGACATACAGCCATACAGCGGCTTAAGAACAACAAAGCTCCTGAGACTGAGGGTTTACCAGCGGCGGCGAAATGCTGGAAAGGCGCATGGTCCAGCTACTAAGCGTCTGGTCGAATGAATACATGCACAATAATTGGAATATGAGTGTACTCTGCACTAACTATCGCGGAATCACTATTCTTAATTTCGCGTATAAGATAATTTCGAGAGTATTGTGCGAAAGACTTAAGTCCATTATAAATAAAGTGATTGGACGTATTAGTGTGGCTTTAAACATAGGAAAAGATAGACCAGATTTTCACAATACGTTAAATCCTAAAGAAGACTCTGGACAACAGATCGACACCCATCACCCTTTTGTCGATTTCAAAGCCAATAGGAGCTGACATGTCATGTTTGATGTCCCTAAGAAACTCATACGGTTATCGGACAGGATTTCTTCAAGCTGTTCGATACGAAATGAAGTTATAGATATATAGTACATAGACATAGTGATTTTCTCTCGTGCGTCTTCCATAAGTCTTTCATTATTCCAGTCCTATTATACAGCGCAGAAGTATGGATGATAACGACCGAGATGAGAAAGCACTTGAAGCATTCGAAAGAACTGTTTTTCGCCAGACCTTTAGTGCAATCAAAAAATCAAAGCCAGCCGCAAAAGCCGTCAAAGAAGATGGAACCACGAACTGTCTGAGCTAAGTGACGACTTAGATATAGTTAAGCGCAAAAAAATTCAACAATTTTACCCCCTGGATGAATGACAGCAGCAAGGCCGCCCAAATTTGTCAATTTAACTGAAGGCAAGAAACTCTGTAGTTACATTATTTTCGCAGGTATTTTTACCAGTTGCTGGTTCGATTTAGCTCGAAAAATTATTATGTGTCTTGTTTGATTTTATCATGATATAGAAAATTGAATATAAATTTGAAGACTCTTTGTTTCAGTAAAAAGAAAAATTGCCGGAAAGTTAATTCATTTCAACACATTTCTTCCTAAACGTAAGCATTTCTATAAGACTTTAAATAAAGAAATTAAGCTCTGAAAGTGAAATGTAATATTTATAATCTCTAATAAATGGTGTCTAAAAATTATGATAGTTTCATTAAAGACTCACTTATATCCTATATGACAAAAACGAGGTTGTTGAAGCTGATAATGTCTAAAAAATATTGTGTTATCAACGAACACAACATTCATATTATGAGTCACCCTAATGTGGTAATTTCAGTACTTTATGTCAGTAAATTAAATTTAAGTGTTTTCTACATAATGCGGCTCACCACAATCGCTCCCCAAACTCTTACAAAGTTTCGCATATCATCTTCAAATTGAAATTTATCCAACAAATTTCACTGCAGAGACAATGCCGCCAAACTATAATGTTCCACACATATACATTTCACTGTTTATTATAATTATACAGCAGAATTCTTAACATCCCCTGCCAAACCCGCCAAGCGAGCACAATGGAACTAATGCTACAACGAAGGCGAAGAGAAAGGGTACAGCAAAATTAAATGCGAACAATCAAAATAATAAAAGATAATGCAAAACTGGAATATCTACGACTGGAGCCTGAAAGCAAAGCAGCGGAGGGGAAATACAAATTTAAATGTAACAACTGCTGTATGCTGGAGTCAGAGGCGCCCATATCTACATCTCAGCGGGGTTGGTGGAAGGCGGAAATTCAGCAAAAATTGCGAAAATTAATTATCACAAAAATTTCGCCTTGTAATTAGCAAAGTTTACCGCTGGAAACTTTATACAAATTCATGTCGTTTGTATGTAAGCTTAACCACAACTACACACACCCTATTGTACGAATGTGTGTGGTTTTGTTGCCATTTTGTTCGCATGTGCTTGTGCGTGTTTCTGTGCATATAATAGCATGAATGAAGTTGCCGGTTGCCACGCCAGCCAATTGCTATGGGAACAATAGAAACGACACTAAATAAGTATAAAATATTGTGCACTTGCAGGGGGTCCTTGTCCGAATGGCCGAATTAAGGCTGGCGGCTGAAGAGATCTCGCCCCAAAACTAAACAGTGGCGTTGTCGCATAGGCCAGACCTTAGCACAATGGGCCGGTCGTTCATCATTGTGCCGAAATACACATACACATATGTAAAAGGTGGTTCACTGGTCATTTTGGCGGTCTCTCTCGTGCTTAAAATACTGATAGCAGTTCAATTCATCTTTGTGCTACGAAATAATCAAATATTTTTAAAGAAAAAATATTTGTTTTACAAATGCGAAATTTAACAAAGTTGATAGACAGATACTTGGTACAGGATAAAGATCAAATCCGGAGTGTACAAGGAATGCTGGAGCAATTCTACACTTCCTTGATTAGGAGATTTTAAGACAACCACATTGTACAGATATTTCGCGTATTCAAACATTCAAGAACGTTACGTTACAACGTTCTTTTAATATATATAGAGTTTCAGCTATCTCGAATAATATTATTTCCCAGTTATCTTAAGTCGATTTGCTGCCTTTTATCTTTGTTCATAACATAATACATTCACGGGTAGTTTAATTTCGAAGAGGCTCTTGTTTTAACCCGTAGGGAAAGCAAAAATAACTCGGATTAGAAATATTATAACATTTTACTCTCATTTGCCTCGAAATGGGTAAATGAGCTAAGCCTCTTCTACATACACACATCACTTTGGAAAACCGCCCCACCCTTCTACAACACATCACTCCTAAGAACACCACACTAAACATGACAACACAACTCATCGCCCTTTTCTCCTTTACTTCGATCTACAATTCTACCACGGTCCTGGTCAACTCAATCGCCATATTCCAAATAATATTAGAAATAGCGATGTCCTATCGTCCGGAAAGTTAAGGTTCATTGTTTCCTGAGATTCACAAGATATAATTTGTTTGTATTACCGGGATAAAAAAAAAACGGTCAAAAGGCTTTACTATCCCAAATTATTGGGTAAATTTTTTTCAATTGCTCATATGGATTGTATGAGATCTCGCAAGCCGCTAATGAATGACTTGTTCGCCTGGCGCAGAACCCTGGTAACACATATGGGTTAAGTGTATAACTGGCTAACATTCTTAACAAGTGTTCTAATATTTAGTCCTTGATTAGCTCTTCAATTATGTTACGATTTACCGTTTTTAGTAGGAATAAAGATTGAACGAAAGCTTCATGGTTGATCTTTATTACCACTACTTCCGGTCATTGGGGTTTTTTAGCCCGCAAGGTATCCAAAATAGTAAAAGCCGAGCTGAGTATTAAGGTCATTGGTAGAATGAGGTATATATTGTTGGTTAGACAGTACCATAATCAAATACTTTAAGAATTGGTTTAATAACTGACAGCATAACGGAACTAGTCGATGCAGCTATATAATTGTGTTTCTGCTTCACAGAGAACTAGAATATATACCGAAAAATTGATTTATTTTTTTTGCCTTAAAAACTTCCACCATATGTACCACCTTGTATGTATATTTAGTTAAATCTGCCTTATAGTCTACTTATATCATGCGCCCGTTAGCATTGGTCCTTTCGAGAGTTAAAAAAACGAGCATATATCACTCCGAGGAACATGCAAGACAGACACATTCGCACATGAGACATCAACGCAACTAATATGCGACCGCGAAAGCACAGCTCCGCCGACCACTTTGACCATACAACTGGACCAGCGGACTGCAGTCGCTTCCGTTGCTTGGCGCTTTGTGGCCGCAATGTTTCCGTTGCAGGCTTTGTCAGTTTAGAGGAAACGTGCCACGCGCTGCAAGCAACATTGATAGTTTTTTTTAATTTTGTTGTTGTGCTTTTTTAATATTTCCTTTCATATAACGCCTGTTTTTGTTGCACTTTTTTGCGCGCACTACAAAGCGTGTCAGAGGAAGTGCGCCGCCGGCAACGCCTGGTGAGTGTTGCAAAAAGTTGCCAACGGAGCGTTATTTAAAATTGCGATTGCTGCGGGTTAACTTGTGCTCGCAGCCATTTTTTGCGGATCTTACATCTCTCGCACAACAAAAACATCAAAATAAACTGGTCAGCGCTGCAGGGCAGCAGCAACAACAAATCGAAATATATTGACAGCGTAAAAGAAAATTTCTCTGCTGGCAACAAAGGTGTTATTTATAGATGGCTTTGCTGTTGTTGTTATTGCACTTCACAGCGCATCAGCGGAAAGTCAGTGGCAGCTCGGTGCAGTTATGCGCGCTGTCATTTTGCTTTTGTTGCGCCAGCAGCAGCCATTTCACATCGCAAGTTCTCACTTTTCTGTTTTCGCCAAAGACAAAAGAACATTGCGTAGCCACTCTCCTTAATGCAAATGTTTTTTCCCAACGTTTTTGTTGTATTTCATTATGCGCCTTTTATTTTTTAATGCAAACGTTGCCACTTTGTGGCTGCTCGTAAATTCATTTAAGGATATTTGCATTGCGCGCTCCCGCTTTCGCTTCGCTCGTTTCACTCGGCATTTGACGCGTTCGTTCTCGGTCTTTGGACTGGGCTTTGACAATCGCTGGGGCATCGTCGCGGTTGTCGCGCGGTTTATGCCGCTTGAGCTGCTTCAATTTCAGTTTTTTGCGTTCACATGCTTTTCTCGTCGAAAGTTGGCACTGTTATTTCAGCAATTGTTGTTCCTTAGTCTATATTTTGTTGTTTTTTTAGTTTATTGTCACTGTTTGTGAACTTGTTAATGTGGTGCTGCCCTTGCGGTCGCTGGCAATTGCAACTCACGCTAATTAAAAGCGACATTTTCCCTTTGCCCTAATGAGTGGAAAGTTTCTCTTTTGGTTCGCGAAGAGCACCAAATCTAGATTTTCTAGAAATTATTGCCCTTAAATGCTTAAAGCTCTTAATACTTGCTGAAGTAGTGTTAATAATACTAGGATGTTTACGAGTTTTAAGCCACTATTTCCTTTCAATGGCTACTTAAGTCGAAACTTTTCTTTCATGTTGCATATAGCTACAGCGTAAGCCTACCCAATAAGAACCCGATGAACGTGAAAGAAACTGCTAAGAAAACCTCAAAAACTGCAATTAACAATAATAAAGAAAGCTAGTTTTCCATAGATATTAAAGGAATGTATTGAACATGTCTTTCGAGGCATTTGTCTAAAGTGGGTTCCCCTCGAACGCACATGCACCGCAATACCCTGGTTCACTGTTACTGTCAGCTCAACGAAGTTTTCCTGTCCAAAAACCCGCTGGTAAAAAATTTGGCAACAATGAAGCTACAATTCCCCAGTTATGTTTCACTTCGAATGAGCATATAAATTAAGCCATAAAAATTGCTTCGTCAAATTGAAACGCTGCTATAAGTGGGATATCGCTATTATGTTCATTTTGTCCAAAAAATATGTTTATTTTTATCTGAGCATGCCAAAGCCAGACTTATGTATATTCTTGTTAGTAAACTTGTTGGAACTTCTTAATTTCTTTTAATAATTAGGACCTTTGATCTTTTAGATTACCTTTTTGACAAATTACAAATGGGTCGTACTATTAAGACATAACCCTTTTTATATTCTGAGCAGAATATATTAAGTTTGACATGAAGTTTGCAACAAGGGCTGAGGATCCTATATTAAAATAAAATATTATTAACCAAGATCGTCAGCCCTCCTGTATATATGCGAACACGCCCCTAAGTTTTTGAAAAATCGACCAGAAATTTTGAATCCGCTCTTTTCTCAAGAAGCTGCTCATTTGAAGGAACGAGCCATTGTAGAATATAGCTACTATATAAATTGAACGATCAGAATGAAGTTCTTGTTTTGAAAGCCTTTTCATTTGTCGAGATATCTTCACAAAATTTGCCACGGTTTACTGCCTGAGGCAGTGATGCAATCTCTGGACTATTTTTTGACTATTTTGACGAGATATTTTCACGAAAATTCCAAAGGCTTATTGATTGAGGAAATGATGCAATCTCCACAGCAATTATTGTTCCGATCGGGACACTATGTCATCATAGCATCGGCAACCGAATTTAATGGTTCTTCTTGTTATTTATGCCTGTGGTCCAATAATGAAAGAAAAAACATTGGGGACAGAAGGTATATTAAGCTTATTAATTAATTTGCATTTTGGACGAAATATGCTGTACTTGGTCTAATATGACATCGCCAACTCGGAAATATACTTTCCACTTGGAAAACCCGTTTTTTTTCTAGAAACCAAAACTTTTCATCATATAGCTTATTCTTGCTGTCAGTTGGTGGATCTACCAATTCCGTAGTAAAAATTATACTTATGTTATAAGCCATATATATGCTCATTATATTTACAGGTGTACTAAATTGTGACTTGCATTTTTGGATTTTGCCCGTTTAGTCGGTATGCGATATTGTATTAGTGGTTGCGTATACGCTCTTGTGTACCAAAAAGATTCAAAGCCATTTACGTAGAAAATATAAAGTTATAATAATAAATTTCGAATACTTTTTTATTAAAAGTACGAAGAGTTGCATCCATTATTTGCAATTAAAGGCAAGAGATACACCGTTGTTAGAAAGAGATTCTTTCGGAATTTCAAAAAAATTTTTTAACTATTGACCGCAAGATGCGATAAAAAGGCACCTGGAGGTTCGAGAATATTAAAATTAAGCATATGGCAGCTAAGTGAAGTATTTACCCTATTTTAACCATGTTTGGCACAAGGGCAATCTGTTAACCCTAATATATTCTGCCCGATTTTCAATATAAGAACTCATAAAGTGATCGAAAAATCAACCATACGCACTGGTGTCCACATATTGGATGTTCTTGAAAAGTTATAGTCCTGATTTTTGGGCGCTAGATTAGATATCTTGAGGACCCTATTTGTGCAAAATTTCACTCTACTAACTTCATTGATTTTTGATTTGTGTACCATAAAGTGAGAGAATGAGAGGAAATTTAAAAGTTTGTTATATGCGATGTAGGACTTCGCCCACACACCAAATTTGGTGTAGTAGTATCTGAGATACAGAATTTTACTTAGAGCGATGGTACGCTCATTGTCCGATTTGTATACCGTCTTTCATAAAGTCCTTCCTGGACATCCTGGTTCTGAAAATTAAAGCTTGGGGCTCATTTAAAGTTTTAGTAATTTACAGCATAACCGTTACTGAGAGTGATCGTTGTTATTATTTGATTTTCTATTTTCACAGCGTATGAAGAATGCTAATAAGTCTTCTTCTCAGCAATTTTGGTTGAATTAGCTTCAGTGGTTTTGAAAATTAGTGTATTTAATCATTTAGAAAGCAGGGCCACACCCACCTTAAAGAATGTTTAGTTCACAAGTGTCCTTACTACTACAATCCTTTGTACCAATTAACCCTTAACAACCCACAAGTGTCTGGCGGACACACTTTTAACTTTGTTTTCATATAAAAGCTAAAGTATTTATTTTCGGCCAAAAGTAATTTTATCTATTTTATCCGCAAGGTTTTGAGAACCGAAACGTCTAATTAAAGCAGGTTTCACATGAATAGTTTAAAATTGATAAACAGTATACCAAAATTGTAGCATATCAACCCACATGTGTCTAATGGACACAGTAAGATTTCGAATGATTTGAGAATGAAGGAGGGTTCTTCATGCATATCTATTTTCCACCATATGGCAGCTTGGAGGCAAATACAACTCTGATTTGAATTTGAAAGATAATCGGAGCAATAATAAATAGAACCAAAGCAAACCGACGGAAAACCAACGAATAGCGAATAAGATAAAAGAAATGGGGATTCCCCTTTTTAGATTTATTTTTCACAAACAAAATAATAGCTCAATTATCGATAGCAACAAAAAAAATGTATTGCAAACTTTGATTCTAAATTCTGGGAATTTTAATAACTGAAGGTTTTAATTTGTGAGCGCTAACTGCAGTGCATTTTATTACTAGTTGGTTTCGTGCGTTGATTTGATACATTCTTGTCTAAGTAATGGCTAAGAAACTTACATCGGGCGAAATTCAACTTGCTCTTGAAGAAAGTGACGATGAAAATTTGTTCGGTCGGGAATTCGACAGCGAAGATGAGAATTTTGCAGCTGACAGTTGTTCTGAAAGTTAAAGTAATGCAACAGAGTCAGCATCTGAATCTGAAGATGAACAATTATGGAGTGAGAGTGATGATGTACCACTGCAGGAGTTCGTCGCAGTTTCTACTTATCAAGGAAAGATGGAACTATTTGGAAATCTGAACCTGAAAAACAAAGTCACACTCCCCGGCACAACATAATTGCAGGTGCTCTTCATAAGGTGATTCTTCCTCCCGGGCGCAATATAATAGATCCAAAAGACAGCTTTAATCTCTTTTTCAACGATACTATATTAGAAATTATAGTGAAACACACCAATGCTGAGGCGGACAGAGTTTCACAAAAACAATGGAAAAGAACTGACAAAATTGAAATGCAGGCATTTATAGGACTACTATTGACTATAGGTGTTAATAAACAGGGTGGTGTGGATTTTAGAGAAAACTGGGACCCTATATTTGGAAGTCCCATATTTCGTGCTACAATGGGAAAAAACATATTTGCTTCTTTGCTCCGATTCCTAAGGTTTGATGATAAAAATACTAGGTCTCTCCGAAAGTCAAGAGATAAACTCGCTCCTATTAGAGAATTATGGGAGTGTGTGAATCAAAACTTAAAAAAAATGTATTTACCAGGAGAAAATCTTACAATTGATGAGCAGCTCGTACCTTTTCGAGGACGAGTTTCATTCAAACAATATCTGCCCAGTAAACCTGACAAATATGGAATGAAAATTTGGTGGATTTGCGACAGTAAAACTAGTTACCCTCTATTTGGCATACCATACCTGGGAAAGGAAGGACAAAATAAAGCGGACAATTTGGCGTTCAACGTAGTCAATCAGCTATGTGAACCATACTTCCGAACTAACAGAAACGTTATTGATAATTATTTTACAAGCCTGAATGCTGCAACATCCTTGGGTCAAAATGGTCTCACAGTAGTTGGAACAATAAGAAAAAATAAGCGTAGTATACCTCCAGCTTTTCAAGCCAATAGAAGCCGTGACGTCGAATGTAATCTGTTTGGTTTCTCTAAAAATATGACATTGGTATCTTACGTACCGAAAAAGAACCGTACTGTTATTCTCTTGTCTACGATGCATCATAGTAAACAAATAGATTCGCGTAATAAAAACAAATCTGAAATAAATTTGTACTACAATTCCGCCAAGGGAGGTGTTGATACACTTGACCAGATGGTTCATGAATATACCAGTTCGACGTAAAACAAACAGATGGCCGGTTGCCTTTTTTCAAAATGTTATAGATGTTGTTGGCATCGCATCGCTTATTATATGGAAAAATGTATACCCTAATTGGAACGAGCAGAAAAAGAATATACAAAGGAAACTTTTTTTACGAGAAATCGTAACTGAATTAGTGACCTCTCAGATACGGAGACGACACAAGAAAGGATTGTCAAGTTATCATTTAGCAGCCATTAAAGACGTGGTACGATCAGATCAAGGATCATCATCTAAGCAATCATTTGAACCTGTCGCAAAGTGAAAGAAGCGATGTCACATTTGCCCTTTGAAAATATCCAGAACTTCTAAACAGTGCTGTGATAATTGTAATCTGAACGTCTGTTCTGAACATTCTATAAAAACAATTCTTAGTAATATGTGTAAAGAAATTAATATGTAATGGAATAAAATATAACAACATAAAAGTTAATAAAGTTAAGTGCATTTTACTGTTTAATAAATGTCTTTGTATTCTTTCAAATGCCTTAGAATTAAATAGTGTGTCCGCTGGACACTACTGGTCAGATACGTTACAAAGGCATACTGGGTTGTTAAGGGTTAACATTCTGGTATGTTAATTTAGTGCTTCACTATGACACTTCAGAGGTTTTCATCTAACGGTGTTTTGTGGGTGTGACAGTGCTAAGCAACCAGTGTACCAAGATTCAGTATCTTAATTTTTACTCAAGTTAGATGGACGGACGGACAGACGTATTTCAAATCATTTATATGTATGTAACCCTCGATTAGTTTTAGGTAATACATACAACCGTTACGTGAACAAAACTATTATACTCTATAGTAAAATGATGGAAGAGGATAAAAATCTAAAATATACACTGATAGAAATAATATACGAAGAGCACTTGTTTTATCCTGAGAAAAGCATTGGATTCTATACGCTTGGGAGTTGTCGATGTAGGAAAAATACGACTCAAAGTACCCTACCGTTGGCTCGTAATAAATAAAGTATTTTTCGCTCATTATTATTATTGGATTACCTTGAGAATTAGTTAACTTCTTCTTTATTTAAGTGCTTGACCACTTGTTTTAGACTTTCCAAACTTCAAATTGTTATGCCTTGAACAAGATATATTAAGTTTGCCACGATGTTTGTAATACCCCGAAGTGTCGGACGTCGGAGACTCTATAAATTATATAATTAAATGATGAGCGTCATAAGCTGAATCAATTTAACAATTTCCATCCGTCTGTTTGTATATACGCAAACGAGTCCTTTAGATTTGAGATATGGAACTATAATTTTACACACGTTCTTTTCTCCCTAAGAAGCTGCTGATTTCTCGATCCACTATAGCATATAGCTGACATACAAACTGAATGCAACTTTTTACACATTCTTGGATATACTATAGATCCAATATTATGCTTTCATCAATGCCAGAAAGAGAGGCTCTCTAAATTTTATTACCTTTGCCTGACAGATTGTGAAATATATAAGGTATAAGGCAAGCGGATGTTTTAAAATTCTTATATTGGTTATATATATATTGCCTTTTCGTATTTTTAATCAAACTTCAACTTTCAACTTTAATGAACCAAATATGTACCACCAAATACTCAGCGTAACCTTTCGAAGCGTCAATCATGGCTTTGCGACCCAAAACCCAAACATCGACCTTCTTTTTATATCCAGTCTTTTTTAATTAGTTCAAAACCCTTTGATGAAGAATGTTAAGTTCCTCAGCCTTGTCATGGCTGTTTATGTGACGGTCCTGATCAATCTTTTCCATAATTGCATAGACTTTTTCAGCGATAGGTGGATCAGAGCGAGGTGCAACTGTCACATCGAAATTTCCGGAATTGTTCTGCTACACGAACAGATACAGCATCGGCTCCATAAACTTCATAAATTTCATTGGTGGCTTGCGAATTCTTCCCTTTTTTATACGAAAATTTCAAAATATAGCAAATTTCTTCATTGTTTTCACTCATTTTTGAACAGCTGTAACCTTTTTTCAACTGCGTATAATTTCATTTTTTTTTGTTAAATTATATATATGTACATATATATACTATACTATATATATAGTATATGGTATGTCACAATGTGATTGGTAGCACTGGAGATATACGACTGCAACGACGTCTATTGACAAAGTACGAAAAGACTTTTTCGACTATTCTTTATTTTTGCCGAATTTCAATAACAGATCTCACAGATGAGTATCTGGGGCCTTGAAAAGGAACTGTGTGAAATGGCCCACTATAAATGAACTAATTGTGCAAAATTTGATTCCAATGACGACAACGATACCAACTGCTATAACTGGGAAATTTAATGTTTCTGACTTATTTAGTTTTCTACAAAAGAGCAGGCCTATATGACGATTTTACCAATTTTCTGTGTAGAAAGAGGTGCCAGAGGATTTCGTCCTGGACGCATTTGGTTGACAAAGCTTTACTGATTTTTGGTATATGTACATTAAGATTACTAACGGGCGAAACCATTCCCATTTTCCAAAATTTTAAGTTATAGCAGACAGGGACGGATAGAGACTCACGCGGAATTCAACTTGTCACGTCGTTCTAAACTTGTAAAGGGTGATTTTTTAAGAGCTTGATAACTTTTTTTTAAAAAAAAAACGCATAAAATTTCATCGGTTCTTTATTTGAAACGTTAGATTGGTTCATGACATTTACTTTTTGAAGATAATTTCATTTAAATGTTGACCGCGGCTGCGTCTTAGGTGGTCCATTCGGAAAGTCCAATTTTGGGCAACTTTTTCGAGCATTTCGGCCGGAATAGCCCGAATTTCTTCGGAAATGTTGTCTTCCAAAGCTGGAATAGTTGCTGGCTTATTTCTGTAGACTTTAGACTTGACGTAGCCCCACAAAAATAGTCTAAAGGCGTTAAATCGCATGATCTTGGTGGCCAACTTACGGGTCCATTTCTTGAGATGAATTGTTGTCCGAAGTTTTCCCTCAAAATGGCCATAGAATCGCGAGCTGTGTGGCATGTAGCGCCATCTTGTTGAAACCACATGTCAACCAAGTTCAGTTCTTCCATTTTTTGGCAACAAAAAGTTTGTTAGCATCGAACGATAGCGATCGCCATTCACCGTAACGTTGCGTCCAACAGCATCTTTGAAAAAATACGGTCCAATGATTCCACCAGCGTACAAACCACACCAAACAGTGCATTTTTCGGGATGCATGGGCAGTTCTTGAACGGCTTCTGGTTGCTCTTCACCCCAAATGCGGCAATTTTGCTTATTTACGTAGCCATTCAACCAGAAATGAGCCTCATCGCTGAACAAAATTTGTCGATAAAAAAGCGCGAAACACATTTCGAACCGAACACTGATTTTGGTAATAAAATTCAATGATTTGCAAGCGTTGCTCGTTAGTAAGTCTATTCATGATGAAATGTCAAAGCATACTGAGCATCTTTCTCTTTGACACCATGTCTGAAATCCCACGTGATCTGTCAAATACTAATGCATGAAAATCCTAACCTCAAAAAAATCACCCGTTATGTAGGTATATGTTAACTCTATTTCTATCTAATTAGTTCTAGATGTTACACATAAAAGTTAAGTGAAGAAAGCTATAGATCAAAACTTAAATGTCTACACAAAATTCATTTAAATAAAAATCACCCAAGGCCAAAAAACATAAATGCGATATTTTAAATTGCATTTAAGAAATTTGCATATGTTTATACTTTTAGAAAAACGGCAGAGGGCAGAAGCTATTTTCCCTGGTCACGTAAAAATTTAGTACAACATAAAACTCATTAGAGGCGTCGACAAGGCGATGCGCCACAACAACCACAACCACACACGTGCAGCATAAAGCAGAAAAATAAAATTAACGATAGTAATGAACATTAATGTACAACAATTTGTTGAGAATTTTCAGCAACATTTAAGCAAAAACCGTTATATAAAAAAACAAAATAAAGTTGAAGATGAAAAAACACACCACCAAAGCGTCGGTGAAGCAGCTGAGCAAAAAACGAACCAGCCTTATGGCCGCAGCTGATGGGCGAGTCGAAAAACCATTGAGAATTACAACAGCAAAAACACAGCAGCGGAAACATTAGAGACTCAGTGGGAGGAATCGCGATGTTTTGTGGCGGAAGCGCTGATGTACTCTCTACTTGTAAGGGCGCGGATGAGGTGCGCAATGTGACGGCCATTTAACATGCAAAATAAACTCAGAGTGACGATGGGGCATATGCGTGTTGAAAGCGCGTGAGTGAGTGTGTGATGTGGCGTGCGCGTGTCAGGCAATTGAAGACAGGTGTTGAAATATGTTAGCCTACTTTTCAGCGCGCAGCAGACGCTCAGAAGCGAAAAGGCAAATAAGAGAAGCAGATTAAATGCGTTTGTGATTTGAAATTAGTATAATGAATAAGTAACAGTAAAGGGGAGGTGTGCAAAATTATGTTGAAGCACAGTGATTGGAAGCGTGTAGAAATTGTGGGAAGAAAATTGTGTACCCAGCAACTTTTATTATTAAGTTTTATTCTTCAATGACAAACTTATTTTGTATATTAAATAAAAACAAGCTTTAGAGGCTATTTAGGAGGAAGACTAAGTTAACTAAAGAAGTGTGTAGGTGATAGACAGAGTTTACTTCTATATCTTAACTATACTTTGAAGCATTACTTAAAGGTTTGTACCATTCTAACCCACTGAAGTTATATTAAATTTCACTGACGTACAAAACGGTAAGAGAAAGTTTACTTGCATTTGAGAGTAGTTTCAGTTTATTCAACCACTCCAAAAAACTCTGTTAAGGAATGATTTTCACAAAACTATGCTTGGGTCTTATGCCGAATATTATGAGTTGTACACATTATGAGAGTTTTAGTTGGTATTCAGACTTGCTATCTCGTAAAAACAACAAAACTCGTTATACTATGCATAAGAATAAAAAGTTAATATAATGTAGTTTACCGAACAACAAGATTCTTTGATTCATTTGTACGTTATTTATTTTATAACTATTCAAAAACTTAAAGATTCCGTTAATTTGATAATTTTCTGAGTTAAACGAACCAAAAGCCTATTACTACCTATTTAAAACATTCGCTATAACGTTGTTAGGCCAATTCTCCAGGTTTTTAAGAGGTTCGCAGTAATCTACTTGGAGGTATGGAGGTAATGAATTGTGTAGTTTTGGGAAAAATAATGCGAAATATTTTACTTTTGTCTGTTTTTCTTTATTTATTAATAAATTAAGATGATCATTATTAACTCTCAACCGATTACCCTTATTTCTGGCAAGGGTTTTACAATGTTATAGTTCAGTTGAATTATTATATTTTTCTTTGTATCCCAGTCATAAAAATTGTTCTTAGAAATCAATAAAGGTTAGGTAAGGTTAAAAGGTCGATTAGAAAGGAATCCCACTAAGTACTTCCAACTATTGATCGGTAACAAATTTGTTCAAACTTGTGTCGAGCGAGTATTTTGGTGGATCTCCTACTTTTCGTACTGGTTCAGAAAGATCTCGAAAGTAATGACAGTCACCTCTGCTGGACGATATAATGATAACCCTGCGCTATAATATATATAAGCCTATTTTATTTCATTAGGACATTATACACCGTCAGTGGCTTATACAATAAGTCAACTTCACGAACAGAGGTTCTTAAAGATCCTAATAGCACATACAGGAGATAGAGACAGTTATTAACCGAACAAATTTCTTATTGTGTTCTTTATCTTATTTGAAATTCTTCGTTTTCAAAAGCATTTACTTTATGTTTGGATGTACTCGACTCTGAGTTATCCTTATTAGGCAAAAATAATTTGAGAAATTTTAGTGAAGACTAAAACCTGAAAGCCCTTTATATTGAACTGAAACCAAAAATTTGACTATAAGGGCAAAAATATATAAATCTAATGTTTCTTAATGTTATAATAGAAAGAACTAAATTAAGAAAAAAAACTCAAATCAAAAACCTAAACTCTAAGTGAAAATACAATGGGACACTTGTATTGGCCACCTGCCAAGAAGCTCATTTAAAAGCTTATGCAAATAAAGATACAACGTAGCCACCGCTTAGATACATAGCACCACGTGACTATTTGGTACGTAAAGTGAAGCGAACAGCGAAATGTCAACAAGTCAATGTCAACGACTTTGTTTTCAGGCGTAAAATTTTGCTGTCTGCCAAAATGGAAGTGTTCGGAGGAAATACATTGAAAAGGACAAGGTTGAGACCATTGACAGTTATTGTTAAAACTTTACGATACATTTATTCTAAGTGCATATTTGCTACTACATACATATATACTTTGCGTAGAATTTCAATTATCAACAAACGCTAAGTGCATTGTGCCTGCAATTAAAATTTAGTGAGAACACAAAACATTTTTTATAGACATACATATGAACGCGTAACAAATGTAAACACTTTGTAAAAATTGAAGACGTTGAGCACAATGGACTTATAGAGCTTATGCATTCTGCTGTGTTAAAAAAATATTTTTCATTCCTCAAACGTTGGGTTATAACAAATCAAAGAACGGCTCTCTCCACTTACGCCTGTGTATTTTCGTTTCGCTCTTCTCTTCGAGAGGAAAATCATTATATTTATAATAATATATATTTATACTCTCGCAACAAAGTTGCTAAAGAGAGTATTATAGTTTTGTTCACATAACGGTTGTTTGCAAGTCCTAAAACTAAAAGAGTCAGATATAGGGTTATATATACCAAAGTGATCAGGGTGACGAGTAGAGTTGAAATCCGGATGTCTGTCTGTCCGTCCGTCCGTCCGTCCGTCTGTCCGTCCGTCCGTGCAAGCTGTAACTTGAGTAAAAATTGAGATATCATGATGAAACTTGGTACACGTATTTCTTGGCTCCATAAGAAGGTTAAGTTCGAAGATGGGCAAAATCGGCCCACTGCCACGCCCACAAAATGGCGGAAACCGAAAACATATAAAGTGTCATAACTAAGCCATAAATAAAGATATTAAAGTGAAATTTGGCACAAAGGATCACATTAGGGAGGAGCATATTTGGACGTAATCTTTTTGGAAAAGTGGGCGTGGCCCCGCCCCCTATTAAGTTTTTTGTACATATCTCGGAAACTACTATAGCTATGTCAACCAAACTCTATAGAGTCGTTTCCTTCCGGCATTTCCATATACAGTTCAAAAATGGAAGAAATCGGATAATAACCACGCCCACCTCCCATACAAAGGTTATGTTGAAAATCACTAAAAGTGCGTTAACCGACTAACAAAAAACGTCAGAAACACTAAATTTTACGGAAGGAATGGCAGAAGGAAGCTGCACCCAGGCTTTTAATAAAAATTGAAAATGGGCGTGGCGTCGCCCACTTATGGACCAAAAAGCATATCTCAGGAACCGCTCGACCGATTTCAATGAAATTCGGTATATAATATTTTCTTAGCACCCTGATGACATGTACGAAATATGGGTGAAATCGGTTCACAACCACGCCTTCTTCCAATATAACTCTATTTTTAATTCCATATGATGCCTTCTCTGTATAATACAATATATACATTAGGAACCAAAATAAAAAAAATATGTAAATAACGGATAATGAAATCTCGATTATCACTTTATCATGCGAGAGTATAAAATGTTCGGTGACACCCGAACTTAGCCCTTCCTTACTTGTTTTCTATTGCCATATTTAACTCTTGGACCATCCACAATAGTAAAACTTGTAAAAAACCTGTTAAGCAAAATTTTTTTAGCTTTGAGTAATCACTTTACTCTATAATGTGATGAAGTATCTTTGTAGTCAATTGTGTCAAATGCAGTTAGCTATTTTCGTTGTTGCTCTCACAAGCACTTTTTTAGACTAAATAGGGATAGCAAACAGAAAACTGGCGAATCGATGAAGTCTAGTGTGTTCTAAATAATTCAAATGAGAAATACTGGTTAAATTTTCTTTAAGGCATACGTTGCCTGACAGTGGACATTAAATCATTGTACGAGTGTTGGGTTTACAGGTAAGGAACTGCAACCTTTCCACGAGTTTTAAGAGATTACTGGAAATTTTCTGTGCAAATTTAAGAAAGTGTAAAAAGTAATCAGTAACTTCTATACTAAATACTTTGGTAGTGTTTTTATCTAATTTTTTTAACTAAATAGTAGACCAGCGAGAAAAGTTTTTAAGCAAAATATGCCTAATTAAATGTACTCTAATTAAGTAATTGTATAGTGTCTTCTCTTGAGTGTGGCTCTTGGGTTAAGTATATTATGGTGAAGAACTCTCCCAACTTAACATACTTTGATGAAAACCGACCAACTCTACATATTGCTGCCTTAGTTCCGTGAAGGCTTTCAAGCACTTTCTGCCTGTTTGATGGTTTGTTATAAACTTTTGTAGACATTATAACTTTTAAATTCCGTTTAACTGGCTTGGATCAATTTATAATGGCATTCTCTCTCTGAGTACCGAACTGGAAATAATATCGGTGTATTCCATGAAAGAAATAGGTCTGAAAATAGTCAAAATTTTTAAAAAAGTCCCGAAATCGACAGTTTAACAAAATCATAGCAATAACTACTCTACGGATGTATATTTACAGCGTTATGATTGACATGATATTCGAATTATTTTTGTTTTAATTTCGTAAGCCCACATACCAGTTTAAAAATGTAATTTTTAATTAATCTCAAGATCGGGATTAAAAAAAATTTAAATTTTAATGAAAAATTTTTGAAGTCATAATTTCGCAACCCTGATTTTCAGGAGATTTTTTTGCTTTTTTATAATTTTAATACAATTTCATCACATTTTAAATAATGACAATTTTGTCAGCTAAATTTTTTAACCGACAGACCATGATGTCACTTTCAGTAGAATTTGTCATGGAATGAATACAATCAGAACACCTCTATGAAGCAAAACAACTGTAAGGCTGTCAACTTGTCACTGTCATATCAGGACATTCTGCAGGAAATTATTTTTATGCAAGGCTATGAAATAAAATGTCACTCTTTTAATCTTTACAAGGATGTTTCTAGGACTAATTTTGCCTAATAGGAAGATATTAATATTGCTGAAAACAATATAAGCGAAATAAAGGTGTTAGATTAAATATGATTTTATTTTCATTTTAACGCTCTATTAACTGTGCGGAAGATAAAGACTTTACCCTTTCAAATACATAGGAGCAGTGACGCTCTACAGGTAGACGTGTAAATATGTAAATATGACAGGTTTAATTTCGCGTCTATACAACCAAATGCATATATTTATAGAAATCACTTTAACTGAACTCGAAACCGGTTCTGTTATTCCAGGGCAGTCGTTCAAAAGTTACATGAACTCAATTTTAAGTCGGCGTTTTACTGACCGGAGAGTAAGCAACGCACAAGTGTTTTAACGAAACCGCGACATAAAGTACATACATACATATGTTATTTATACTTGTAGTGATTCATATATTTTATCCGACTAATGCAGCAGAGGTTTATGGTTCGCTGTACAGTCGCAGTTCACTTTTAGGCTGGAATTGTTTTCCACATACGCAAATTAGTAGCTGCGACCTAAGGAGAAATTTTATAACACTCAACTGTATTCACTTTAACTGAGGTTAAAGTTTAGTTCAGCCATTTATCGATATTTAGAATAACGGAAGGGCAAAGTAATGTAGACCATACCGAACAATGCATGTTTTGTTAACCCAAATACTTAGAGGACGAATTTTGTTAGAAGAATAGTTTTATAAAATATGTATTTATACATTTCTCTAATTTTCAATCAAGGTCGTTCACAAATAGTCACAAAATTTTATTAAATAATTTTCAACGGCCGCAATATTTTTCTACCGGGCCAACTTCCTTGCATATAATATACTATTTACATATGTATATATTATATATCAGCATTTATGGGTTATTGGTACATTTTTGTCACAGTGTTTGTATATTTTTACATTGGTTTGGCGATTGTTTGTGAATATTTCTATTATACTATATGCCACGCGTAATTCTAGAGAACATAGTGAAGCTTTGTGGCCCGGATTCACATATGCGCCTCCGTAGTTATATATCCGCATTTATGTGAATTGTATATGTTTACCTATGTATACATGTGTTTGTGAATATGCGCACACATATGCATTTTGAATGCTTTTGCATTTTGCATTCATTGTGCACTTGCTTGCTGGCATTTATCATCGCTGTTGCCTACTTTTAGGGTCACACCAATAATTCATTGTATGACTGGCACTAAAAAGCGTTTTACTGATTTTCCGCCCTTCAACTGTTCAAAAGGCAACAACAGAAACATTTTATTATGCATACAGTTTTTTTTTCGATCTTCCCATGTAGCATTGTTGAGCAATATTTGTGTTGAGCTGGCGATTTTTCCGCTACACAATTTTAAACTTTTAAAGCTTCATATATGTTTCATCCAATGTCTATGAGTACATTTATTCAAGCTTTCATCGATGACAACATATTTACGTATATTAACAGGATTCCACGTTCACACATAGTTGTCTTTGTAAGTGCCTTACACAATACTGTTTTTTTTTTGTGCTCAATAAATCCATTGCACTCGATAATGTATTTTAATTCAGCGTTCTTAATTTATGGCATTCTCCTTTAAAGTGCAATAATTAAGAAAAAATCAATATCTATATAAATATGTTTTATGTAACTGGGGCACAGATTAACTTACTTGTGTCTATGTTATTGTACAGTATTAATATTAATAATTCACATGCTGATACACATCAGCCAATAAGTAATGCAGTAAAAACCTGTGCTTCTTTTTAAATATTTTCTGTAAGATAGTGTGTTTTCAAATTAAATTGTAAACAAATATTATGGTACATTATTTGCGTGATAGTTTTATATGTCATAAAAAATTTAATTTTTTTTTGATCCGAGATCACTTTCACCATCCTTAGCATATTTCTACGATTTTTCGTAATCTGACCCAACGAAACAAAATTACTTAAATCTCCGCCGAAGCAGAACTCTTTAATGTGTAATCGAATGAAATAGATGAAATATTTATTTGTAAAAAATGAAACATGATAAGCAATCGACCATCCAACTACCGCTACACTCAACCATTTTTATCTATATAAATACTCGTACCATAACGAAGACGTTGGTTCATCACGAGACTACGGAAATTGTTATTACCAAATTCTATACATTTTCACTATATAAATCGTAAGCAGCCAAGTGAAATTCGATAGTCTAATTCAATTTGGTACCCGTTGACAATCTGTTTCATGTCGATGAGTCAGCTGATGCACTTGATTACAATGACCAAATTTCAGAGTCCTCAAAACATAATAGTTACTAAATATCTGTCTAATACGGTTACTACTCTTGGGGACTCTGAATTGCTTATAGAATCTTACCAGGATATTAATAACAAAATATGATGGCTTTTTAATAACGACCAAAGTGCCTCTCATCATTGCTCCATTAATCCTAAATAAAATTATTAGCACCGATCCATCATCCGCAGGATGAAGTCTATATACTATATTTTTGAATTCAAAGTCATGCCTGTCGTTTTACACTCTTTAATAAAAATATTTATACTAGATAGCCTATAAAAATTTGCTCTCAAAATAACCAAGAAATGGGTATTTGTTACCGTCTGTCTGTCTGTTACAGCGCTATGACACTTTGGTCCTAACAACTCGTTGGTATACCGCAACCAACATCAAGTGGTCAATAAATGCCGCGCTTCCCTCCTTTAGTAAGTGGCTTGCGATTGTACAACCAACTATCTGTTGCAATAACAGGAATTTGGCGCCTTTACGGCCGCCATTTTTGTTTGTTTTGATTTTTTTGGTTTTGCACTTTTGTTGTTACATGCATTCTGGCAACGTTTGCTTTGATAGCCCATACTATGTAGTGTCAGTATTTATGCGCTCTAGACCAGCGTGGTGTTCGTTCATTGCGTTATTTATTTTGCACAGCAAAGTTTGCGTTGCCGCCATTCGTGTATTTTGCCACTGAATATTTAGTGGAAAGCGCTATAAATTCAAGTTGAATTTCCTTATGGCATTTGTTTGCATTTCGCTGCAGTAAAAACAACAACAAAAAACATACAACTATAGAAGCAGAGAAAACAAAAAGAAGCGTGAAGAAAAATATTGCAACCACTGAATATGTTGCATGCCACGGAATTGTTGTAATTCTAGCAAAATTCGCAAATAGAAAATAGCTGCGGAACAGAGCCGAGAGCCAAGTACATAAATAACGCAAACATTTTGAAATATCAAATATTTTGTGGCTTGAAATATGGAGAAAATTTGAAATTTAATGCGTCGACTAAGGCATCTGCGAGCGAGTACAAAGGCCACATTTAAATTTATTTGCAAAGTGATTTTTTTCGCCGCCGGATTGTTTTTATAAAGTTAACATTTTTGCCGACGTAAGGATTTGAAGACTTAGCTTCATATTCTACTGTGATCAAATTGAAAGGTGAATTGAGTCAAAACAGTGTTCTCCGAGTGGTCATGGAATTTGAAAGAAGTTACACGAAGGTAAATCCGGCGAATGCGGTGGTTGTGGCACGAAATTAGTTGAATATGTGGCGAAATGATCACGAATAATCAATGCAGTATGAGATGGTGCATCATCGCACTTTCTTCAATCAATTCAGACATAGTAAAAATCGAAGAATTTACTTTTAGAGCCTCACAAAACGACGCGTATTTCAAATACTAATGAATGTTTTGACATGAAATTTAGCATAGATGTCACTCACAGTGCTACCAACTTACAGAAAAAAATTTACCGACTCGAAAAACACGCGAAGTATAAATTAAAAATTCACCTTTCAATTTGATCACGGTAGTAGACCTAAAAGCTCTAAAGGATTGCAAAGGCGACATCTCATTTTACACGTACGTGAAGAATTGTGCGATGATTAATAGATTCGAAAATTTTTCGGTATTTAAGATGCAGTGTTTGTATAAACTATATTCTACATCATTTGTGAAGAGCTTTATTGATAAGCTCTTGTTATCATTCCGTTAATATTATATTAAAAGATGGGGTATGGTCTCCGCGCATCCTGGAAAGGTGAGCCTCCCTTGAGTAAGTGCAGTGGCCAACCCATGTGGAGCCTGGGTGGGTCGGAGTGGTGCCACTCCGGCATATTCCGTTTAAGGTTTCGAGATCTGAAGTCAAATTGCAGCGTCTGTTTATCAGAAGTGCGGCAGGGTGCGGGTAGGTCTTGAAATAAGCGGCTCGCTATATATATGTGTAGAAAACTTTATACTATCTACCTAGCAAGGTTGTTTGACTTCATGACTCGCCACTCCCAATGAAAAATAAACAACAACTTTGGATAAAAGGCAACACTTTTGATGACAACCGCTGTAATGAGGGAACACTTCTCCAGCCTGCTGCACGTAAATGAAAGTGCATCATCGGAGGCGGTGAACCCGATTCTGCAATCGATGACTATGGAAAGGTTGTGCCATTGCCCGACTATGATGAAATTCGAACAGCAATTACCCGCCAAAATGGCAGGAGTCTAAAGATTATCTGCCGAATTATTCAAATACGCCGGCGAAGAACTGATAAGGACATGCATCAGTTTCTTTGCAAGATAATGTCGTATGAAAGCAAGCCCGACGATATCAACCTAACTATGCTCTACCCAATTTACAAACAGGGAGACCTCTTAGTGTGTGAAAGATTGAAGCTCACCGCCAACAAACTAATTGGACCTTATCAGTGTTGCTTTAGACCTGAAACATCTAATATCGATCAGATGTTCACCATGCGCCAATTCTTGGAAAAGACCCATGAAATAAAGATCGATACACACCCCTCTTAGTCCATTCCAAAGCCGCCGTCGAGAGTTAGAAAACCACTATGACTGACTTTAGTACTCCCGCAAAACTAATACGGCTTTGTAAACTGACGTTGAGCAATACCAAAAGCTCCGTCAGGACCGTTAAAGGCCCCTACGACCCGTTCGATAGCAACCGAGGTTTGAGACAAGGCGGCTCCCTATCGTACTCCCGGAGAAAATTGTCAAGCAAATAGTCATATCATTCGCTAAGTCATGCTGTCCGGAAAAAATAAGAAAAACGCAAAAGTTTCTAACAAATTATTTTCCGAGAGAATGGGAATATATTTTAAGCATAATCGGACCAATTTCTTCTTGTTCAATTTTTTAAAGGTAATATAAAACAATTTCGAAGTCTTTTTCGTGCGTTTTGAATCTTAAACTATTATTTATTTTTTCGGTATTTTAATTCCAGAATCTAAGTTAAGGTAAGCTTCATTCTCTACCGTAATTTTGTTAAATTTTGCATTACATTTTGATTATATAAATCATGAAATCCTTTTCTATTTTTCCTTATTTTCGTGGTAAAGTCACTCTCTGCAGAAAGACAATTTCAATGTATTAATATCATAAGAGGGACGAGATTCACATAAATGCGAATATAGTATAGTAAGGCTCAAAACCGTCTTATTAAGTGAGCCGCGATATTAAATTTATCATTAGACAAAGGAAAATAACTAAATCCATCTATTGAAGATGTTGATATGATAAAAGAAGAATACAATGCCATCCAACTCATTAGTAATTTTCAGTATTGATAAATTAATATTTGCTGGGCAACTCTCGTCCTTATGTTTTGAAAAAGGTAGAAAATTCTGTACTTGCCAACATGACAAACGAACCTGCAACAAATCGAAGAAAACAATACGCATCTTTGACATTCCGAGCCAGGACAAAATAAATGCAACATTTTTGTAAGAAAAGTAAACGCTATAAATAAGTAGTTTTAATTTGAAGAAAATGTATATATTTTTTATAGCAAAAAAATTGTTTAAACAATATGTCGAAACTATTTAAGAATAAGCCTAAATGTATTTATGCTTTGCTTTGGTTTTTGAAAAGATCCAAGACGACCCGACGAGGCAAATTTTGTTCTGCGAAGAGGCCCATTTCTGGCTCAATGGGTATGTAAATAAGCAACATTGTCGCATTTGTGACGAAGAGCAACCTTAGGAGCCAGTAAAATTATCCGTCCACATTCCTTCAAAAATGATACATGGAAGAACGTAACCAACAATGGCGACCGCTAACGCACTGTGATAACCAACTATTTGATGCCTGAATTTGCAGCTCGAGATCACGACAATTGAACTCAACGGATGGACCATCTGAGACGTAGCCACGGTCAAATTTGAAAGAGATAATCTAAAAAAAGTAAATGCCAAACAATGTTCTTTCGCATGATAATAAATATTATTTTTTCCTTAAGAATTAGAGAACTTCGAAATGGATCTTCCTTTACATCTATTTTTTCGTGAAGACAGCTAATTAATTTATTAAACTCACACTTTAGGCTTTTCGGGTAACTAAAGGGCACCTGAGTATGTTTTTATGTGTTTGTCTCATAATAAATGTAAATGCAAATAGACATTGATGTGTTGAGACCTTCAAAGTACGTGCTCCGCAAATGTCACATAATTAAAATGCAATAATTCACTGCAAACTGTCAGGTCACCTCAGTTTATTTCAGTTCACTGGGTCGTTCATTGAGTTTGTCGGTTAGGCGATTGGCGGGGTATTCCCCATTCGACACTTGCATGCGGCGTGCCACACAATTGCTGCCACTTTGTGGCAAATCCTTTCTGTTAGCCAACACCTTTGTGTTGACAGTTGCCACAGCCCAACAGCAATGCAGAAACCTATACAAATACATACGTATGTATTACAATAAATTTGCACACACGACCGCGAACTTGTGTTGGTGATATTGACGCTGGCCAACGATAGTGGAATCGGTTGCGGCGGTGGCGGTGGTGGCGGCATTGGCTTTGCGGTCGCGTACGTGACAGGAAATTTTGTTTATTTATTGTTATTACTACTATTTACGCCATACACACACATACTTCCACAATTGTATGCATGTACGTGTATATCCACCAGTGGCACCTGGTTGCATGTGTGCGCAAATGTGTCATCATAGCCACTCTATCAACGCTAACATTGCGGTCGCCATAAACACGTATAACACACACACATATGCCATACATGCATTCACTTACACCTTTGCACCAGGATTAGTACGCAGGGCGGTGAGTTTGATTGTGTGTGTGCTCATTACAGGTGTTGAGAGGTGCGGTCGTGCGTCAGTTTTCGTGTGGCGTCGTGTGAGACATGGCTTCGCTGAATATGTTAATTGGCAAAGTTAAAAGGATAATGCCTTTCATCAAAATGCGATGAGTAACAGCGGTACATGTATGCGTGTGTGCCTGTTCGCGGCTGAAGAGAAAATAATATATTCTTTTAGAAATTAGCGAACATGTCGAGCCACACACGCAAGTCAAATAAGTGTATAAATAATGAGTAAATAGCGCTGAGCTTAGCAGAGAACAAATTGTAGACGTGTCTTCATTAAGGCGCTTAGCTTATCCACGGCCTGGTTTATATATGAATAATCTTGTTATTTCGTTATGGTGAATTATACATATGAGATTATTAATGACGGATGAATGGCATCGAAAATAATATTTGGGAAATTTCCTCTCCCTTACTTTGGATTGGTAGTAGATGACCTTAAAAGAGAACAATCAAGGAAGGCCTAAGTTTTATACTCTCGCAACTTGCAAAAATCAAGGTCGGAGAAAATTATTTTCGAATTTCAATAATAAATCTGACTGATATTTTCTATATTTTCGTAATAAGAACTGGCGGCCCCATATTTGATAGCTAGTCCGAAAAGCTTTCGGTAAGTGAAAGCATCAGATATAACTTAAGTTTGTGTAATTTTGCTCATTTTGCACTCGAATGAAGAAATGTCAAGAAACTATTAACTACACATACTAATTTGGTTGAAAGCGGTGCAGTAAGTCCCGAGAAACGGGTTTAAACTTAAATGTGGGCGGTGCCACGTCCCTAGTCCATATTTGACAGAGGCAACAATAAAGCCTTTCCTTACCATCTAGAATGTAAAATCGTATGTCTCTGATGCATTCATTTATAATTTTTTTTGAACAAAACCATTATATGGGGAGTGAGCGGGGTTATAGTTCGAATTCACCCATTTTCAAAGGAATGCTAAAAGCATTTGATTTGAGTGAATAAGTTTATATAGATTGATAGGCGTAGCAGATATATGCGCTAAAGTTATTAAAAATCGGGGCTACGTTCACTTAAAAAAATGTCATACATGGACGTTGCTCTCGGACGCACTTGTATTATGTAACAGCCTTGTATCTTATTGTGGGGCTTAGTTATGGTAAATTTTATGTTTTCGATTAATGGCTTTTAGGCATGGCACCGTTCTGATTCCGACCTCTGAAGGAAAAAACGTACCAAGAGTCATCAATATACTCTCTCAACTGTTATTTAATTTTTCGTTGGCATCGACATACGGACGGGCAAACGGAGGGATGAACGAACGGACAGATAGACAGTTACTGGTAATTCAAATAGTGTCAGCATCCTAATTACTGATATGTAAGTATATAACAACACATCTATCTCGATTTGTTTCGGTTTATCAATTGTTTCAAACAACCGTTAGGTAGAAAAATTCATTTTATTCTGTAGCAATGTGTTGAGAGAGTATAAAAATGTTGCTAAAGAATTCAAGATACTTTACTCAACGAAAAGTGAAAGGATAACAATCATGTTTGGTATCTTATTAACTTATATCATAGGTCGTCGGCTCACTTAGGTTTAATATTTTATTTATGTTCATACTCGAGATATAGGAATTCAAATCTCAACCAAAGAGACTAAATTTATTATGAGACAAAATCTCCCAGTAGTTTAGCCATTATCGTACAATAATCGGTTCTAATCGATAAATATTAAATACAACTTTGGCGATTTTTCGAAATTCGTAAATTTTCGGAAGCCATTTTTATTACTATTTTTTGGCCGACCTTATTAAATATTTATTTTCACTTAACAGACCGAACCGATTGGGCTTATATTCAGTACGATTTTGAGTGAAAATGTCTTCTTTTATTTGATATTACTAATTTTTACAAAATCCGAACAACAAAAGTTAAGCCTGCTTTTCCTTTACCAAAAAGCGATAAATCTCCGAATAAATACTAATTTATGAAGAATCGACTCGAGCGACATGAGCGGCGCACAGTGGCATTTCGGCGGAAAAAATAGGATTTTTCCACTTTCCAATTTCAAAACTTTAATGATTTTGTTTTGTAAAGAAATATTTGGATAAGAAAAATCCAACAAGGTTTTTTATAAAAAGTGAAATTTTATAGTTAAAAAATTTAACAGAAGTCGACGAAAAGTTATTCAATAAAATCAGATTAAAATTATGGTCCAAATAAAGAATTTTTTCTGTGTGTAAGTTTATAGTTATGGCTTGTTTTTTATTTTTTAGTGAAAATATAGCACCTACTTGTTTATAAAAAAAAAATTTATTGAAATTGGAAAAGTAAGCTAATTTTTATAATTTTTCAAAAATTATGCTAAAAAATATCAACTTTTCATTTTTTGATGGAAAAAAACTTTATGTATAAAAAAATGAAAGTTCCGAACCTGTACTTTCAATTAAAAAAAAACAACCGCCAATTACTGTCCCTTTTAGTAACATCGATTTTAATTTCATGTCTTCAACAGACTTCTTATAACTTCGGATCCTTACATAAGTAGCTTAAGGCGTCATTCGAACAAAAATGTCCTTAGAACTAGATCCTATTGTTAGAGACATGGTGCTTGCATAATCCTTATCTATATATAATATTCTGACCGTGTGTTTGCATTTGAACTGCTCCTAAACGGATGGACCGATTTTGATGAAATTTTGTGTGTATGTTCAAGGAGATTCAAGAATGGTTTAGATTTACAATTTGATCCACTGGAAAATGTTTTTTAAATTATTTTTCATTTTTAATCAATTATTAATTTTGGAATGTTTGACCGATAGATGGCGCTACCATCGCAGTAAACGTGCATTAAAGAAAACGATGCCAAACTAAAAGGCGACATCTGTGGATCAAGTTTTTAGATTGTGGACAGAGTTGTTCGTTCTTAAGTAATAAATTGGGTGATTCAATACATCTATGGGTAGCTATAACATTTTTTTCATACCTGCTAACTATTGGAGGGGGTATCTTGACAGGCAATTTAAAATTGCAAAAGGTCTGGCGTAGCGGCATAACTGAAGTGTTGATAAAAAATTTGAGATATACAGAAATCGTTTCGAAACATTGCACAGAGCAATGCAATATTTAAACGGGAACGATGAATACATATGTATATGCGTACAGTTTCAAACTGGTCCTTCCTGAAAAATAATAAAATTGCTAAATATTGGGAATGGTAGAATAAAACTGCAATCAAATACACAATGCAATGAATTAAAACTGGCTCATTTATCATTCGATGAATAATATACCACGGGCATCCCAAAAGACTGATGCCATAACCTTGCCGATTTTTTTGTCTTTCCACGCTTGAGAACCGTTTCTTAATATGCAGTCCACCAGGCTGACAATCGATTGGACTCGATTGATTTCACTGATGCACAGCCCAAATTCAACAGTATTTTTACCCCAAAAACCAATTCTTTCTTAACGCACGAAATGCTTTTTGATTCATTTTTGTTGCGATCATCCCTTAACTAATACTTATAATCTAACTAATAGAAATCATATAAATGGTATTAGTAGTACTATCTATGTATCAGCCACAGTAAAACGTAAGCGGGTCCTCTAGTATTACAAATAAAAACTAACACACTTTTTCGCCTGTTACATATTCAATTAAAACATTGCATATTATATTGGATTTTTATCAAGGTAAAGGTATAAATAACGTCACTTTGCGTTTAAGTTTAATTTTTTTCCATCAGGAGAACTCAATTAAGAAGTGTCCCGAATTTCAAGTCCCTAGGTCCAAAAATAAAAATTTTGGCAATTGCAGTTATATGGGAGGTGGGTGTAGCAGTGGGCGGTTTTCCAAGATTTTTTCAAAATTTCTTAATTTAGTTCAGAGAAGTGTTTCTGCAAAGTTTCATTGTTGTACGACCACTCCTTCTATTTTTTTCCAAGAAATGTATGGAGCGGTGCCACTGTGCCTCGCTCTGGTTTCGTACAAAGTGTAGTCTATGCTTGAAAACGATAAACATATAATTTATTTGCAATACTATCACAGGCATTTGACTATGTTAGTGCCTTTATTAATAGCAAACGCAGTTCATTTCAATGCTGGTATCCAAATCATTTCATTTCACGATTCTCGAACTTTAGGAGTTCCATCCATTGTTTAAAACTGATCATGGATTGGTAAAACCATTGGTAATCATGACGGTCAATGCTTGCGTAGAATGCTGGCGTCCAAGGAGTGGCTTATTTAGATTACTAGACAACAGGTTCTTCAACCTTCAGTTGGATGAAGGAAGAAAATTCCTTAATACGTATATCACAGTTAATTTAGCTTTTACATGAAATGCGAGTATCCAACTGAGGGGAGAAATCGGGAGTCATGGACTGAAGACTGTCAATTCGAATTGATACGCGTTCCAAAAGTTAAAATAACATTTTTTTATTCATAATATTACTAAAGACTAAAATATTTTACTCTAAATTGAATTCCGCACCAGGAATATTGGTTGGAAACTATAGTTAATATGATTTACGACGGTAAATCCAAGTAAGATCACTCCGAGAGCCACAAATTTATTTACTTTAGGAGGTTATCATTCATAGAATTTGTTGAGCAATCCTTATATACGAATAAAATTATGATTTGGTATTTATTATACCACTTCTTACGTTTTATTTCATGCACATACCCCAAGTACACAGGTCGGACGTGGAATTATTCCACGAATGAAGATATTCCTTAATTAGAATTACTAGCAATTGAAAATTTAATTAACCTGAAAGCAAGCTCCCAACCCACGCGTTACATATGAGCGTAAAGAAAAAAGTTTCCCAGCAATTCAATTTCTGCTAATTATGCATGTTTTTAGGCGTGAGATCTGTCAGTTACAGAAAAATTTACACGCGGGCGCATAACTGAAGGGTGGCAGGCATTACTGACAGGCATCAAAATCAACTCGTCGATTTAATAAAGCTTTGCGGATGGATATATGCACGCAGACTTATGCACTTATATAAATCACATGATTACACAAGCCAGCAAATGAAACATAAACGAAGATCCTTGTAGAAAATCTTATGTAATACTCTCAAAAAAATAAGAAATTAAATTAAATAAAAGTAAAGGGCAAGGAAGTTAAAAAGAAAAATTAACAAATGAAATAAATATAATAATATAACACCAAATTTAAAATATTAAAATAAAATATTTTTAAAGTAGCTTAAGTCGTTTTCAAATAATTTATATCATTTCAGGTACTCTGAAGTACTTACTTCGGAGCAGAGACATCAAATTACAATGAAAAAGATAGGAAAGTAGAATACCAATTTTTACTAGGATATTATAAGAACTCGCACAATATATCAGGACCCGCCCGCCCTACTCAATTCAACCAAATCTGGTGAGAGACATGCCTCTGACATTTTTATGTAAAAGTGTGATAATAAGCGAATTCGTGCTACAGCTACATCTACTTCCCATAAAACACAATTTTAAATTCCATTTGACACTTTAACTTTCCAGTGAATATGTAGACCCAGTGCTCATAGTTGACTTTTTACCGAAAATATCGATCAAAATGTGAGATATACATATAACTGAAATGTCTGAATCTTGAATCTTATTCTGATGGTATTATGTCCGTGTGATAAAACTGGGTTGAATCGGGTCAATACTTCTCTTAGCACCCATACACCAAATATAAAGATTTTCGAGCTTCCGGGTTTCTTTATACCGAATATGTCGGTCAATATGTGAGTTGTCTTAATGTGATTGATCCTTTATTTTTCTTATAACGGTATATTTGTGTCCCTAAAATAGATAAAATTTCACGAAAACTTGACCTAGCCCCATATGATTAATATAAAGATTTTTGAACACCCAGTGACTTTAATCTATATATTATATTTGGTGATTGTATACGACAAACATGGTGAAGTGAGACCGTGCGAGTATTTTACTAGCCCGTGGCCTGTTGCATTGCATGCATTATTGTAAAAAATGGACAAAATCTCCAAACGTTGACTATAGTCAAAATTAACTGGGCATATAAAATAGGATATATTATAACTTAACATTAAAAATATGTAAAACTGGTCTACGAATTATCCAAATTCCCATATAGTATTACATATAATTATTCTTATTACTCTAAGATATCATGACATGTACGAGTATAAGTAATATATAGTATAGAAAATTGCTTGGATTTCGTTTCGCACATTAAGGTATTTCCCTGGCTTTGATTCCTGCAAGTTGCAAGAGTATAAAATATTCGATCACACCCAAACATAGTCCTTCCTTACATGCTTATAATATTTTTCTACAGGGATGTACAAATTATACTACTTTGAGTATACATATGAACATCTACTTTTGCTCTACATACTCTCCTCGTACATATGTTAGAGTCATTAAAAATTTTCTTTTTTATGGTTTATAGTATAAAAAAAGAAATAAAAATTCGAATCGTCATCTTTACAATTAACGGTTATCTTTCTCACTTTTTTCTGAGGTGTAATGATTACAAGCATGCAAATTAATCACCAACAAATAAACGCACGAAGAGATTCAAACACTTGGCGTGCTGTATAGATTCAGTTATAAAAAAAATAAACCTTATGAGTGCGTAATTGACAGCAATTGATTGAAGATGCAGCAGCCCAAACACTGTACATACATACGCAGACACATGTACACAAACAAATAAATTTCAATGTTTACATATTTTCTCTCCTTATAAGTACATTACAAAGAAGTACCACGTAATGTACAAAGATAAACACTGAAATCAACTAGTTACTATACACGTTACTTTGCAACTAATGTGAACCATGATGCTTATAACTACCAGTTTGGCAATAAAAACACTGGCCCCATACTCAACCAAAACGGATCCGTAACTATCTAGTTCAGTAAATAAAATTTTAATGGGTTATATACAGTTAGAATCAATTTGATTTATTTTCTTAATGCAGACATATTTAAGAATCCCTACAGAAAATTTCATATCGTTCCGGTGAATATTTTCGAAGTTATTTGAAAAAGCGTTTCTGAGTGATTGGAAGCGCATTCAAACTTCAAACGCGTTTTTCTCAAAAAGGTGTTTTCAAAGTCAGTGACAAACATTACTCGAAAACGACTAAACCTATTAGTTTTATATTTAAATACGAGCTTTTTAAATATATTTTTTTAGTAATTAATCGATAAATATTTTTTTTATTATTACCGATAAATATTTTTTATAAACAATTTAAAGCCGAAACTTTGGTCAAAATCGGTTTTTTTCTTTAGGAAACTGCCATTTTGTCAAAAAATTGTATTTTGCTTATTCCTCCAATTGATTACTAGATTTAACATTACTTTAACGAAATCAGTTTTTTTTTTTATTTTAGAGAATTCAGTTCAGAGTTATAGTGGTCACTGCACTATGCTGTTTTTGAGAGGAGCTCCCGGAGATCAGCTGTAGTTCCTTTTTAAACAAATATTTTTACTAATACTATCGAAAATTACGTTTTTCGGCCTACTAACTGTATATGTGTAACCCCTTAAATTCAATTCAATTCTGATTATTTGTTTTGTTTATGTTGAAAAACTTGTTTTCCCGTCATAGCTCTCTTTTTTGCAGCAACTCTCTGATGTCATTCTGACTATTTTGCGGACTAGTCACGTGTAGTCATGCGATTCTAGTTACAAACTAATTCTTTTGCCTAGTTTTATGTTTTACTACCAGGTACATATAGTTCTTAGTGAAATTGCTTGAGTTGCTGATATATCATCAGCAGCGCAGATAATGAGTCATGCACGTAAGTCAAGCAGAAACTGCTAAAACGCTACTTAAGTGTGATTTCTTTTTAATCCGCGCTATTTACTTTGGCTCCCGAGTTCTTGCATATCTCATATCTCAAAGAAAGCACAGGTGTGCTGTCACTTACTCTATGTCTGCTACAGCTGTATTTTCACAATTTCATTTCCGCTCCACCCTCACCACGTGGCACTCAGCTTAAAGCACTTGTCGCCAGGTTCACACGTGTTTACACTTCGGTAATGATTGACAGCAAGCACCTTGTCCGCACCGCTCGCCCTCCCAGTTGCCACTTGCTCCCAGCCACTCGATGACGTGTTGATTTCTCCATTTTAAAGCATTTTTCGCTTCCTTTCGCAAAGCTTCATTAACGTGTCTATCCATGTAATCAGTAATTTCGCGCGATAGGGGAAGATATTTGGAGCATAAATTTTACACGGACAATGACATAAATTTACCACTTAGCGTGTAGTTGCACAAGTAACGGTGGGGAGCATGAGGCAAGAAGTTAATGCCAGATTTGCGAGGTGGGAAGTGATATACTCAGCGATAAAATGATGTAAGCCTGTAAGCATATTTCTTTTGGATTTACGAGAGGTTCTAGATAACGGAAGTACAGAACAAAATAACCGAATAAGCAGTTAAAAGAAAATTAGTTAAACTATAACTTGGTCCAATTTAAGCGGGTTGGTTATATGATTACAGCCGAAATTGTGTGATTTTAGATTTTGATATATCTACTCGTAGAACTCTGATTTCGTATCCACTCATTTGGAAGCTCGAAACTTGTCGCATAATCTTAGTGGTAATAACAGGTATATAGCAAGTAGTTTACAGAAAGTTTACAAGGTAAAAATCACAAATATGATTATACTTTATCATAAATTAAGTGGTTTTATTAACCGTGTGAACATACTGTACTTTAACCTAAGCAAGAACTCTACCAGCATTGCACATAACCTTGCACCATTAGTTCATGTGTCAAGATACTCGACACTTCTACTAAAATGTTAAATGTAAAACTATATAACACTAACTTGTAGCTTAAACAAAAGATCTAAAACCCGCACTGTTAAGGGTATTTTGCTTTTAAGCACTTAAATATTTGAATTTATACATATGTATCAATGATACATGTATTTCTTTAAAGAAAAGTATGCGGTTGTATTTGTGTTTGTATGCGTATTTATGTGTCATGTAATTAATGGTTTAATAGAGTAATCGTATACGTTAAACCAAATGACACTTGAAAGTTGAACACCGGCTTTCGTAATTCCTCAATATTATTGAAGCGTTAATTTGTAAATTAACACCTAACATTATGCTAAATAGATTCTTATGCGTCAATGCGCCTATAATAACTGTTATTTACATACACTAATACATATCAGACATGCGGTGTGACATCGTTTCATTTTATTGATGTGGTTTAGTGGTGAATTTAATTAATTGCGTCTTGAAAATGTGAGGAGGATGGGAACTAGGCTAACCTGGTGCGATATCAAAACGGAATATCTTGCTACTTCTAAGAAACCGTTTGAATTTCATGGTATAAAATTGAATTTAATGGAATTTTAAGAATTTTCAATTTTTTCTCTTGAATATCTGAGACACAATCCTTACTTTAATAGACAGTTTTCAATACTTGCATTTTTTTGGATAGGAAATATATAAATAATATTTTAAGTCTCTTTCTGTACCCATCAATAAAGCTGTCCTGAATTTTCTTACAAACTCGTTCATTGGTTTATATGCTTGTAGTGATAAGCAATAGTTGTGAATTTGTATAAAGGAAAACCTTCTCTTTTTTAGTGAAAAAGGTTATCGTATCTATTTCATTGTAACATGCGATCGTAGAATTTTAAATAAGCTGACCAGAATGACTCAGACCGGCCCAAATCAGCTTAAGCTATTTGAAAGTATTGTCACACATATACAAATAGAAATTTTACAAAGTTTGTAATACATTTATTGGAGTGAAAGTTACAGAATAATTATTACAGGTGCACATACTACCTTCTCATATCATCAAATAGTATCCAATTACCATAAAAATAGTCTTCAAAGGTATCAAAAGAGAAGGGCTATGACATAACTGAAAGTTATAGAAATTAGTAATCGGTTATAACATGTTAAGCATCTTGTCTACTACATAATTCGGATCTCCCACGAAAATTGCCTTAAAAACTCAACATAAATATCAACAACAGCATGTGACTATTGCAACGCTTTTCTATATATTTCACTAAGCGGTCATAGACCTTCCTCTGGAATTCGCGTGCCGACTTTAGCTATTTGATCTTTCAAAATGTAAAGAAAAAACCAAATTTTTAATCTAAAGAATTACTGACCATCGACAAACTGCCCAACATCCATTATTTATGTGAGTTGTTTAATACCATTCAAAAAGTTTTATCCATGTGCTGCTGAAATAAGAAATCGCTTCCTCTGAGGTACATTTTTTTGGTTAAACATTTACTTTTTTGATTCTAGTACCTAAATATGATGACAGTATTTGACTTTTTTTTTTTTTTTTTACAAGCCACAATGTCTGTCTGAATAGAATTCTTAGTGCAAATTATCTAACAAAATTATCAATTGAAGCTACCAAAATTTTTGTATCCTTAGGAAATGAAATTTGACTTTAAGAGTACATATATGTAAAGGAAGAAAACTAAAAAAAAAAAATCCACATAAAGTTAAACCAAATAAGTCTCACACTCAAATGAAACATGTTTTCCGATGTTTCTGCTATCATATAATTCTGAAAAAGTTTTACATGCCTAATTTAATTTGATTTAATTTGCACCTGAGTAATTTTTCGTTCGCAGGTTTAGTATCCGCGACGCATCTTTGACGGATAAAGAGTCAATGACCCTCTACAGTGTGAAGACTCGTCAATAGCAGTTAGCTTGAACTCGTAAATTGCGCTCAGTTGTGGTGTGGATGCAGCTGCATAATTGTAAATTTCTTTACGAGTGCTGTTTACCTTGGCTTGGGCGAGGAGTTGGCAATAGTTTACCTGAAGCGCGCACTTAAGTGTTTCATTGCTGGAGTTTCGCTTTGCTTGCTTTTCTACCCTTTGCGGCAACCCCCATCTCTTCTCAGTTTCCCGAAGAACTTAATGTTTGTATATATAGTATGTAAGTCTATGTAATGTAAGTACATTTATAATACATAATCAAAAGCATGTAAATACTCGGGTTGGCAGCCTTCATAGAGTTTGTGGTACTTTCTTGCTCAAAGCAAATGCAGACAATGTGCACTTTAAGTTTGAGAACACTTTAAAATTGAAAAAGTGCACGAGAAAAGTTTACCACGGTCTACGAGAACTTCAGTCTCTCAAAACAAGTTTGTTTTGATCTTCTTTTAAGGGACGTTATGGTTGCCTGCGGGCGGCTTAATCCTCAGCTAAAACTTTGCATATCTATACCTAACCTCAAAAGAAATTCGCTTGTAAATTTGCATAAAAACAATGGACATATGCCCATATGTACACGAAAATGTATATGCATCAGTATAGACATACATACATACAAACATGCTCAACTCTTTTGCTTGTTTCCAAACAAACTTTTGGGTAACACTCTTCCTCCAATAACAAATTTCTTGCAAATTTGCTTACCCCACCACAGCTCTAATCGGTATAAGCTCGTAGTTCTCTTCATCTTAACCAAATTTCTTAGCTAGTTCAAAGCACACAAATTACAAAAGTACTCAAACGCCTGCAGGTATGCAACATACATTGAATTTGCTTCGAGTAGACCCGCACATTTGTTTGTCCGCTTATTTGGGGCAACCCTGACATTCTACACACATTTGCAGTTCTGTTAGCAGGCATGCCGTTGTTTTTCTGTAAATACCGCTAGGAAAATATTTTCTTCCGCATACAAATAACCAGCGAATCCGTTGTATCCTTTTGTCCGCAGGACCTATCCTTATACCCCGCTCTCATCCACCGGATTATACATTTCATTCTCCTGTTGCATTGGCTTGTAAGTGAATAGTCACAAGTTTATGTCCTTCCACATTTGCATGTTTGAATCTTTCGACATTTCTTCGTCAGTTTACATGCCTCACGTGTGTGCCACACACCGACATATGCTTCTAAGTATGTGTAATATTATGTGTGTGGGTGTGACTCGGTGTCTCTTAATGCTGGCGTATGTTTAGTATGTGCATTGTGTGTGTTGAGATTGCCGCCAGGCAGACACGATACTAACAAGTGCAAACCCCCATAAACTACACACGTTTGTATACATATATTCATCCCATATATCCATCCCCTCTCTTCAAAGACACATAAACATACTCGCTGCTACATCCGCATAAGTAACTTGTTAGCGCTGCTGGTAATGCGCCTTATCCTTAAAGGATAACAAGTAGTTTAAACATATGCCACAAGTTCGCCATGTAAGCTGTTGCACAGCATTACAGCTGCAACTTCTTTGCAGCTTCTCTACTGCAATTCCGAAGGAACTGAAGAAAATAACAGCAGTGCATCTGCTGAGTAGCTGCGCACTTAACCCCTTCTAAGTCGGTGTTGTCTTTCTAAATTTGTGCCCAGTCAGACGTTGTTTTCTTTGCTGTGTCAAAACATTGTGCGGGCTTGCAGCTTGCATTTTATATGCATATAAAGAACAAGAAGAAGCAGACGGTAATTGTACGTGCATATGTCGCTTGCATGCTTTTAGGCGCTTTCGTAAGTACGAAGTTAAATTGTGGAAAGAAATGTTTTTACAAGCGACGGCATCTTACCAAAACTAGCTGATATTAAAAGTATTTGCGCGTATTAAAATATTTGAGCAAAGAGTAGGAAAAATGTTGCATATTGTTGGGATTGTCGCAGTTTTACGGAGGCGTTTGTAAGGTGACTTTAAAAAATAAAATGAATTCTTAGAGTTTAACCGAGATTATCCGCTGCACAACATATATTCAAACGGAGAGAAAACTGTGAAAGACATGACTGATATTAACCGAGCTTTTCAAGGGTCGGTATTTTTTATACGGGGTAATTGTTGGTTCATTACAGATTTTAATTAATATTTTTTATTGTGGTTGCTATCAAATTGATGCGTACTCCCTGTTACTAAGCTCTTTTTAGGAATTTTTCTGTTTGAAAGCTTTTTCGAATAATAAATTGTTTTGAACTCAAAATCACGCTTCATAGATATCACACTTTGAAATTATTCAGAATCAGAAAAATAAGTAAGTAAGTTGGCGAAAAAATTAAGATAAAAATGCGCAGGTGATCTAGTCACGATCTGTGTAAAAAAAATATTAAAAACGTGAAAAGTTTATTGGTTCAATTTAATTTAAAAGCGTTTTTTTGAAAGTTTTCTAAACAATGGGTAAGAACGAGAGTTCAGTTCGATGCGAGAGCAGAGGCATACGGAAATGTTACCAAAAGTTAAAAAATATTGCGAAAGTAGTGGAATATTTAACATTTTCTAGGGGAAAGGTGAAGAATGCTTTACAATATTTAAAAAAATAATATAAATTTTGAAATTATGCCCCGTCAAAAACGAAGGAAGATAACTCTTAACGACGACAGGCAGATAGTATGACTTCGAGCGAAATTAGAGCCCAAATGGAGTATAGGCATGCTGTACGGGTAACAGCACAGACAGTCCGCCATAATTTACAGAAAAATTCCTTAAATGGGCGAATTGCACGAAGGAAACCGATCGTTACAAATAAGAACATCAAGGGAAGGCTAGCGTCTGCGAGAGAGCACCAACAAAAATATTCAAAATTCTGGGATTTTGTGGAATGGAGTGGTGAATCTAATTAAATTTAGATTTTTCTTTGGGAATTATGGTAGACCCTATGTCAGGCGACCACTGCTACAAGAACTGAACCCACGGTATACTAAAAAAAATGTCAAATATGGTGTATCATCAGTCATGGTATGGGGGTGTTTTAATTCATGCGGAGTAGGACCACTTGTAGAAGTAGAGGACAAAATAACTGACAAAATGTACAAAGACATTTTAATAGAACATTTAAAGGGAAATTACGCCGATGATTTACCATTAGCTTGGACTTTCCATCCAGGGTCTGGCTTGCGATGAACCGCATCATGTGTCTTGAGTGGAGTGCCCAAAGCCCGGATTTAAAGCTTATGGAGAATCTATGGGGGATTATTAAAGGGCAGTTACGCCGATAAAACCGTCAAATAAAACTACATTGTGACAAATTTTAATGGTCTGTACAATGAGCCAACTCTGCAGGGAAGTAATTTTGCAAAAGAGGTTCCCAACAAAATATTAGTTTAAATAAGGCAAGTTTTTTTTACCAAAACATCGAATTCTTTTATCTGACAGTTTATTTTTGCAGTTGGCTTAATTATATGAGCACGAAAAAAGCACCAATGAAGAAGAAAACAGATTTTTGATTTTACATTAAAATTTAGCTTTTAAAAACTATGAATACAATAAAGTTTAAGTAATTTATTTTAAAGTTGTGAAACTTTTTTTTCGATTTATCAATAAAATTCAACATTTATGAATTTGTTTACGATAACGACTGTGTGGCTTAATTATGTGAGCACAAGTGAATATGTACATACATATGTATGTATATGAGCTTCACTTCACTTAAAACCAGTCAAAATTAAAAAGTAAGAGAAATTGTTGCAGAACTTCTGTATCCAGAAGTATTAGCTGATTTGAAGATATCAGAAATTGGAATGTGCTGAATCTGAAGGGAAAGAGAGTTGTAAAGCTTAAACAGAGAGAAAATACTATTCTAAAATGAACGAACAAGCGATTCGAAAGGAAAAATTTATTTTTCAAATGAGTTTAAAAAAAAATGTGACGGCAACTTAAGGCAATCCAACGATCGAAGTCCACATCTATGGATTTCTGGCAGGGAAAATTTTAACTTTCTGTGGGTTCGGTTTATCTTTAAGGCTTTTGAGCCACGCGTAGCTTATCTTTCTATAAACTTATGCAATTGTAATTACACTTGTCTAAACGGATATTTGGGGCATATCAAGTCATTTGTTTTGGCGATTGGTAATATTGCTACTTTTGCTATTTGCGACATATTTCGAGATATATAAAAATGTGAAGAGCATCGAAGTACAGATCTAAAACTCACAATTTACAATAAGTTGGAAGCTAATTTTTAATTATGATATTGATAAAAAATAATATCATAAAAAATAAACATAACATTATTGGATCAACTACCTTTACTATATGGCAGTATGTATGTATATGCACAGCTATATACCTGTATTTTATCCTTTAAAACTGCTTTCTATGCAGATATTGTAAAAATGCTGATGTGTACATATGCAAATATATATTTCTACATAATGGTTGAACGAGATATGCATTGCCTTTGAAATCCGATACCTATACTTATATACATATATGAACGGTATATGTATGTGTCTCGTAAGCATAAGCTGATATGATGGAAGTTTATGAGCAGCTTATGACTGACTACTGCTACTTGGGAATAATGTCTCAGTTATTTGAATTTATTACGTAAGTATTATACTTACTTACACACATACATATATGTATAGATGAGCGTTTTCTGCTCTCTGCATTTTCGAATTCATTGGAGGTATTTATATGTGGATTAAATGATTAATACAGATTTTACAAATCATAAAATATGGAAAGCAAATTTACAAAGACAAGCTTTTTTTGTTGCCTTGGTTATCTTACCAAATTTTGCTGCTTTCAAGTGTCCAGATTACGATCTCTTCCAAGAAAATATAAAATGTACTCTTGTGTTTATTCTATTCTAATATTTTGATAAATATTGGCTTGTTAGTAATAAAAATTTATCTTTCCAGTCATGAATAAGGTTATGCGCCCCTTGTTTGCACATACAAACATCATGTGTTCTCCACTCAGGCCACTTATAGGATATATGCGAAAATGTATACGGAAACTGTTAAGGGTTTAGTAAAAATTACACGTGGAGTGATCTACAACTGCAGTCTACAAAATGACCGGTTTTACTCAATGATAATATCGCTTTCGTTTCAAAAGTAATTCGCATGTACTACTCAGAAATACAGTACATGTGAATAAAAGGTTGAAACACCGAAAGATATTTTATTGAAATGTAGCATATGTTTCGACATTCTTTCCCTCTATTTACTTACATACATGTACTGTAGTATTTTCGAAACAAAATTGACATGATAAATAATATTTGGTTTCTCGTTTTCTAATTTTTGTAGTGTAAAGTGAAGATATAGCTTTAAAAATAAACGAGAGTAAATCTTATAAAACCATTGAAAATGATATGATGATGAGGACAACAAAACCACAGTAGACAAGTGCACAGTGTGCGATTTTCCAAAAAAGGTGGCCAAAACTCGTAAAGTCCTCGGATCACAACGAAACATCGTACATAGTAGTTTTTTAGTTGCTACTTTCTTATATGATATTATTTTTTCGAAATTCAAAATTCCAATTATATCGTTTCGTAAGATTATTTGAAGAAAATAATACCTTCTAAAAATATAAACTGAAACATACTGATTTTCTAGTATATCTTGCTTCGAAATGAAAGGAGCTATTCAATTAAAGCTTAATTTATTTGCATGAGTAAGTAGTAAAACGAAGTGGAGAAAAAAAATCATGTGGTTCATGTAAACATTTTTATTTTACAAAATAATGTTTACATATTCATAGTCCTAAAACATCTAAACTTCAATTCATTTTCTTCTAAAACTCATCAGATTCTCACGATTTACACAAATGTAATTTAGAATGAAGATGAATATAAACAAATCTAAGTATCTATTATGAGAATCAGATGTATCATTAAAACTTTCATTGGTTATTTTAAAAGCACTCTACTATTTTATTTTGCAGCGCGAAATGAAAACGGACATTAAGAACGGAATGGTGCATCGTGGCACGAGATTTTGCCAAATATAAATAAAGGATATAAAAGAATAAGGAAAAACATTGGTTAATCACCCGTCTCCATTAATCTCAGAACTTTCACTGTCTGCAAAGGTAACATACTAAGGAAAAAAATTGGTTATATATGGCCTTATTTGACGTATGTTTTTGATAGTCATTGGGACTGGATATAGAAAAATCTTTTTTTAATCACTTTTTTTTAGCTGCGCGCAATTAGAGACTCGAGACAGTTGACCGGTGTAACTCCGAGACTCGACAATTCGATCCACTTTAACCCAGAAATTACTCATGAAAACTCATTCAGCTTTCTTAATAGTACACAGCAGTGCCCCTTGAAGATTTTTTAAGCTTTAACTTGATAATTAAAAAAAAATGATTTTGGTCAGCTTTTCAGGAAAATCGGCCAAAGTGCAGTGTAATAAACCTTTGTGAGCAAATAGAGACAATATTTCAAATACATTTCATAACTTCTTGAAGAATATACATATAAATTCGTTTTGACGAATGAGTTCTTAATTTCTAGTTCTTTTTCCATTTACGTAATTACTTACATAAAAGTAATAATGTAGAATTTCAAAAAATTGGTGTGACACCTATTGCAGAAAATCGAGTGCAATCGAATATTTTAAATTTTTGCAACTTGGGGGAATCAAAGCCTAAAGATGTAAAACGTCAACCAGGGGATCGAAATCCAAGCAATTTTATATATACATATACTATATACTCATACCCTGACCGACATATTCGGCATAAGGTTGGTTCGAAAAACGAATATCGTTATATAACGTACGGCAGTTGGGGTTTTATCGACCCGATTTTATGTGCAATAATAATTATTATACCATATACTAAAACAATATTCCATGGGTTTCATTAGGTACCCTGATGTTAATTATATTGGGGCTGGATCAAGTTTTCGTCCAATTTTCTCTATTTTAGACGCAAAGATACACTGCTATGAGCAAAACACCATGTAATCACATAATGCAACCTCCTAAGAAATTGTTCCGTTATAACGTGCAGCTGTCATATAACCTTTAGTGTAACCGAAGTTAACAAGTTTTCTTATTAATTATATCTTGACGAACTAAAAGTTAAAAGTTATTACAAGCTGTTATGTTACTTTTGTTCAGTATTGTTTGGTATTTCGTCATGGAAAGATTTACATCTGAACAACGTTTACAAATCATTGAACTTAATCACGAAAGTTACGTTCTGTTAAGTATATAATACACAATCGGCCACTAAGCATACTATTCACTACACATCATGCATTTTGAGACACAGCATTCCCGACTGGACAATATTCGACCGAACAGACCAAGGCCAGCACGCCGTTTAGAAAATAAATCAGCCGTGGCTGAAAATGTACACAAAGACCGTGGAGGGTCGATTCAGCGCCGACCGCAGCAACTCGAACTGACGTTTGCAACGGCTTGACGCATTTTACGTCGAGATTTAAAGCGTACAAAATACAGGAACTGAAGCCGCTCGACCTTCCCTAGCGATATCGCTTCGCTCTATGGGCTCTTGAAAAGTCCCAAGAAGATACGAGGTTTTCGAACCACATTTTGTTCATTTCTGGCTCAATGGGTATATAAAGAAACAAAATTGACGCATTTGGGACGAAGAACAACCTGAAGAGATTTAAGAGCCGCCATTTCATCCAGAAAAAAGAACGGTTTGGTATGATTTATGGGCGTTGTGTTTTGTTTATAATGCCTAAATGTATTTTTAAACACAATATTTTATCAATGCTTATTACATGTAAATGCATATAATTGTATGTGTTTGTTAGATATTTGAACAAAAAATATTTAAAACCCACAAACAACTCCCTGCTTTGGTTAACTCGACTTGAAAGATATTGCAGTCAAAACAATAATTTCTAATGTTATATGCCATGTTGTTGTGATTTTAGTGAAAAAGGCAATTTTATGAGTGTTACAGGATAGACAGTCATTGGTCTAGTGAAAAGCCGCACCCGTTCTGCTTACTTAGGCAGGATCTTGCGGTCTTGAGGTTGTACTCCAACTTACGTCAAGCTAAGTTATTTATATCAGCATAAACCTGTTCATACAATTACTTTGAAATCAAGATTATCAAATTCTAACCAACCCAAGTTTTGCTTAATAATACTAACAACTGGGAAATATTAACCGAAATCTTCGTAGTAAATTTTCTTGATTCGTAATTCTTTAAAGGTCATTTTCATGGGAACTTTCTTACTTTTAAGGAAGTCAAAAGATTTTTTAAGAAATTTCTAAAATGAAATTCGCCACGAAATTACATAATCATATCATATCTGCTAACCTACATACAAATAAAATATCAGGTTACAAGACACCTTAGTTGCCAAATAATAATTACGATGAAGCGAATAAGGCAAACAATCATTCCATTAAATTCAAAATTACTTTCATTAAAATATAAATAGAGCCCGAATTTTCCACTTAAGTTAGACATATTCTCCTAACCCCAACAACGAATACATATTCCCATTAACTTTACCTATAGGTGTGTTGTAAATGCTGTGTAATTAAAAATAATTATAACCAACTACTTATGTAATGGATATAAATGATAGTGGAGTGGCACGCTTTGCTCTCTTCGCCTTTGATGTGTGGATTTGTGTGGTTAAAACGCCTAAAAGCATAAACAAAACTTTATGAATAAACCCTACACACGGTGGAAATGTGCATGCATTTTATTTATAATACCTAGACTCTTTTGACACGTAGAAAGTGAATGCTTCATTACATTCTCACATTTACCGTAATAACGGAGCAGCTGGCCGCATTAATTACAGACAAAAAGGACCAGCGTCAGACCTTTTGACGGCACCACAACCAACTGAACTGTCTACACCCACTCAAGCATTGCGACATCCAACTTGAATGCTTAATGAACGCATTCTTTATTAAGTAAGAATGCTTGAGGTCAAGCGCGAATAAACTATGAATATTTGTAACACAGTTTTGAAAATTTATAAGCGTTTAAATTGAAAATTTGATTTAACTTTTTTATGAAATATCGCTTTACATTTTTGCTGGGTGAAAATGCAATGATTTCCACAGCAATCATGCGACGAGATCGTTTAAAGAGAGAAACTGCAGAGGTGCCAAAATTCGGAGCGATTTCGATCACAAGCGATCTTCTTTGATTGCTCGCCGACTATACAACTACCAATAATATCAATACAACATTGAGAGATGTATTTAATTTTGGAGAAATTCGCCACAATTGAAACTGTTGGGCAGTCAACCTAGGTATAGACCTATCACAACAATTTCGGTTACATCACTGTGTTTAGAGTAAAATATAGCTAATATCAAATAGATTTATGCGAATTTTTATCGGGTTTGATATAAAATCGGAATGGTAAAAACAAATAAGCACACGACAACCTACTCCTTGCAGTCCTTATCCTTAGAATAATTTCGAGTCACACTCAACAGACGCATCATATGTCATTATAACGATATCACAAAACAAATTTCTCAAAAACTAAAATAAATTGCTTAAGGCTTGATTTAAAGCAATAAGGAGTTACAGTTAGAATTTTCCAAAAATAGATTGTTTTTTTTTAATGTCCATATCGCCACCTAAAATGCAAAATAACGTAACAATATTTACGGAAATTTACAGGGGAAGGAATGAAACACCATATTAAATAGAACATGAGTGAAACAAAATCTAAATATTGGTTAAAACTGGGTTATATCTGATAGCAGAATCCTAATATGTTCGGCATATGCACCTGTAGTGAATCGGAATCAGTAAAACACACAATTTCAAATGTTTTGATCATATGTTGTTTTTCATTTTAGATTACGATATATTTAATAATACGGAAAGTTTCATATCTCTGCGGTGAATATTTTCGAAGTTGCACGCAAATTTGAAAAGGCGTTTCGGAGTGAGCTAAAGAGAGTGCTTAAAAGCGCATTCCAAGCTTTAAACGCGTTTTTCACAAAAATTGTGTTTTCAAAGCCGAAAACGGCTAAGCCGATTAATCACAAATTTTAACACCAGCTTTTTAAATATATTTTTGAGTAATTAATATAATTTTTTTGTAAATAATAAATATTTTTTTATAAACAATTTAAGTCCGAAATTTGGTCCAAAATCGATTTTTTTTATAATCTGCCGTTTTTGTCAAAAATTAATTATTAGGTTTAACATTACTTTAATGGAACCTGTTTTTATTTCAGAAGATTCAGTTAAAAGATATAGTAGTCACCACAAAACGTCTTTTTTTGAGAGGATCCCCTGGAAATCAGCTGAAGTTCCTTTCCAAAAAAGTATGTCTACTAATACCAGTTCTTAAAATACAGTTAAAAATATCATAATATTGTATGTATGTGCAAGTTTTCTCCGAAAAAAATCTGGAAAAATCGCTTTTTCCGGCCTTCTAACCCCTTAAGGTCTTAAGTATCTAAATTACCATAAGAAATGGCAGTGAAGCAGTGGGAGAGAGAATCGGGAACATACTTAACGGTCGAGCAGTATTAAGGTTCAAAAACATTGATCGACCATCGATAAACCCAACTCTAGCAACCGCAATGGGCGTTGATTACAAGAAACCTTTCAAATTGAACTAAAGAGCGGTTCCAAGCAGTGGGAATGTAATATTATGCAATTATTGTTTTCTTAGAAATCGTACAGCTTTTATTCGACCCTTTCGACGGTACAATAACCTATAACCCTAAAAATTAAACCGGTAGTTAACATTTTACTGAGATATTAAAACCGCTCCTATATATAAAATATTAATTAAATAACATACTTACTTATATATTCGAGCATTTTTAAGCCCGCAAACTCTAAAAGCACTCTTTCTCTTTTAGTTTATTACGGTATTTCACTTTGAGTAAAATAAATAATTAAATATAAACTTTGCATATCCTGGGAAATTTCCAAAAACGCTTTATTTGCACCTGATTAACTTATCATGCAGGATGCATACGGCACACACGTTATGTGTGAGTGGGGTGTGTGTGGGCCTTTTAGTTTTGTTTCCAGCTTTCAAAAATAATCCACGTACTTGTGCGGTAATCCTTCAAACTGTTTTACTTTGAAGCTTTTAATATTCTCAAAAAAAGTGAGGATATTTCTCATATTGAGGTTAAACATATGAGAAATCTCCCCGTCGCCGGTCTAAGAATTTGCATATGTAATTAGCATAATGAAATTAGCAAACACAAACGTAGAAAATTAATCGAGCATAGAAAATGGGTATTAAATATGCAAGCGGCAGGTGAAAAGAGCGAGATGTGTGCTTTATTTGTTTGCTTTGTGTGGGTGTTTGTGCTGGTGAAAATATCCTTGGGATATTTTGGCTATGTTGAGGTGCTAAACCGGTTGTCTTAACTTGAAAGTATGTGTTTATGAATTTCAAGTATAAAATTTGAAATGCTTGTTATGGAATGGCCGAATGGTAAGAGTTTTGTTTAATTTTATGAAATCCAAACAAAGTGCAGTCTCGAGTTTTTAATTACTTTTAGCAAAATCCAGAAAATGTTAATAAAACACTAAGTAACTATAAACTGTTTTGAATGAAGTACATATGTGCTTTATATTTTGGAAACTAATTAATTAACTTATTAACTTTATTTGCATAACATCGATTATTCGCCTCATAGAATATATAATAGTACGATAGGGAGCTTTTCTAACCAGTAGCGTTAGTAAATTACCGATTTACTTAAGCAAATACATTTACTCACACAAATGTGATGAAAACAAGTAAGGAAGGGCTAAGTTCGGGTGTCACCGAACATTTTATACTCTCGCATGATAAAGTGATAATCGAGATTTCATTATCCGACATTTACATATTTTTTTTATTTTGCTGTAAAATTAATTAGGTTAGTAGTTCCTGAGATATGGTTTTTGGTCCATAAATGGGCGACGACATGCCCATTTTCAATTTAAAAAAAGCCTGGGTGCAGCTTCCTTCTGCCATTTCTTCCGTAAAATTTAGTGTTTCTGACGTTTTTTGTTAGTCGGTTAACGCACTTTTAGTGATTTTCAACATAACCTTTGTATGGGAGGTGGGCGTGGTTATTATCCGATTTCTTCCATTTTTGAACTGTATATGGAAATGCCTGAAGGAAACGACTCTAGAGACTTTGGTTGACATAGCTATAGTAGTTTCCGAGATATGTACAAAAAACTTAGTAGGGGGCGGGGCCACGCACACTTTTCCAAAAAAAATACGTCCAAATATGCCCCTCCCTAATGCGATCCTTTGTGCCAAATTTCACTTTAATATCTTTATTTATGGGTTAGTTATGACACTTTGTAGGTTTTCGGTTTTCGCCATTTTGTGGGCGTGGCAGGGGGCCGATTTTACCCATCTTCGAATTTAACCTTCTTATGGAGCCAAGAAATACGTGTACCAAGTTTTATCATGATATCTCAATTTTTACTCAAGTTACAGCTTGCACGGACGGACAGACAGACAGACATTCGGATTTCAACTCTACTGGTCACCCTGATCACTTTGGTATATATGTGGAGATCACCACTCTACACTAGTTATAATAATTACTCCTAATTTTGATTTGTAGTGTACATAATATTTATTCGTACTATACTTCTTAAGTTTGCCATTTTATGTAATTTATCCTTAAACTTAACGAATGTAAGAATGTGAGATCAAAAGCACTAAATTGAAATATAGTTCGTCAGCGACCATCAAATTGTGAACAACAATTTCTCCTAGTACCGCATCATCACCAAATATATAACCCTATATCTGACTCTTTTAGTTTTAGGGCTTTCAAACAACCGTTATGTGAACAAAACTCTAATACTCTAGTTAGCAACTTTGTTGCGAGAGTATAATTGTCAACCTTAATAACAGTTGGTATTCAGTTCATTTGTGATTTGCAGTCTCAAAGTTCTGTAGTAGTAAGTTGGTAGCGAAGTTCAAAGCTTGTATTCAGTACCTCGTTTTTACAAATAGATCCGTAAGTATCTAACTTTCATACTTAGTATATAGATAGACATTAGGTCTTTTAAGTGAATTAATCAGTATTATGCTAAGGATTTTATGTTATCACATTTCTTAAAACGACTAGATGCTGTTAGGAGCTACTGAGTCGACCTAACCTCTATTCGGAGACGTGAATTCACTGGCTTTTATCCTGTTCTTACAGACTGTTGTGCAGTCAATTAGTAAGTGTTTTGGAGTTTCAGCTCCTTGCCGGAATTTCGCACACGAAGCTAGGGTCATGTTATAAAAGTGCATCTTTAGCTTACAAAGCGACAGAATTTGTCTTTTGAAATGTTGATTACATATTTAAGCCTTTTAAAGTTGTAACCACACATTAGCAACGTGGCATGGCGCATGCCTTGGAATATTACCATTATCCCTTTCTGCCCACGGTATGGGGACCAACCGCTATGAAAGGTTCGGGTCTTACCATGTTGGTGGATGCTGCGAAGGAAGCGAGTTCATCAGCCATTTCATTTCCGGCTATACCTTTGTGACCGGGCATCCAGATAAGATGCACTTCTTTATAATCTGGTGCGCAGTACGGCCTCTATCCATCTGCGCATCGGTGCCGTCACATTCTTTTTCACCAGTGCTCTTGTTACGCTCACGTGCCATGTATTGCCTAAGGCCTCTTCGATGTCTAGGAAGACGCATCGCATTATTAGGTTCACTGGTACAGAGTAGTGTTGTTTGATAAACCTACTCTGTAAGTATGTTGCTTAGCATGCAGGATGCCGTTTACAGCGCCTTTGACCTTATTTCATAGTTCACGATCCTTTCCATACTCTTTAGTAAGGAAGTTCGATTAATTTCACTTGGAGGTGCAGGGATATAGCCACCGCAAGGCTATCTCTGATCAAGCAGTAGAACCTGCTCTGCTTGTTGCAAACTTACTGGAAACCGTCCATACCGTTCACCTCCGGAGAATAACGAATAACGAAAACAGTTGCCTTGCGACTACGAAATTTAAGCGAGATAGCTTGTATGAATACAGGTAGGCAATGGTCCTCCGACCCCGCCGGCAGAAGTGCCGTAACTCTCTCTTCCGCGCGGGGCGAATCACATCTTTAAATGGTTTCGACCCTGTGCAGAGCCCCGTGCAGCCTTGCTATCTCTGGTGTCAAGGAGACGTTTTTACAGTAATTCGTGAAATTCTGCTGTTTAGCCGACCTAATCTTCATATCTTAAGCAGTTAGGTTGATTTTTTACCTGTTTCTAGTACGTTTGACCTTGTTAAAGAGCTTACACACATTTGCCCGGGGTACTTATAGTCTACTTGTCCATCGAGGACAGTTACGGCCTTTGGTGATCGTCTTTAGGGCCAGCTGCAGTGATATTCGCTTATAATGGCCTGGTTGAGATTAGACAGTCTGCTCTCCAGTCCTAGAGCCGTTGCGCTTCTGTCTAGCAGCCCCTCCCACTAACCTCACTTTATATTCTTACAATTTAGTCACAAAATCTCAATTCAAATTCATGCAAATGATCGCTGAGAAGACCAAGAGGTTAACGATTAATTGAAAAAAAATTGTTTTACAAAAACTCACTTTAAATACAAACCGAAGGAAAATGTTTACTTTACGATTGGCCTGCAGTGATACACTGATTACAACGCTATGAGGTTAAAAAAAGCCAAAAAATCTCATTTGAGGTTCGAAGGAGAAGTTCATGCTTTTCTAAATCAAATTCGGCAGAATTTATTTACTTATTTAAATTAAATTAAAGCATATTATCCAGAAACATTATATGCATGCATTATAAAGAAATATTAATTAACAGTTAAAAAAACTGGGTATAAACCTTGACGTCCTCAATGGTGAAGTTTGGAATAAACGTTACGAACTCTTTTGCAAAGTTTTCTACTAAAGTGTATTAACCTAATTTGTTTTAAAAATTATAAACCGCAAAGCAAATATTTTCCAGCACATACACTAGGTCATAAACTTATAATTTAATTACTCGTATTACTTCATGCTCTAAAAACTCATTAAAGTAACTTGAAAATTCGTTTGTCTATTCTTAATAAGAAGTAAATGCAAAAAAATTGCACAACAATAACAATTACCTCCGGGTTCTGTCAACCAATTTCCACTTTATTAGCAACTCAAACTATATAAAATTTTATTCGGCGAAGTTTCGAAAGAGCAAACTGCTAACACTTTAAAATAATTTTATATTTTCGGCGAACTCAACAAAGACGATTTGAATTGCTTTTGAAGCACACAACAACAAACCAACAAACTTGAATGTCATTTTGTCTAGCAAATATTGCACAACAGTGATTCTACTTTAGACCATTTGAGTGTTTCTCTTGCTCTGTGGAACACATTGATTGGTGGAATGTTAATTGAATAAAATGTGTTCAGACGTTGACGGAAGCTATAGTCAGCAAAGAAAACAGTTAAATTAAGTATAAAGATGTGATTGTTGAAGATACACCAGGCGGTGTGAGCACTAATCGGTATTAAAGCGTGTGGGTCAAAGAGTGATGGGAGCGCAGAGGATTTGCCTTGACTGTGGTTTAATCAGAAATTTATCTTAATTGAATTATCAAAAATTATAGCCGTCGCCAATTACGTTTGCTGGCAGGCAGACAAGCGGCAAACAGGCGTGTGGCAGTGAGGGCCTTCATTTAGCCGCGCCACGTCAACGCCATTCAAAACAACTGAAGCAGCCCGAGGCGAGTTCTGTCCATAAAAGCGCACCGCCCGCATGTTGAACGAAGTCAAGTCAAAGGCGAACCTTAAAAGCGTGGGAACAGCGAAAGGAAATCGCCTGTGGTGGTAAAAGTTTTCAATGTTGTGAACGTCGGCGCTTAGAAAGTCAGTCGCTTCTGACATTTCCAGTTTTGTAGTATGTATATGTATATAAATGGGGATGTATGTATATTTACCATATACTATGAAACACGCACGCCCTCCCCACCCGTCCAACTTTGAGTGACACATTTGTGGTTTTAGTTTTTAATTTTACCTGCACCGACGCCTAAAAGTATGCCTGCGTGTAGTGTCGTTTGAAGTTCATATTTCAATAGTCATTATTTATGTATGGCAAGCACGCAAGGGTACTTCACCGCTAAACGCTCTTGGTGAAGTTAAGCTATACAGAATTTAATACTTTCTTAGTTGGCATTATATTTTAGGCATTAAATTTATTTATTGTGAGCGCCACGATTGTGCAAAACAATGTCGACTTTCAGCTGTGCTAACTTGATGAAGGCGCGTCTAATGCTATTATTCGATTAGATCAGAAGCACTAAACTTATGTCATTAGCATTAATATTAATTACTAGAAGGAATTTATAGCGCTTAATTTAGGGCATAATTTTGTGTGGAAAATTAAGTAGAGGCAGTGTTTAGCAATATGTGACTAGACGTCAAATGATGCAGACCTTATAACAAAATTTAAAGCAAAATGTATATTTAGAATAGAAAAAAAATTGACTGGAATATTATTATAAATAATACAAAAACATGCTCCGTTATTCCTCAAAATCCTAACAATGAAGAATTTTAACCAGTCTAGTTATAATGTAAATACGTAAACTTAAAATTGAACCTCGGACGTTTTTATTTATTCGAACATCCCAATTTTAATTTAAATTTTAAAAATGATTTTTTTAATTTTTCTTTCTGCAGCGATAGGCTGACAAAGTTAAGAAATACACCTCAGCATTTCTCAAATATACTTAATATTGGGTAGTCAAAAAAGTCGCATTTTGTCAATAGATGTCGTTGCAGTCGTATATCTCCAGTGCTACCAATCAGATTGTGTCATATAGTGTTGGAAAGGTGAGATTTTAGTCTTTATTTAACCAAAAGAATGAATTAAATTCGGGAAAGTTGAAAAAAAGTTACAGCTGTTCAAAAATCAGTGAGAATAATGAAAAAAATCGCTGTATTTTGAAATGTTTGTATAAAAAGGGGAAGAATGTCATGCAAGCCACCAATGAAATTTGTGAAGTTTACGGAGACGATGCTTTATCAGTTCGTGATGCACAACAATGGCTCGCTCGCTTCCGTTCCGGAAATTTGAAATTTCGATTTACACTGATGGAATAATCTTTCTAGCAGAAAAATTGCATAAAGTGGACAATCAAAATGATACATATTTGTTTATTTATTGGTATAAATATAAAAAAAATAAGTTGAAGTTTGGTTAGAAATACGAAAAGACTTTTTCGACTACCCAATATTTTCCGGTCTCACTAAGCACTTCTTGTAGAAACGACAAAAGAGACTATTCCAAAAATCAGATTAGAGGACATAGCTCATAGGCAGTCTCGGCAAACAATTTCCTTCAGCTGCCTTATATAAAACGGAGGTTTTAAAGGTAGCAGGGAAAAGTTTGACCTTGGACCTTGCGCGGAAGACGCATGAGTATTTTGATCTATTGTTGGATAATAATGTACAAAAAAGTGAGGGTGTAATTATCATAAGAGCAAATGGGTTATAGTCTAGTGTGAAAGTACCAGTTATCTTGGGAAAACGTCAGTAGCATCGATATATGAGGTCAAGTTTCTAGACCTATTAGATTCGAGATTGTGGTGGAGGGATCGAATGAATTATACAATACTAAAAGCAAACAAGGCTATAATAGTACAAGCGTCTGTCTGCAAATTCCTGTGAATCGTATGCCATATGTATGAAAATAAGTGTATATCATAAACTCAGGTAGTTAATTTTATGTTGCTGGGCCACTGCACTATATTTCAACCTGAGTACCTACTATTGCGAAAGCTACAAAGTTGGCCTCTATTGCACCTGCAGCCAATTCCAGAGTGAACATCTACGTAGACAGCCAAGCAGCAATCAAGGCAGCAACCTCGTATCGACCAGAAGTATATTGGGAAATAAAGAAGCAGTGGAAAGTGTTGTCATAATGGCATTGAGGGCAATGAAATAGTGGAGTAGATTGCCAAGAACGGCTAAAACCCGAAAACGTTATTTTGAATAACTCATGCATTGTCTATACCACGATCTGAACAGAAGCATGGTGAATAGAATCAAAACATGATGGAATGAGCTACGTGAGGCTCGTGTGGATTGGTGTAAAAAAATGCTGAAAAAATACGATCGCGGTGCTTCAAAAGACGTTTATAAGATCGTCGCAGGTGACGAATCATAGATCTATGCGTATGAGCCTGAAACAAAACAGCAATCGACCGTGTGGGTCTTCCAAGACGAGCCAAATCCAACGAAAGTTGTTCGTGGAAGAAGCACTTCGAAGCAAATGGTCGCCTGTTTCTTCGGCAAAACTGGTCATGTGGTGACTGTTCCGCTTGGGCAACGTAGGGCGGTCAATTCTGAGTGGTACACCACCATTTATTTGCCTGAAGTCTTCGCAGAAATTCGAAAAACGAACAAGAGAAGACGAATCATTGTGCACCATGACAATGCGAGCTCTCACACATCGGCTCAAACCAGCGCCTTTTTGACCGGCCAAAACGTCGAATTGATGGGTCATCCGCCGTACAGCCCTGACTTGGCACCCAATGACTTCTTTTTATTCCCACACATCAAGAAAATAATGCGTGGTCAACGATTTTCGGCGCCAGAAGATGCTGTTGAAGCATTCAAAAGCCATGTTTTGGAGGTGTCTCAATCGGAGTGGAAAATGTGCTTCGAAAATTGGTTTGAGCGCATGCAAAAGTGTATAAATCTTGATGGAGAATATTTTGAAAAACAATAAAATCATTTTCGTTGATAAATATTCCTATTTTCATTATTAGGCCAGAATTATATATAGCAGCCCTCATACCTGGATGCTAGACTGCAAAAGTCATATGCAAAACGGTAGATCGGAAGTACACAAAATTCCTATTGGCATTCCATAGAAGAGACTGTAGGAAGATGATCAGAATACTAACCGGTCTGCGCCCACAGAGACACATAAAAAAGACTGCAGGAAATGTCTAGAACAAGGCACCAGAGGAACTATGCAGTATCTCTTGTGCACTTGTCCCGGGTTGGCAAATCTACGCTGTAAGCATCTGGGTGGGGACCGGTATGATACATTGGAGGAAGTATCGATAGTGCGGCCACAGAGTCTGTTAAATTAGGCTTCCAGCGAAGGCATCCAAAAGGATTATTTGCCAACTAAACTAACCTAACCTAGGTAGTTAATTACAAATGCATGTGCGTCGAGAGACTCCCAGATTCTGAACCCTTTCTGTTCGTTAATTTAATAATATTACTTATTGTCCTATAAAACTGAACCTCCAGCGTATTCATCAGCAACTCAGCAATTGTTTCAGATATGCAGATTAGCAAATTAGCAACTTACTTTTTATTTGCCTAACAATCTTTCACATGCTTTTAATAGGCTGGAAGTGCTCAGCACTTGTTCCTAATTTATCACTATTTATTTGGATGAAAGTAATAAGATAATATTTCTCGTAAAAACTTTTCGCATGCTAAACTCAGTCATTTTCATAAAAATAAGCAATTTTTATTGCATGCTCACTTATCATTAATTCGTTGAAAGTGCTTTCGCTTTTTGCTTGCTCTCGTTTTTCCACTTGGTCGGGCTGTGCAGCGAAATTAATTTCGCCTAGCATTTTTCTCTTTCGCTCCTCTGTACCCGCCTATATGTAGGCAACATAATTTTCAAAAACATTGTATTTATGGATATATAAATTGCATATTTGCGCTTACACTCATCAGCTGGCCAACAACAACAGCAATCGTAGTAGGTACTTCAAAGCCCAATTGCCTGTCTAGACTGAAGACTGAAGCTTTACAAAAAATTATTCACAGCGCTATGATGGCGTCTTCCACTTCCTCTTGCACCCATCACGTGGCCACAGCTCAACTACCTATACACTTAAGCGTAAACGCCGGCGCTTCACCATGCTCCAATTCGCTTGCTTTACACGACGTTGCTACCATCATGCCAATATGTCGTTGAAAATTATGCCGCTTTTTGATGCAGCTACGGTTTTCGATGGTAGGTAATCGTGTGTATGCGCCTCATCCACAGACCGAGCCCATGTTTGCTTAAGCGCCAAATGAATTGTAAAGAAAAATTTGAGATTTCGTCTTCTCAATTTTTTCGATTTCCATTTTCTACCGAAATTAAATCTCGTTTACCGTGCTTTTATTAAAAAGAAGCCCAGAAAAATATGCAGCGACAAGATTATACTCCGTCTCTTTTGCTGTTTTATTTGGATTTTTTTTATTCCAGTGTCTGTAGTATCTGAATTTTGAGTTCAAATCGGTTTCAGGCCAGATGTTGGTGTCATTTTACCCGTCTTACAAAAAACTGTACTGTTATTATGACAATCCGATATGACAGCTTTAATTCGACTACGTAGGGTGGGGAATGAGTCGCAGGCTCCTAACAAGCTCTTACATTCACACTTATTGGTTGACACCTGCACAGACTTGTATTGTTGTTGTGCATATTTGCCGCTTAATTGTGAGTCGTCAATGCGACGTGGATCTACAGCTACTCTTACCATTTTTGCTATTTGTTAATTTCGTTTTCCTTTATCAAGCTGTACAAGAGTTGCTAAACAAACAACAACTAATATTAAACACACATAGCTGCAAGAGTACATAGCTGATAAGCAAATTGATGCTTGTATTTGCCAGATCCTCGTTTGCAGAGTGTCGGCACGTTTTCTCATGAATAATACAAAGCATAAGGATTTGCTTTGCATAATTTCAGGTGTACACACTATGCTATGGAATCGTCGAGCAGTTGAAGGACAATCAAATGAAGTCCAATTTAATTGCGCCTACTGGCTTCAATTAAGTAATCAAGCAATGTCGTCGGAAAAATAAATATTTAAGCCTATGTGGTGTTGTAAAATTGAATGAAATAAGATAATATGTTTCAATACTTTCCTAATACGAAGATAAAACCATCTTGAAATAACACTTCTTTTTCCTCCGCAAAAAAGTATAATTATAAAATATATAGCCCTTCTGGAGAACTGACTGAAACCCAAATAAATTTCTAAATTAAGGTAAAAAGTTACACTCAGAACTTTGAAAAATTTTATGATGCTTAATATAAATCAGCCGTAAGGGCTGCAAAATTAAAAAAGCGTATTTTAAAATAAGTAATTTTGCTCCAAACAGAAGCATGCATCAGTAACCATGAACACAGCCTTGTATATCTATGTAGTGGTTCGGTTTCCTAACCACTTAGCAAATGAAGAAAGCAGTGATTGTCCCCACTAAACTATGTTAAACGCATATATGCGTATCAGTTAATGTCAACAGTGTCCTAACTCTGGGTAATTTTAATCAAGTAATTATCACAGTGACTCACAGTGGACATTGGTCTCTTGGTATATAATAACAAAACTAACATTTCATCACACGCCTTCAATTTCATTAAATTGGAAACCTAAGAAAATCTCGAGGTCTCTGCCTTTACGAGGAATTATCTCCGTGTATCTTGTGCCCATGAAAAGAAATTTAAAACAAAGGCTTTGCCAATAATAAAGTAATAAACTCAAATCGATACGCTAGCTTCCAATTCTTCCGTTTTCCAAGAAAATACCCCAAAAAGTTACTATATATACATACTATCCGAATGATGCCCGCGATCTCTCGTTTAGTGAGCGAAAACAAGAAAAGAATGAGTAAATAAACCTCACATAATAGGGAGCTGAACTTTCCACTAGAACGATTTATATTTATGACAAAGCTTAAGCTCGACAAACATGTGCTAACAGAAGCTGCTACATTGTTAAGACTACAATAAAGAACCATGTTTTCACTGAAATCGATTACTTATACGATAAAATATTGTTGGTAACTTTCTCCACATAAGCATTTGCAGTGAACAAACAAGCAAGAAGCAACAGAAAGCACAGAGTCCTGGACAGAGGCAATGCTAATGTTGACCAAAACACCTGCCAAATACTAATCACTTAGCGACTTAAATTCAGAAAAATATTTCATCGAAACAAAACAATGAAAGTAAAGGAACAGAACAACAAAGCGCAAATCAACATTTTCAACAGCAAGGCGTTAGTTAATGCCGCCGTTGTGATTTCGTATTCCATTTGGCCTCCATTCTATTATCGCACTTTGCCGAATCTCTGAGGGGATATGCAGAACACTCCTACTCAGCTAAATGCGGCACATCGCGAACATGATCGGCATTCCAGATTAATAGTAGAATTGACAATGCATGGTAATGAGTTTTAATGCGCGTTAAACCGCGTTTAGCGGAGTTAGTGGCTGCTGTGTTCCATGTTTTCATGCATACATGTATAGTGGAGGGAAACGTATTGCTTAAGCTCAGCGTTTAAGTTCTTCAAAGTCATTAAGGAGGTTATGACAGAACATTACTGTTTTGAAACATAAATATGTAAATAATATTGTGTATAATAGTCGGACTTTAGAGCTCTAAAAATTGCATTATTTGTTTATGTTCATATGTATTTGAGCATATTAAGGCCATAATCAACCGAAAGCAACATGATATCTTACATGGAACTGTTCAATCACAAAGAAAGTTAAATTTAATTCGATACATAATAATGAGTTAAATATACCTCTCTAATTTTACATAAAAATTCAATATGCACTCCCACAAAGCAAAAATACTAAAAGTTTGCTTTGTTTTTTGTTATCTCTTGGAATAACAACTACGACCACGATTGCAATTTTATTGAAGTTTCTTAAAAAAATGTATATACTCGTATGTACATAAACATCTGGTTTAAAAAGAGAGATTTTCTGCGACTCAATCGAATTTTAAAATTAAATTTTTTTATTTTACTTAGCTATACGTAAGTTACATTTTGTATTTCGGGATTTGACAACACTGGTGTTGCAGGATGCTCACATTTTTATCGTAAAGTTTAATATTTTTGGTATACGTTCCCAGAACGTTTTGACTTACGAGGGCTATTTGTGTTCTTTACAGTTACTTAAAATATTTTTCTCACCCAAAAAATTGAATTAAATCGCGAACATTTCCTTGCAATTATTTTTTACAACTTACGACATGGATTTACTCATCAAGAATACATAGATGAACCTGATTCAATTTTTGATGATGAAACTTCATCAAGGGCCAGTGTTTATCGATGCTAAGATAAATCTAATCGAGGTTGTAGATCACTCCAAAACGAATTTTGGGAAAGTCGTGTTTTTGTTCCGGTAGCTATCATGTGGCTTATCGTGAGGCATGAACATGTGTGTGTAAAAAAAATCGTTCGCGTTGTAACCTACACAATTTGTCAAACGCTTAAACAAAGGTTCCTGTCGAGTGGTCGAGAGAAATGTTAACAAAACGGTGCTTTGAAACACTTTGATACCATCGTAACAAACCTGAATCAGGGATTTACACGTTTTAGCCCGAACGTAAACAGTAGTTTCAAAATGAGCCGAATCCAATAAAAGTTATTCGCGCACGAAGCACTTCCAAGCACTTCCTTGTCTGTTTTTTTTTTTGGAAAAACTGGACCGCCGAAGATGGTTCATTCTTCACTACAACAGTGTTAGCTCTCAAACATCATCTAAACAATTACATTTTTGAACACTCAAAATATCGATTTGATGAGTCATCAACCATTAAGCCCTGACTTCACAACGAATGATTTCTTTTTATTCCCTTCTGCAATAAAAAAAAAATTAAGAGGCCAACGTTTTTCGGCATCTGAAGAGCCGTTTGAAGCTTTTAAAAGGCACGTTTTGGAGATACCTCAATCAGAGTGGTAAAAATGCTTCGACAATTCAAAAGTGTCTATTCTGAAAAACAGTAAAGCGATTTTCGATGATTAAAATTTGTTTTTGTTCTCGAAATCCGAAATATAAAAGGCAGCCTACGTATTTACATTTGAACTTGACCAAAATTCAAGATAAACAAACACCTAAGTACTTAACGAACTCCACAACAACGGGCGAATTACAGGGTTGCATCACTTCTACTCGTGTAAATTTTATGTTATTCACCAGAAGTAAATGTGCGAACATAAAAAATTAGTGCGCCTAGTGCAAATTTGGTAAATAATATTGCTGTTAGAAGCACAACAACTATAACAATAATGAATACGAGCCATTACATTTTTAAATTTCCTGCACTCATTTTAATATCCTTAATGATGTGCAAAACCGCATGACCGGGAACACACCACCAAAGCAGACACAAAAACAAAAGTCAGCCGAGGCACACATAAACATATTATTTGTATATATGTACCTGCTTGGCATAGTTGACTGGCGCATGGCTGACGACAAGCTTCGACGACGCGGCTTTCTGCATTTAGCATGAAAATCACGTGCATTAGCGCAAACCATCAACTGCAACAACAACAGCAAGAGCGCAATATGTTGTGTAGCCCAAAAAGCATTAAAACTTTTGCGCACAACAGGAAACAAAACGCAGAAAAGAAACTAACTGACTAAGGGTCAACTGCAAACTGACAGACAGGAAGGGGCGGAGAGAATGAGGAAGCGCTGCGGGAATGTGAGAAGATGTTGTGGCTGCAAAAAAAGTTGCGTCACTTCCATTATTTTACGGCTATTCTGTTTCGCTTATTCCCACAGCTCTTCCGGTTGGCATTGTTGTTGGTGTTTCCTTATTCGCGGTCACCGCTGCACGTCTATCGCTCGACGGTGATTATGTTAGTCGCGCGTGAATGCTTGAAAATTAGAGTGAAAGCAACGTAATGGATACCGCTGCATTGTCACCGGAGACTGTGGCGCAGCACGCACTGCCGTTCGACGAGCGAGCTCAACAATTTACCGCTTGCGGTAGCGTCGCTCAAAGTGCGACCCATTCGCAGTTCACCAACATCCAAGAGGGGTTGAACTTGGACGGCGGGGCGTATACTCGACAAAATACATACTATGTATTCAGCTCAACGCTGGCGGAAATATGCTGGACTATGAAATTGGTGCAGGCGTCGTTCGTGTGCCAAACATACTTACATGCTGCTGCGGAAATGAGGGGAAATGCAAACTGCGGAAAAATTTAACTCAACTCAGACGCTCGTATGCCTGCGCCAACACGTTTAATGCCACAAATTTGGTTTAAAAGTCATATTGAGCGTTTTTTAATTCGAGAAATTTCTCCCATTTTGTTGTTGCTGATTTTACTTTAGGATATGTTTTTTTTAAATAAGATATAATAATAATTGTGTTGATAATTACAGAGCAGCTAAGAAAAAGAAATACTAGGAACTAGAAAATTTATAACCCTAAAACGGCTCCTAGATTTACTGAGACTTTGATAGTTTGAAAAGCAGTTACGTCCAGTTCTGACTATTAAGCATTCCAGTACACAATAAGTGATTTTAGCCAATTATTTTTAAACCCCGAACAGGGAATATTAAGTTTGCCACGAATTTTGTAATAGAATTTGTAGTAGAAGAAAGCGTCGGAGACCCTATAAAGTATATACATAAATGATCAGTACATTGAGCTGAGTCGATTTAGCAATGTCCGTCTGTCTGTCTATCTACATATACTAAGTAGTCCCTCAGTTTTTAGGATATCGTTTTGAAATTTTGCGGACGTCATTTTCTCTCCAAGAAGCTGCTAATTTGTCGGGTCTGCCGACTTCGGACCACTATAACATATAGCTGCCATACAAACTGAACGATCGGAATCAAATTCTTGTATAGAAATCTTTCACATTTGGCAATGTATCTTCTCAAAAGTGGTGTTTTCTAAGATAATAATGTAATATACGAAGAGTTTGTTCAGATCGGCTTACTATAGCATATAGCATATACGAGTAGGAGAAGAAATTGTTCAGATCGGCTCCCTATAGCATATAGCTGCCATACAAATTGAACGATTGAAATCAAGGGCTTTTATGGAAAACTTTTGCATTTGACAAGATATTTTCACAAAATTTGGTATAGATTATTTCCTAAGGCAACAACGTAATCTTCGAAAAAGTTGTTCAGATCGATTAACTAAAGCATATAGCTTCCATACACGCTGAACACATAGTTACTAAAAGAAATGTACCTGTGAAGGGTATATTAGCTTAGGAAAATCAACTATCCAGAATTGATTGCTAAGTTTAGAGGCCGAATAGCACCGAGGACGGTTAAAGCAATGAACACCCAAAAGGGGTTGTTACCGATGAAAATAACAAAAAAGTCTACAAAATAATTTTGTTTGACCGTTAAGTGAAGTCGTTGAAGATTGATAGCAACCATTCTAGAGCACATGTTAAACCCTCTCGTACCCGTATACGGTAACGCAACAATCGGCTGGCAAGATTACGGTGTCTGTATTTTTTGATATGTTCAATACATATTTTTATTGGAGAGAAATATGCAAAAATATACAAAAAAAAAACGAATTTTGCCAAAAAGTGTGTTTTTCTATGGTTATATGACCTTTGACATGTTATATCGAGCAATATTTGAGTAACCTTAGTGAAATTTAGATAGCGTATTTTCCTAATAACTGTGTATCTTTGTGCTTAAAAAGGATGAAATCGGGTGAATATTTGCTTGGCCTCCATATGACTAATATCATGACTTTCGGCTGACGTTATTCCATATAAATTGCTGATGATAAATGTACCTTAATGAAACTCGGGGAGCTAATTATTAAAACGTGGCATGTTAGTAATGCATATGATGTATTGCCAAAAATAGTTAAAATTAGTCAATACTTTTTGTATTATACCATATAAATCAAGAACCAATAAAAGTGTGGTAATAAAGACCACAATGTGGTTTAGAGAAAGTGACTTTGGTTCAGGTTTTGGTAAAGCCCGGGTCTAGGGAATAGCTCAAATTTTCAATAGTTGAAATACAGCAAAGTTAAAAATAATAAAGTTAAATTGTAATTCGGAAATATCTAGTTACTAATCGGACCAGTCGGCAAAAAGATCTATCTCATAAGGTGTTTCCAATTCTATTGTCGGGAAAATTTTACGAAATGCAAGGTAAGAAAAGTTATAAAAAAAACTTGCATTGTATAACTCATCAAAGCAGATGGTTTTTGGAAACCCTCAATTTAGTCATTTTTTGTAATGTTACAAAATATTCTTAAAAATAAAGCTGTGGACGGAAACTTTCTGCTATTTTAAACTAATTTATCCAGTGCTTAAGGCGAAGTATTTTCTTTATTAACTTTTTTTCTTGTTATTACTAAAACTTGTTCACTATTACGTTTTATTACGTGAGTCAGTGTGTAAGATTCAGGTGTATGGGCATGAGAGTTTCCTTTACACGTCGGCGTTTTCGCTTTATTCGATAATAGCTCATTGTACTCATTATTATTTTATTGTTATTAATTACATAATGGTCACACGAATAGCTACCACCAACCAGCCCTTCCAAATAGTTTCTTACCAACTTTTGTTGTTAGTTGTTGTTGCCATTATTTTAGTAATTTTTCATTGTGATGCCGGGGACAGGCCCTTGGTGATATTTTTGTTAATGCTTCTTTGACCTCGCGTATTTCCCTTCACTTATTTGGTCATTTTATGTAAAACGTCAATGTGTATGGCAATTTTAATGGCATGTCGTTAGCGCTTGCCGGAAGGAAAAGGGAAATATCGAACACACGCAACCAACAAACCAAAAACAATGGAACAATAGCATTGCGAAACGAACAGAAAACTTTTTCTTTTCTTCCCTTAACGTTTTTGTTTTATTACAATAAGGAAACATCAAATTTTTCACCTGATTGCAGGCGGCATTCAGTTGACGATTACCCCGTCCCCATTATTGATGCCGCCTACCAGCATCGTCGCCATCCGTTGGTGCGTTAGTATTCCAACATTCACCATTCAATAATCCATTGATTATATTTGCTGTATTCTTTTGCGAATCACGTAGTTTTTTGTGAAAATACTGTTTGTGTAAATGACCTTCAAGTGTTATTTAAGCAGGATTTGTATACAACCCTTCATTTTTATAGCATTTTTTTCTTTAAGCCAAGTGTTATATGTATATATAATATACTAACCTTAGCTACTTTCCTACCTTCTTTGAATGAACTGCACTTTAAAGTTGAGCATTACCTGAAAAAATAAGTAAATGAAATCAACATTAGCTTTTGATATAGTAAATTGGCTTACATAACTAAAGCTATATATTTTTTATGTTACCATTAAAAGCTCTACTCTTCTTTATACTTTACTTTATTGCTTATATATTAAATTATGATTATGTTTACATATGGTATGTACATATGATACCTGAAATTAATTAATTTTTCTTTTTCTATCCGTTGCACAATCATTATTTTATTGGCAGGTTGACGGAGCCGAAAATAGGAAGGACAGCTGGGTAATTCGACAAGAGCTCAGTTTTCAATACTTTTAATATTTTCCGCAATAAAGTTATTAAAATTATCCAAAGTACTGAATGAACTCCATGGAAATGAGAAGAAACTTTGGAATATTTCCGCTATCCTAGCTGTGGGTGAGCGTAGATGCAAATAGTCTCCTACATTGGATAGAAACACAATAGCCTTGGAATCAGCACTGAATAGAATCATAAAAAAGATCGCAAGGGCTTTTAACTTTTTTGGTTTTTGCATTTTCCATAGTAATGTATACATTTTTTATACCTACAAATAACAGAGATTTTGATAAGACACCGACTTTTACATGATATTTTTACTTGAGAGTTTTTGCTTCAAAGTGTGGGTTTTTTTTTTTTATTTTACAAGTATGTCGATAATATTTCTTTGGTAGATAACCATGTACGTTTAGCCTTAAAGAAAGAAATTATTTTCAACAAGATAAAAATAAAAAACCAAAACACTGGAATATCTGAGTTTTCAGTAAAGTTTTAATCCCAAGAGTGAAACACATATCTAGATCTTCTTATTACCTACAACTTTCCCGCATAACTTGTTTCCATAGAACCATAAATTGAGATAAACTTTTTTAAATCCCTAAAATATCAACCAACCATCTCTTATAGATATTCTCCATAGTAAAATTACTTCCAAAGTTGAAAATGTTACGTACTCCAAGAAACTTTTTTATCTTATATACTATGTACATATGTATGTATGTACATACATATGTATATAAAAATGAATCGCAAAATGTGTTGGTAAGCGCATAACTCAACAACGCCTGGACCAATTTTGCCAATTCTTTCTTCTAAATGTTCGCTGAGGTTCAAGGATGGTTTTTACGGCAAGAAAAATTCGGATAATTGCCGTAAACCCCCTAAAAACAGCCTTTTTCTTTTTTCCGTACAAACAAATTAATGTTTGTTTATTAGTAACGCTAAGGGAACGACTGAACCAATCTATGTAGATGGAATTTTCAGAGAATGTTCTGTGGGGATCGGGAAAGGTTTAGAAATAAAAAAACTGTTTGTCTTTCATGAGGAAAAGTTGGAAAATTGAACAATTCCAAAAAGTTAATTTTTCCATACAAATTTTTTATTCAATTTTTTTGTTTTGTTTTTGAATTATTTAAATCGTTCAGATTTGGCGTTTGAAAATTATTCAGTGAAAATGTTATGTGTGTTTCACACAAAATGATCAATTACAGATTGATATTTCTTACGAAGCCATGAAGAGGTCGTGTTAATATCGGTCGGCGTTCTTTTTGGCATCAACATATGTACATTAGCAGCCCAATGCACATGAATGAGTACTCCCAGGATGCCATGACATACGTGCGGTATTACGGATTGCAGATCAGAAAGCGATCGTCACGATGTCACAGCAGGACTTTTCAAGAAACAGCTTCGATGGACATTATCTTGAAGCAACGCATATATGGTGCTGTTAGATGCTAGATGAACTCTGTTGAGTGGCAAAAGAGAGGTTTGCGCACGTACACATTCTTCTTTGGATGGTGGCAGGTGGTTACACCGGATCAATTTGATGAAATCATTCAATCATGCGGCAATTCCTGATGCAAAGAAAGATCCAGTATTATAAGAAGTGATGAAAACCAATATGGTTCATGGACCTTGCGGACACCACAATCCCACTTTGGTTTGTATGTCTGTCAATAAATGCACGAAACACTATCCACATGATTTTCTTTCGGAAACACAAACTAGAAATGATGGATATCCACTCTATCGGCGTCGCTCACCAGACGACAATGCCAGAACATTTAGCATTGAATTTAGAGGCGTGAATATCGGCAACACATCGAACTTGACAACACATGGATCGTACCATATTCGCCGCTGTTGTCTAATTCACATTCAATAGTCGTGTCAATGTTGCGTATTGCAGTTTGGTGTAATCGATAAAATACGTTTGTAATTACGTCACCATAGGAAGCAACATGTCGGTTACGTATATTGGTCTTGAACTATACGGTCGATACGTGAACTGCAATAAAGCGCTTTGTAGGATATTTACTTTTGCAATTCATGAACGTTTTCCGACTGTTGTGCGTCTTGCAGTTAATTTGGAGAATTACCAAAGAGTCGTTTCAACCCAAAATATACAGTACAGCCAGTGAAAACACCGCCAACAACAAAATTAACGTTTACGAGTTTATTCTCAACTTTCGTCAGTGAACCGTTTGTGAGAACTTCCTCTATTCGGAAATGTCTTGATATTATAAATAAATGCATCGTCGAAGAAATATTTACGCAGAAAGCAAGGCCAATAAGTAGATCGACATCCAGGTGCAGGCCCGTAGCCAGCTTTTCATTTCGGGGGGGGCTGAAGTAAAAACATATATAAACTTTGAATTTTCTGTTTATTAAAAAAAAAACAATATAAATTCATATACATATTACTTAAATTATTTGGTAGTTGTAACTTAAATAAGTAATATTTTTCTTTTCTTCTTGTTTGCCATATCATTAACTACTTCATCTGGATCTATTTTAATATCCCAGTGCACTGCAATAACAGCAAGTGCACTCAGCCGCTCATTGCCCATCACACTGCGTGGTAAAGTTTTTATTCTTTTTAAGGTTGAAGAAGTTCTTTCGAAGGAAGCGGTCCTCACTGGAAGAGTTGGTAAAATTGTAAGCAGGTAGTGAATATTTTTAAAATACGTTGCATCGCAATGTTGCAGTAATTTCAACACTTCTATGGTTGGATCTATTGTTGATAAGCTGGCACACCACAATCGATACTCTGATTTTAATGCTGTCATTGATATTTGCTCCTCGAAGTAAATAGTTAAATTTTTTAATTCTTCGGCATTATCAATTGCAGCAAAACCTGGGAGTAGAATTTGAAATGACGAGAGTATATCCTCATTCACTAATAAACGTTCTGTCATGTTTTGAATCAGAGCATCAACGCATGGAATAAATATTGTAACTCTGAAGTGGCTTTCAGGGGTTGTGCAAGGTGGATTAGCACGAGCAGTTTGACCCGAAGTCACTCTAGGCACTACAAGATCTATGTCAAAAAGATCTTTAGACATTTGTGATGCTGTTTGGAAAATATCGTTGAAAAAACCATCCGCTGTTTCTCTTATCTGGTGCAGAGTTCTTATTAATTCTTTGGCTCGGTTCATTGCTGATACAAAATCCATAGATTTTTCTTGGAGTTGCACAGACAGTGGCAGCGTTAAGCTGAACAATTGCTCACAGACTCACAGACAATAGACTAAGCAAAAAATCGCTTTTCTCTACCGCTGCTAAGAAGGCTGATGCTTTAGACGAAATGGACCATGTCTTACTCGAAATTATTTCCAAACTTAGTACAATGAATTTGAAAAGCTCCACAAAGCTTATAATGCTTTCATGCCTTTCTATAAACCTTGTTTCACAAAGGCGAACAAGTCGTCTTTTTTTGCTTTCTGGTGCGTGCTTCTGTAATAACGTCCTGGAAAGTTGTGTTTGCATTTGAATGGTTTCTAAATAAATTTGCTATTTCACTGACAATACCAAGGCAGTTCTGTATTGAAGGTAATGACATATTATTAGAAAGCGCAAGGTTCAATCGGTGACTAGCGCAATGAACATATCGTGCTTTTGGATACAGTTGTCTTATCCTGGTTTGCACTCCACTTAAATGCCCTGATATGTTTGCTGTTCCGTCATATCCCTGGCCAACCAACTTCGCCATATCAAGATGGAGATCTGTACAACGCTTAAGTATGACTTTTGATAAGTTTTCAGTCACCGTCTAGTGTAGTTGCGTACGACTGTTATAGGTTTGAGCTGAGTTGTGTATAAGAGTTTCAAAAGATTCAGTCAGTGATAAATCTTTTTTATTTGCGATTTATTTAAAAAATTTCCTTATTTATGGGGGTGCATCAGCCCTCTAGCCCCCCCCCAGGCAACGTGCCTGTCCAGGTGTGTTCTCAACTAATGCATTAGGACGAATTTACACAATTCACCCGAAAAACGACAATTGCTTCTACCTTCAGTTGCTATTGATTAATGTACGCGGTTAAAATTCATTTCAGTCATTGCGTACTGTGAATGGTACGGTGTGTGCAACTTTTTGAGAATCATGCCAGCAATTACAATTGGTAGAACATGATAATCACTGGAATCAAACGATGGACGATGCAATAGCTACTTCGAATGCCACTGAAGTTCGCACACTTTTCGCGATGATCAGCCTTCAAATCCGGGTCAATAATAGGATATGGCCAAAAATTACATTGCCGAAGACACTTTACATCGCATACGCTAAGAATTGGAAATGGGCCAATACCGGTTGATACTTTCGGTGGTTTGAGATCAATTCCATATGCCGTTTACCAATTCACGAAAGATGAACTCATCACTAACATTTATACGAACATTGGCCAAATTATTGTAAGTACGATTCCTTGAATGCACGAGCAATGTTAGCTGCTCTTGACTTAAACTGCAAGATTCAAAGTCAAATTCCGGGAGACTTGCGGGCATACAAATCGATCGATCGTCTTGACAATGAAGATGACACCATGAATTATCCCGTGTAATTTCTAAATTCTTTGGAGAGGCTTGGTATGCTACCGCATCATTTGCGTCTCAAAGTTGAATCTGTCGTTATGATGTTTCGCAATCTGATTACGTCGCACCTATCAAATATAAGAAGCAGAATGCTATGGTTTTTTTTTGAGTGAAAATTGAATTTGAGATGACGATCAACAGGATAGTCGTATAGTGGGTGGTATAAATTTGGAAATGCTATGTTTTTCACACAGCCAGATATACGTGGCGTGCTGACGAGTTTGGAAACCCATCTTCTCTGTACATTTACGCACCGGAACAGAAACCAAAAATGTTGTTTATCAAGCTGCGTTATACTGAAAACATATTTAGAAAAATCGCAAATAAATGATTATCAACACAATATGAATTTTTGCCTTTTCATTTCAAAACACATAATTTCACGCAGGACAACGGCTACGGGGTCAGCTAGTATGCATACATATGTAACTGATAAGGGTGACGAGAGTATTTGATATCCGCATGACTGTCTGTCTGTCTTGAAACTTGGTAGGCAAGTTTCCTTGCACCATAAGAAGTTTTGTATTGTAGCTTGTAGATGTACGCCCACAAAACGACATTAATTGAAAATGTATAAAATACCATAAGCAAGTTGTAAATTAATACAGAGCTCAAATTTGGCACAACGTAGCATATCAAAGAGCGGCACCTTTGATTAGGAGGTATTTAAAAAGTGGTCGTGGTCTCACCCCTAATAAGTATACTATGTATATCTCCCAAACCAATATATCTACATTACCTAAATTAACACAGCACACATTTTCTAACCCTTCACACTACAAGGTGCTTTCCAAAGTATACAGAACTTAAAAAAAAAAAACAGAACAAATGGTTTTTTCGGCAAAATCAATTTATTTTATTCAAAATAATCTCCTTCTACTTCAATACAGCTTTTTGCACGATCAAAAAGCATGTCGAACGAGTATTTTAGCTCGTTGGCCGGTATGGCCGCCAGTATGCCGGTGCAAGCCTATTGAATGGCCTCTAGGTCTGCATAACGCTTTCCTTTCATAGGCAAAGGCATTTTTCCGAAAAGGAAGAAGTCGTGCGGTGCCATATCAGCTGAATAATAATTATTGGTTAAAATGTTACTTTTGATCAAATAATCGTCCTTCGAATGTTGGATTCTTGGATGGTTTTTGGTCGTCAGTCAATTTGTGCGGAACAAACTGTGCACACATCTATCGTTAGCGCAAATATTCGGTCAAAATGCGATAAATCGATGTTTTAGAGATGTTCAATTCCATTTGAATGAATTTCAATGTTGAATTGGCTGATTTTTTAATGAACTCACGCACAGTTTCGATGGAACTTCCGGTGATCACGGATTTTGATTGGCCCACATATTGAACTTCATTTATGTCCTCACAACCACTTTGAAAACGCTGAAATCACTCGTGCACTCTCCTAGGGGATAGGCAATCATCGCCATAAACTTGTTTCATCAATTGAAACGTTTCGGTTAAAGTTCTACCAATTTTGAAACAAAATTTAATGTTGACCCTTTGTTCGAAGCTCATTTTCGCACCGATAACACAAACATATTGACAATTAAAACCAATCGATGAAATGTCATGAAATTCTCACTGGAAAATCGATAAAGATAGCAGATTTCAACGCACTAGTCGACATATAGATGACGCCACCAGGGGGCACTAGATTCAAAAAGTCCTGTTTACTTTCGAAAACCACTCGTGTAGTGTGAAAATAGGCGAAATCGGATGATAACCCTAACCACTCCCCAAATAACGGTTTTTTTTAAATACTACTACAAGTGTGACACCAGAGACATTAATTAAATACTCGTACACCAGAGACAAAAAATTTTACACCGAAGATAGTACGGAAATGTTTCATGGAAGCCGGGATCAAAGTTATGTGTGGCATCATCGAAATTTTGGTGAAAATTCTTATCTCAGGAATTTGGGAAGTACTCGATATCAACCGAATTCGGTACGTATTATGCTTCTGATATTCATATACCACAGTGCAGAAAATGACGAAATTGGACCACAATTACGCCTACTTCCTACATAACATAATTTGTAATTTCATCCGATTTTTTCACATTCCAGAATGCAACGAAATAAAAATCAAATCTGAGTGTCAAAAAAGCGAAATTTTTTAGTAACATTGTATATTTGTGCTTAAAATTGAGAATATTGGGTGAAAACGTGACCTCACCCCTCCATAACCAATATTAGAATTTTCGAACATCCGGTTGAATTTATTCCATTTGATTGGATGGTATGTGATGTACCTTAATGAAACCCAAAGCGCATTTAAATAGTATGCGGTAGTGGTTAAAGTTAGTAAAATCGATTGTGGACAATTACACTGACCCGCATCATTTTCCTTGTTCAAGTTCTGATTTTTTTCCACTAATTTGGTAGTGCTGATCACGCAATTATACCTCATTTTATCGTATCACATCAGGTTTTTTTTGTTTTTGTTCGAGATTTAAATTCTTTAGAATGCAGTCCTACGCATAATTAGTAAAAATCTGATGTGATAGGGCAATATGTAGGTGCTTTCGTGTTTAAAATAGTAAAAATTGGTGACATTTCTGTCTCAAATACAAACAACGTTCAAAAAATTTTCATTTTTCGGCCGGTGTAATACCTTGAACAGGTTATATTAAGAGTGTCAAGAAGTTTTTAACACCTAGAAGGAAGCGTTGGAGACCCTATAAAGTATATATATAAATGATCAGTATGTTAAACTGAGATCATTCAGCCATGTCCGTTTATCTGTCCGTCTATCTGTCCGTCTGTCTATCCGCCCGTCTTTCTGTCTGTTTGTACGTATGTATATACATATACGAACTAGTCCCTCAGTTTTTAAAATATCGTTTTGAAATTTTGCAGACGCCATTTTCTCTTCAAGAAGCATCTCATTTGTCGGTAGTGCCGATATCGGACCACTACAACATATAGCTAAGGAAAACTTTCACATCTGACAAGATATATTCACAAAATTTAGTATAGATTATTTCCTAAAGCAACAATGTAATCTTCGAAAAATTGTTCAGATCGGTTAACTATAGCATATAACTGCCATACAAAGTGAATGATCGGAATCAAATGCTTGCATAGGAAACTTTCTCATTTGACTATATATCTTCACGAAATTTGGTATGAGCTTTTGTTGTCAGATCGGCTCTCTATAGCATATAGCCGAACGATCGGAATCAAGTGCTTGTTTGGAAAACTTTCTCACTTGACGTGGTATCTTCACGAAATTTGACATGGATTACTGCTTAAAGTTAGTAATATAATCTCCGAAAAATTTCTTCAGATCGGATTTCTATAGCATACAAGTATATCTTCCATACAAACTGAACACATAATTACTTAAAGAAATGCACCTGTAAAGGGTATATTAGCTTCGGTGCTGCCGAAGTTAACGTTTTTTTCTAGTTTAATATAAATTTCGTCTTGATTAGGCTGAACCTTAAGTTGAATTCCTCCGCTATATTTCCCAATATTATCAACACTTGAAGCTATTTAACCGGCTGAGATCCTCGAGAGTTGCAAAAGTATAAAACGTTCGGTTACACCCCAGCATGGACTTTCCTTATTTGCTTACTATTTAAAATTATTCTGGTCCAGAAGCCCGAATTTCATAGTCAATGTGTTTAATTTTAAAATCAAAATATTTCTTTTGCTATGTTGCTTATTTTTTACAAAAAATACATTTTCAAATATCCGCCCCTTCACTTATCTTACAATGCATATTTATTACTGCAACACCCATTGCGCAAAAGTGCATAATTCAGTCATATCCGTTTCAATTTTAAACCTATGCAATTTTTCTCTAATTTAGCTAATCTTGAAAATCGTGCATTTTTAACTCTGCATTTACACAATGCCATTAGTGCCCTCTACCGCATTTCTTTTTCTCCACGCACACACACATGCGAGTAGCAGTGTTTCCGCACACGCCATCGTCCATCAAACGAACCTAATTATAAATTCAATTATTGCATGTGCATTTACCCAGTCCACTGCCGTCCCATTCGGTATGCGCCGCCATTTGGCCTACAGAGTATTTGCCTAACCTTTTGTTGCAATAAATTATAAAATTCTATCGCAAAATGTAAATAACAAGACATTGTGGCACGCGACTGATTTATTTGTGTTTGTAATGCATTCTGATATTGCAGAAGTGGCAAAGACCGACCGTGGAACAACGCCATCAACAGAAGGCAAAGAAACGTTTGGAAAATTGTAGTTTGGCTGATTGCACTGCTGTATTGACATAAGCAAATGAAGCCAAAGCGATTGTGTGAAAATGTGTGTGTGCGCTCTAACTTATGGTACACATTGTTGGAAGGTTTAAAACTATCGAAGTGTTTGTATGTACACGTGTTCCCAAATATACTTACATGTAGAAGTTTCAGAGTTTAGTGTTTACACTGGGAAGATTAGATATATATTTTAAGGGGTCAACTCTATATCCTCTTCCTGAATTTATAACATTGCGAAATTTTGCACTTACTCAATATTGGCAAAAAAGTTAATATATTCTCAAAACTAGTATAACCAAATAGAGATAAAAAATTAAGTATATATTCCATCTCATTAAACCGCTTATACATGACCCTTACAGGTATTGTTATTAAGAACTTTGACATGATGCGGAGAGAAATTTCGAATTGAAGACAACTTGTAATTTAGGTCCAATTTAGCGTATTTATATATGTAGGACTAATGGTATAGGAGCATCTGTTTACATTAAAAAAAACTCTCATTTCCGATTTTTTATTTCTCAGAGTCCGTTCTATAGTTTACAGCTTGCAAAATACAAGCTAATTTGTAAAGTTTCTTAGTGAGCAACGGTAAAAGTTCCTGATTTCAGACAGAACATCCTGTGTTGTCGAGAAATGCGACTAAGGTTTTTAAAAATATCGAATCGACATTAAGGTTAGTTAATTAAGCTTCAAGAACTAGACGCTCATTGGAGAGTTTGTACAAAAACCGAAAAACTTTTAGCCCCAGATAAATTCTTCGCAAATTGGCGGAATTATAAAAAAATATCGAATTGGATGTTAATATCTCCGTCGCTGAATTAAAAAAAATGCAGTTCAAAAAAACTTCATAATAATAGACGAGCGTGCGGTCCAAGATCCTAGTATTGACTCGGACCACCATCTTGTTGCAGCCGCCTCTGTGCACAAAAACTCACACCAATAAACACCAGGAAGGTTCGACGTCGAGAATCTTCCATTACAACAGGCTATGCTCGAAAACTCTATGAAAAGATGCGGCGACTAACAGAAGGTTTCAAGATAAGAGCATGCTCTTATAGAACCCCCAGAGGTGATCTAGCCACCGATGCCCGAAGTATACGTAGATTATGGAGGGAACATTTCTCCAACCTCTTGAATGGCAGTGAAAGCTCAACACCAGAAGATGGTGAACCCGATTCCCCAATCGACATTACTATATGGCGGACGTTCCATTCCCGGGTCATGAAGAAGTTCGAATAGCAATTACCCGTTTGAAAACAACAAATCGGAAGGAGCCGATGATTTGTCGGCCGAACTATTCAAATATAGGGTGATTTTTTAAGAGCTTGATAACTTTTTTTAAAAAAAGAACGCATAAAATTTGCAAAATCTCATCGGTTCTTTATTTGAAACGTTAGATTGGTTCATGACATTTACTTTTTGAAGATAATTTCATTTAAATGTTGACCGCGGCTGCGTCTTAGGTGGTCCATTCGGAAAGTCCAATTTTGGGCAACTTTTTCGAGCATTTCGGCCGGAATAGCCCGAATTTCTTCGGAAATGTTGTCTTCCAAAGCTGGAATAGTTGCTGGCTTATTTCTGTAGACTTTAGACTTGACGTAGCCCCACAAAAAATAGTCTAAAGGCGTTAAATCGCATGATCTTGGTGGCCAACTTACGGGTCCATTTCTTGAGATGAATTGTTGTCCGAAGTTTTCCCTCAAAATGGCCATAGAATCGCGAGCTGTGTGGCATGTAGCGCCATCTTGTTGAAACCACATGTCAACCAAGTTCAGTTCTTCCATTTTTGGCAACAAAAAGTTTGTTAGCATCGAACGATAGCGATCGCCATTCACCGTAACGTTGCGTCCAACAGCATCTTTGAAAAAATACGGTCCAATGATTCCACCAGCGTACAAACCACACCAAACAGTGCATTTTTCGGGATGCATGGGCAGTTCTTGAACGGCTTCTGGTTGCTCTTCACCCCAAATGCGGCAATTTTGCTTATTTACGTAGCCATTCAACCAGAAATGAGCCTCATCGCTGAACAAAATTAAAGCGCGAAACACATTTCGAACCGAACACTGATTTTGGTAATAAAATTCAATGATTTGCAAGCGTTGCTCGTTAGTAAGTCTATTCATGATGAAATGTCAAAGCATACTGAGCATCTTTCTCTTTGACACCATGTCTGAAATCCCACGTGATCTGTCAAATACTAATGCATGAAAATCCTAACCTCAAAAAAATCACCCGTTACAACGGCAAAGAGCTAATAAGGAACATGCATCAGCTTCTTTGTAAAATATGGTCGGACGAAATTATGCCTAACGTTTGGAATTTAAGTGTTCTCTGTCCAATTCACAAAAAGGTATACCCCACAATCTGCGCCAACTACCGTAGAATATGCCTCCTCAACATCACATATAAGGTTCTATGGAGCGTATTGTGTGAAAGATTAAAACCCACGGTCAACAAACTGGTTTGACGTTATCAGTGTGGCTTCAGACATGAAAATCACGAACTGACCAGATACTCACCTTGACACACACCACCTCTTCGTTAATTTCAAAACTGATTTTGACAGCACGAAAAGGAGCTGCCTTTACTCTGCTATGTTAGAATTTTGTTTCCAGCTGTATAAGCTGACGTTGGGTAACATCAAAAACTACATCAAGACCGCGAAGGACCTCTCCGAGTTGAAACAAAACAAGGTTTCAAACCATGCTACACCCTATCGTGAGACTTCCTTAATCTACTACTAGAGAGAATAATTCGAGTTGCAGAACTAAATAGAGAAGGTACCATCGTCTATAAGTATGTACAGCTACAGGCTCTTAAAATGAAATAGCCCGAACTCATCGATTTTGCAATGGATTTATTGGGGAAATTTATTTTTCACGAACTGAGTAATATATGTATTTAGGACCTTAATGTGTAATTTTAGCTAAAAAAAACGTTTTCTAAGAAACCGTAGACTGGCCTAACTTCTTACAGGAAAGATCTTGACAAAAAGTAAGTTTCATATGCTCAAGAAACGTATTAATAATAATTTACCTGAGCTTTGAGAACAAGAAAAGAAATTTCAACAATAATTCACGCACCTTTCCATCCATACAGTAAATACAAGGTGCGTTTCAAAGTAAACAGGACTTAAAAAAAAAACAGAACAAATGTTTTTTTTTGGCAAAATCAATTTATTTTATGCAAAATAGTCTCCTTCTGCTTCATTACTCCTTTTTGCACGGCCCAAAAGCATGTCGAACGTGCGTTCTACTCAGACTGTATAATACTTTAATTTTTATCTTGAAGTACTTAGTATAGACTAAGTACTTTCAGAATTTTCAAGTACAAGTACCAGTAATTGAAAAATACTTGAAATTTTAACAAATATTTGAAAATACTTGAAAAGAATTGAAAAATGTACTTGAATCTATTTTCAATTCTTTTCAAGTACTTTCAATTACTTACAATTTTGAAACCAATATCTAAAAGAAATAACACAAATAAATGACATTTTTATATTTCTTATATATTGTTCATTATTTTTATTTAACAATATGCAATTCATTGTTCAAATTTAAAAATAAATATTGAATAAGCACTTCAAATTAAACACAAATGAATTATTCGGTTTCATTTACAACAAAAATAAACAATAATTTAACATAAAAAAATATATAAAGTAACAGTAATTCACCAAAAAACAAAATTATGAATTAACAATAATTCAACAAAAAACAAAAAACAAAATTATAAATTAACAATAATTCAACAAAAAACACTCATAACCACTTGGAATTTGCTTTCATTAGAACAAACTTTTCAAAAGAAAAGTCTGTCAATGAACCTCTCCTTGGGCTATTTATTATCCCCGCAAATGAAAAAAGACGTTCAACAGGTGCCGATGATGGCAGTGGGGTATTGAATTTCACAAATGCCTCCTTCAGCAATGGATATCGGTCCCAGGTACTATCAGTCATCGATTGGTCATTTAAATAACTGTAGTATTGGTTTGCTATCGCAGCTCTCACATCAACACTTTGTGGAGCTGACGCGGTGGCATTTGTGTCTTGACCATTACCTAAAACAATAAAGACATGTGTAAAAACCCAGAAGAAAAGTAAATAGATACATTCTTACCGGCACGTTTGAAGTCATACTTCGATCTTTGCCTTGGAGGACAACCCAACCTTTTAGAAATCGCTTCTAAAGCATGGTTGTTTTTTGTTAGGGCCTCCCTAATGCTTTTAATCACCCTGTTGTTGATTCTTTCTTCCGTCAAATCCGGAAGTGTGTCCTGCAACGCCTCGACCCAGTCGGTCTTCACATCTGGAGTCAATACAGCTGCAGCTATTGCAATATCTGCTGACGGGGCCAAAGTAAAATATGGTTCAAATCTTTTCCTCAGCTTTTGATCCAACATCATCGCAACAGAGTTGAGATTTGGTATATCTTCAGATATACTTAATTTCATCAACTTATTACTCAGAGTCAAAAGACTGGGTAATAAACAACCATATTTAACATTAACCTCCTCCTGTAGGTCATCCAGAATATTTGCAATTGGCTCCAGCAGCAGCGTATATTGTTCCAGATAAGTGAAGTAAATTTTGCCAAGTCAAAACATGTAACCAACTTCTTCCAGGTCCGAATAAAATTTTGGTCCAAGTATCACAGGAAGAACAGTTGATAGGCGAGTTTTTTTGGACGTTGTTGGTGTTTCTAACGTCAGTCTCTACTTCCTGGACGGCCTTTCTGTCGAATAGGTTGGGTCGGCCATTTCATCATCAGCAGAAAGAATGTTCGCGATGAGTATTCGATTTTACTTTCGTTTTCACAAAAACACGTTTGTTATTGTTTTGTTGTCAAAATTTAATGTTAACAATCACATGTCAAAATTACCACTCTGACATTTACATGCTGGTATAAACATATAGCGCGATTCTGTAACCAGTCTTTAGTCTCTATTTGAGACATTGTGAGGTAAAGTCTCAAGTTGAGACTAGTTACTAAACAGTCTCTAGCGTTACTCTTAAAATATTGACTAAAATTTGAGACCTGATAGTTAGCAGGTCACAAATTAAAAAGAACTCTTGCTGCCATTTTGAATATACTGAATAGAGATCATCATATAAATTAATCGATTATCGTTTTTTTATATTTTGTAAGCAACTTAAACACGAAAAGGTAAAAAATAAATCAATTTTACATAAATTTCATAAATATTATGAAACAAAGTCAACATATATTTTTATTTTTATTGATAATTATATTTTTTGAAGGTACTTGAAAATAATTGAAAAATAGATTCAAGTACATTTTTCAATTCTTTTCAAATACTTTCAAGTATTTGTTAAAATTTCAAGTATTTTTCCATTACTTGTACTTGACAATTTTGGGAATGCCAGTACCAGTACCAGTACAATTCCTTTAAAATGTACTTGTTAGAAGTCGTACTGGTACTTGATATTACCCAGGTCTGGTTCTACTTCGTTGGCCGGTATGACCGACAGCATACCGGTGCAAGCCTTTTGAATGGCTTCTACGTCTACACAACGCTTTCTTTTCATGGGCAAATGCATTTTTCCGAAAAGAAAGAAGTCGCGCTGGTGAATATGGGGAGTAGTTAATAGTTAAAATGTGATTTTTGGCCAAATAATCGGTCACAAACGTTGATCGATGAGACGGCGCATTATCGTGCAACAAATCATCATATTGGAAACACTACGTTTCGTCACCAGTCACGATATTGTAAAGGAAGTTTGTCCTTTTTGACCTCTTCAATGATGTCCTTCGAATGTTGGATTCTTATCAATTTTTGGTCGTCAGTCAATTTGTGCGGAACAAACCGTGCACAACCTTTCGTAAACCCAAATGTTCGGTCAAAATGCGATTAATCCATGTTTTGGAGATGTTCAATTCCATTTCCATGGATTTCACGCACACTTTCAATGGAGTTTCCGTGATCACGGATTTTCACGACCGCTTTGAAAACTTTGAAATCACTCGTGTACTCTGTTATGGGATAGGCAATCATTGCCAAAACTTGTTTCATCAATTGAAACGTTTTGGTAAAAGTTTTACCAATTTTAAAACAAAATTTAATGTTGGCTCTTTGTTCGAAGCTCATTTTTGCACGAATAACACTGACACTTAAAACGCAATAACTTCACTACCAATCGATGAAAGTTTGAAAATTTTACCATATCGCTACTTCATATCATTTGTTTGCTTTCTTTGAAACCATGCGAATGGCATATAAAGGGTGATTTTTTAAGAGCTTGATAACTTTAAAAAAAAAAAAAAACGCATAAAATTTGCAAAATCTCATCGGTTCTTTATTTGAAACGTTAGATTGGTTCATGACATTTACTTTTTGAAGATAATTTCATTTAAATGTTGACCGCGGCTGCGTCTTAGGTGGTCCATTCGGAAAGTCCAATTTTGGGCAACTTTTTCGAGCATTTCGGCCGGAATAGCCCGAATTTCTTCGGAAATGTTGTCTTCCAAAGCTGGAATAGTTGCTGGCTTATTTCTGTAGACTTTAGACTTGACGTAGCCCCACAAAAAATAGTCTAATGGTGTTAAATCGCATGATCTTGGTGGCCAACTTACGGGTCCATTTCTTGAGATGAATTGTTGTCCGAAGTTTTCCCTCAAAATGGCCATAGAATCGCGAGCTGTGTGGCATGTAGCGCCATCTTGTTGAAACCACATGTCAACCAAGTTCAGTTCTTCCATTTTTGGCAACAAAAAGTTTGTTAGCATCGAACGATAGCGATCGCCATTCACCGTAACGTTGCGTCCAACAGCATCTTTGAAAAAATACGGTCCAATGATTCCACCAGCGTACAAACCACACCAAACAGTGCATTTTTCGGGATGCATGGGCAGTTCTTGAACGGCTTCTGGTTGCTCTTCACCCCAAATGCGGCAATTTTGCTTATTTACGTAGCCATTCAACCAGAAATGAGCCTCATCGCTGAACAAAATTTGTCGATAAAAAAGCGGATTTTCTGCCAACTGATTTTGGTAATAAAATTCAATGATTTGCAAGCGTTGCTCGTTAGTAAGTCTATTCATGATGAAATGTCAAAGCATACTGAGCATCTTTCTCTTTGACACCATGTCTGAAATCCCACGTGATCTGTCAAATACTAATGCATGAAAATCCTAACCTCAAAAAAATCACCCGTTACATACATAAAAATAAAACCGAAACGAAGGTAAGGAGTAATTTGTTAGCATTACTACGAAGTCAGCCAAGGAATAATAAAATAATTCGCATAATGAAAGCATTCGCATTGCTGGAACCAGGCAACCATCCTTAACAAAGCTAAGCCTAACAGTCCCAGATCTAATACATATGAGGTGCCACTAGAATTAAATCCATGTAATTCATAAAGTAAAGTTTCAAAAGACGCGTGTATAAATTCGACTGCGCGCGAGCTCAGTTTTGACCAAAAAAACAACAACGAGTTGATGATTCGGAGTAGCATTTGGGCATGTAACACGGCTGCATCATTTTACTCCGAATTCCAATCGAGCCAACTAAAAAGCTTGAAAAAACGCATCAATAGGCTGGCAACGTTATGGCGTCTTTATTTTGGGATGCCTATGGAAAAATTTGTATTCACGACCTCGAGAAGGGAAGGACCGTCAACAGCGACTAATACTAGTGTTATTGGACCATTTGAAGAGAGAAATTTCCTAAAATGGCTATATTTGAAGAAAAAGAAAATGCTGTGGGTTTCGAATTACTTTCGCATCCATCGTATTCTCCAAATCAGACCCCTAGCGACTATATCCTGCTTTTGGATCTCTAAAGAATGTTAACTGTGAAATTTTCGGCGAATGAAGAGTTGATCGCCGAAACTGAGGCCTAATTTAGGGAAACGATACTTGACGAAAAGTTGAAGGGTCGCAATAATCCGGTGTATCACCGTTGAAAGGAACTATGTATGTATGTATGTTCAATAAAAAAAAAAACTTATTTAGTCAAGAAAACGTGTTTTACTGTGTTAGGCCGGGGACTTTTCAGCTGACCTTAAGTGGTAGTGTGGGACTTCCAATACGTATACATGTACATAAATAAAATGCACTGTGCTTTGTGCATTGGGCTTTTACTGCAGTAAAACAAAGATCTAAACGGAGCGAGCACCAGCTTAAAGTAAAGTTTCAACGCTTGAGGTCATGTCGAAACGCTGCCTTTTGATCGCATTAATTAGCATAAGTCTATGTTGTTTTAAAGCCGGAAATTGGACGCTGCAACTAATCGGAGCAAATCTCTTCATCAGTCTCTGCTAAGCATACAAGCATTGTTATTAATACTGCTAATCACACTTAGCCGCTTCGATTTACACTCGTTCGTAACTCATATAACTAATTTAATTAATAAAGTTTCTGCTCAACAATGCCCCAAAGACGCATTTAACGAGCACTTAAATGAAATTAATTGCTTACATGGACATTGTCGAGCTACAGTAACGAGCAGATAACAACAACAGCGCCGCTGAACCCATCAACATTGTTGGCAGTAAAGGTTGAAACTGGTGGAAGAAAGCTAAGGTGTCTTAGCTGGAACCACCTCCAGGTTAACGCACAGAAGACCCTTCAATATGTAAACAGTCGTTGTTGTAGTAGTTGTCATTACTTTTTGTTAAAGCGTATGGAAGGCAAGTAATTTGTGGAGTGAGAGGAAAACACACAGCAAGTGTCAAAGCGCTGATGAAGGCGACAGGTCCGGCTTGTGAAATAAAAGAAAAAACCAAAAGAAAAGTTGCGGCGAGTTGAAGCTAGAGCACCACATACACTCTTACATGCCCTAGTATATAACATTGAGGACTTACTTCTGCCATCCAGTGAAAACAAATAAAAGCCTGACATACGCCCTGGTGACAATAAATGTCAAAGGACTTGGTGAAATCATTGGTGGCCTGGTGGCGCAAACAGCAAAAGAGCAATGTTATATTGAAAAGCAGTGGCGCAATCGCCATGTGACAATAAAAAATGCGCTTTAATTGCGCAAACTTTTGCACAGCGCGTCCGCTCACACACGCCACGCACAAAAATTCCCAGCGACGGGGGTTGCCATCCTGAAAGCTTGCGTTTATTGGTCAGTCGCTTTATGTGTCGCCTTTGCAGCTGGGATGAGACACCTTGAGAAGTTTTTTTTGCCATTTTTCCTTCTCTACATGCCTGAAATTACATTCGCGCTTGTGCTCACACTTTTTTGCGCTTATCTGCTTTCTGTTTTCGGAAATCTATTTTCGTCGTCTACTTGTTTAATGATGCTTAACGCTTTTTTGACATCAACAAAAGCCGTAAATCTTACCCTACTCACGCTTTATGCCGCCTCGCTTTCTTATTGCCACTCACTGATTCCGGCTTTAAATGCCGCCGTCGCCGATGTCGGTGTTGCAACAATGAAAGGCTTATAACACTTTTAATAGCATACCTTTTGGGGCGCCTGTGTGCGTGTTTGTCGAAAAAATTGTGGCGTACTGCCAACGCTCAGATTTTATTGCCTTCATCCTGGCGCTGATACTAAGTAACTGAAAAGTAAAGTGTTGCAAGAAATAATTTTGGGGCAATTAAATGTTAATTACCTTGTTAAATTACGACTGATAAAAAGAAATTGCCAATTATTCAGACAGTGGCAAATAATAATGTAAAATAAATATGAGAATAATTTTGTATGCCGTAGAACAAGAGGGCACACAAATTTTAGTCATTTACTTTGGATTTCATGTATGTAAATAAACTGAATTAACACCTAAACTTGGGCTTGAAGATTAATCTAACCGAGTTTAGAGAGATAAAGAGATAATTGTTTAAATGAAACTCTTTAAAGAATAAGTGAAATGAGAACTTGAGAGCTCAGATAGATCGTTAAAGAAAATGTAATGCAATAAATTAAAGAAACATTCTTTCTAGAAATTGCTTATGAAGAGAAATTAGGAAGTAGAGGAACATTGATTGAGTGTGCTTGAAAAAGGATACAGGGGTCTTGTGAGGCGCTCCGGTATAAACCAAACCAACGGCCAAACTTGCATAGAAATTATAAATAAACTTTTCCGACGATTTGTTGATAACGTCCAAGAAACTGTTTGACTTATTCTACAATTTCAATGGAACTAATGACGTCATTTACGGAGAAGAAGTTTACAAAATTGTCGATTTTTTAGAAATATCCAGTACCCGTTTATAAGCTACCACAGCACTGACCTTATACCGTGTACATCTGTCAATCAGAGAAGTATCTTTGTAAAACTCAGAAAGTATTTTTCTCGGTTACTCACGATTACAAAAATTTATAAAATTGGGTTAACACTAACACCAACCACCATCTAACATTTACCCTTCTCGGTCCTCTAGCTCAGCCTACGGGGCATATTTCAAATGTCTGTAAATGTGTATTTAAAAATGTTAGCATTTACGCAGCTAGCTGTACAAATCATTTGTATCAAATACCAAGATTTTTTTTTTATTTTATTTTGGCAATACTGTGAAAAAAGTACTATAAGTGTGGCCAGCTGAGTGAAAAAACGGTTTTGTAAGGTGCGTTTGCAAATATATTTAAATTTTAAAAACAGTGAACCGTAGAAACTTGAAGGTACTTATGTACATATATGTATGTTATATTGTTACAATATTATTAATAAATTAGTGTAAAACTTTTGACAAAAAGTTTATTATAATACAGTGAATCCTTACATCTTTTCAAACTTCCCTCCCGCTGGACATTTGTAACGTGTTAGTACAATGGCAAGTAAAATTTCAGTGCAGCAGATTTTAGACCTGCTCGTGATTAGTAATATTGAAGATATGTCCGATGATGACGAGGACGAGGAGGAGGAAGAAGAATATGATAACGTCTTAGAAGAACAAACAGTGACAGTAATATTAGAGGAAGAAGAATTTGTCATACCCAAAGCTCTACCGCAAGCACAGGTTAGACGCTTAAAATGAGCATTTCGACGATAACTTTTGGAGCTTGGTTTCAGAAAAGAGCAATATAAACGTCAAACAAAAGTTCGAGCTATTATACAAATCCCCAAAGGTAGACTCTTAAGTTGAGTAATAACATGCATTTTGTTGACAATTTGTCTGTTACCGACGAGAAAAAAAAGATAAGCTTTGGAGAGTTGTTGTACAGAAACTAGTTGCAGATCTTGTTGAAGGTAGTGAGGTTCTTATTGACCTCTACTTTACATCCATAAATATCCTGGAGCATTTGTTAGATTAAGTTTTATTTGCGAGAGATACGATTCAACTGAACATAGAAGAATTTGTTCGAGAGGATGACAAAATATGTGTAGTCAAGTGGATGTATGCCGTTCCGTATTAATAGCCTTAACATCGGCTGAATCCCGTCCTCTCCAATCCGCTAGGCGATGGGATAAAGTGCGTAAAATATATATTACTGTTGATTGTCCAAATGCGATTACACGCTACAATCAATGCATGGGAGGCATGCAACACATGGGTGATGTACAAAAGATAAATATATATATGTGGGCAAGATCAATTACGTAGACAAGATTAATTATATTTAACATTAATAATGTGGTTTATTAAACAAAACTGTTGATTTGAAGAATACAAAGGAAAAAACGATTTATATAATATTAAAATTAATTCAGCTCTATCTTGCCGCACGTCGTACACTTCTTACTCGTCTTGCTGATATACTTCTTCTTCTTCTTCTGACTTTTCTGTGATGCCATATCGTTTCATTCCCACATATATTGCATATAAATCTAAATAAAAAATATATTTTAGCTCTTAGGTTGCGCTCAGGACTGACGAGGATATGCATCATTACGTATATCAATATCTTAGAAAAATAAATTCAACCTATAATATCGAAATTATGTTATACTTATACTATATCTGGTGATTGTCGTTAAATGGTCAAGCTTATAAGAATTCCTAAACTTAATTTGCTTTAGCGCTGAATATCATTGAACAGGTTCTAGTATTTATTTAGTTTATGGAGCTTAAATAATACAAACTTTTTTATGCTCTGGTTGATATTTAACCGATAATAACAAATATAATAAATTTAGTTCCTTTGGGTTGAGTGTGTATCACATACATATGTACATATCTCATTTGAATAAATTTGGTTGATTATATTATAAATACATCTGGCATGAAAAATGAGCAACCCTTTCCTAGCACATGAAAATAATTCCACGCTGTGAACTTTTCAAGTTGCAAGAGCTTATAATATGCGTTTAGTTTGTATCTGGTTAGTCATTCTAATATCAAAGTAAGTGCTTATGTGGAAGAATTACACTTCACTTTAGTATAGTTTGATAATGATCAAATTCTGGCTATAATTACGTATCTACAGTTACATCAAGCATCAATGAAGCTAAAGAAATATAGTGAACTGGGCATAAATAATGACCACTTCACATTGGTTTAATATTAGTCGAAATAGGCTCCTACATCACCCTAACCTACAATATCAAATAGGAGGATATTCAACTTTCCAATATGCTTTTTACGATATATATTGATCAATATACATATATACCAGATGCTGATATTGTAAGCTAATATTGAAGATCTTCCTACTTTCGGTGAAGAATATATCGATTAGTAATATTAGACATATTAATGAAATTATATTCACGTATTTTCTTAAGAAGGTTATACACAATTAGAATTTTCAAAAAATCGATTTTTTTATTTTATTTTCTTAATATAAACATAAGTATGTATTTAATAATACACTCTAAAACTAACTTTGGTATCGTTGCGGTTATTGGCGCAGTCTCAGTTCAGAGATGTAGTAGTCCCTGCAAAACGTCTTTTTTGAGAGGTGCTCCCGGAGATTTTCAAATAAATATTTTTACTAATACTAAGTTTTAAGATACATCTAAAAGATACCTTGATCTTTGGATCAATAAATTTAAAAGTTTTCTGAGAAAAAAGTTTGGAAAATTCCTTTTTCTGCCTTCTAACTGTATATAACCCCTTAAGCATAAAGTATAGTAATATAAGTAAACAGGTCAGGCCTTCTCCTAGTACTGTGAAAACTAGTTTTGAGATATTGAATCAAAATTGAATTTCTGCTGCTAAAATAGTCCGGTATTGAAATTATGATATGAAAAGATCATACAATATACATAATATAAAGAATTCTACTAGCATTTGCTTAAAGCTATTTTGAAAATATTGCAACAACGAATTTAATTATCGCTTGCTAATAACTTTGTGTCACAGTACTTTGTATAGGCGATCTGTTTTTTCTTTTATTTTGCCAAAGCATCGCTTTTAATTAAATGCGAAATAACATTTTCAAAGTAGCGCCTATTTCAGCTGCAAATAAAAGTTTTTGCTGTCATTAATTAATTCCATTTTACGATTTTACAACTGTTTCATTTTACATAAATCTGCATATAAGGCAAACTGTTTTTTTTTGCTCATTTTTCGCTGTTCGAGTTTTTTTTGAGTGTACGAACCACAATTAATCACGTTACTTTGAGATTAAAAACATGTGTTATGTGCTGTTTGCTTTAGTAAAGCCTCTGAGCTTTGTCGTCAACCAACTACTAAACAAGAATGCATAAAAATTTAATTATCATTGCACGTACGTAGTTTAGGGTAATAACGGGTGATTTTTTTGAGGTTAGGATTTTCATGCATTAGTATTTGACAGATCACGTGGGATTTCAGACATGGTGTCAAAGAGAAAGATGCTCAGTATGCTTTGACATTTCATCATGAATAGACTTACTAACGAGCAACGCTTGCAAATCATTGAATTTTATTACCAAAATCAGTGTTCGGTTCGAAATGTGTTTCGCGCGCGTGTTTTGTTCAGCGATGAGGCTCATTTCTGGTTGAATGGCTACGTAAATAAGCAAAATTGCCGCATTTGGGGTGAAGAGCAACCAGAAGCCGTTCAAGAACTGCCCATGCATCCCGAAAAATGCACTGTTTGGTGTGGTTTGTACGCTGGTGGAATCATTGGACCGTATTTTTTCAAAGATGCTGTTGGACGCAACGTTACGGTGAATGGCGATCGCTATCGTTCGATGCTAACAAACTTTTTGTTGCCAAAAATGGAAGAACTGAACTTGGTTGACATGTGGTTTCAACAAGATGGCGCTACATGCCACACAGCTCGCGATTCTATGGCCATTTTGAGGGAAAACTTCGGACAACAATTCATCTCAAGAAATGGACCCGTAAGTTGGCCACCAAGATCATGCGATTTAACGCCTTTAGACTATTTTTTGTGGGGCTACGTCAAGTCTAAAGTCTACAGAAATAAGCCAGCAACTATTCCAGCTTTGGAAGACAACATTTCCGAAGAAATTCGGGCTATTCCGGCCGAAATGCTCGAAAAAGTTGCCCAAAATTGGACTTTCCGAATGGACCACCTAAGACGCAGCCGCGGTCAACATTTAAATGAAATTATCTTCAAAAAGTAAATGTCATGAACCAATCTAACGTTTCAAATAAAGAACCGATGAGATTTTGCAAATTTTATGCGTTTTTTTTTTTTTTAAAGTTATCAAGCTCTTAAAAAATCACCCTTTATATCGGTTATTATTTTTTAATATAAACGTTCTTAATTTTTTTGTGAAACGCGGGTACTTGATGAAAGAACTGGAAAATTTCGGGATCTTTATTGGATATTTCAATTTGTTGTCTTTCTACCAAATTCCTTAACAACCAACTACCCATTCTGTGCTTGAAATTAAAGTTGGGCCTCATAGAAATATTTATATCATCCAAAATTTTAGTTCTTTAAGCAAATTATCATGTATAGAAAATATTTGGTGGTATATTTAGGAGAGATAAGCGCTCACTCGCTCTTCGGAAATATTCAAGTATTTAAGAGTCCGAACTTTTCAAACTTTTTATACGCCAAAAGCCATCAAGCACACCTTGTGTCACAGCTTTATGGATTATGTTGATCACATCAAAGTACAGAATCTGTATTTAATATTTCTTGATTAAGGTTATTGAGATAGTTTCTCACAATACTTGTATTTTTTGAAGTAGACTCAACTCAAAATTTTATATATTGAAGAAACTTATTTTTTCGTAAAGCTGACCTATCAAGCGTATCCGCTTGTCTTTTAATTCGCTGAACTATGTCAATGTCGTCGTACAAGTAAAGGGTGATTTTTTAAGAGCTTGATAACTTTAAAAAAAAAAAAACGCATAAAATTTGCAAAATCTCATCGGTTCTTTATTTGAAACGTTAGATTGGTTCATGACATTTACTTTTTGAAGATAATTTCATTTAAATGTTGACCACGGCTGCGTCTTAGGTGGTCCATTCGGAAAGTCCAATTTTGGGCAACTTTTTCGAGCATTTCGGCCGGAATAGCCCGAATTTCTTCGGAAATGTTGTCTTCCAAAGCTGGAATAGTTGCTGGCTTATTTCTGTAGACTTTAGACTTGACGTAGCCCCACAAAAAATAGTCTAAAGGCGTTAAATCGCATGATCTTGGTGGCCAACTTACGGGTCCATTTCTTGAGATGAATTGTTGTCCGAAGTTTTCCCTCAAAATGGCCATAGAATCGCGAGCTGTGTGGCATGTAGCGCCATCTTGTTGAAACCACATGTCAACCAAGTTCAGTTCTTCCATTTTTGGCAACAAAAAGTTTGTTAGCATCGAACGATAGCGATCGCCATTCACCGTAACGTTGCGTCCAACGGCATCTTTGAAAAAATACGGTCCAATGATTCCACCAGCGTACAAACCACACCAAACAGTGCATTTTTCGGGATGCATGGGCAGTTCTTGAACGGCTTCTGGTTGCTCTTCACCCCAAATGCGGCAATTTTGCTTATTTACGTAGCCATTCAACCAGAAATGAGCCTCATCGCTGAACAAAACACGCGCGCGAAACACATTTCGAACCGAACACTGATTTTGGTAATAAAATTCAATGATTTGCAAGCGTTGCTCGTTAGTAAGTCTATTCATGATGAAATGTCAAAGCATACTGAGCATCTTTCTCTTTGATACCATGTCTGAAATCCCACGTGATCTGTCAAATACTAATGCATGAAAATCCTAACCTCAAAAAAATCACCCGTTATATCTCGTACAGCTCATAGTTGGATCGAATGCGATATTCGCCGTGGCCAACGCGCAAAGGACCATAAAACTTTGACAGAACTTTTCTCTCGAAAGCTCGCAACGTCGACTCATCAGTTGTTATCATCGTCGATGCCTCCGCACCATAAAGCAAGTCGGGAATAATGAGTGACTTATAGAGTTTGGTTTTTGTTCGTCGAGAGAGGACTTTACTTCTCAATTGCCTACTTAGTCCGAAGTAGCACCTGTTGGCAAGAGATATCCTGCGTTGGATTTCGAGGCTGACGTTGTTGTTGGTGTTGATGCTGGTTCCTAAATAGACGAAATTATCTACAACTTCGAAGTTATGACTGTCAACAGTGACGTGGGTGCCAAGTCGCGAGTGCGACGACTGTTTGTTTGATGACAGGAGATACTTCGCCTTGCCCTCATTCACCACTAGAACCATTTGCTTCGCTGCCTTATCCATTCTGGAGAAAGCAGAACAAACGACGCGGTTGTTAAGGCCAATGATGTCAATAATCAGCATACGCCAACAACTGTACACTCTTGTAGAAGAAAATTTACCTTCTCGGTCCAGTTCTGCATCTCGAATTATTTTCTCCAGAAGAACGTTGAAGAAGTCACACGAAAGGGAGTCGCCCTGGTTGAAACCTCGTTTCAAAAATTCGCACACAGCTTGTAAAAGAAGGCATGAATGCTCCTCAGCGCACAGTGTCCGCAACAGATTGTACCAAACCAATATTCACAGCCGCGAAGAAAGTTATTCTATCTAAAAGAGGCAAATAAAAAAAATTACAAGCATTTTATAAAGAGCACATATTAAAATCTTAAAATGTTTGGCATAAAGTGCTGTGGACTGATGATTTGTCTTCGTTATTCCCATTGTATGGTTTACGTTTGGTGCTCACCCGAACAAGAACTATTATATGTACAAGTGTACTCCACCCACAGTTAAGTCGGTGGAAAAGGGCTTAATGGTTTGGGGATGTTTATCTGCGAATGGCCCTTGCAATATTGTAATCCTGGAGTCAAAAGTTACTGCTGCAGTTTAGTTAAATATTTTAAAGGAGCACGCCATCCCCGAAGGTCACCGACTAATTGGGCAGGATATCCTTCTTCAACAGGACAACGCGCCCATTCATACTGCAAAAATCATCACAGAACATCTACAAAATGAAAATGTGAGTGTATTGAAATGGCCTCCTCAATGCCCTGACTTGTCACCAATTGAAAAAGCTTGGGCAATCATTAAGAGGCGTATAACTGAGGACAACCCCTAAAACCTGGTTGATTTGAAGAACTGCCTCTATAACATTTGGAATAATTTTCCTCAAAATTATTGTTTGAAGCCTGCCAACTTCATGAAATAACGATTGGGTCAACTAGCAACACGTAATTATGGACATTGTGGAAATTAAACAATTGATAACTTATTTTTTTTTACATGCAATTTACTGTATGAGTGTATGTTTTCCTTTTATAAAAGCAATGAACTTCTCTTTTGTTTTAAAATTACTTTAATTAGATACGCTGAAATATGGTCTCAATAAAAAAAATATTTGGTTTGAAAAATATAAACTTTTAAATTTTATTCACTTCCCTGATTTATATTTCACTTTGATAACTTACTTTTTCTACCTACGGTATAAGGTTTCTTACATACCTCTCAAAACACTCAATACTCTTATCATTGTTACCTCAGCTTGTCTGTTTGCAAATCATGTGACAACATTTTGCACTGATAATTCAAAACGGAGATATCCTTGTTCAAAAATAAGTATACTGTTCAGTTCATAAAATAATAATGAAATTACATCGAATTTGAGTTTTATTTTAGTATACATAAGTCAAAAACGAATAACAAATATTGATTAATTTATTCTTTCTTAACCTCACAACTTAAAGTTGTCAATTTTAGAAGCAACACATATTGTATTTAACAAATTTAAAACTTATCAAAATACGAAGCTTTCCAATCATAAATGAATATGAAACGTTATTGCTTTTCTTCATGACCCAGTTAGGCAAGTGCGTTACGCAGAACATTTTGTTGCTTTTCTGCAATCCATCACTGTCAATTTTTAATAAGCCAGATGTACATTTCCTCGTCATTTCTTTAGAAAACTAGGCGTCAGCGCACTCCCCATAAAAATATGCTTTTAGAAAGGGTGCTTTTTTGGAAGCGTCATTTTTAGAGATATTCATTGTAAATAAACACCGAAATTCAAAGACGTGATTAAAATTTTGGGTTTCTTAGTTTGCAAAATGTATGAAATTTTTTATATGTATGTATATTGGTAGCACTTTTAGCTTATGTATGTTACAAATAAATATATACCCTTTTTTAAATTTTACACACAATATGATATAAGAAGCTTTTATAGGAGCCGGGGTCAAAATTTGACGATGTGCGTGACCCCTGGAGATTGGAGTCATGGGTTCACGCAAGTGAGGAAAGTTCTCTGATCGCCATTCACTTGGGAGTGGCCAGAAACGATTCTTTTAAATATGGCTCTTGCAGCTCACGACTTGCGGTCTTTGACCAAGTATCCTCTGGGTAGCCTAAGAGCATCCGTTTGAACGCGAGCTAAAGTTAGAAGGCGAAATATCCCCTCCACACGGTTGTGCGCTGGGTTTGGGACCCGCCACGCATAAAACGCACCCAATGGAAAGAAACAACAAGCCTCGGATGAGTGACTCCCCTTTTTATGACGACCATGGCAAACGAATTAAGGACTATGATTTGAGGCATGCACAGGGATGTCCGGTCCCTTAATTGAGAAGGTGCCGCTGCCCAGCTGGTTGATATCCTCGTTAGAGTGACATCACTGACATCCCCGCCGTCAAAGAAATGCGATAGACGGGACAAGGACTGAGGCGAATAGATCATTGTGGCATTTACTGCAGTGGCCATATAAAGGAGCGCAAGTTTAGTGTGGGATTCGTGGTGGGAGAGATACTCTGTCGCCCAGTACTGTCATTCACCCCGGTGAATGAACGTCTAGCCGCATTCCGCATCAAAGAGAAGTTCTTCAACATATCTCTAATCTGCGCCCACGCTCCGACGGAAGAGAAGGACAATGTGTCCAAAGATGCCTTCTATGAGCGCTTGGGGCGCACCTATGAGAGCTGTACTGTCGAATAAAGAAGGTATCTTTGGCACTAAAGTCGGTAAATTCAGCCTCCATGATGAAACATCCCCAAATGGGTTGAGGCTGAACGACTTCGCCGGGGTTATCTGTAGTACGAGATTCCAGCATGAGAAAATTCATCAAACCACCTGCGTGTCTCCGGATCGAAAAACCATCAACCAGTTCGATCATGTTGTTACAGACGGAAGACACGTCTCCAGACTTTTAGATGTGCGTGCGCTCCGAGGTCTTAACATTGACTCGGACCACTATCTTTTTGCAGCCAAGATTCGCACCCGCCTCTGTGCAGCAAAAAACGCACGCTAACAAACACAAGGAAGGTTCGACGTCGAGAAGCTGCAATCACAACAGATAGTTGAACGATTTTCTACTCGGCTTGCATTCCTTATCTCTGAGAGAATTCGTCAACAACTCGGTATAAGGGAACTGTGGGACGTCATTTCAAGCTCTGTGGGTCATCATTGGTTTTCGGAAAATGCAAAAGAACATTTGGTACGACGAGAAGTGCCGTGTCGCGGCGGAGAGAAAACTTCGCAACATTATGATCGATCACAACACGTGCGGGATGGGATAGATACCGAGAGTTGAAGAGGGAAGCGAGGTGCATTTGAAGACAGAAAAAGAATGAGGCCGATATGCGTGAGTATGAAGAGCTTGATAAGCTGACCGACAGGGCTAATGCTCGAAAATTCTACGAAAAAATGCGGCGGCTAACTAAAGGTTTCAAGACTGGAGCATACTCTTGTAGAACCCCCAAAGATGATCTAGCCACCGATGCCCAGAGCATACTTAGATTAGGGAGGGAACACTTCTCCAGCCTGCTGAATGGCAGTGAACACATAGCACCAGGAGAAGACGAACCCGATACCCCAATCGATGACGATGGAGCAGACGTTCCATTGCCCGGCCATGACGAAGTTCGAATAGCAGTTGCCCGCCTGAAGAACAACAAAGCGTTAGGGGCCGACGGATTGCCGGCCGAGCTATTCAAACACGGCGGCGAAGACCTGATAAGGAGCATGCATCAGCTTCTTTGCAAAATATGGTCGAATGAGAGCATGCCCAACGATTGGAATTTAAGTGTGCTATGCCCAATCCATAAAAAGGAGACTCCACAATCTGCGTCAACTACCGTGGGATAAGCCTCCTCAACTTCGCGTATAAGGTTCTATCGAGCGTATTGTGTGAAAGATTAAAGCCCCCGTCAACAAACTGATTGGACCTTATCAGTGTGGCAAATCAACAACCGACCAGATATTCAAATTGCGCCAAATCTTGGAAAAGACCCGTGAAAGGTGAATCGCCACCACCTCAACGTCGATTTCAAAGCTGCTTTCGACAGCACGAAAAGGAGCTGCCTTTATGCCGCGATGTCTGAATTTGGTATCCCCGCAAAACTAATAGAGCTGTATAAACTGACGTTGAGCAACACGAAAAGCTCTGTCAGGATCGGGAACGACCTCTTCGAGCCGTTCGATACCAAACGAGGTTTCAGACAAGGTTTCAGACAAGGTTTCAGACAATATGCTATAGCGCATATTCTCCGACAGGGCAGAGGTAAGCATCAATAATAGTTAACTAAAATCTCAACTTACCTTAGAATTAGGTAAACCCCAAAATGATATTGTCTCTCTTTTAAAATTAACTTGTCCTGAAATTTATTAGCGACAATAATTTGACAATCAAATAATCCACCTTTACTATATACCTGGAATATTTACGAAATCTTTGTCAACACGTGCAGAAAACGAATTTCGAATCTTCAAAAGTAGGTTCATCCTACTACCTTGTAATATTAGACGCATACTTAAACCCCCCAAGGCCAACTAATCATGAATTCAAACTGCTGCCAACACATATTTATTGCAATTCGCTTCACAAACGAAAATAAACACAAATTTTTTTATCATATTTATTTTGCTTGTCCCATGTTGTTATTAACCCACGAAAATGCTGGCTGTGCACCTCATAAAATTTCACTAAATACTCAGCAAATTCAGTCGATGATTTTCCATTTACTTGTTGGCGTTTTAATTTTTTCCACCAACTGAACAGTGGTAAATTTATTCATGTTTTCTTTTTCTATTTTTGTTAAGGGAATGGCATAAAATGCATGAAAGGCTGTTGTCGGGATAAAAAAAATCTCTGGCGTTTTGCATAAGTTAGGCAATGAATTTCAATTGAAAATCAATAAAAACCTTGCGTTGTTATTTTTTCCCCGTCGCTACCAAATATTATTTCACCTTTTTGCAGATTTTTGTTGTTGCCCATTTGTTCTGCCTTTCAATTGTTGTTTATTTTTTAAACATTTCAGTTATTCGACTAGATGAAAATGCAAATGACAAACAGCACAGCCAAATATCTGGAAGCCTTTGCGCTAATTTCACGCAATTATTTATGATTACAGCAATGGAATAAAAGAACATTATTCATTTCGCTTAATTTATAATTTCCCTTGAATGAAAAAGAGAACTTTTGAGCAAAAATCATTTTAGAGACTTTCAAAGCCGCTAGATAAAATATACCAAAAATACGATGAAATGTAAATCGATTATAAAGCAGATAATTTTTCTAATAGCACAATTAATTTATGGCAAAAATTTAAAAACTCTTCCGAAGAATTACAGAAAAAAATTATACAAAAGAGAGTTGTGTTGTTCCGTTCTCATTTTCGGAGTGCGAGTGAGTAAGGGTGTTCATGTTCAGAGATCAGGAAAAGTTGGTATGGTTCCGACCTTTGCGTGTTCCCAATGCTCAAAAATCATATAATACTCTCCATGAACACGGTGAAAATTAAAGTATATCCGCACCTACAAGTGCATAACGGTATAAAGGTACAAAGGTTTCAAAGTGGAAATTCAGAATGACAAAATAAATACAGTCGAAATCCTCGAAACTGCAAGAGATACAGCCGATCTTTCTTTCTGATTTGACTTTTGTTCTCTTTACTATCAAATCTGGAAAATGTCTTAAGTAAACCTTACTTAACATGTAGGAATAGGCGCAGTTCGAAAAAGTTATACTTTAAAAGTATAATTTATTTCATTATTTTGGCGTCAAACGGGATTATAAAATATATCTTATGGTCGACCGTAAATAAAGAATCATGTGTTCGTTTGACTCTCATTTAATAACTCTTGAATGTGGTAAAAATCACGGAACAGGACTTTTAGATACATAACACTGGACGTGTAGGCAAGCATATTAGCATTAATCCTGACGCCGCTTTCAAATCATTTCCAAAATCACTCCCCAATTTCATTCTATCACAAGTAGTGACAGAAAGTTGACAAGAATGGGAGACAAATTTAATGAGGCCAGCAGCGTACGCGACATGGACCAACTATTCGCCACTAATAGCCCGGAGAAAAGTGGCACTGAAAATTGTGGTTGACGCGGCAGAGACTGGAGTAATAAAAGCAACGGCTGTCATGACGCGCTACAACTTAAGCGCTCAATGACGTTGACCGAATGCACTTCTCCAAACATTGACTCACACGCCCCCTCATAGCCTTCATTTGCCTAACTAAGTGCATAACCAACTGCCGTAAAATGGGTGAAAAATAACTGCAGCACAGATGAAGGAGATAAAACGATGTCAAGTGAAGGTATTTACATTTTATGCCGGCCAAGTGAGCCTGTGAACAAGAGGGAACAGAGAGGGAGGAGTGGCAAAAGGAATTACCGGGTGGGTGTGGAACAAAATTAACGGGTGGTGCGGGTTGCTACTACACTACCGTTAGCGCGTCTGATCGTGAAAATCAAAATGTAAACAGTGTATGGTGCAGCAGAGGCGACGTTTATGACCGTTAAATTGCTGCAGCGCAAAGTTGAAATCTGCGAGACTTACGCAATGACACGTACGCGCAAGTTTAATAACAACAACAAGATGTCGGCTAAGAGCAGCCTTAAATGACAATGCAACGTGCAGGCAGCAGGCGGCAACAACAACGAGAAATCAGCAACACTTGTCAATATCCGCCAACATTGTTGCAGACTGGCAGTGAGTGTCACCGCGCAACAGCAACAATGAAAGTGCTAGCAAAAGCTGCTGCAGCATAACAATGCCAAATCTTGCCAACAGCAAGAGCAGCAGGCGCCCACATTTCTACCATGCCACCTATCTTACCTACTTTTCCTCGACTACTCCGAATATTGCTCGGGCATTTGTTTAAGTGTGCAACCTTTGCATTGGCTGCTGCAGTTGTTGTTGCTATTGTTGTTGAAGTTTTCGTGTCACTTGGTAAAGGCGCCAGCAGCTCATCATAATCAGTGGCAGTGACAGCAGCAGCGTGCCGGAGTAGTTGCACATTTAGACCGCATCCAAACAACAATGGCCGGCACCACCGAAAACGCCAACAGCCACAACAACAGACCCAGCTGTTGCCTCGAAACTAGCGAAGAAACAAACTAAATGTTTGAACAACAGAGCACAGCTTAGTGCAGAGGGCAGCGCAGCGCAGCAGAATCGAAAAGTTGAGCGAGCATTAGGCACGTCTGCTCAAAAGTAATGAACTAACGGCAAAAAGTCGGAGAATGGAAAAAAATTCCGTTCATACGCCATGAAGTGCTAATTAAGGAAACGTGCCTCAAATGAGTGCGGCTGTGCAAGCGCGCATGTTGCATGCAACATTCAAAAGGCGTTTAATGCCTGTGCGCCTGGGCCGTTCCATTTTAGTGCAAGTATGAGTGTGAATGTGTGCGTGCTAATGTCATTTATGTCATTTATGCACTTTTCATAGCTGGGTGCTTTTCCTTCCACCACAGTGCTAAGCTGTTTGTGTGCCAACGATGTTTTTGTTGTAGCTGTAGTTGCCGTCCGCTTTCTAACGAGGCGTGACATTTGCGATTTGGCTGTGATTGATTGCACGAAAAAATTTGCCGTGTTTAATTGAATTCTCACATTTATTTTGCTATCCACATATAAGTAAAAGTAGGACATATGTAAACACATACATACATACACGTATATCTACATGATATAAAGTGCAATGATTGACTGATTTTAAAAGAAATTATATGAATATTCGCATGTGGATACTTTGTATTGGCGAAACTAAGAGGGAAAAATAAAATAAAAACATTTATTTGAGCCTTCGGCGTTTGTTTGAGGTATTTAAGACTCTAGACTTTGGTATATATGCATTTATTCTTAAAGTTTTATAAATCCGCCAGATCAATTCATAGTCAACTCCGAGCCCTCGAAACAGCGACAGGTTGGTCAATATCGCCAGACCGTCGTTTAGTAATTTGAAGTGTTTCGTTTCCTACATTACGTACTTTTCGATATCATTTAAGTAAGGAGGGATGCTTTCTTAGGTAATTGACGAAGAGTGTAAATTGATACGCTGAGTGTAAGTAACGAAACAGCAGCTGACGAAGAAAACTAATAGAGGCTGCCTCAGACGAATAAATACCATAAATGGTATATGAAATACTGCAGTACAAATTGAGACATTCGAACATTCTACAGAAACAAAGAAACAGTTGAACGATAAACATTGGAATACGAGGAAGTTCGGTGCAAGATGAATGCTGCGCGGTTTACCATGTCAAAACAATCTTCCCCACCATATTTTTCGGAACTGTCGAACATCGACATCAAGGGCGAGCTATTGACGCATTTAAAAATTTAATGAGGAAAACAAAGTGTAAGAACGAAATGTAGAAATTAACAAAATTATGTTGAGTTCTCTTTTGGTAAACGCTTTATATTATGATTTTGAAGCACGATTATTTCCATATCAATCAATTGTTTCAAAAAAAAAAACAAAAAACAGTCGCGTTAATGTCTGTGAAATAATGCTTCTCGATTATCATGTACTGATCTATCTTCTAATCACTCTCCTTTATTAATAAAGACATGTGAACAACCCATTTTCGTTGATCCAAAAGTGAATCTAACATCTTGTAAAACGAACTGGTTAAACGTGAGTATTAATTTGACTACAAAATAAATATAGAAAGAGATATTGGCAAAGCATAAGATATAATGATACAATTATGTAATAACTAACACTGCTGTCTTAGCAACACCAACTAAACGTAATAATTCGAATTTCGATTTCAAAATTTGAAAGAATGTTTACGCTGTATACTATCCGATAATGTAACAAAAAAATCTAATTTGCGAAAATATCACCGCGAGGCGATCTTTTAAACGCGACAAAGAATTCAACACTGAAACGTATATAAACGTGCTAATTGAGTTGACAAATATTGCTGTAGAGATACTCTCTTAGCTCTTCAATCCAATTCTTAGTTTCTTTCTAAAATATTTGAAAAAGTTTTACTATCAAAGATGTTTCCTTTCCTTCACGAAAGTAATATAATACCAGCTCACCGATTCGGGTTTCGTGAAAAACATAGCACGTTAGAGCAATTAAATAGAATTACTAACGAAATAAGAAACCAGACCTGGCTCAGTCATTTAAAAAGGTGTGGCATGGAGGCCTTTTATATAGGATTCAAAGCATTCTACCTTTAAAATTGCTGTAACTGTTTTGGGTCAATTGAAGACGTCAAAAGTGAATCACTAAATATTTTTTTCTCATAGTACTTTGTAGTCAAAACCAGATTGTGTTTTAGAAAGTTTTATTTCCAATCCAAGGCCTGCTAAAGAAAACAATTGAAATTACTGTCTGGTAATGGAATTTTTACAAAACACTATTTATTGTATAAACTTTTAATTATTATATACAATTTTAATCCAATTTACCAAAAGAAATAGGTAGAAAAATTAAATTAACACTCATAAGTGTCTTTTGACATATTTGTTATTTTAATGTAATTTAAAATTAAATTCATCAGCTTTTACAACGCGCTAAAAGTAAAAAAGCGCAATGCTAATATGTAAATGAAAAATAATTCATTAAAAACTTTTATTTTTCCACCATGCAATTCATTGCTTTTCAACGCCTTTTAGCCACATGCCAAACGAAGCCGCACCACTGCCTTTTAAACCGCATGTGAGCGCATAAAAACGCCGCACACAAATATTTTTTCGCTTAATAACCAGCAAACTAGTTAGTTTGAAGTAAGTTGGTGCTTTTGTAGGTTCGCTTTTAATTACCGAACCCGGTGACACCACTTTGACATTTAGTGGCAAACAAAAACTAAATTTAAAGTGCAAAAAATTAACGGCATTACAGCAAGCGGATGATGCGAGCTGTCGGTACTCAGCTGGTTCTCAGTTGGATGTGGAGCTCATCTGTCTGTGGATCCACTCACGTTGCTGGATTGTTGTCTGTCATTTTTCTGACATTAGTTGCGGCAACTTAAAAAGGACTTCAACACAGACACGCATACATATGCACATATAAGTAGACATATTCAGCTCAGCAGCAGCATCACAAAAGTTGGCGAGCAGCTTAGATTAGTCACATACAACGGCACATATTATACAAGTTCTTCATTTCACACATATACATAGAAAAAGAGAAAAAGTAGTGTTTCAGTAGCGTACGTGTGCATAACTAAAACAAAGAAGTAACGTTAACAGTCTGACAGCTCCTTTTGTCACTCACTCTCGTGCCAACAGCTGCAACTTGAAATGAAAATAGAAAAACGTGTACACACACATGCAATAACAGCATTTTGACAGCAACAACGGGACTAGTGAAAACTTACAAAAACTTTTTGCAGCACACAAAAAATGATGAACAACTTTTGAGAATTTTACCCCTTTCCACACTGCTGCTCTTAAAGGTCGCTGGACTGGTGTGTCACTAAAATATTACTATTACAACTGTTAAATACGCTTTTTAAATTCTATTTTCAGTTTAAGGAGACCAGGCGCTGCTAATTTTGGCTGAGAGACACATACATAGTCGTTGAAGCGTTCAAAGTGTCTTCACACTACGAGGTGTGTTCAAAAAGTATCGCGAATCGTAACTGACAGTTTTCTTCGATTGCAGGGGCGTGGTGCATCATGAGTTCTTGCCACAGGGAAGAACGGTCAATAAGGAATATTACCTGCAAGTTATGCGCAATTTTCGCGAAGCAATCCGCCAGAAACGCCCGGATTTGTGGAAGAACAAAAATTGGCTTTTGCACCACGATAACGCCCCTGCTCACACACATCGTTGCTTGTGCGCGACTTTTTGTCCAAAAACAACACACTAATGATGCCGCAGCCACCGTATTCCCGAGATCTAGCCCCCTGTGACTTTTTCTTGTTCCCCAAACTGAAGAGGCCCATGAAAGGATGACGTTACGCTTCTCTTGACGAGTTAAAGACGACATCGAAGAAGGAGCTGAAGAAGATAAAAAAATGAAATTTTGAAGTGCTTCGAAGATTGGAAAAACCGTTGGCACAAGTGTATAATATCTCATGAGGATTACTTTGAAGGGGACAAAATAGATATTCATGAATAAATAAATAATTTTTGAAAAAACACAAAATTCGCGATACTTTTTGAACACACCTCGTATATCGTGTAAAAAAGGGTCTTTCAGTGGCTTTAAATCCGCTATCTTTTTACGGACTAAGCACTGAAAATCGTGCTTAGAATCTTTTATTAGCACTAAACATAACACCGCTTTTGAGACTTTAATGAAAATTGTCAAATTCTAGGTCTTCATTTTTTTGAACTTACTGCATGGCTTTTTCTATAATATACATATGTATAGCTCTTAATTTTTCAATGTATATGTATATTTCTCTTCTTCTTTCCTTTTTCTTGATAATAATATGTACGCTACCGTTGTCTACCCTAAACGATCTTTTGCCGTTGGAATATATATGAAATTTGAAATACATTGAAATATTAAACTTAACACAAAAATAGTAATTAGTAATAGACACAGTAAAGTAGTATACTGTATAGTAATATACCGTATCTGCCAGAAAACCAAACTGAGACTCCTGACTAACAGAGTCACTAAATGAAGATTGTGACAATTTGAGACATGAGACAATCGTCTCAAGCAGAATACCGATATAAATCTCCAAGGCATGGAATGTATTTATAGAAAATTGAAACTAGTAGCAAATATGTTGATGAACAGCTATTTGCGACAAAAACAAGATGCCGATTTAAACAATATATGCTCAATAAACCTGATAAGTTCGGAATCAAGTTATCAAGTTCTGCTTGGTATCATACGTTGAAAGTAAATTTATTGTGAATGGAAATTGTATTTGGGAAAAAATTAGACGAGGCCATCAGCAGTACCACTAAGTGAAATTTTTGTTCTCAAACTCACTGAACCATTCATAAGGTGCGGACGAAATATAATGTTATATTTAACATTTTAACATGTATTTAGCAATTAATCTTTTATTAGGAAGGACTACCTAAGTGGGAATTATTCGGTCGAAAAACCTGCAAAAGAAAAGAAAGACAAAATCAAATAATAATACTCTAACAATTTAAACAAAACAAAAAAGTTCTCTTACTAAGTTCGAAGCACAAATATGTAAAAATTGAAACAGGTAGATGTATACCTGCGACTATTGCTTTTATTATAATAAGACGGATCAAATGGCTGGAAAGTACAGCACAAAATCTAAATCTAATAGATCGCTTGACAAAGTAAGTATTTTTCAACATTGTGGACTTAGCTGTTATAAATACTTGGATTTTATAAAACAAAAGGAGAAAAGATGTCTCGACAAGAATTTTTATTTTCAATTGGCAGAGGAACTTTCCATCAAATACCGCGATATACGTGAACAATAAATAATGGAAGATTCCACTACAAACTTTCTGAAAGACGAAAAACATGCTAAATTGGATATTGCAAAATACATAAAACGATAAACATTTGTTCTAAAGGGTGATTTTTTAAGAGCTTGATAACTTTTTTAAAAAAAAAAACGCATAAAATTTGCAAAATCTCATCGGTTCTTTATTTGAAACGTTAGATTGGTTCATGACATTTACGTTTTGAAGATAATTTCATTTAAATGTTGACCGCGGCTGCGTCTTAGGTGGTCCATTCGGAAAGTCCAATTTTGGGCAACTTTTTCGAGCATTTCGGCCGGAATAGCCCGAATTTCTTCGGAAATGTTGTCTTCCAAAGCTGGAATAGTTGCTGGCTTATTTCTGTAGTCTTTAGACTTGACGTAGCCCCACAAAAAATAGTCTAAAGGCGTTAAATCGCATGATCTTGGTGGCCAACTTACGGGTCCATTTCTTGAGATGAATTGTTGTCCGAAGTTTTCCCTCAAAATGGCCATAGAATCGCGAGCTGTGTGGCATGTAGCGCCATCTTGTTGAAACCACATGTCAACCAAGTTCAGTTCTTCCATTTTTGGCAACAAAAAGTTTGTTAGCATCGAACGATAGCGATCGCCATTCACCGTAACGTTGCGTCCAACAGCATCTTTGAAAAAATACGGTCCAATGATTCCACCAGCGTACAAACCACACCAAACAGTGCATTTTTCGGGATGCATGGGCAGTTCTTGAACGGCTTCTGGTTGCTCTTCACCCCAAATGCGGCAATTTTGCTTATTTACGTAGCCATTCAACCAGAAATGAGCCTCATCGCTGAACAAAATTTGTCGATAAAAAAGAAAAGAACCGAACACTGATTTTGGTAATAAAATTCAATGATTTGCAAGCGTTGCTCGTTAGTAAGTCTATTCATGATGAAATGTCAAAGCATACTGAGCATCTTTCTCTTTGACACCATGTCTGAAATCCCACGTGATCTGTCAAATACTAATGCATGAAAATCCTAACCTCAAAAAAATCACCCGTTACATGTACAAAATATGTTTGTAAAAAATGTGTACGAGAGAGACCCGTCCTCTGTAAAAAGTGCGCCAACGAATAAATTTTAGTTTAGTTTGAATGATGCATTTAAATTACTGAAGTGACATAATTTTTCATTTTCAAGTCTTCTTTCTAAAAATGTACTAGTAAATGTTTTAACTATTATACGATAAATATTTTGTTCTTATTGTTTATGCTAAATTAAAGTTTGAAGATAAAACTAAACTAAAAGTCGCGAGAGGAAGTTTTGATGGCATTTTAGAAGTTTAAAGCACATTTTCCATACACATTTAAGCAAACTCATTTCCTGTTATTATATTATATGTATTATTCATATTTTCAAGGTTTTTTGTTCATATCGAATTCTCGCTAAACGCCTCACATGACAGCTAACGAACACTACAATATATGTGGAATTGTAAAGCATCAAAAGTATTTTTTAAGGCTGGCAATATCAGTCAACTAAATATTCCATCCTTTAGGCTAACTTCTCAAATGCGAAAGGGCCTATTTGTAATGGAGTGTTAGTGCGCCTGACAAATAACCGCAGCAGACAATAATACACTGGCCGTTCACTGCCAACTAGTTGCAGTAAAATTAATTTTTCATTTGTCGATACCTTCAACAATGGTTCAATTCTCTGAAGTAAGGCAAAAGAAGTTGAGATGATTACAAATAGCGTTTGATTGCAGCTAGGCATGATTAAGGTGTCATTGGGTTTTTTTCAATGTATTAATTATGGTAGTGTTGAACATTGGGAAAATTTCTGAAAATTCCGTAAGAATGTACTGTGAGATATTAATGTACATTTCGTTAAAGTTTTAGTGGCTCATAAGGCTAATAGTAGACGGAAAGAAATGCATAGATACGACAATTCATCTGACTATCCTAATAGATGACTTCAAATCTAATTTAAATTATCATTGGTACTCTCTGAAAAGTTCGGTGTATGAAAAATTTGATTTTACGAACTAAGAAAACCATTCATTGTTTTGAACAAACTCAGATAACATTAAAATTATCTTAGCCAAAAATGTCTTTTATATGCAAGATTTGTTTAATATCGGTCACGAATTTATGAAATCTGATTAATAAAATCTCCGGAAGAGTGCATTAATCCGAAATATGTTCGCACTAATTCACCGAATTTACGAAATTTAGGGAAAGGCTGAATAGCAATGCAGCACGAATGTTTTGCACTGAGATCTCATTAACGAATCGCTTTTCAAGCGGATAATTCGACAGATGCTTTGCAATTGCAGCTGTCTACTGAAATTTAGATTAAAAAATTGAAACAAATTACCTCAAATAATATGCTTAAAAAATATTTAGCATAATTTAGATTCCCTCTTCATGTAGTTACATACAAGGTCTGTCGCAAAAGAATGTTTCAAGAGCGTTTTAACAATGGCTAAAATTCATGAATTAAAGTTCGAATTGTTGGAGAATCCGCCGTATTCATCAGATTTGGCCCCAGCGACTTCCATTTGTTTCCAGAACTGAAAAAAATTTTTGAGTGGCAAGAGTGTTTCGTCAAATGAAGAGGTCATAACGGCTGTTGAAGCGTATTTTGCAGACCTTCTGAGTTCTCACTTCTGGGATGGGATCCACAAAATGGAGGATCGTTGGAGCAAGTGTTTTAATGTTCATGGAGATTATCCTGAATAATAAGTGTATTTTGAATTATAAAATTGTGTTTTCCTTATCACAAAAAAAAAAACTTATTGAACAACGCCTTACAAACCATCAAAGTCAAGTTAAACAAATTTATAATTAATTTATATATTAAAGATATTTTGCCTGAACTTTATTTAGAAATCGAACAATATTAATGCAATGACTAATCCGAAACATTATGCCGTTAGTACTGCACAGCAGTATATTTAAAGCTGAGGTCTTTACTATTGCGAAAGTTTCAGATCTGGCCTCTAATGTACCTGGGAGCAATTCCAGAGTCAACATCTACGTAAACAGCTAAGCAGCAATCAAAGCAGTAACCTCGTATCGCATATCAGCCAGAAGTGTCTTTATAAGCCACGACATAAAGACATAGTGGACAAAATGCAGTACGGCTAAGACGTGGTCAACTTTGGAAAACCAATGCATTGTCAGAAACATGGTGAAGAAATTCAAAGCACGATGAAAGGAGCTATCTGGGTGCAAAACTGCAAAAGCCATGTGTGAAACGGAAGATCAGAAGTACACGAAATTCATATTGGCACTCGATAGAAGGAACATGATAGGAATATAAGCGGCCACTGTTTGGTGGTGGCTCATGCCTGCAGAATGGGGCTGACAGATTGGGAAGACTACAGAAAATATCAAAAGCAAGCATCAGGGAAATATTGGATCATATCTTGGGCACTTATCCCGCATTGGGAAGACAACGCTGAAAACATCTGGGGACCCCTCTTTATGATACACTGGAAGAGGTATCGATGGTGATGCCACAGAGTCTATTGAAATTCGCATCAAGCGATGGCTACTCCTCAAGGACCTATTAACTGAACTCTATCTGTTATCGCAAAGGACCAATATTGGAATATGCGTGGCTCATTGCCCACCCAGACTAACCCAACCTCTCTTCGGAATTAATATTACAAACCTTGCTTTAAAATGTTTAACAATTGTATGTTGCCCTTGTAGGCATCTTAAGATCTAATTTTCATTCGACTAATAATACAGGAACTTTTCTTCCTGTGTTTCCTTATACAGAAGGATTTTAAAAATTCACGCAATATAAAAAAATTTTGCAAACTAGTAAAAGGTTATGCAAAGAAACTTTAAAGTAGATTTACGGTTCTAATTTATTATTTTTCGGCGAAGGGCTTCACAAACAAACCGCCTCTTGCACTAGAGCACAAAGGCCAGCAAAAGAGCAGAGAAAACTTTTAAAAATGACAGCAGACAGCGCTCAGTCAGACAAGCGTCAAAAATATTATGCTGAGCAGAAATAAAATAAAATGGACAGCTTCCCAATAAAGACAAAAAATCAGCAACAAAAGTATTTACAGACACATGTACACAAAATAAGCACTTGTTTGTGATATACTATGTGTACATATAAAGGGTGATTTTTTAAGAGCTTGATAACTTTTTTTTAAAAAAAAACGCATAAAATTTGCAAAATCTCATCGGTTCTTTATTTGAAACGTTAGATTGGTTCATGACATTTACTTTTTGAAGATAATTTCATTTAAATGTTGACCGCGGCTGCGTCTTAGGTGGTCCATTCGGAAAGTCCAATTTTGGGCAACTTTTTCGAGCATTTCGGCCGGAATAGCCCGAATTTCTTCGGAAATGTTGTCTTCCAAAGCTGGAATAGTTGCTGGCTTATTCTGTAGACTTTAGACTTGACGTAGCCCCACAAAAAAATAGTCTAAAGGCGTTAAATCGCATGATCTTGGTGGCCAACTTACGGGTCCATTTCTTGAGATGAATTGTTGTCCGAAGTTTTCCCTCAAAATGGCCATAGAATCGCGAGCTGTGTGGCATGTAGCGCCATCTTGTTGAAACCACATGTCAACCAAGTTCAGTTCTTCCATTTTTGGCAACAAAAAGTTTGTTAGCATCGAACGATAGCGATCGCCATTCACCGTAACGTTGCGTCCAACAGCATCTTTGAAAAAATACGGTCCAATGATTCCACCAGCGTACAAACCACACCAAACAGTGCATTTTTCGGGATGCATGGGCAGTTCTTGAACGGCTTCTGGTTGCTCTTCACCCCAAATGCGGCATTTTTGCTTATTTACGTAGCCATTCAACCAGAAATGAGCCTCATCGCTGAACAAAATAAATCGGACGTAAAGCGCGAAACACATTTCGAACCGAACACTGATTTTGGTAATAAAATTCAATGATTTGCAAGCGTTGCTCGTTAGTAAGTCTATTCATGATGAAATGTCAAAGCATACTGAGCATCTTTCTCTTTGACACCATGTCTGAAATCCCACGTGATCTGTCAAATACTAATGCATGAAAATCCTAACCTCAAAAAAATCACCCGTTACATACATATATTAGGTGCCTGTTTAAAGCGTGAGGCGCAATATTCTATGTTTGACCGCGCTCCAAAGCGCCTTACATAGCATATCCTTTTAAAACGGCATATCCGCTTTGCTTTCACATTCATTGCCGCACACTTTTCTCTTGACGCCCCTGGCTATTGGCGAATATTTGTTTGTTTGGCTTGGTGCTTTAATAGTTTTGAAATTCTAAACGAGGCGCATTGCATGTCTGAATGTCTAGCCGTGCGTCCGTGTGTTTATTTACTTTTTGCACTGGCACTCGCACTTGCCACTAGCCACTTGGTGCATACTGCATGCTGCATGCCACATATGCCGCATTATTGACTTAACCAACCAACCAGACGCGGACGGACGGGCGGACGGACAAACAAACAGACAAACGGTTGAATAAACAAACAGTCGCCGAATAGACGATTTCAAAGACAAACAGACGGACGGACATGCCAAAGAGAGAGTGGGAGCTGCAGCAGCACCAATGAACGCATATGGGCAATGATAATGGGCGTGATAGTTGCCCGCATTGTGCACTGTTTGTAGTAGCTAGAAGAGCGTATTTGACGCTTCGCACATTAACAAAAACTTAAATCGCCCGCACGTTCACCCATACACTCACAGAAGTAGCCTCTACTCAATGTACATAAACAGAGGAAATCCTTGTGAAACGCTTAACAATATTCTGATTCCTTATTTTGTAATTGACAAGGCGATGTGCACGAAATTAACTTTACCCTGATTCATTAAAGTAATCACATTTTAAGTATAATATAATTAAGTTTTGAAAGAAATGGTTCCTAGCCACATCATAACCCAATTTATTTCAATAAAATTTCACTATCGCATCTGATATTAATATCACGGTAATGCAAATATTGAAGTATAAGAGAAAAATGTAAAATGATTAATCCAAATAGGAAATTAATATCAAACAATAAATCAAAAGCAAGGGACATACATATAAATTGCGACAAAAATTTATCAATATTTATTTCGACGTCTTCAAAGTAATTTTTACCAAATGTAATATACTTATGCTTACATTTTTTCCCATCCTGGAAACACTTTTCATAAGTATTTTTGAGGAAGGTCTTTAGCTTTTTCATTTTTGGCCTAAAATTTGGTCGCAATCGATGCAATCGATGCTCGATGCGATGTTACATTATCACCCTGTAGAATCGGTGAAATTTTTTCCACGATTCCGGCAAGTTTCGACGGATGTTCTTACACAAACGCTTCAATACGGCCAAATGGAACTTCCTGTTGACCATCTGTCTCTCCGAAATAAATTCATGATGCACCGAACCACAAATATCGACAAAAATAATGAACACCAACTTGATTTGAGCGGCTTTGGCGTATTTTTTGATTCGGCTCATTTTTCGTCTCCATTCTGATAACTGTTGACTTCTTTGCATGTCATGTTCATAAACCCGTGTCTCATCGGCAGTTATAATGCTCTCCATGAATGCGGGATCGGAATTCGAAATTGAATTCGAACGGAAATGTCCAAAGAGATCTCTTTACGGTCTTTACGGTACTTTGTTAACCCTATCAATTCAAAAAAATTCAGCTTTATCGGAACGAGTCGAGCAAGAACGCAGCTCCGTCAGAATCGGGAACGACCTCTCTGAGCAGAAACGAGGTTTCAGGCAAGACGACTCCCTAACGTGCGACTCCTTCAATTTGCTGCTGGAGAAAATTATTTGAACTGCAGAACTTTATCGAGCAGAACTTGATCGAGACACCGCTTACACGATTATAGCCGCGTTAACAATGGCGCGCCTTTCGTTTCTTCTTTTCCCTACGTGGCGCCAATTGGAAATTCCAAGAGAAGCCAGGTTTTTCTCTACCTGGTCTTTCCAATGGAGTAGAAGTCTTCGTCTTCATTTGATTCCCCGACAGGTACTGCGTCGAATACTTTTAAAGCTGGAGTGTTTTCGTCCATTCGGATACCATGACCGAGCCGGCGTAGCCTTTTAATTCGATGTCCCCGCATATCTCGCACAGCTCATTGTTACATAGAGTGCTTTATTCATCGTTGCAAATGCGTAAAGTACCATAAATCTTCTGCAGAACCTTTTCTCGAAAAGTCGTAACACCGACTCATCAAATGATGTCATTGTCTATGGCTCCGAACCAAATAGCAATACGAGTATAAATAGGAGTTATAAAGTTAGGTCATGATAGACGAAATTATCTACAACTTCGATGTTTCGACTTTCATTAATAACATCGGCATACGCCAGCATCTGAACACTCTTATAAAAGATTGTACTTTCTCGATTAAGTTCTGCAGCTCGAATTATTATCTCCAGCAGCAGGTTGAAGAAGTCGCACGATAGAGAGTCGCCTTGTCTGAAAGCTCGTTTGGTATCGAACGGCTCGGAGAGATCCTTCCCAATCCTAACGGAGCTTTTGGTGCTGCTCAACGTCATTTTACACAACCGTATTAGTTTTGAGGGGATATCAAATTCAGACATCGCAGCTCCTTTTCGTGCTACTAAAGGCAGCATTGAAATCGAGGAAGAGGTGGTGAGTGTCGATTCTCTTCTCACGTGTCTTATCCAAGAATTGACGCCACAACAACAGGCCTAAAGCCACACTGATAAGGTTTGTTGGCGAATTGGTGCATGGTGAATATCTGGTCGGTTGTTGATTTTTCAGACCTAAAGCCACACTGATAAGGTGTGTTGGCAAATTACCGGATTAAAAAAAAGAAACATTTTAAATGTTAATTTAAGTACCCACGCTAGATGTTTCAGGAAATTTTTTATAATAAAATATTTCTTTGGGTTTGATTGCAGAGATTCTGAAAGTAATAGATTGCTACCTCGAGCACTTAGTTCCTTACTGCGTTTCGGATTATAGACGGTAACGTCCCAAATAAGCATCGTTTTCGTTCAAGTGGTAAGAATTACTCCATGTTGCTTTTGTTCAAAGATTACCAGACGGTAAAATGGTTTTTGCGTTTGTAATTTTACTTTTTCCGCTTGCCATTTTGTAGAGATTTCATTTTGTGAATAATCTCATAAATTTACGTGTAATATGTAGCTCATTCAAATATATTCATTGCGGAAGTCAAAAACCCTATATAACAACGACGCCACGGAGAACCTCAAGAGCAATTTTCAAGCGTCAATACGAGCCCGAAAAGGCCTACGCAAGAGCTCTAAAATGAATAATAATCCACAACTCGTAAGGTTCATATTGTACTGTTTTCAAATTCCTATAATATTAAAATAAATACGAACATCTTAAATATAATTCTGTAATAGAAAATTTTGTTACCCTATCAAATAAATAATTGTGAAAATCCGGCTTACTAATAATAATCAATTACCTGTGACCAACTCGATGTATTTAAGGGTTTACCTGAAAAATAAATTAAATGATTCATAATAAAATAAAAAAAATTTTTAATTAGAAATATGTCTACTTGTACAAATAACTCTCACTGGAAACGCATTCAATCTTTTAGATCTCCATTAATAAAAAAAATCAAAGAAAGAGTTAACTTCCGTTACAGCGAAGTCCCTTACAAACACAAAACCTTTCTTATTCAGCAAAATATATCTCAAAAACTGTAGGGATAGTTTGCATATACCATATACGGAGGGACATGGTTTAACTTACTCAGCTCATCTTGGTTATCATTTATATATAAATTTATTTGTGTCTCCCATTTTTCTTCGACGTGTTAGAAACTTCGTGGCAAACATACCTTGTTCAAGACATACAAATTTATTTCACAAGGTATGTATACAAACAAATTACTTTTCGAGTTTAAAACTTTTTTCACGACATAAATAAAAATAAGACTACTGACTGTGATAAAAGCATTCACACTAATATTACATGGCCATCAAGAAAAAATTCAGTTCCGCGCTTGTAATATCGAATTTGCCGCCTGCCTGGGATGAGGAACCGACATTGATATTTCGGAAGCTGAACCTGATACCCACTGATTAACTAATAGTAATCCATGCATTGAATGCCAGGAAAAAATAAATTAATCAGTCTAACAAAAATACTTGTAGACATACTTATATATACGTATATAGAACATATATTCACTGTGAACTTGTAAGAAAAATCTAACTTCAATATACACAGATGTGTATAAAGGAATATCTGCGGTCCTTTAAATCAATAACACATATATTTTATATCCTTCATTACACGTATGTATGTATGTATGTGTGCGTGTACAGTCAGCCAGAGAAACAGACCTCATGCTGGTAACTCTAGATGCTTAACTCTATGACTGTCTGACTGGCATTGTGCAATTACAACTTAAGCACACAATCATTATCATAATCCTTAATCGATAATGTGGCTTGTAGTATACTATGTACATACAAATATGTAAGTAAGGACATTGTGGCACAAACTTATGTCAACGTCGACATCATCTGATATTTTAATACACAACTTTGAACTAAGGCGCTTTTGTGGGCGCAAATGCCACACACACCAAGCTTATGTTACATATGTATGTTAGTGCTGACGACCTTTCGACCCACTTCCGCGCGTGTAATAATTTTCATCTTTTATTTAACTATACACTGGAAAAATCATTTACGATTAGGGCTGAGAAATTTTACGTTTTAAAAATCAATATATTTTGCTTAACATATTTCGTTAGGTTTTATAATTTCTTTATTATTTCTAAATAGTTTTTTCTACTTCTCTCAGGTATTATATATGTATACCATCCAAAATCAACACGCAATTGTTAATTTTAATATTCCTACAAAAGGTCCTTGCACCTTTGTAATTATCTACTTAGTGGAGTGTTCAAAAATAGCTCATCTCAAATATTTCGCCATATTTTCACTATAAACTAGTTTCGGAGGGTCTTTCTTGTAACTCACTGACTGACTGGTTGATTCTTGTATACAATTGTTTTTTATTTGTTAAAGAGGCATCCTGAGCACTTCTCACATGTGTATGATATATGAGATTATTTGCAGAGTTCTTGACTAAAAAGATTAAAATAGGTTTCACTTGGAGTGTGAGAATATAGTATAAGTATAAGTATATGTAAGTATAAGTATAAGTATAATTATAAGTATAAGTATAAGTATAAGTATAAGTATAAGTATAAGTATAAGTATAAGTATAAGTATAAGTATAAGTATAAGTATAAGTATAAGTATAAGTATAAGTATAAGTATAAGTATAAGTATAAGTATAAGTATAAGTATAAGTAAAAGTATAAGTATAAGTATAAGTATAAGTATAAGTATAAGTATAAGTATAAGTATAAGTATAAGTATAAGTATAAGTATAAGTATAAGTATAAGTATAAGTATAAGTATAAGTATAAATATAAGTATAAGTATAAGTATAAGTATAAGTATAAGTATAAGTATAACGAATGTGAAGCCTTTCTTCTCCAAAATAAGTAAAAACACAACTTCACCGCAGTTTACTCTAGTTCTCTGTAGTTGTCTTATAGATTTTAAGCAGTTTGAAGTGAAAAAAGTAAATTTCCTTGGCCCATAATGCTTCAGCTTAGAAAAATGTTTCCTCTACTATTATATATTTCATTCAGAGCGGATCCGGGATAGTGACAGTTTGTTTTGTTAATATTATCTATTATGATGATATAAATAGAATAGAAATGAAAATGCGTCATTTTGTGAGCAGACGGACCCCCAGTCCGAAAGGTAGGCACAATTGTTGATGTAAATCCCTGTAAAGCCTTGGTGGCGAGCACCATCGTCAGTCTATACAAGAATTTAAAGAGAAGTGCCTCCCAATTACTTTCGGACATTGATTATAGCGTAAATTTGAGCGTTACATCTTGCCTTATGGAAAGCTTTTCGCACTTATACAAGGGAAACGGTAGACATATTTCTTAAGACATATTAATGGTGCTGCTTACGGTCATCGATCCTCAAAATTTGATTTTCTCATTCACTTGGAATTGGGATGATGTCAAAGGTGGGAGTGAAAGCGCGCATAAAGATTGGTTTCACCAATATCTTCGTAATCATCAAAATTTTGCTAAACGAAATATTAAACTCGACTGTGTCTTTCACCATTTCACCTTTACTTCTTTTTTTTATTTTTATATAATATTGTTGTTTTTTAAGGTTAACCAAGATTTGCTCTTATTTTTAACTATTAAAAAAACAGAACAGAGACTATTCTTTCTGAATATATTAATTAATTCGTATCGAATTGGTCATTTCATCCACTGTGCGCAGGCGAGAGTTTGGTTCGTATAACGCTTCAGACAAAGCTACTTTGAACAATCAAAAGTTCGGCCAGAACCAGTAAAAACGGATATTCTCGTTATTGAATAGTATATCGATTAAGGCTGCACAAAAATATTGTCGTCCATACACTGGCACCTTGAAGCTGGCAACACAAATAATGTGTGTAGCATACACGTCATTCCAGAGATGCATGGAGAATGGGGTAAAATCGAGCAAAAGTTTAAGAGAAAAGACTTGAGAAGATTTACGCTAAACACAGGATAATCCGTGTTAATGGATGAGTTACAACAACAAAAACAACTGAGACAACAATAAAAGCTATATGAGGCAAATACAATGGTGACGGCGACAAAGAAGCGATAAAGCGGTGACGGCTTGAACGAGGTGAGAGCATGGCAAATGGATTTTTACTCTTTTGTATTCACACGAATTTTCAATAGCCCATATCTTCTGGTCCATCGAATGCCGTTTGCTTATAGATAACCTACTTATGGAGCTGCATTCGTGCACACACAGCCACACTCACGCCCCCACACACATAAATGCATATATAATGGAATAATGGTGTTTGCAGACACTTTTCGCCGCCAAGTGTCAGCTCAGCTCCACCGCATACCAAGCGTTAATAGAGCTAACATATTTACAATAAACAAATTTAATGTGCAGGCTGGCGTTTGTAGCACCGCCTGGTTGAATGTCCGTAATATTTGTGCCATATACATACATATATGTTGTAATAATATATGAGTATGTATGTGTATAAATATCTATATGGCATGCAACGTTGTCCGCATTTTAATAATACGTGTTGTCGTTAAGCTCACCTGGGTCTCTGTAACACGACAATCACACAGACACCACATACAAATGCACACCCAGGGTGCCCTGACTGTGTAAATTATACAAGTTCCGTATTTGAACGGAGTTCCACGTCTGGAATGAACGACAATCGTCGGTACGCGAACTGTCGCAGATTGGAACTCGATGCGCCCAAATCACGTTCGCACTTTATACGAATGGATAATAAAGGCATTTCTGTGCTTTCTACTTTTGTTTTTGCCTTTCAGCTTAACGTTGACACAATCCGACTAACTTCTAACATTTTGATGTTGCCACTGTGTGTGAATATGTGTATGTGGTGTTTTGAAGCCGGTTTAGGTTTCCTTTTATCGGTGTGTCACTGCTGGACCCGCAACACAGGGAGGCAGTCGCTGTGTGCAATGCAATTGAGATCGTCTCCGGTGAGTTTTAACGGCAATGTGAGAATCGTCAATAAATTCTTTGAACGCCATTTGTTGAAAATTCGAAAATAATTGCATGAATTTATGGCGAATGTAAAAGTGTTCGAATATCACCTGAATTGTGAGTAATATTTGGAATGACACTAAAAGCGATATAAAATTTATTGTTCAGTTATATTTGTTTACCACAGCGAGCAATATACTCGTATGTACAAAGTATGTAGGTTATTACGCTTGAAATAAAGTCGGATGTAATGTGGTCCTTCCTCGTTTCTTCCGTCTCGGTCGAGGTGGAGAGTTGTTAATGCGATTATGTAAAATTTATTATTTGAACTTCTACAAGGAATATAATTTACTAGTAAGGGGATCCAACACATCGTGAAATGAGCACGTACTTGTCACGTTATATTGAGTTTCATATTTGGTAGATATATTGGTATTAATTTTGATGCGGCGGCTTTTAGAACCCCCCAAGGAGATCTAGCCACCGATGCCCAGAGCATACTTAAATTATGGAGGGAACACTTCTCCAGCCTGCTGAATGGCAGTGAAGGCACAACACCAGGAGAAGACGAACCCGATACCCCAATCGATGACGATGGAGCAGACGTTCCATTACCCGGCCATGAAGAAGTTCGAATATCAATTGCCCGCCTGAAGAACAACAAAGCGGCAGGGGCCGATGGATTGCCGGCCGAGCTATTCAAACTCGGCGGCGAAGAGCTGATAAGGTGCATGCATCAGCTTCTTTGCAAAATATGGTCGGACGAACGTATGCCCAACGATTGGAATTTAAGTGTGCTTTGCCCAATCCATAAAAAAGGAGACCCCACAATCTGCGCCAACTACCGTGGGATTAGCATCCCCAACATCGCATATAAGGTTCTGTCGAGCGTATTGTGTGAAAGATTAAAGCCCACCGTCAACAAACTGATTGGACCTTATCAGTGTGGCTTCAGACCTGGTAAATCAACAACCGACCAGATATCCACTATGCGCCAAATCTTGGAAAAGATCCGTAAAAGGAGAATCGACACACACCACCTCTTCGTCGATTTCAAAGCTGCTTTCGACAGCACGAAAAGGAGCTGCCTTTATGCCGCGATGTCTGAATTTGGTATCCCCTCAAAACTAATACGGCTGTGTAAACTGACGTTGAGCAGCACCAAAAGCTCCGTCAGAATCGGGAAGGACCTCTCCGAGCCGTTCGATACCAAACGAGGTTTCAGACAAAGCGATTCCCTATCGTGCGATTTCTTCAATCTGCTGCTGGAGAGAATTATTCGAGCTGCAAAACTTAATCGAGCAAGTACAATCTTTTATAAGAGTGTACAGCTGCTGGCGTATGCTGATGATATTAATATCATCGGCCTCAACACCCGCGCCGTTAGTTCTGCTTTCTCCAGACTGAACAAGGAAGCAACGCAAATGGATCTGGCAGTGAACGAGGGGAAGACGAAATATCTCCTGTCATCACACAAACAGTCGTCGCACTCGCGACTTGGCTCTCACGTCACTGTTGACAGTCATAACTTTGAAGTTGTAGATAATTTCGTCTATTTAGGAACCAGCATTAACACCACCAACAATGTCAGCCTGGAAATCCAACGCAGGATTACTCTTGCCAACAGGTGCTACTTCGGACTGAGTAGGCAATTGAAAAGTAAAGTCCTCTCTCGACGAACAAACGCCAAACTCTATAAGTCGCTCATAATTCCCGTCCTGCTTCATGGTGCAGAGTCTTGGACGATGACAACAACCGATGAGTCGACGTTGCGAGTTTTCGAGAGAAAAGTCCTGCGAAAGATTTATGGTCCTTTGCGTGTTGGCCATGGCGAATATCGCATTCGATGGAACGATGAGCTGTACGAGATATACGACGACATTGACATAGTTCAGCGAATTAAAAGACAGCGGCTACGCTGGCTAGGTCATGTTGTCCGGATGGATGAAAACACTCCAGCTCTGAAAGTATTCGACGCAGTACCCGCCGCGGGAGGCATAGGAAGAGGAAGACCTCCACTCCGTTGGAAGGACCAAGTGAAGAAGGACCTGGCTTTGCTTGGAATATCCAATTGGCGCCACATAGAGAAGAGAAGAAACGATTGGAGCGCTGTTGTTGACTCGGCTGTAATCGCGTAAGTGGTGTCTACGCCAGTAAAGAAGAAGAAGATTTATAATGCTCTGCATTTCAAAATCTATTATTGCATTATATTTGTATGTATGTATATATTTGCAGTTAAATGTTGGGGAAAATAATATAATGGGACAAAATGCAAAAGTTGGAGTTATAAATAAGGAAAGGCTTTGACCTCAATTGACTAGGCAAAAGGTAAGAGGTAAGAATATTTTAATCATTATTACCGATTGTATGTGTATTGTATTACATGTATTTGAGATTTTTACTTTTTGTCCCTGCTTTCCGACAAAAGGATGAATCTGGAATCCTTAGCGAATTAGGGAATACCGTCCGAACAAAGTTTAGAAATTAAAAAATGATACATTTTATCGTAAGTTCATTGATTTCTTCTATGGTTCGGGTGTTTGTTACCGAACTTTTAGGAAGTCCGCACAACAAACATGATAGAAAACTCGTGTCTGCTCTTGTTGTTTCATGCAGTACTTTCGCGTAGAGGGCTATTGATGCATTTCAGCAGACTCATTTTTCAGTTTTCACTTTATTTTGAAGAAAGGGTGTGTTCGTTGATTTAATTTTATTTATTATTACTTTTAGGTGAGAAGTTGAGTGAAATCCAAGATCTCTTAGAACTTAATTTAACGAGTCTCAACATTGTCGCATGACAGCTTTGATGAGATAATCCTAAACAGCTGTCACGGAGATAACAGAACAACAATCAAGAGACCATGTGATGGACGGCGATTACTGTCTAATAGGGTGGCCACAGTTTTTTGGGGTTAAGGGGCTATACCAGTGTGACGCGTGAAAAATTAGTGGATTTTCGTGAATTTTTTTAGAGAAAGTACGAGATTGAATATTTCGATCTTCTTTGAACGTAATAAGGTATATTTTAAGCTATCTTTTAAGCTATTTTTTTTACAAAAATATTGAAAAAAACGGAGTTATGGGCTGTCTTCGGAGGTGCTAAAAAAAGTTCCCCAACTGCTGGCATGAATGAGTAGCTAAAACAAAAAAAAATTGAAATGTTTATTAAACTTAAAGATACTTTCTGTACAATGACCTATGATCTTTGAAAAATATCAAAAACTAACAAAATGGCGTAATTTTGACAAGAAAAAATCGTTTTTTTTTTTTAGAAAAATAATTTTCGTTTTTTTTAATGCCAAAGTGACAATTTTCAACCAATCAAAAAGAGTCAACAAGGTCATTGTATAGTAAATGCATTCAACAACTCTGCTATAGTCCCTTAAAAAAGCTATATCATGAAAACTGATTACAGATTTGAATTCAGCGCACGCAAATTAACTAGAATCAGTTGATAAATTCAAAGAAGCAAATTGAGTTTTGGCCTGTGTAATCAATACGATCGTTCAACACCGGTTTCAAAGAGGTAAATATTGTCTAAAGGTATATAAAATCAAAACGACAACTTCTGCTTAGACCAATAACAGAAGCACACACAGTTATCTAATTGGAAACTTAAGCTCTGGATCTTTCAACGTTAAACCAGCAAGAAGCGCTAAGGGAGCAGTCAACATTTCGATGCGACTGATTGCTCCATATTTGCTCCTATCGGTCTGTTTTAAGACCAAGTGTGGGTTTATACCCTCTACACTTATGCTATTTTTACTGCGAAATTATAAAGTTAAAAGCATAACAAACCTCTCACAACATTTTTAAGATATCATAAACTTCAACCGGTGTAAATGATATGAGGAAATTTCTTATATAAATTCGAATAGAATGACGAGAAAATGTGAACCGCCTTCTAACATTTGTTACCAAATATCCGAACACTAATGGCGCTAAGTTTTGGTTTGGCATTTTGGTTGATTTCTTTTCAAACATTTCCAACTTCGAAAAGAGATTGTTACATATACTATACATACAACTTATATTGATTAAAATCAACCAATTAGTTACTTAAATAAGAAATACAAGTATATTCTTTGAATATTCCGAAAATAACCCTTACAAGAGAATTATAATGGGATATCTGCAGGAAAATTATTCGAGTGCGCTCCGTCCCCCTTTTAAAAACATTTAAAGCTCACACATGCCATGAACATATGACATGCTCTTTGAACTTAATTCATTTGCTAAAAAATTTCGATCCGAAAATACATAAATTTTCCGCACCCCTTCCACCAGCTCGGCAAATGTCGGCACCTCCATGTAAATTAAAAATTGTATGTAAAGCACTGTAAGGCTATGGTAACTATTTGGGGCCACAATGAATGAAACGGCAAATCTGTGCTGCATTTATTGAATTAAATGATTGGCCATAAAAGCGACAACTTTGCACAATTTAGTGCAATAACAACATGCATGGCACTGCTATTACGATAAACGCTCAATCGCTCAAACTGCTGCAATAGCAACAAAACCCGCAACAACAAGAACTATGCAGCTGAGTGCCCGAGTGCCAACGAATGGAATGCCGCAAAGTCATTAAAATGAAACACAAAAAGCGATTGAACAAGAACAATGACGGAAATGGCAACAACTACCAAGTAAGTGCTGCACCCTCATGCATGTAATGGTGATCAATTAATAAAAGCAAATAAATTTCATCAACAACAGCAGCAACAGCAGCACTAGCGCAGGCGAAATGAAGAATGATTGCCAGAAAGCACAAGGTGACGGAGGTCAGTTAGTCGTTGCTGCCAGTGTCAGTGGCACACCTCAGCCCCTCGCTCGGTGCAGGAATGCTGCTGCCACATTGGCTCCCGGCTAAGCATACAAACATTGTATGCCACACGATAGCAACAACAATGTCAGTAAAAGTGCTAGTCATGTGTGTGAACTTCAATGGTTGCATGTGTGTGTGTGTGAGCGTGCGTGCCAGTGCCACTATTTCGTGCGGCGTCAACTTGTAGCTTTTACTGTCGGAATTTCATTGATGGCATCTGTTGTGCACGTTGGCATGTTGCTGCAACAACAACGGCAAGCGCCTTGCACCCCTGCCGCCTACAAGCACACTTTGGAGACAAATAGAACAAAAAAGCAAAAAAGTCACACGCGATTCACTGCCCGTCAATTTGGCAGTGCACTTTGCGGAATGCTTACTTACATATGAGCTCTAGTTTCTTGCTGTTGTTGTTGTTGCGTTTGTAGTCACAAGTTTGCATGACCTGCGATCATCTTTATGCTCCGTGGCGCGCTTATCGACACCATCATCAACAATGTCCATAGTTATTGGCATCGTCACCGTTCACTCCATCATCGTCACAGCCGGCCACCCCTGTCACCGCCGCCGCCGCCGCCGCTACCGCTGTTGTTGTTTTGTTGCTGCTGCCCGTTTGTGTATCGCCATCAGCGTTACTATCGTCAATCGCTTTTGTGCGTTTTTGTGGAGGTTCGTTTTACAAAATGCACTGTAATTGTCGGCTATTAGAGTGACCAAAACAGCATTGCCGAAGGCGAGCAGCAGCAATACACAAACAGCAGCAATATATAACATGTGGACTGCGTTGCAGCGTTTCCTGTTCCCACCAATTGCACCTACCCCGCGCCCGCATGAATCCGCAGAGGCATATGCCATGCAAAATGCAACAAAATTTTTGTGGGTGTATAATTGTCGGTTGCACTGACAACAGCTGCTGACCCACTGCCGCCGACACCCGCTGGCGTGCCAAAGCTTGTGTCCGAGCCAAGTTGTGCGCTCTAACACCCACTGTTCACCAAATCAATGCGGCCTTCATAAATAGTGAAGCTTCTACATAAATGTATGCACATTTGATTGTGTATGTATGTATGTATGTGTCGGTGTGTGAACCTTCATGTTTTGACTGCGTTCCGCTCCATTGCCTGCATTCATTCAAATAGTTGTCCAGCCCTTTCTATTTTGTCATAGTCGACTACATATATCACTCATACGCAGTGCTGGCCATCTACGATTGTACCCTCTGTATATGTGTGTAGGTGCATGAGCATTATGGCATGCAATAAGTTGACGCCCTTAGCTTTTATGCATTCATGTGTGCGGAATGTGTACCGGAGTGAATTATTAACGACAAAAGTGATTTTAAGTAAGGGTTCATTAACTAGAATGCGAATCCATCCATTATTTATTTCAAGTCAGTGATTTAAAACGCTATGATTTTCGGAATCTGATATTTATACGCAAATTGTTATTTTCAGTATTGTCAGTAGCCACAGACAGTTGGGGCTACAAAACTCGAACGAGTTAGGATTTTGTCCGGCCAAAGAAGATATCTCGTCCGACATTCCCATTATAATTTGCTATATGTATACAGACATGCTACCTTAACAATATAAGAAGCAAAGTCTTTTTAAAAGAAAATGTGAAAATGAAGGGATCGTTTACAGCTAGACGTATCAAGATTTTGGGTCATTGAACTCAGGCTCAGACATTACAAACACATTATCATAATCGATTTCTTTTTATATATGTAACTCAGACTTAGCCGGCAATGTGACTCGGGAAAGGAGATCCTTGAGGAGCATTTTTTAAACTCATATTCTTCTGATGAAATTTTGCATAATTTCTGTTTAAATATGAATTTTCAACCGTCTGAAAAATGCCGTTAATTTCCCTAGTCGTCAAAATTTATTTTAGTATAGTCGGCAAGCGACATCTGTAATAAAAATACCGATAAAATATTTTAGAAAAGCTGAGATTCTTCCTTTCAAAAAAACATTTGCTAACAGCATTTGTAGTTAATAAAAGTCTTATCACAATTTCCACTTCTATTATTTGCCTTCCAAATACTACAAAGGATGGTCTCACTTCATTTCGTAAGGACTAGAGTTACAAAATTCCGGAACAAATGGAACCTTTTATTATTTAGATAAAATAATTATATACTAAATAAATATTACTATTACAAAGAAATACAGGAAGCAGCTGTACTGTACTGTAGAAGGCAAAGCCACAAGAGAAACTTGTCGCTTACCCGACTCCGAAATCTTGCTCATTGGTTCTTGGGTATAATGCCATTTTAATCTCAGAGGCATTGATGAACTGGAGTATTATTTTGATTATCTATACTTGTATAACATTATTGAGTTTAAGCGGTTCTTAAAAAAGTTCCTTTAGGACGCTTTGTTAGGTTCGTACTCTTTGGGGAAATGCTCTCTAGAAGTTCTTTTCATAATTCCTTGGATGTTTGGTAAAATTAAATTTTAACTCAATGCAGCAAATCTCATTTCACAAATTAAATAATATTTTTTGCTCTCGTTGCTGTCAACTTACTCTTTTCCGAAGCCACTTCTTTGCCATATTTTATTATCATATTTGGTATTAACCGATTTTAGCTTATTGCCTATGCTTTTTCATGCTTATATACTCCATGTTTCTATTATATATGAATATATATATATTTCGTAGATATACTTATGTATATATTTACCCTTATCTGGCTTGTGGTTGGGCTTAACGGCACTGTTGTAGTGTCAAGCATAAATATTCATTGGGAGCGAAAGAGCAGCGTGGACAAAGGCGCGAAAAAGTGTCACAGTCATATCCACATTCATAGCCACGTATATATATATGTATATATATATAATACATACACATCGGTTGACTAGGGATAGAGAGCGGCAGAGCGTTTGCCCGTGCACTGTCGGGGGAGGGGTTCAGCGGCTGCATTGTTCATTTTACTAAATATGCGCTTTTAACTTTCTGATGTTTTTCAACTAGCCAACAGCTGGGCGTTCTACAACAAACACCGGGTGGACGGCATAATTTTTTTGCATTTATTGTTGTAGCTTTGCGTCCATCACAGCAATTTTCGCTTGCATTTACGTCGCCCACACCCGCCGCCCAGGGCCCACTTGCCACCTTGTTGACTTTTGTAATCCCAGTTTTTATTGTTGCGGCCATCAGCTACGCTGTCGGTTGGTTATTGTTGTGGCAGTGAGCCGGATTTTTGGCAAGAAAATATTTTATATCATATTTTTCTTTGAATTTAACGTTTTTGTCATTTTTGCTTTTGCTAGTGTTCGTAACCGGCCCCACCCCTAACCCCTCACTGAGCGCACATATTTTATTTTTACTCTTCATATTTCGATATGAAAGTATGGCAACGCTTTGCACAACATGCATGCTAATTGTTGTTTTTGTTAGCTCTTTTTGCGCGTGGAATTTGCAATATATTTATTTTATTTTCACTCTTCAGTGGCTTTTGCTGGCATTTTGGTTTTACTCGGACCTCGCACTCCTCTTGTGGGTCGGCGTTTTGTGGCGTGGACTGGCGTGTTGAGCGTAGTAAAGCACGTATTAGCAATCGCTGGATTTAGGTTAGCTAAGTTGTGGGCATTTAACGGTTTGCATCGCTTGACGTGCGAAAAAGCTGCCACCATATTTTATATTGTGCGGATGCAATAGGTATATGGCTGGCTCAGAGAGGTTTGAAAATGAAGGATGGTTAAGCATAACAGCCACTGCCAAAGTTGTGGCATAAATGCAGGAGATCGCCCGCAAAAACGTGAAGAAATTTAATATTCTATAACATGGTTAACTACTTTGAGTGAACCCCAAGGCTAAGCTGGATCGAACAAATTTTAATTAGTGCGCTCATATAGTTAAAATGAAGTCCCGATAGCAGATATAATTGTTGGGGAGAAAATTTCTAAGGCCCCTGACTTCTTTCTTAGAACAGATTTTGTGGAATTACTAAACCTAAATTAGTAAACTAAAATTTTCCCTAACAAGTCTGAATAATTTTGAAAAAATATGTTACGAAAGAAGTAGCCAAATTTAGATTAACCCTTATATATTCAGGCTTCAATTAGAAAAAACACTTTAACCGGTAAAAAATAGCAGTTGCATAATTCGGTGCATGGATTCAAAGACAATTGATGAAATATGAAGTGTCGGAAAGTAAAACGAACAAGTCAAGCAGAAAGTTTTGACATTTTCGTAAATAATCGTTACTGGTTGGTGTTCATAAATGTGTGAGCGTCGACAGACAGAAGTCTTTATATATATAATAATTAATATAAAGACGATTCTTCTAACTTCCATAATATCACAGTTGATCACTGTAATTGTTTTCTTCATCTATGAAAACTGTCCACTTTCAGAATACTCCACTGAAACAATTTATTTGTAAACTTATCGGCCTGAATGAAATAGGATAGGAATGTTTCCTTCTTAATATATACATCTCATATTTGTTTCAAAAACTGTACCGCACTTGGAAAGAGAAGCATGGTCAATGAAACGATTTCCGTTTTTGATGGATACAGAGGTGCTACTCACTACATCATATTACATACATATGTATATGTAGCACAAAATTTTCAGCTTTAGTTCTCATATATTGTATGACTAATGTATAACTAACCATTTTATAACAAAAACTCAAATTTTGTTTCAATATGAGTGGTTTCTATTACATTCCTTCACCTGTAAACTTTTGAAAAGTATGTATATGTATGTACATTAGGGTATCCCTTATTTATCACAGTTTTAAATTTCTTTCGCAGAGGTCTTAATTTTGTTAATTTGTCTCTAAAACATTCGGAAATACATGTTTACCTTATTTGGAGAACGATAACCCCACTTAACCAATAACCATTTATCATTTCATCTCTATTAACACGTGTTGTTATACATTTAAAAGATGGCAGTGGAATTAAGAAGCAATAAAATATATGTTTTCTTAGTTAGTGACGTAAATTATCAAATAATAGGCGCATAGTTACCGTCTAATCGTAAAGTTCTTGCAGTACTTTTTTGAACATTCGCGAAGTTAAATTGACCGTTGAAAGCTCTAATCTCGTCCCTCGAGAGTGCATTATATTTTGGAAAAATGCTAGAATCCCAACCAGATCTACACTGAACTGTGTAAAAAACTTGTAGATTTTCATTATGCTTAGAGGAAGTTGCAAAAAAATTCTAAAAAATATGAGATATTTACATGCGCTGTGAGAAGGATTTTAAGAACAATTTAGAAAATTTAGTTGATATAGCACATGCTTATGCTTTGGAACTGATGAGAATTGAAGAAGATAAGACATTTTTACAACAACAAAAAGAACCCATGCTGTTTAACGGGTGTAGACAAAAGGCTAGCCGAAAATGAAGAAAAAACAAGAAAAAGGAAATTAAATGAAGAGAAAACAAGAAGTGAGTAAATGTGTTTCGGAGGTTTATTGTCTTGTGTTACTGCGCAAGATTCTATTTAAATGCAAGGGCATCACGATCAACTTACCAGCTCTGATGAAAGCCTTTAGGAACCTTTTGCAGCCACTTCTCAAATGGTAAGTTCTAAAACTACTACAAAAAGGGGAAGGGAACACTTTATCGCGCCTAATTTAGTTGCAGCTTTAGATAGATATCAATTAAGCATACGGAATTCTATTCATATACTTCAGACTGTAGTAGAAGCTCTAGATCTTAGCTGTGATGATTTTCCGATAAACAAATCGTCTATTTAACGTATTCGCACACAGAGTCGACAAGATAGAGCGGAATCAATAAAATCAGATGTTCAGAATAATGTGGGTTAAACAGTGACCGTTCACTGGGATGATAAATTATTGGCTGAACTTGACGTGAGAAATTCTAAAGAAGAGCGCCTACCAATTCTAATTTTATTTGGAGAATAGGAATAACTTCTGACTGTACCCAAACTAGATAGCTCTTCCGGTCAGGATCAAGCTAAAGATCTGTTGAACGCACTTTATGACAGGAATGGACTCGATGAAAAAGTACAGATAATGTGCTGTAACACAACTACGTCTAATACAGGGCGCTTGAAAGGAGCTTATGTATTTTTAGAACAAAAACTAGACAGGGAATTACTGATCTTTGCTTGCCGCCATCACGTTTACGAACTGGTTTAAAATGTGTCTTCGAAACAAAAATCCACCAAGTCACAAATAGCCCTGATATCCTACTGTTAAAAAGTTTAGAGACAACTGAAATTGAAACAAATACCGATATCGTCACACGACATTTTTGTACTAAGCGAATAGAGAATTTTATAATCAAGAACTAAAAAACCATTATACGTGACGATTATCGGGGACTAATTGAACTATCTATTATTTCCTTAGGAGGAGACACTAAAAAGACATAAAATTAGACCTCCTGGAGTGATGCATCAAGCAAGGTAGATGACTGGAGCCATTTACTATTTAAAGATACCTATGTTTGTTGCAATCTCACTTCAAAATTAATGTTTATTCATTGCGGTTTTATATGTAAAATCATGGCTTGGCTTGTGCTTTCTAATGAATAAGGAATGAAACTGTTGACAAATTGACCTCCAAAGCAGCCCTGAGCAAGTTTAGTCAACATCTTTGGTACTTGTCAGAAGAAATTGCCGTTTTATCACTCTTTGATGATGAAGCTAATGAACAAACCAAAACGAACATTGTAGTGAATTTCCAAAGAGAGAGTTTGTATGATTCTAGGAAAAGATAAATATATGTATTTCATCTAAAGAAGATATGTCTGATGGTTTGTATAATAAGTAGGAATACAATGAATTCTATTCAGAGGCGAAAAGGAAAGTGCTTTCTTTAACGGCAATTAATGATACAGCTGAAAGATCTGTAAAACGTATGCAAGATTTTCATGGTTTGATCACTGCAAAAGAAGAGCAAAGGCGATTTCTGCCAAACTGACCGATCAAGCAGAATTTACTTTTACTTTTTTGATAATAAATGAAGAATGAAATTATCATACTAGACTGTTACAAATTGCTAACATAAGCTAATCTAAACTAATACTTTTGTAGTCGGATGAGTGCATTCAAGAATCTCTTTAATATATTTATGATTCGAATTGTTCTTACATATGTATGTACCGTAACGAGAGACAGACAAATTTTGAAAGCAATTCCATTCAACTCTTACTCCCTGTTTTAAGTAGAAATAATTAGGATTGCGAAAAGTATAAATGTATTATTTCATATTTATTATACAAAGATTTATATTGCCAGCCCTGCTTTCTAAAACCACTTTATTATATGATTCTTTTATTTCGTTTTGTAAAAAGGTTTTTCTCGCTTTTTAAACATTCATCCATTTTATTCCAGCAAAATGTGCTAATTCAGCAGCTCCCGCTCATTTGGCCCGGCTTGCAAAAGCTAAAAGTGCACAAGAGGAAGCAAAACTGCGAAAGGAGAAATGTTTATGGCAATTTGAATAAAAAGGTGCTACGAATTACCTTTCACAAATGCATTCAGGCAAATTCATTAACTTTTCTATGGCGCTTTCTACACTACTCCACTATTCTTGTTGGATTTTTTCATCAGTGCTTACAATTTTTAGTGAGACTCAAAGCTTTTTGGTTTGGCTGCGAAAAATATTCTACAAAATATATAAGTATAAAGGGATTATAAATAAATCAAATCAAGAAACAAGTCGACTAGATTATTGAAAATAATTAGAAGAAATTTTTACATAAGACCATTTTTATGAGCACTTGACTAAATTTTGAATATATTTTGGGAATATACAGACGCTTCGGTTAGTTTTGATTTTAATGGTTACCAGTTTAGTCAGCAGCATAGCAACTCTAATTTTTTAGTGAAAGGATTAATAAAAACTCAGCTTATAGAAAGAAGCACTAAAGCAGACCTAAATTGATGCAGTTGAATTAAAAGGGATTGATTCAAACAATTTATACTATATGAAAGCAATAACAATGATTTTGTAAGATTATTACATGCGCGAAAAGGATAAGTTTTTCACTTACGAAAGAAATCAAGCCTATCGCTAATGAATAGAAAAAGTTAACACAAGGCAGTATCACATTTTTTTAATTCCATAATTTTTCATCTGATCACAGATATCGAAAAAATTTAGGAAGCAAGCCAAACCGAATATATCGAACTGAATTGAATGCAAGATTGGTGAATACTACATTCAATGTTTTTCCCGTTGGAATAATTCAGTCTTATTGATTAAAACAATTCTACTCATATTTCTTTAAAAGTTTTTTTAAGTGGAAAATTCTATTTTGTAGAAAATATTAATAAATTTAAGACTTCGTTTGAAAGAAAAGAACAATTAGCGTGTTTTATAATTTTGTTAATATCGCACGAAATTAAATTCATGCTCTCTTTTATAGTGGGGCTTTAAATCAAGCCTTTTCAACGAGCATTTGCCGCAAGTATTTCTTCACCCTTTCGCTCAATTCATATTCAGTTTACCGCTTCCACGCTCCGGCGACGTCTTGACGGCGGTTTTGTGTTAAAAAGACCGTCAAAAATATGCGGTTAAGCTTTCCATATGCGCTTCCTCCTGCAGGCAGCCGACACTCAACCGCTTTCAGCCCTCTTGAGCCGTCTTGAGCCTAGACCACGGAAATTGTACTGCCACTACGCTGCCTAAATAAGTGGAATGTGATGGAAAATGGAAACGAGAAAAAACTACATTTTTAACTGTAACCCAAGTCATGCGGCAAATTTTCCTGGCGAGACCAAATAAGTAAGGAGAAACAAAGAAATGGTGGGCGTGAAAACTGTAGTGTATGTTAGCACGAAAGCCACAGAGTAAAACGGAAAAGAGCAAAGCAGAAAAATACTTACAAAGAAATGAAACTGAAAGGGAGTCTTAAGCAAATGAGTGAAATGTTTTTTTTGTGTTGTACCGGTTGTATTTTGGTATCTAACTGAAGACTAGAAAGAAAATGAACTTGAAATATTTAAGAGTGCGGTATATGTATCTTGAGTGTTGGTCACATAAAACATTATATTGTTATTTTGTTTTGAAACATGGACGCAATCGGCTCGGATCAAAACATATCGATGACAGCATCGGTTGCGAATTATCCCATCACCTATATTCTACATATATTAGTTTTCGTTAAGCTGGCAGACTTTAATCCGATTAAGTCAGCGAGAATATGAGTTATCACCATCAAACAAATGTGTTGGTGACTGTCTGTATGTCAGTCCGTTGTAGATATTACTTAACTAAAAATTGAAATATCTTTATTAAACTTGTTATGCCGGTTTCTTAGTATAAAAAAATTACGAGTTCGTAGATGGGCGTAACCAGAACACCGCCACGCCCACAAAACGCCATTAAACGAAAACATATAAGCAGCTATAACCAAGCACTAAATTAAGTTAACGATGTGACTGAAAATTTTGAAAAGGGGACGTGGCCACCCCCTCCTAATAGATTTAATGTACACATCTCCTAAACCCATAAAGCTACAACAACCAAATATACCCGGCTAAAATATCATAAGAACCGTTATCTACAGTGTGAAACTGTAAGAAATTGGTGAATAATCCCGCTCACTCCCCATACAACGATACGGTTAAAAACTACTAAAAGCGCGATGAATCAATAAGTAAATAAGCCAGAAATGTTAAAATTTACTTCCGAGATGGTATGACAGGACTTTATTGGAGCACGTGTAAAACTTGAGCGATGAGCGTTGCGCCGCCCACTTTTTGGTAAAATCACATATCTCGGCACCCCACCGAACGATTCCGATGTCATTTAGTACCGAGCATATTCCTATGTCACAGTGAGAAAATGGGCGAGATCCCATATAACACAATTTAAAATTATATAAAGGAATAAAATTTTGCAGTAATAATTCCCTTAAAATATGCAGCCTTATGAGCAAAAATTGTCCAAATCCAAATAAAACTATTAAAGGCACTTGATATCGAATATGTGCGCGAAATATAATTGAAATTCAGACAGAAACCGTTCCCGACAATAGCAATTCGGTGTATCAAAAATGGGGGAAAAGTGGTCAATACTTCCCTGAGCCCCCATATACTTTGTAAAAATATTTTCGAATTTCCGGGTGACTTGATGCTGCATATATCGGCCAATATTTGAGTTATCTCAATGAAAATTTCCAAACGTGTTTTACTCATAACAGTGTATTTTCGTGCCTAAAATAAATGAAATTGGTGGAAAACTTTGCTACACTATATAAATAATATCAGGATTTTCGAACATCCGGCTAACTTTACTTCATACGATTGGTGGTTGTATGTGAGGTACCTTAATGAAACCCAGTGAATAATGTTTTAGTATGTGGCATGATATTCTGATAAAATCAGATCGATACTACCCCCATTCCCTTATACTACTGCATATAATGATTTTCGTTTCTCTAACAAACCTAATGCTGAATATATTGGTCACTGTATGAGTTATATATAGTATATGTACGTACATATAAAATTGCTTGGATTCCGATCCTCAGGTTGACATTTTACACTTTAAGATATTTTCCTGGCTTTGATTCCTGCAGGATGTAATATTATAAAATGTTTGGTTGCACCCGAACTTAGCCCTTCCTGACTTGTTTTTTCTTTCCAATTGAAGAAAAGTGCTGCAGAGTCACATCGAATGGCTGTCGAAGCATTTGGTGATCATGCTTTATCAGAAGCAGCATGCAAAAGATGTTTTCAACGGTTCAGAGATAATGATGTTGATGTGAAAAATGAAGAATGTGAAAAACCACCAAAAAAGTTTGAAGAACTGGAAGCAATATTGAATGAAAATGATATTTTGAGTAAAAACAAATGACAGCGATGTTCAATGTTGCACAATTTCAGACTGTTTGAAAACTATTGGAAATATCCAACAGAGTGGAAAATGGGTGCCACATAAATTGAATGAAAGCTCTGTGTAGTTGTGGTATATCATGAGCTTCTAAAGCCAGGTGAAACTCTTACTGCTTGTTACAGACAACAAATGATTAAATTGAGCAATGGGCCAGAAGGCACGGCAATGCACTTGCACCCAAAACAAAATCGGTTCAAGCTGCAATCAAAGTACTTGGCTGGGGGCTGCTAACCACCCTCCGTATTCACCAGAGCTGCCCCTTCCGATTACCATTAGTTTTCATCGAAGGGACACACTTTCCCTGAGCAACACTAAGATTCTTACACAGAAGTCGAAAATTGGCTGGCTGATTTGTTTGCTTTAAAACAAGAACAATTCATACTTTGAGCGTTTTTTTTTATACTGGTACACCTGGTACGTCACATATCACTCATTTCTGTTAAGCAGTTTGATTTTAATACCAATATCTCAAGGACGAAACAAAAAGAAGTAATAAAAGTTATTGAGCCTGTGACCTATACTCTCGCAACAAAGTTGCTAAGGAGAGTATTATAGTTTTGTTCACATAACGGTTGTTTGTAAGTCCTCAAACTAATAGAGTCAGATATAGGGTTATATATACCAAAGTGATCAGGGTGACGAGTAGAGTTGAAATCCGTATGTCTGTCTGCCCGTCCGTCCGTCTGTCCGTCCGTGCAAGCTGTAACTTGAGTAAAAATTGAGATATCATGATGAAACTTGGTACACGTATTTCTTGGCTCCATAAGAAGGTTAAGTTCGAAGATGGGCAAAATCGGCCCACTGCCGCGCCCACAAAATGCCAAAAACTGAAAACCTATAAAGTGCCATAACTAAGCCATAAATAAAGATATTAAAGTGAAATTTGGCACAAAGGATCGCATTAGGGAAGGGCATATTTGGAGGTAATTTTTTTGGAAAAGTGGGCGTGGCCCCGCCCCCTACTAAGTATTTTGTACATATCTCGGAAACTACTATAGCTATGTCAACCAAACTCTATAGAGTCGTTTCCTTCCGGCATTTCCATATACAGTTAACCACGCCCACCCCCCATACAAAGGTTATGTTGAAAATCACTAAAAGTGCGTTAACCGACTAACAAAAAATGTCAGAAACACTAAATTTTACAGAAGAAATGGCAGAAGGAAGCTGCACCCAAAACCCATATCTCAGGAACTACTAATCTAATTAATTTTACAGCAAAATACAAAAATATGTAAATGACGGATAATGAAATCTCGATGATCACTTTATCATGCGAGAGTATAAAATGTTCGGTGACACCCGAACTTAGCCCTTCCTTACTTGTTTAATCTAAAGTGTTCCAACACTTGAAGCCTCCGAGCTTAGCCCTATTGTCTACATGTATTGTAAAGAAGTTTGTAGATGTATTTGAAGATGAAGCCTCAATATGCAAAATTAATGTTGAAAAAAATGTCAAAATTAATGAGTTCTAAGCACTTTGCAGCTCATCGAACTTAATGGTAGGTATGTTTTGAGTAATACCGCCATACAGTATACTATATGATAGAAGTGAATCAATCCATATGGATGTATTGATTCGGGTTCTTTGAGTAAACTTCAAAACTTATGTATCACACAATATCTAAGCAATACACGGTGTTCTAGAATCTACCATATATGACCTAGAATTATGTTTGTTAGTGAAATCTGTCGGTTTCGTGCTCTGCCTATCATTTAAATATCAAGGGTTAATGTAAATCTGCGGGTGCTTTTCAAGTCTCCTCCTAACTTATCGATATATTTCTTTTTGAAAAATTACTTTAATCAATCTGTGGAACTACTCAGTCTATCACGTTGACAACCTGAGATAGCATACTCTCTTATATATGTATGTGTGAAGTAGGTTCATGCTACTTCAACTAATAGAAAAATATTGCATTTATTTTTTAAACACACATACATATACAAGCACTTCATGTTCGGAACATAAGCCTGTTGGTCATACTCAACTTCGTCAACTATTGTTTTAGTTTTGCTTTTCCAATTATCAAAAGCCTCAAAAATGTGTCAAAAACGATCCAACCTCAGCGCTGGAAACAACTCACACAAACACAGAAACATTACCACACATTCATAATGTCAATGATGGATGAGAAAATTTGCATAATGGAGTGGCGAGAGGGAAAGTTGTTGCACATGCACGAAAACTTATTGAATATTTGGTAGCGCAAATTAAAACATATTTCACCCCGAATATGCAACTCTGTGAAAATTTCCAAAACCGAATCCCCTGGAGAGCAAATTTATCAAATACGTACATGCATGCATAATTTTTTAAATATTTAAATTATTTCGCATGTGCATAGTGTATTGGCAAGTCTAAAATGTGCAACAAAGTTCTGAAATTAAAATTCATGCTGTGTGCATAAACAACAGATAAACAAGTAAGGCAGGCCCGATATCGGATGGAACCCAATATTAATTAATATAGAGAAATATTTTGGGAGATATTTGAAATAGATGCACCGAAAGTGGTAAGTTAATGCCGCTAGATAGTTCCACGAGTTTTTCTACGTATTCATTCCACACCACTTACCACGAAACTTTGAAGCAATCGTTATATTCACAAAATATCGACACCGCTGCAAAGTGTATCCCTCTGGTATAACAAATCGTGTGCGACATATTTTGTGTGCAACAAGTTCAAAATTATAAATTCCCCAAATTCACTTTTTGCATTATTTGTTTGTGAAGGTGCATCATAAATTCTAGGTGCATTTTATTGAAAAACTGCTATAGTGACTATGTTCGCAGTGGTTTTAGAACTATTTTAACAAGCTAAGTCACAAAGCAAATTGTTGCCGTTTTCCTCTAAAAATGTCATTTTGAACGAGCTTGGTGATATTTTCTGCGTACATAAGTAAAATCGTATACCGTTATAGTCTCGCAACATGTTGCACACAATATGATAGCACGTTAACTTGTTGAAGAAAGCCGTCAGAGAGGCGATGGTAACCTATAACTGCATGTGATCGATTCGAATTTATTAAATTAAATCCACATGCATAAAATGAATACAGTATTCCCCTAGCCAAGGGGGCCTAATCGGCTGATATGTAAGATATCTTAACAAAGTTTAACTACAAATTCGCAAAACGCTTAGTAGCCAATACAAATTTGTCCAGGCGTTTAATTTCCACTTCCGCCAGCTCGGTGAGACGTCTGAAGATATGCGCTCCCAAGTGCTTAAGTCTTGACCTCCTAATTGCGGGACAGTCAAGAAGGAAGTGTTAAGTTGTTTTCACCTCCTCTTCTTCCTTACAGCTTCTGCAGGATTCCCAGCCTTTCCGAATGGACGCAAACAGGGCAATGGCCCGTTAAAACCCCCAAAACTAGGAAAAGGCTAGCCTTAATGAGGACAAAGAGATCACTAGATCGCTTGCGATCAATGCAAATGCTTGGGTCAAAATGCTTTTGCGGCAGTGCATGTACTAATGGTGGCCCAGCGCTGACCAAACTTAAGCGTTACTCAGCTATTCAGTACTGGAGCACAAGAGGATCTGGAACCACCGCTCCATTTCCATTCTACGGAAAGCCGTTCTAGAGTGTCTTTTCTTGCTAGCTCGTCAACTTTACAATTTCCTGCAATTCTACTGTGGACATGCACCCATACCAGCTTTATCACAAAGACACTCGATGCTGTTGATAGCGAGGTTAATCATTTCAAGGCTAGTATTTCCGCTCTGCTATCTGAGTGGATGGTCACTTCTCTGAACGAGGCTGCACTTCGGAGTTACTGCTACCTTAATGGCTGCAACCTGGACCTAGAAGACACTGCAATAGTCAGGACGTATAAAGGAGAAGATAGAGAGCTCATGGCAGTAGACCCCTACACCAACCCTCACCCCAAGTTTTGACTCCTCCGTGAAGAAGTTCACTGAACCCTCTCCTCCAAAGACAAATCAGAAGCCAAAATTTTTGCACCCACAAAGTTCAACGATAACCATGAAAAAATGCCAACATGTTCTTCTTTACTGTCGTAGACACCGCTTACGCGATTATAGCCGAGTTAACAACAGCCCGCCCGTTGTTTCTTCTTTTCGTAACGTGGCGCCAATTGGAAATGCCACGCGAAGCCAGGTCCTTCTCCATGTGGGTTTTCCAACGGAGTGCAGGTCTTCCTCTTCCTCTGCTTCCCCCGGCGGGTACTGCGTCGAATACTTTCAGAGCTGGAGCGTTTTCGTCCATTCGGACAACATGACCTAGCCAGCGTATCCGCTGTTTTTTAATTCGTTGAACTATGTCAATGTCGTCGTATATCTCATATATAATGAGTGACTTATAGAGTTTGAGGAGGAAAGCACTTTACTTCTCAATTGCCCACTCACTCCAAAGTAGCACCTGTTAGCAAGAGTTATTCTGCGTTGGATTTCCAGGCTAACATTGTTGTTGATGTTAATGCTGGTTCTAGATAGACGAAATTATTTACATCTTCGAAGTTATGACTGTCAACAGTGACTCGGGGGCCTAGTCGCGACTGCGACGACTGTTTGTGTGATGACAGGAGATATTTCGTTTCGCCCTCGGTCACTGCCAAACCCGTCTGATTCGCTTCCTCATCCAGTCGGGTGTTGGGGCCAATTACATCAATATTATCGCCATACGCCAGCATCTGTACACTCTTACAGAAGATTGTATCGATTAAGTTTTACAGCTCGAATTATTTTCTCCAGCAGTAGAGTGAAGAAGTCGCACGGGAGGGAATCGCCTTGTCGGAAACCTCATTTGGTATCGAACGGCTCGAAGTAGTCTCTGCCGATCCTGATGGAGCTTTTGGTATTGCTCAACGTCAGTTTACCCAGCCGTATTAGTTTTGAGGGGATACCAAATTCAGACATCGCGGCATAAAAGCAGTTCCTTTTCGTGCTGTCAAAAGCAGTTTTGAAATCGACGAAGAGGTGGTGTGTATCGATTTCCAAGATTTAGCGCGTGGTGAATATCTGGCTGGTTGTTGATTTTCTATGTCCAAAGCCACACTGATAATGTCCAATCCATTTTTTGATGTGATGCGATGTGAGGAAGCTTATCCCATGGTAGTTGACGCAGATTGTGGGGTCTCCCTTTTTGTAGATTGGGAAGATCACACTTAAATTTCAATCGTTGGGCATGCTTTCGTCCGACCATATTTTACAAAGAAGCTGATGCATGCTTCTTATCACCGCCTTGTTTGAATAGCTCGGCCCGCAGACATCGGCCCTGCTGCTTTGTTGGTCTTCACACGGGCAATTGCTATTTGAACCTCTGGAACATCTGCTCCTTCGTCGTCGATTAGGGAATCGGGTTCGCCTACTCCTGGCGTTATGGAGAATTATTCCCTCCATAATTTTAGTATGTTCTGAACGACGGTTACCAGGTCACCTCTGGGGGTTCTACAAGAGTAAGCTTCGGTCTTGAAACGCAGTCTGTTTTCTCTCCGCTGCGACCAATGGAAACCGAGTTGTTGACCAGTCCTCTCAGTCAAGTATCCTCCGGATGGCCAGAAGATATCCGTTTGAAGGCGAGCTAAAGTGAGAAGGCTAAACATCCCCTCCACAGGGTAATGCGTAAAAAACACTACCAATGAAAACTAATCGACAGCCGCGGATGAGAGAGCCTCTTTTTAATGACGACCATGGCAAAGAAAATGGCAACATCTGCAGGATCTAAAAGCTTTATTTCCAGCAGACTGTCATTACTTTTATGGTAACACATTTTTAGAATAATTATAATTTTAATAAGTAATAATTAAGCATTAGTTTAAATTTTTGGCTTAATAGAATATATGTTTTTCTAGTACTTCTGTACACATCAATAATAAAAATAACATGAAATATTTGTAACTACTATATAAATAATCAATTTTTTTATTTTATACACAATTAGATTGATCATCCGTTATTTTGTTTTAGAAATTAAAATTCAAAATAACGTAAGACACCTACTATAAAATTTGTTTTATTTTTTATCTAAGATATACTTATAGTGTCATCTTGATTCATAATCGAAAACTTTGTTTAAATATCTCAAGTGGTTTTCTTTTGATACGATTTTTTGCTTCTCCTGATAAAAATGATGTTACGTTGTTTTGCATTTCAGGTGACGATATACTGTTTATCGTTACCGTGGACTATGTGCCAAATATTGGGTAGTCGAAAAAGCACCAATCACATTGTGTCATACCAAATAGTGTTAAAAAGATAAGATATTAAGCTTCACTTAGCGAGAAAAAATTGAATTCAGGGAAGTTGAAAAAAGTTAAAGTTGTTCAAAAATGAGTGAAAATAAAGAAGAAATAGCTATATTTTGCAAAAATCTTATATGAGCTCCTCTAGCCTGGTCGAATGATTCAGGATAACGCTAGACCACACACATCTTTAATGACTTGGCAAAAACTGGAAGAACTTAGCTGAGAAGTTTTGATGCATCCACCATATAGTCCTGATCTTGCATCATCGGACTACCATTTTTTTCGGTCAATGCAGAACTCTCTTAATAAAAGTAAAGTTCGCTCTCTTAATGAAGAAAAGTTTTACACTGGTGGAATAATGTGTCTAGCGGCAAAATGTCAAAACGTGGTCAACCAAAATGATACAATTTGGTTCATTAAAATTCATTACAAATGCAAAAAAATAATTTAAAGTTTGATTAGAAATACGAAGATATTCTTCCGACTACCCAATATATTGGTCATAAGTAAGTCATAGATTGTATGTACTTAACGAAAATACCTGATATAATGATTTCCGACTCCTATAATAACATTCCCTCATTATGATGATATACGACCCTCTGATTGACTTTTTCCAATATAATAGTATTCGGTTTTCTATCGTTCGGTTAGGTATATTTGTCAGATAACTATCACAACAATAAAAAAAATGTTTTTAACTCTGAAATTGAAATTTCTGAAAAAAAAACTTAATTTTATGCAGAAATACTTGTCTCCCACCAGACATCATTTTTCGGAGATTCCCTAAAACGAAAGAATCCAAATTTTTAAACCTGAAGCGCCATTATTTGATTATACATTTAGCCCACCAATTTTTCTAATCGGCGAATCTCAAACTTTTTGCGGTAGGCTTAAGCTCTCTCAGCGATATGCTCTTAATGGCATATTTGCCCGTAAAAAGACGGCCTTTTGAGGTTTGTTTATGTTTGGAAATAAAAAAAAAGTTACATGAGTCATTTCTGGCGAAAATAGAAGTCTATAATCAAATATGGTTTTCGGCCAAGAACTCACGAACAAATTACTTGATCCATTCATTTTAACAAACGAAAATCGGCAAGCTCAAATAATGAATACAACAAAAAAATTTTATAGTAATTCTGGAGCATATATATCACCAACAAAATTTTTGTAAATGAACCATTCAAGCCAGAACTTCAAATTTTCTATTATTTTCTCAACACACCTCATATAACTACAGGTGTTGAGTCCAAGGTAATTCACATTGAATCTCCGATTCTCATTCCTGCTGCAATTACCGTATCGCCAAAAATAATTGTCTAAAAATAGAAAATATTTTGAATAATGCGCTTTTGGGTCTGGCAACAATTATTTTCATGCATTTTCCAGCTTCTAGGCAATATTGCGTTAGATCTGCGCGCCAAATGAAATAAAATTGGAAATTTATTATTGATGCGCTCATAGGCATATTTCAGAGCAGTTGCACTTCGGATATTCATATATTATTCCGCATGCATGTGTATGTGTGCTTAGTTGAAAATTCGTTGTCAAATATTTTAAACTCGATGGGAAAATAAAAATTGTACATATCCGCAGAGATTGACAGCAATCCATATGAACTTTTGTTTGGCGCATTTGGCTGTCAAGCGAATTTGCATTTCTAGCGCGTTTGCAAAATAAAAGCTTCGCCCGCAAGCTTTCAATATTTGCATTTAAATGTCACGGAAACCTTTAAAATTTAAACTGCCTGGAATGCAAATATAAAACAGTGAAATAATTCCAAAGAATGCGAGCAAAAACCAATGGATTTTCAATTTTGTACAATTTTCTCGCCACAAAATACTTTAAGTCCTGCCACAACACAACCACAACAAGCAAAATACTTGAATTAAAGCTTCTTCTTAATTTCCATAAAATCATAAAATTATTAGGCGACGCGTCTCAAACATTTACTCAATAAGCCTATAAGTATGCTATAAATTTCAACCACAACCGCAAATAATTCAAATACTTAATGTAAAAAGGCTGAGCCGACAAGTCTTTCCAATTTACCATATTTTATCAAGAGCAATCAGCAACAACAACAAGAACAAAGTAAAGTAATGACAAAAAGAAATTTCGGATTATTCAAGAGCAAGCCAGCAACAAAGACAGACGTCAGCCACAAATATCTCTTAGACATATTCAATAAATTAGCTGTCAAGCCAAAAATTATGCTGCTGTAAAGCAGTGAAAATATGGTCGATAAACATCGGCGAGTAACGAAGGCGCGGCACCGCAAGTATGCAAATAAAAAATTACTAACAAACCGTTGTAAAATGTGGGACAAATACTGGGGGAGCGGGGAGGAGATGGCGAACGAGATTGTCAGAAAAACCGGGGACGGAGAGGAGCGCTAACTTAATTGACTTTTTCTTACTAAATTCTCCGACAGATATTTGAAACAAAATATCAATAAACGAGAGAAATTTTTATAAAACCGAGGAATCATAAGTCATTTGCTCTATAGCCTTCAAGTCTCTTATTGAAACAGAAGCAAGGGGATTAAGATAAACAAGTGTGAGTGTGTGAGTGTGAGTGAGTGTCTTATGTGTAAGAGAAATGAAGGCAATTTTCGTTATTCTTTGAGCGGTTATATGTTTGTACGGAAAATTTTCTTGGCATAAACTTCTTCAATTTACCATTTACATATGTTTATAGATATCCTCTTATTTGTATTAAACAGCAGTTCCCTGTTTTATTTACTTCATTATTAAGCCCTCATTATGTAATCTCTAATCTATTTCGATCTTATAATCAGGGAATTTGTATACCGTTACTGTGGTAATTTTTAAGGTTTACTTGAATGACAGATTTATGATATTCTTACAAAATTACTGGATCAAGTTATTTCAGCCATTTTATATCAATAACTCAGATTTTTAATTATAACCATTTGGAATAACACGGCATTTGTTATACCAAATATATTTCATTAGCTTCGTTATATTATATTGTCTGAAAACATACATTGTGCAGCTGAGAGAAGAGACAAGCGTCTGTGCCACAAAGTGTTAAGAAAACCGGAAAAATTAGAATCGAGGCGACGAGATGAAAGCGCGGAAAGTATAGACCCCAAATACATATGTACATAAGTATGTGGGGCATACACGGATGACGGAATGAATATACTTACATATGTATGCATTTGTGTATTGGCCCACTCATGCGGAGTTGCCATGTATTCATGTATATTTTCGAACGCTGTAAGAAGCGCATAAATATGGATTTGACACAATGAGCTCCACACTCAAGCATACGACTATCATTTTCGCGCCCCACGCTTCACACAATAAACTAATTTATTACTTTAATTCGACTTTAGTGGGCGCTGTTACATAGGATTCCGAATTTGCCACATTCCACCCACCCGCCTTAATGCAGGCAGTAGCGGTATGTGGATACATTGTAACCATATTCATTTGCCTTCGCATTTTTTCAGCGCTTTTTATTCGACAAACCATTTTTTTCTCAATTGGGATGCGCCGTGTAAGTCCTTGGCTTTCGCCAAAGACCCTTGCGCTTTGTCTGCAACTTGACTGCGGTTGTGGCAACCAAAAACAGCAAAAAAGAGTAAAAAGAAGCACTTGCTACATAAAAAATGATGCTGCATTCGGCTTTCGATTTCCGCGCTTTCGAACGAGAGCGGGTTCGGCGGACGAAGGAACACAGTAAAGGGAAAAAGCGAAAATCAAATTATGTTCAGGCATACAAATCTAAGTAACAGAGGCAGGGATTCGATATAAAGCGTTGACAAGCATCACAAAACCCATACACAAACAAATGAAAATGTGTATGTTTGAGTTTTCGTGGGCCCACACCACTGTCGGCATATGCATTTATAACCCCGGCTTAGCGCGCTACTATAAATTGATGTTTTGGCTGGCTTCCATTCCCGTCCATATACTCTGTGACTTTCCGTTTTTCACTTATTATACCCCGAACAGGGTATATTAAGTTTGTCACGAAGTTTGTAACACCCAGAAGGAAGCGTCGGAGACCCTATAAAGTATATACATATGTATATAAATGATCAGTATGTTGAGCTGAGTCGATTTAGCCATGTCCGTCTGTCTGTCTGTCTGTATATATACGAACTAGTCCCTCAGTTTTTAAGATATAGTTTTGAAATTTTGCAAACGTCATTTTCTCTTCAAGAAGCTGCTCATTTGTTGGAACTGCCGATATCGGACCACTATAACATATAGCTGCCATACAAACTGAACGATCGGAATTAAGTTCTTGTATAGAAAACTTTCACATTTGTCCAGATATGTATATTCACGAAATTTGGTATAAATTATTTTCTAAGGCAGCAATGTAATCTTCGAAGAAATTATTCAGATCGGTTAACTATAGTATATAGCTGCCATACCAACCGAACGATCGGAATAAAGGGCTTGTATGGAAAACTTTCGCATTTGTCGCGGTATCTTCACGGAATATTACATGGATTACTGCTTTAGGTAATAACATAATCTCCGCAAAAATTGTTCAGATCGGATTACTAAAGCATATAACTTCCATACAAACTGGACACATATTTACTAAGGGAAATGTATCTGTGAAGGGTATATTAGCTTCGGTGCAGCCGAAGTTAACGTTTTTTCTTGTTTTTGTTTTCATTACAACACTTTAGTGTAAATCATCTTAGCGTGAAAGATGAAAGTCTTGGCCATAGTTTTTTTTTTTTGTATTTTGCCGTCATTTATTTTGCGTCTCCCTTACTTAAGGAACGACGTTGTCAGCCACAAACAGAGCATATGAAATTTGAGTAATTTGTGTTCGCTCATGGCCTGTCTTTCTGCTTCTCTAATCGTAGTACATTCTCTACTCTATACACTATGTGTGAAGAAGATTTATTGTTTATTTTTTGGCACGTTTGCTCTTGAATCCATTGGACATGTATAAACACACTTTTGTATTAAAGTCCTTAGTGATTTCAACTCTAAATATTGGGGTAACAAGATTTTGCTAGTTTAATTTTTGATTCTATTCTTTTTAAATAGACTTTTAAGTTATCAACTGGCGTCTCTTTTCGAAAGTTCAACTGTATTGCAGGCTTCCAGATCACTGTGGCTCTATACTTTTTATGATCAAGGTAGTTGTAGATCTACTGCACAGGAATTCACCCTCCTTAAGAGAACTGAACATTCACTCCTTCGAAGTGTTGAGGACATTGCATCTTATTATTGAATAGAATTAATATGAACTGTCAATAGTCAATATAATCAGACAGGGAGTATCCGATTGTATCCGATTAATACTAAACGGCTGGGCTCCCTGTAAGCTTATTGACCGTTGCCTTCAAAATCATTGAACTACTTTTTCTTTACAAGTTTTATCTTACCACAGCTAAAGGCGAACCTAAAGGCAGTTAGTTTGACTTTTTGGCGTGATTCCTTCGCCAAAAATAGGACTATTACATAAAATATAAGCTAAGTCCTGGAATGTCTAATCTTCACTTAATTTATGCACAGAGTTAATGTAAAAAAATTCTTACAAAATTCAAATGACTTACTAAATGATGGCATAAAGTAATTAGCTACCTTATTTTTTTACTATTGGAACCGTTAAACAGGTCAATAAGATCGGGATGAGAACTTTTTCGAAAAGGCGCGCCTATTTATATAACTGAAGAAGTAAATTGGGACTTCAAGAAGTTTAAGAAACATATCTCTAACAAGTAAGTTCGGGAGTATCCGAACATTTTACACTCTCGCAACCCGTAAAGCTCAGAATCAGGGAAGGTTATTTTCAAATTATACTTTTTCTCAATAATATATGGGAAAGATTGTTGGATATTTTCGATAAAAAGTTCGCAATAGGAACTGGCTTTCCCATATGCGGCATGTGAGGGCTTGAATAGTTTAGTTCCAATCTGCATACCTTGAAAGTACCATTTGTGCAAGCATTTATCAGAATACATTAATTGGATTATGATTTTTATACTGTAAATTTAAAGAATAATATAGAATTTTATTTGTGCTAGTGGAAAGTAGGCATGTTTTTGGTCCGCTTTCGCCGATTTTCGCACTAGAGTATGAGAATGTCAAGTCCCAAATTTGATCTAAATGGTTATCGGTCGAGTAGGTCCCAAAACATGAGTTTTCCTAAATATGGGCGGTGCCTCACCCATCGTTCAAATTTGAATCCTATAAAACCATTTTGTGTCATCTTGGATTTAAAATTTGATTTCTGTAACGCATTTAGTTATAGGTTTATGCTACTTTTAGTAATTTTTAACAAAATCTGTATTTGGGAATGGAAGTGGTTATCATTGGATTTAACTTGTTTTCACGCTCACAATGAGTTAATGTGGAAAAGTTCAACCATAGATTCGAAATTCTTTATATTATAGATGTGTGGCTTAAACCAATTCCATTCATATGTAGTAGTAAACCACTTTCAAGGAAGCTTGTCCATTTTATTTCAATAAAAAGTCGTAAAGTAAGGTGGAAAGTCCGAAATCAATATGTATACTACATTGAGGCAGAAAAATGAAAGTCAGATTTAACTGACTTTTGGCATTGCTCAGGTATATTCAAGAACATTTTTGAAGCAATTTTGTAAATATGTAACTAATACACTCACCGACATTTTTAGCATACAGTTTGTTAGAATATCGAAAATCTTTATAAACTGTATATGAGGCTTGGAATTCGTAGTCCAATCTCACAGATTTTCGGAATTACAATATAGTTTATCCAATAATATGCGTATCTTGTATATTGACCGATGTATAGAGAATAAAACCAACCGGAAGATTAAAACTATTGTATTAAATATACGAGAGATAGAGGTAGTATTTAACCGTTTTTTTTTTCATTTGTGTCATTACCAGTTATCATTCACAGAAACAGATGATTACCGAGTTTCGATAAGGTACCTTATATAGTGTACCATTACCACTATAACCGGGTTAAAGGACACATTATCAAATAAGGATTGTCTATGAGCTTTTATAATATACATATATATATCACAAGTCGACTTTCATTTTTGGTAAAAAGTTCTTAATAGGAATGTTAAGATGACGGGTGTAAATGTTTAAGCTTCTGATGTATTTAATTAATGATTTATCTAATATAACCAATTTCGGTATGCAATACGAGTAGTAAGCTACCTTCAGTCTATGAAAATCGAACCGTAACTGTTCAAGCCCCATATACCGAATATACTTGTATGGACAACTGTGCGCATGACTGACGTGTTCCCGAAAATATTGGTTAATCTGCGATATATGTTATTTAAATTTGGGAGAGTGCTTATTTGAAAACTACATCCTATTGTGCCAAAAATCCATGTAACGATTTTCGACTTCTTTATTCCGCAAATATAATATCAGCCAATATGTGAATGGCTTAGTGTAAACGAAATTGCGTATTTTACTAATAACAATAAATCTTAGTCCATAAAGTGGATTAAATTGGGGAAAACTTGCTTCAGCCCATATATAACTAATATTTAAGATTTTTCGTCCAACGTCCAACTGACTTTACTTCATAAAAAATAAGTTCTCAAATACACATATTCAGTTACACTCGAACTTAGCCCTTCCTTACTTCTTCTGAAATGTTTATTGTGAAAGAGTTTACATTATTATTTCTGATCATTGTTGTAGTATAATAATTTAATAAAAATTTCACTAATAATATAATTTAAAAGAACTTATTACAACTCTTCAGAAAAAAACTAATCCTGCTTATGTTCGGAAAAACAGCAACCGAAGTAAAGCCACAAGTAAATTGCGACTTTGCAGTAAGCAAACAGTAAAATGAAATCCTTTAAGTAGAAAACTCGCAAAATCCACACGGAATCCTAAAAACACATGGGAATAGAAAAGTAAACGAAAACAAGAAAACAATAAATGTGGAGATGAGAACGCAGAAGGCGGCCGACTGAGGGTCTGTGTGTGCGAGCTAAGCAAGGCTCCAGAGAAGCTTCCTGCAAGCTCGAAAATTGAAATGAAATTTCATTTTCATTATTTCTTGTTTGCATTTGCTCCAACGTGAATTTTGGCATATGTTCTGGCATTTTACATTTTTTCGACGCCATTATGCAAACTTGCATGCACTTGTGGTATGCAATTTTCTGGCATTATTGCTGGATCCTATTTTGACAGCATATAAAAACATAATACACATATTTATTTATTTAACTATTTAGACAGATAAAATGCAGCAGGATGTCAGTGATAGCAGGATATATATTTTCGTTTCTCTACGGATAAACCGTCAGGCACAATATTACATCACATACTTGCATACATGATCTTAATTGTTGTATTAATACCCTCTTATTTTTTCCTTAAAATGCATAATCTCTTTAGACTTCATCAAATTTATCGTGAAGAAATTTAAGCTTAAAACAATCACTTCATTAAATGCTTTCAATGAGAATACTGCTAAAATTTTTAAGCGAAAATTCTCGAGTGACAGTAAAAAAATATTTGATTTCAAATAGTCTCAAAGACAGTAAAAACAAGAAAAAACGTTAACTTCGGTTGCACCGAAGCTAAATACCCTTCACAAACACAAAATATTCCTTACAGAAACTCGATTTTGATCGGTTAGTATGTCTAATGTATATTATTATATAAGTATCCGATCTGAACAATTTTTTTTTTATTTCACTTTAAAATTTCAGTGGTATTGTCATAAATGAGTTGAATCCATCTCAAAAAGCTTCTGGGATTATTAGTAATATGTATTAAGTGTCAGCTACCATAAATATATATAGTAGCGAGCTTTATTTCGGTATCAAAAAGTACAAATATTGAACTAAATAGTTTGAGCTCTTATGAGCCTCGCAAATTTTGAAATATGTACATGAATTCGACTACAAAATACACTAAAACTTTTTAACTTTGGGAAGGTGTGACCATAAAATATCATATTAACGTAAATTTATCGGTGCACGTCATAAAATGTAGCATGAAACAGAACTATTTCGTAGTACTGATTAAGTTTGGTTCTATTTATTGGCTGCTTCACGACTTTTTCGAATTCGAGTAAAATCTGAAATCTACTATCGATGTAGATGAGGAAGATCACGAGGATTTCTTCGATAAAAATCTAATCTATTACTGTGTTGAGGCGGTCTATTTACAAACAAACTTACTGAAATTTCGAATTCATCATCCTCACCCACTTGTAAGTCATAGGTGTCTCATGTCTGGTTCTTATTGCAGCTCTTTGAACACGTTCCAGCTGCTTAACAATACCACGGCTTGTAATAACAGATTCGAATAAGGAAGTTATGACATAACTAGTGTTTTTAAATAAATAATTTTAAATGACTTATAATTTCAAGTAACAAAAAGTTAGACGCATTTTGGCGGCTGCGTTTTAAAAGATTATTCTTTCGGTCTACATTTTCATCTATTTTCATAGTAGCTGATTTTTAGGTATAGATTTAACGTACTTCCACAAAGAGTAGATAACACGATAATCAATTCGAGCTCTCTAATACCACGTAAGCCGAAGTTTTACTAACTTGCTTTTAAATAAGGTTTTTAGCGGATTCATATGTTATTTTCGTTTAAATAAGAAAGGGTATACATTTTATTTAATGAGATGAAGGAACATTACAATAAACTCTCCGTTTCCTTGCTGTTGGTAGGTATCGAGAATGCATCCTAAATAACTTTAACATTTGGCTGGTGCAGACTACTTTGTCTATGGTTGCTAAAAAGTCGGAAGCTTTTTGATATAAATTCAATGCACTCTTGTTGACACCATTGACTTTTTCGAGGAAAATAATTTGACATTTATAATTGAATATATATAAAATCCCCTGTTTTAAAATATATTCACATCTAATAAGTATTTTCTTTTTTATCGGCGTAGACACCGCTTACGCGGTTATAGCTAAGATTACAACAGCGCCCCAGTCGTTCTTTCTTTTCGCTCTTTACCGAAGTGTTTTCATCCATCCGAACAAGCTGACCCAGCTAGCACAACCACTGTCTCTCAATTCGCTGAACTACATATGTAATGTCGTCGTATATCTCGTACAGCTCATCGTTCCATCAACTGCGGTATTCGCAGTTGCCAATGCGCAATTGATGATAAATTTTCCTCAGTACCTTTCTCTCGAAAACTCGCAACGCCGACTCATCAGAAGTTGTCATCTCCCGTGCGTCTCTATCATGCAGCAGGAGCAGGATAAGGAGCTTGTAGACTTTGGTCTACGTTCTCCAAGAGAGAACTTTACTTATCAGGTACCTACTCAGCCCGCAGTAGAATCTATTGAAAAGAGTTACCCTGCTTTGAATTTCGACGAAATTATCAACTACAGAAGTTATGACTGTCAACAAGGAACCAAGTTGCGAGTGCGACGACTGTGTGTTTGATGACAGGAGATATTTCGTCTTGCACTCGTTCACTACCAGATTAATCAGCTTCGCTATCCAGTCTGATCAAAACCATCGCGTACGCCAGCACGATTACACAGACTTAAATAAGAATCCAATAAGCCCTCCAGTTCGAATTATTTTCCCCAGGGGTAGATTGGAGAAGTCGAACGGTAGAGAGTCGCCTTGTCTAAAACCTCGTTTGGTATCGAACGGCTCGGAGAGGTCCTTCCCGCTCCTGATGGAGCTTTTGGTGTTGCTCAACGTCAGTTTACACAGCCGTATTAGTTTTGCGGGGATACCAAATTCAGACATCGCGGCATAAAAGCAACTCCTCTTCGTGCTGTCGAAAGCAGCTTTGAAATCGACAAGGCGTGAATGTTGATACTATTTTCAGGGGTTATTTCTAAGAAAGCCACACTGACAAGATCCAATCAGTTTGTTTACGGGCGCCTTAATCTTTCATAAATAGAACTTTATATTGCGCAGATTGTGGGGTCTCGCTTCCTATGGAATGAGCAGTGGACACTTAAATTCCAATCGTCAGGCATGCTTTCTCCAGTCTTGAAACCTTCTGCTAGTCGCCGCATTATTTCGTAGAATTACCCGTGTCGGCCAGGTTGCCAAGCTTTTCATACTCACGCATTTCGGCCTTTCCCTTTTTTTTGACTGCAAATGCGTATCGCTTCTCTCTTCAACTCTCGATGTCTATCCCATTCCTCACGTGTTGCGGTCGGTTGTAACATTGCGAGGTAAGCAGTCTGTTTTCTATCCGATGTGACTTTTCCGAAAACCAATAGCTTCGGTTGCAGCTATACGCAAGGATCTTTTAATGCCGTCAGTTGCTGAGCCGGGTGCGTATCTTGGTTGCAACAAGATAGTAGTTCGAGTCGATGTTACGACTTCGGAACGTACGCACATCTAAAACACTGGAGACGTGTCTTTCGATCTGGAGACAGTCAAGTAATTTGGTGAGTTTTCCTTTGCTAGAATATGGTACTACAGATAATCATAATAATTATCTTGATCGATTAGCCTAAACCCATTTAGGGATGTTTCATCATGGAGGCTGTATTTACGGACCGTAGTGCCAAAGATACCTTCCTTGCCCACCCTGGTGTTAAAGTCGTCAAGTACGACAACTAAGTTTTGACATCGTGGCGGGAGCAGCTCTCCTAGGTGCGCTCCAAACGCTCATAAAAGACATCTTTTGTCACATCGTCCGTCTCTTACGTCGGGGCGTGGACGCAAATCAGCGATAGGTTAAATAACTTCGCCTTGATGAGGATTGTGGCTAGACGTTCATCCACCGCGCTAAATGCCAGGACACGGCGACGGAGTATCTCACGCACTACGAATCCCAAACCAAATTTTATATGGCCACTGTAGTAAATACTACAAAGACCTACTCGTCTCACTTCTTGTCAGGTCCATCGCATTTCTTGGACGGCGGTGTCAATTAATGGACTGGACATTCCAGGTTCATACCCTTAAATCATAGTCCTTGCTACGTTTGCTATGGTCGTCATAAAAAGGGTGTTTCTCTTCCGAGAATGTTGTTTCACTTTCATTGGGAGCGTTTTTATTTTGCGGGTCCCACAATCAACACACAACCTTGGGAAGGTATGGTTCGCCTTCAAACCAGTCGTGAACTGCTTGAGCCATATGTAAAATAATAATTTCTGGCAGCAAATAATTTTCCATTTTCATAATAAAAATAATAAATAATACACGTAAAAATTTTAACCTTTTCTAGATCTACAGAAGAAGAGTCTCTTGAGAACTTTGCGCACTCCCAATATGAAAATATTGCCTATTATAATTATAATCAAGCCAAGTTGTCTTATTTGATCAATGCAAATAATGGCTTGTTAGAAAGGCATTACTACTTTGATTACTTAATTTATTTTAAAACAAATGCATTGTTCGTGATTGCTCTCGAACGATTAATTTTTGCTTCTTTTTGCCACTCGTTTCTTTTGGTTGTTGTACAGTAAAGTTTTGCTCTCACACTCTTACTTCCAGCCACTCAAAGTCAATTCATCTATTGTCAATGCATTTTTATTCGTTCGCTTCAACTTCAGTTAGTCAGCTATATATTTGTGTCTGTGTGTTTGTGGTGTGGTGTTTGCTGTTGTTTGGTGCATGTGCTTTGTTAGTTGCCTTACGCATACTCTCGCTTCTCTCCTCTCGATGTGACTTAACCATAACAAAAGTTCAGAACATTGTTGCTTTTGCTATATCTAATGTCGCTTTCATTGTTGGCACACGTAGTTGTTGCAACGCAGTTCACAAAGTTCAGCTCAGCATGTGTCGCCTGTCATGCACTTACAACACACTTACAACACTTGCGCGCCAACACCCGTCCTCACTTGGTGTCTGCATTTACGCCGAGCTTTCCTCGATTTAATTCAGCGTCGCTTGAGTAGTTCCTTTGGCCCCGCCATCCTCTATGAATATCGTTTACAGTAAACGCTCACACACTCATGTTGCCACGTGTATGTTTATTTGTATGAATATATATTTACTGAAAGTCATAGATCTTTAGATCTGCTGTGGCTTGCAATGCGGCAAAAGTTTTCTCGGCTTTCTTTTTTCCAATCCTTCCTCAATATCATCCGTTTTGGCTGGTGGAAAAAGTAGAAACTTTTAGCAAGTAAATGTGACATTGTACAGACACAAAACATGTGTGCAACACACATCCGATCACTTGCACTTCAAACGCTTGTTGGGTGCTCGGTTTGCCTCTTTGTCCACTTAAGCAAGGCACGAAGTCAAGAAAGTTGCATTACGGATACATCTCTATCCTGCACGTGTATGTGCCTTATTTGAGATCAAAGGATTAGCGGTCAAGTAAAATAAATTGTTAATAAACGGCTTAAAAAAGAACGCCGGAGGAAGTTACTAACGCATTTCGGATTTACTTTGAAAACAATTTACACTCACATATGTACATACGTATATGTATGATATCTTCGGTTAGGTTTAAGCGAGCTTTCTGAGCTGTAGCTGCATATGATATAAGAGCAATTTTCGACCTATAAAATGCCAGGTCCGTTTTAGAGATAGATTTCAGCGATTAAAGAGTCCACTTTGAAGAGGTCAAATGTTTTACTCAGGTCTTCATTTACTTGTTTAAAACGCGCTCTAATTAGTCCAGGATACTTTGTTTTGTTATCTTCACTGATGCTTGAGTTATTTAACCTGGTGAAAAGTAAAGTTGGTTAAAATACAACAAAACTGATTTTCTACTATTTAAAGAGGTCATGAAGTTGAATACTCGGTCTTACATTTAAATTGATCTGAATTTTCTCATCTTTTTGTCAATTTGTGGATTCCTTTCTAAAAGAATTGTGCGAACTGCTCGGCGACCAAGAATGAATTATGCCATTTTCACACCTTGTTCATATGTAGATCGTGTTCCAGGGCAAATAGCGGTCAGAATGGGTATAAACTTACTACTGGTTTCAATACAGTTTTAACCGGGGTTTCAGCATGAGAATTAGGGTTGTCATGATGCCTCGTGCATAGTCACAAATTCCGGATGATTTCCGGCAATCCTTCAGTTAAACTTGATGATATTGTCGGTAGTATTCCCCATCAATTCTTAACAGCACCCCTTTCGATCCCACCAAATACAGAGCAAGGTTTTACATATGATTTTTTGCATTCAGAGTCACAATCTGGTGCAAGAATTAATTACTTTCGTAACGTTCAAGATAGTCTTTCAACTTTTCTTGGCTTCCACTTCATACGCTATCCTTGCTGATGTATCCGACCGCTCTTTAATATTTTGAAATGGCTACTGGAGCGATGCTCAGTTCTATCAGCTTTTCTTGTGTTTGCCAACATTTTTATTCATATATTCGTCCAGCTCCAGAATACCAAAATTACATACATGTACGCCTTAGGATTTTACCTATCGTCATATTTCTAATTTTAAGCCAATAATTTTAGTTATTACCATTTATAAATTTAGCTCATCTTTAAGTAATAGTTATTCAATTACTTCCAATACTCGCCTGTATGTTTGTACAATAAGCAAGTATTTGATTTGAAAATCTATCAAAAGATAAGGCGCATATTGGATGTTTTTCTCTTTTCTTAAATAAAGAATAAATTAAAGAGAGTTATCCTTTTATACATTGCTTAACTCTTGTTACGTGCAGAATACACTCTGTTAGTGGTGATGATGTAATAGGTGAGAGAAAGTTTACAAAGCTTTGAAACTAAGTAGGAATATTGAGGATTTTAGCCTTTAGGATGTTTTAATGAAGTTTCCTCACTTCAAAATATACTATGTTCGCTGTTTTGAACATATAAGAAGAATTATCTTGACACTCTCACTTGTATCCGTGAATGACAGAAGTAGCACAAAAATGAAACGATCCGTCAAACTCAACGTCACAAACAAATGTATTTTTCTATAAAATACCATTCACAAAAAGTTGCTAGGAACTGTTGCAAGATATATAAGTTCCGTTTATTTTTGTCAACGACATTGTGAATTGTCTAGCTGAGTCGATTTTGTAGTCCTTCTTCTTTGCATATATGTACTTTCATATATATTTTCCACATTTCCCAAACATGGAGATATGAATAAATATTTGTAATTATTAAAGTCATTTAAAAATAAGTTCCTAAAAAATAAAAAGAATACTTTTGTTTCAAGTCTTCAGGTGACTATAAATGCATTGGCGCACACCTTTCCATTGCGATCAGAATGCATTGCTTTTTATAGCAATTCCACCGATAAGTAATCTCGCATCCTTCCATTATTAGCGCCCACAGGAAAGGAAGCTACAAAAATGCATAGCTGTTCGAGCAAAGCAAAAGCGAGGTGGTGCTCTGTTGGCACATGTTGTAATGGATTTCCCGCAATTGCTGCTGTCGCTGCTGCTGTGATGTGATTAAAGCATTTTTGTGCTCTGTGTCATCAGCTGTTATTACTGGTGTCTGCTTGTAGCTCCTCTCCATTCTTTTCAGCTCCCCTTTTCTTCTTTTTGCCCAGTGCAGTTGATGACAGCCAATTGGGAAAACGTCGTCGTCGTCATTGTTGTTGTTCAGCCCTCTGCCATTGCGGCAAAAACTACATGATTCTACAGAAACTACTCGCTTTCAGCTCCACCCAGTGATTAAACCAATCCGCTACAGGTTAGATGCCCTCTTTTTTCTTATTTTTAGGTTATTTTGTTGTTTTAAGTAAGATCCAAAAAATATTCCTGAAGGATAACAACTGCAGGATATGTTGTGCTATATTGCGTCTTGTTGCAGAGTTTTGTACTTTTTGTCAGCTGTTTATTTTATTTTGCTGTTGCTGCAATTGTATTTGTCGTTGCCGTTGTTGGTGCAGAAAATGTGCACACATTCCTTGTGTTGGCATCTGCAGACGCTAATAGTTTTTCTTTCTGTAAAATTGCGGTGTGTATGCATGTGTGTGTTTGTGTGTGGTGGCCCGTCTGCCCTCGCTGGTTCGCATCTTCATTGGCATTGTGCGGCTGCTTCTTCATTGGTGTAGTTTTCATTTTGGATTGTTTCGTTGGTTTTATTGTTGTTAGCACATTTTATCGCCAGCAATTGTTGCAAGCGACAAGTGAAAAATGTTGTCGACAAAAATAACATCAACCGAACACACACAAACACACCAGCACAAAGCTATGATCCCTAGTTGGATATGAACCGAATGAGTACAACAATTTATTTTCAATTGTTGTCATTGTTTTTGTTGTTGCTGCTGTTTTGTAGTTTTGTGTTTTTGAGGTGACAACAGCAACTAAAAAATTGGAAAGATGCGATAAGCAGACATAAATAATTGAATGAAAATGAAAACAAACACGTTTTCTTATTTGTGTCCAATGGCCAAAACAAGCAGGAAGTTCTAAGGAGTTAATGCCGCTTTCGAGCTCAGGATACCCAAGGATTAAGGAAAGGGATGACGATGTTGCCACCACATATATTTATCAGAAGTGTTGCAGGTGAGAATATGTAATGTTTCTTTAAAGAAAAGGAAGAGAATTATACAACCATTCATTAAGGTAACTCAAAAAAAAAAAGCATAGACTCTCATTTCAATAACACGTAGACTCTTCGTTGGTATTAACAGGTTTTCAAATGTCCCTAACTCTGACCACACTGTGTCTGGGAAGAGGGTTTAAGGCATATTTTCATTGAAAAAAAACGAAAATCGAGTTTGGGAAGTGAATGAATTATGAATGTTTCTCGAAGTAATTTTCTGTTGTATGCACCACGTAAGATATTTTTTCTCTACACTACAATTTTTCACCCGGAGACTACCGCAGATAACCACTTAAAATTTTAACTGTACCTTCCTACCAACCATATTTTGTAATCTGAGTACTAATTTTTGTAATTGTTGAAAATATCTTTGGTTTCTTGAAGAATTTCTCCCTTTTTCCTACAAGTCCATTTTACTCAAAATCTGTGCGCATTTCAAAGAGTAGCTATTAAGACACACATACATATAAATGATCAGGATGATGAGACGAATTGAATTGAATTCGGGTGACTGTCTGTCCGTCCGCTAAAGCTTTACAGATACAGAACTCAAAATTGACACAACAAATCACGTTAATGAAGGGCAGCTGTGGTTTCAAAATCTTTGAAAAGCAAGTGTACTTCCTCCCTTTAATAAGTTTAGTGTGTATAGCTTCCAAACCAGTAAAACAACATTACCAAATTGGTACAGGACAAATTTTTTCAACCTACGCCAGAGACAATAAATATTACAACCAGGATAATATAAGAGAGCTTTATTGGAGCCAGAGTCAAAAATGGACGGTGAGCGTGGCACCGTCCGCTTTTAAGTGAATTTACATAAATTTGGTACATAATAATGATATTCCTATATTCTTCTTTATTGGCGTAGAAACCGCTTACGCGGTTATAGTCGTGTTAACAACAGCGTGTCAGTTGTTTTTTTCTTTTCGCAAGGTGGCGCCAATTAGAGATCCCAAGCGAAGCCATGTCTTTCTCCACCTGGTTCCTCCAACGAAGTGGAGGTCTTCCTTTTTCTATGCCTTCCCCGGCGGGTACTACGTCGAATATTTTCGAAATGACCTAGCCAGCGTAGCCGCTGTATTTTAATTGGCTGAACTATGTCAATGTCGTGGTGTATCTCATACAGCTCATCGTTCCATCGAATGTGTTATTTGCCGTGGCCAATGCGCAACGTTTCTTTCGCAGAAACTTTCTCTCGAAAACTCCTAAGGCCGACTCATCAGATGTTGTCATTGGCCATGCCTCTGTACCACATAGCAAGACGGGAATAATGAGTGACTTATAGAGTTTTGTTTTTGTTCGTCGCGATAGGACTTTACTTCTCAATTGCCTACTTAGTCCGAAGTAGCACCTGTTGACAAGAGTTATCCTGCGTTGGATTTCGAGATTGACGTTGTCGTTGGTGTTGATGCTGGTTCCCAGATAGACGAATTTATGTACAACTTCGAACTTATGACTGTCAACAGTGACGTGGGTGCCTGAATAGTCCAAAAAATGGGTAAATCGGAATCCGGAATACAAACTGTACCAATGAATATATCGATATAAAATTTTCCACAAGAAGTGGTATACCATCTCAAGTCAAAAAACTGTCAAAATGGAATCAAAATGTTCTAGCACTTTGGTACTGAATATTTACACACCAGGACTTTAATTAACTCTTGACCGAAAAAATGGGTGAATATACGAGACATATAATTGAAATTCACAAACAATTCTTTCCTTAGTTTATCTGTATGTCAAAAATAGCAATCGCATTAATACTTCCCTTAGCCACATATTCCTAATATAAAGATTTTCGAACTTCCGGGTGAGTTAATACCGTTTTTATAGGCCAATTTGTCAGCTATCGTAAAAAAAATTGAGAACAGTGTACCTTTGCGCCTAAAATAAATAAAATTAGATGAAAACTAGGCCAAGTATCTGAGGTACTTTATGAAACCCAAGAAACCTTTTTTAGTATGTGGCATACTAAAGTATGTGGAATTGGCAAAAATAGACAAAATCGGGTAAATTCCGATATTCTACGTATAATGATTTCTAACAAACCTTACGTCGAAAATTCGGTCAGTGTATGACTTATATGTATACATCTGGTTGACGTTTTGCACCTTAAGCTGCATGTTCGGTTGCACCCGATTTCAACCCTTCCTTACTTATTAGTATTAAGTTATATACAGCTAAATTTTTCAAAAAATCGGTTTTTTATTTTATTTGCTTTTACTTGTGTTTGTACATATATTTAAGACTACACTCAGAAAATTTCATATCGTTCCGTTAAATATTTTCGAGGTTACATGGAAATTTGAAAAGGTGTTTCATAGCGCTTTGAAGTATAAGGCCAAATTTTTAACGCGTTTTTCTCAAAATTGTGTTTCCAAAATCGGTGACCAACATTATTCAAAAACGGCTAAGCCGATTACTCTCAAATTTTAACAAGAGCTTCCTTAATATATTTTTTAGTAGTTTATCAAAGATATTTTGATTCTGAAAAATTTGCTTTTTTCGACTTTCGAACAGTATATAACCACTTTGTATAAAATGTGGAAAACATAGATCGCACATTCTTGTCTTAATTAAGTCTAAGACTAGCCTAACCTCATAAGATGCGTAACTCGATTTCTAAAAATGATGAAGAAGTCAATTGCAGAGTGAATGTTGCAGCTTTAAATAACTTTAAAACTTCTCTTTATGAAAAAGAGTGTTTAAAAAAGCAAACAGTTGTATCTTAAGTCCCAATCAGAGAATATTTTAAGGTGAAATATTCTTAGAAAACTCGTGTTTTGCTTCTCTCTCGAGCTTAAATTTTCATTCTTGTACTCTAGTATGATAACGGTATTAGCTTTGTTCGACTTCTCAATCAACTATTAAAGTTTTTAACTGATTGTTTTTTTTCCTAATGCCAACGTAATAGTTTTATTGTTGAGATTGGCTTAAGAAAGTCAGAGTCAGGTAGAAGCAAGGTTGCTGCTCAGCGTGGCAAAGAAAAGAAGGAAAAACAAAACTGAGTTTAAAAAGAATTTGTCTTATATACAACAATTAAAACAACAACGAAGAGGCTTAAAGAGCAATTTCCTACAGAAAGGAAACTTTCGAGCGGAGCGACCTACAAAATATGCATATTTTTTGTTGCTGTGTCCTGGCGTTTATCTTTTTGTTGTTTGGTCTTCATGCAGAAAGTTTGCTTAGTTCTTTAATAGAAAATTCCAATTGAGCGCAAGCACATTTCACATTTTATTCATGTGCTTTTCATATGAAAAATGCATACATACATACATATACATTGCACTCATAGACTATGCATGTGTGTTTAGATGTAAGTATGTTTGTGTGTATGCAAGGCATCAAGGTGCTTGTAAACACATACTTGAGATCTCCGGCTTTGCTGTGCCTGTATATCATATGTACAAGTATATACGGGTATATATATATATACAGCATGCATGTATATTCTAATGCATGAATACAGTGCACTTGTTACTTTTGCTTGGCGTGCTTCCTACTTCCGATTTCACACTCACACAAAGAAAGGGCAATATTTTTGCAGCTGCCGCTGTAACATAGGGCGTGCTTGTGTGTGTGTTTGCCAAGATACATTTACGGTCACTTAGAATTTTGCAGCAGGTCATAAGCGTGTGCGAGCATACAAATAGAGCTACTATACTTAAAATCTATACACATATGTATAAGCAATATAAACATATGAATATGTGAAATTCTGTCTATGCCTTTGTGCAAAGCACTTCAACAAAGTTCTAATTTAAAATTGAAAATAAGTTGATTCCAGTTGGAATAAATTCACACACACTTATATGGTATATACATACACATTCACAAATATGTCTACACAAGTCACTTTCAATTCAAAACTAGCTCAATACAAGCGTGCACCATTCACATCCACACCCATGCACTTGATGTTATTTGATTACACGAGTGAAATTGTGCAACATTTTCAACTATATTTTCCTGATTTCGATCTTTCCGCCCCCACTGCACTTGCTTAGCATGTGCTTATGTTGCTTTTAGCCGAACGGCAAACAGCCAGCACTTGGAAGCAGCATTGTTAGTTAGCCGTAGATGGGGAATAGGAGCAATAGCAAACTTTATGTTGCAGCATTCTAGTTGCTTATACCGTTACTCTCTCAGGACAACAGGTCTTATAAATATTTTGTCCGAGGCGCCACTTTTGATTGTAGGGCGAACTGCATTACTTCCAATTGGTTGTCATTGAAAGTGTGTCAACTTCATCGTACCGTTATTTCAGTTTTTACTTATGCTTGCTAGAACGTATGCATACAAACATGCGTTCGCACACATGTGCACACTTGCATTTCCGTTTAAATATTTTATTGGCATTGCTTAAAATACTTCCTTGTTGCTTACCTTTTATTTATTTCAAGTTCTGGGTTAGACATTGTCAAAGCCGTAGTCACGCACAGATGAAACTGCAAACATTAAAAAAAAAATCAAAATGAAAAATAGTGTGAAAGGATTGCTTTTACATACTATAAAACTAAAATTATTTTTAATATTTAATTGGAATTTTCATTAAGAAAGTAAGTAACAAATATGAGCTGTTGCCTGATTTATACTCTTTCAATTGGTTCAGGCTTTTTTAAAGCTACAATCTTTTCTTTATTAATACAGGGTCCGACACTCGAAGTGCCATAAATTCGGTTGGGAAAATTATTTTTATCTATTTTAAAGTACAAAATGTGAGAAAATAATCATAAATACAGGACCAATTCACTTTTGCTCGATATGACCACCCTTTGCTGTAACTATGGCCTTGAGACGGTCAAAAACGAATCGCAAGCTGCCCAAATGGGGCTTGCCGGTATTTTGGCCCACTCACGGACAATGGCTTTCTTCAGCATCTCGAGACTGGTGTATTTTGTACTTCGGACCTTGCTCTCCAAAATGACCCAGAGAGAATAATCCATTGGATTCACATCTGGCGAATTCGAGAGCCATTGTGTGGTCGTAATGAAGTTCGGAACGTTGTTTTTCAGCCATTCTTGGTTCACTCGCACTTTGTGAGACGATGCTGAGTCTTGTTGAAAGGTCCATGGTTTGCGACCGAAATGTTTGTTTGCCCACGGCTTCAAAGCAGTCTCCAGAACACTTTCCCGATAATATGTCGCATTTACTTTGACGCTGGGTGGGATGAAAACAATTGGGGAGCGCCCATTTGCTGTGACAGCGGCCCAAACCATTATTTGTGGCAGGTGGCCAACCGATGGCTTAGATTCTCGTACGAACGGTCGGTCAAGTAATGACCGATGTTCACAGATGTTGCGGTCGGATATTTTCAGTTTTTTAGCCATTTGATTGGCACATCGTCGTGGATTTCGCTCAAGTCGCTTCTTCACTTTCCGAACCATCTTACGTGACGTTGCAGTCTTTTGATGACCAACTCCATGGCGTTTTGCGATGCTTCCAGTATCATTGTAACGAGTGATGGCACGATAAAGAAATAATTTATTCACATTAAGGTGTTTGAGCTCACGAACTATTGCTGGTTGTGATTTTCCAGCTAAATATAAAGCAATCACACTAATATGGTTGAATTCCATCGCTGATCACTTTTTTTTGCGTTCACTTTTGGCAAAACGCTTTTGTACATACACTTGTGAACAATACACCGAACTGTCATTCAGCAAATTTATAAACAGCTGATTCCAGTGCGACAGCTGCGCGAATGGTCTGAAGTTGGTTACACTTCGCCGGACCATGTAGTTAGGGAGCAGACTCGCGGTGGCAAGGTCTTTTCGCCTGCAATATTTGCGCGGGGTCCAAAAAGATTTTAATGCTCAGTAAGTGCGTAAACTTTAGTTATAGAAGATGCTGAATTGTTATTTGCAAAAGATAGCTCAACTGTGATGTATTACATTTTTTCTGATTCCCGTAATCGTCTGGAAGACGGCGAGATGGAATAATCTCAATTAGGTATACTAAGTTGTGGTACCAGTGCAACAATGAGATTGAATTTCCTTGTCTATGCGTGGTTCATCGATTGCGCTCACCCTCTTATAGGTACTACGTATATATTTTGAAAACTACTAAAGCTATATACACCAAATATGCTAGAAATAATTATTTCTAGCGTCTGAAATAACTGAATTGGTTCATACGAATCACCGCCCTTACAAATGTTATCTTGAAAACTACTCAGAATTCGTTAACTCGCAAAAGGATAATGAAGAGGAATTAATTTTGTATACAGTGATAGTAATTCAATTTGATTGGGATAGAACAGAAATAGTCTAAATTATTATATCTCAGCAACTATTTGATCAACACCTTATCGTAATAATTAAGAATTATTATGGAAATAAGCCATATCCATATCCTTTTATACAACACAGAGTTAAATTAAATATCATTATTTCACTTTACAAAAATTAAGCACCAATAAAGAAAGCGGAATAAAACTTAAAAAAATAGTCCTCTAAAGAAATGGAACTGCCCTCTAAATAACTTTTCACGTCCGTAGTAGATTTCGATTTACCAATATTTTACGATTCAATCCGTGAGATATCTTAGGGAAATATTCATTCATTGGGCCGCCTATATCTGTTGGTATGTGAGTTTTGTCAGGAAAAATGGTATCACCCTAGTCCCTAGTTCCCATATACTAATATAAAGTTCCTCAAGCTTCCGGTTTACTTATATCTATGTATACTGGTCAATCTTTAAAGTATTGTAATGCAATATTCGGATACAAAAGGTCGTGAAATGAGCGGAAAGATGATTTAAAGTGTACTTGAGTAAAAAGCAAAGGAAATAAATATTGCAATCAATTCAGATCTTCTTCTCATTTCAATATACCCCATAAAGTACTTTTCGAGTTTTAATGAAATTAAATGGATATAATTTAGTGACTATATGGTAATGTATATGGTAATGCCGTTTTGTCCTTAATATAAATGATATTAGTCTAAATATCGGTCTTAACCCCGTATCCCTAATAAAATTATTCCCAATTTTTTGGTTAATGTTTTCCTCATACACCAAATAGTTTTTGTTTGATTTTACGTGTGCTATATCGCGTTTCAGTAAATTAGGTTAACTTATATTTTTAAAGGTAAATAATGAAAATTGATGTCAGGTTACACCCCTATAAGGCTTTAAAATTTAATTTTTTGATCAACAAAATTTAAATAGAAAGTAAATTAAACAAATGTATGTGCAGTATCTTAACGCTTATATACTCCCATATTCAAGTGGTTACTATCATTAGTATACTTGCACTACATAAATTTAGAGCTGGGGCTTTCTCTGATATGCAAAGGTCGACGACTGCTTACAGCACCGTATCAAAAGTTGATGAATTTCCACTCTACTGCTTTATAAACACCACTTATTTGCTTCTTTATTTTCCGGCAGCCAGCATTTGCGGCTAAGAAACTTTATCTTCAAAGGTAAGTAACGGTGAATTTAAATGGTATGTGAGCGTGTGTGTGAAAACGTGCAGAAAATTTTTCGTTGCTACTATTTCTGTTATTTCCGCTTTGTTTACAACGGCATGCAACAATAGCCGTACTCGACTTCTTTGTGCCGGCGCTTAGCCACGGCGTATGAGTAACATTCCTGCACTTGCCTTGGCGGCGGCAAAACATACCTTATGCATGCATGCATGTACATACATTAAATATGGAGTTTGGGCGCACAAAAGTGCATATATCGCTGTGTGTATACATGTACACATATGTAGATATGTGTGCACCGTTATGTTGCTTATGCGCTTGATTTAAAATTGTTCGGCATTTGACTCAACGCATTCGTGGAGCTGTGCGGCGCGTGTTGTAAGCCAAAGCACGCGCGTAGAGTTCAAAACACACACACCGCTATTTGGCGAAAGATACGCTAACATTAACCAGCTTGGTAAGCAAAGCTTTGGGGTACAAGCCAAGCGTCGAGTGGGTGCATGCCACGAAATGCCGGAAAGTCATTGTTGCTGGCAGTATTGTTGCCGCTCATTGCTTTGATGCCATTTTCTACTTAACAACTGACACAGCCACGTACTCGCATATACAGAGACTCCAGCGCGAAATGCTCATTATTCCCACGGAACTTTTCCTTTTCATGTTTATTTATGTGTTTTCAGTAGCATTTTAGGTATTTAGTAGATAAATTGGAAATGGCGCATGCCACGCTTTTGCGTCGCTACACCCTTTGCACCCGCTGCCACTCCACTACGGAACTTTTCGTGTCCCACTTTGCCTTTATGCTTTAAACCTTCACTTATTCGCCGTAAATGAATTCTTGTCTGCGCACAAAGTCAAAACTGTTTGGCACGCGCATTATCCCGCCCACTTCACGCCGCGCACTTCTCTAATCTAAATTTCATTTTTGTTTGTCGTTGCGAAAATTTCACTATTCCGCTCGTTTAGCGGCAAGTTAGCGCTTGTTTGTGGCCATGTCTATGGCAGTGCGCCTCAGCGGCTTGTTTAAGTGGTAGATGTATATGACTTTTTTCTCGTTGTTGTTGTGGCACGCTCTGCGCAATTATTTTATTGTGTCTCAACGTTTAAGTGGGTTTTAATTTCGAATTTTGTGAAGTCGCCTAGCTCTTCCTTTGAGACTAAAACTTTTCATGCCGCTTCATTTGTTTATTACGCGTATTTTAAAACAATTAATTGAAAACAGCCAAGTCATAGGTGCATTGTAAAATATTTATAACGAACACACTCTTTGTTGAATTTTGCCCTTAATTGCTATTAAATTCATACACTTCAAAGCGAACTGTGCCAGCAATATTCTGTTAGACGATTTCCTATTATAACTTTGCTAAATGACCATAAAGGGGGAAGCAAGTATATATTGTGACAAAAATGTACCCGGAAGTTCTAAATAAAAAGCTAAATATTCAATTATTCATCAATATTTATTTTTTCGCCTTCAAAATAATTCTCACCGCATGTAACACACTTATGCCAACAAATCTTCCAGTCCACGAAACACTTTTCATATACACTTTTTGGGATGACCTTCAGCTCTTTCAGAGAATTTTGTTTTATCTCTTTGATGGATTGAAAACGGTTTCCATTCCGATGATTATTGGCTTTTTTGCATGTCAAACTCATAAACCCGTGGCTATTATAATAACTCGCGAGAGATGTTGAGCTCCCTCGCCATTTCTCTAATACTTGTCAGCGAATTTCAAGCGCTATATCCTTCACTTTCTCAATATTTTCACCAATTGAAGGGGTGGAAGATTGTTCAGAATGAGGTATGTGTTCAACGATCTCTCGATTTTTTTTGAAAGCTTTTTACCACTCGGAGGCTTGTGTTTTTGATAAAACTGAATCACCGTAATCCTTTTCCAACATTTGCAATGAATTCGCAAAGGAAACTTGCTTAGAGATGCAAAGTTCAGAAAAAATCTTTCATCGATATTTTTATTAATTGTGAAAATCACAGCGCATTTCCGAGGTGTACCGACTTAAGCAGATGCTGTAAACTAACTGGTTGACAGATCGCGCTCATTAGCATAGTAATTAAGAACAGTTCTAGCTGCTTTTTCCAGAAATTAAACGAACCTTGTTAATTCTAGAAATCGGTAGTTGTCATCTCTTCTTATACAGCTTATGTCTGAGATTCACTACTTCGTTGTTACTTGACCAGCAGAAGATGTTTCATCAAATATCAATTAAACAATATCATCACTACCGTATTCGGCATTCATCGCGACCTAGTATTCCGAGCAGTATATGAGTCGCATTCGCTTTCCTGCGAAATATGAGTCCTTATGATCTTTATCACCAAAACAAATTTTTTGGTTCTTTTTAACCATGGTAAAGCATATTTTTATAGAAGGAATCGTCGGAGACCCTATATAGTATATATATCAATGATCAGTATGTTGAACTGAATCGATTTAGCCATGCCCGTCTGTCTGCCTGTCAGTCCGTCTGTATATATACGAACTAGTCCCTCAGTTTTTAAAATATCGTTTTGAAATTTTGCAGAGTCATTTTCTATTTAAGAAGTTGCTAATTTGTTGGAACTGCCGATATCGGACCACTATAACATATAGCTGTCATACAAACTGAACGATTAGAATCAAGTTCTTGTATCGAAAACTTTCACATTTGACGATATATCTTCACAAAAGTTGGCACAGGTTATTTTCTAAAATAATAATGTAATATACGAAGAAATTTTTCAGATCGGCTTACTATAGCATATAATCTCCGAAAAAATTGTTCAGATCGGATTACTATAGCATATAGCTTCCCTACAAACTAAACATATAGTTACTAAAAGAAATACACCTGTGAAGAGCATATTAGCTTCGGTGCAACCGAAGTTAACGTTTTTTCTTGTTTTTAGATTTTTTTATTTTAGCGAGCACTGGAATAAATTTGAATAACAAAGAGGCTTCAGTAAGTTCAAAATGCGGCTCTCATCATAAGGCGTCATTTCGGATTACATGGATCACCGTGTTGCTGAGGCACTATTCGGGTGTTAACCTTTTCACAAAAAGGACAGGCCTTTGCAGTCTACGTGTTTTCCACTCTTATTTCGATATCAGCATACAAACTAATTGGTGTTTTCCTTATCACATTGTCGTATATCTCGAACATAAACATATTGCAAAAACTCGATGAATCAATCGATACTTTATTATGGTATTAGGAAATAATGATTTGTTTATATGCCGAAATTCCTGATTTGTAATTATCAATTAATGCCCAAAATATCAATTTACTTGATTAAAATCGGTCAAATTCAATTTAAATAGCCCTGTCTACCGAGATGTTTCTAAAATAAAGCAGAATTATAATCAGATATACTACTTATTTCCTAAATATATCTCTTTGCTAGGCAACTGCAACAAAGTTATTGCGCGTCCTTGCCATTTTCCACGTTTTAAACATCCTGATTCTTGCGAATTTTCCGCTTAATCTTTCCACCTTTTGCACACTAAGTAAAAACATTTTTTGTAGTTGCAATTCAATGCAAAGAAAACAACAGCCCGAAGAAATCCACTAATTAAATGTAAATTGCGAAACACTCTGTATTTCTCAGAGAGAGCAGCCAACCCAACCAAACTGTGCACGCTTATGTAAGACCGAAAACAATTTTAGTTTTGCTGGGACCAACTACCATTTAAGGGATCAACAAGCGGGGCAAACGAATCACACCGTCACACAACCAAAGAAACTAGCACACTGACTGACTAAATGTCGAATTCATTAACTGACTGACTGGCTGACACGTTGACTCTTTGACTGACTTTAAAAGTTTCGCGAGCAACTTAGTGAGCCCCCACAGCTCCGAGCTCCACAAATTTGTTGCTCTACTTCTTGTTGGCTATTAGGAAATGGAAAACTGAAATTTTCCTCAACTTGGCGCAATAACAACAAGAAGTTAAAGTTTCTTCGGCGTCACAGTTAATACTTGCTTACGAGCGATTTCTTGTCACTGACTATCTCCACTTTGCAACTAGATTCCCCCCTTGCTTTGCGATATCGTGGATATCTCCAAAGCAATTTTGTAATTTGCATACATAGTCCTTTAAATTATTCCGCTGCACACTCGAAAACGGAATGCAGAATATTTAAAGTTTCTCGAATTTAGCAGAGGAATGTTTAAGCGCGCGTCCCGATGAGGGTATGGTGGTTTGCAACTTTGTACATATTCGGGTTAACAAAAACAACAGGGTATAGAGTAAGATTGAAAAGCGAATGAACTATGCCTTTTTGACAAAGTGCATTATTGGTCGTCTTGCTTAAATCCAGTCCAATTGAAAAATTATTGATTGGCTATGATGGATTAAGAATTATTTAGCAACGTTCTTTTGTTCAGATTACTTCCACTAGAGAACCCATTTTGCTTATGAATATTTTGCCGCCAAGGGAACTAAGCTTAATAATAAGTTTGCTACTTTGTTTCTCTTTATACTCTACTCCTTTTTTTACCGATCCTCACTTCTGTCTTAAACAGAAGTTTTGAAAACCCTGGAAATAGCGCAGGGTGGGTTGGTGGCGGCTGCATTTCATAGCCAGACTTTATTCAAGAGAAAGCTGAGGGAATATAAACACATGAAATATGCTTAAACAAGGAAGTAAAGTAACCATGATTTGATCCAAGCATCTTTGGCAAAACAATGTTGTTTCCGTCTTCCACGAGACTGTTTTCCTTCTTATATAATTTTACCTGAGTTATGGAATTGAACCAGCTAAACTTTAGTGACTGGTCGCTTTTAATATAAACTCACTTGAATCGTAATTGGTCGAAAGAAGCTAGCCTGATGGTACTCCTGTGTAAATAATTTTCAATCTACTAATAACTCGTTCCTAATATAATAGTCATGTAAGCTTTAAGTCCAGGGGATGTAAAAGTTTTCTGAGCGCCATTTACTTCTGAGTGGCCAGAAATGATTATTTTGCATATGACTCAAGCAGCTCACTTGACTTCCGGTCTTAGACCAAGTATTCTCTGGGTAGCCAAAGAACATCCGTTTGAAGGTAAGCTAAAGTGAGAAGCGAACCATCCCTTCCCAGGGTTGTGCGCTGAGTTTGGGACCCGGCTTGTAAAAAACCCCCCAAATGACAACGAAATAATACCCTCGGATGACAGATCCCGCTTTTGATGACGACCACGGCACACACATTAAGGATTACGCTTTAAGGGAATGCACCTAGGTGCCGCTGCTCAGCTGGTTGATGTCCTCGTTAGAGTGAAAGCTGACATCACCGACGTCAAAGAAATGCGATGGACGGGACAAGGACTGAGGCGACAAGGTCCTGGTGGTATCTACGAGAGTGGCTGATTTGCGCCCACGCCTCAACGGAAGAGCAGGACAATGTGAGCAAATATGGGTTTTATGAACGCTTGAAGTGCACCTATGAGAGCTGCTCCCACCACGATATCAAAATCGTGCTTTGCGACTTTAATGCCAGGGTGGGCAAAGAAGGTATCTTTGGCACAACGGTCGGTAAATACAGCCTCCACAAGGAAACATTCCCAAATGGGTTGATGCTGATCGACTCCGCCGGGGCCCGAAATATGGTTATCTGTAGTACTAGATTCCAGCAAAACAAGATTCATCAAGCTTCCTGGCTGTCTCCGGATCGAAAAGACGGAAGACACGTCTCCAGTGTTTTAGATGTGCGTGCACTCCGAGGTCCTAACATCGACTCGCACCACTATATTGTTGCAGCCAAAATTCGCACCCGCTTCTGTGCAGCAAAAAACGCACGCCAACAAACACAAGGAAGGTTCGACGTCGAGAAGCTGCAATCACAACAGACAGCCGAACGATTTTCTACTCGGCTTGCACTCCTGCTCTCTGAGAGCACTCGTCTACAACTCGGTATAAGGGAACTGTGGGACGACATTTCAAACTCCTTACGTACAGCTGCAACCGAAACCATTGGTTTTCGGAAAGTGCTAAAGACCAGCTGGTACGACGAAGAGTGCCGTGTCGTAGCGGAGAGAAAACAAGCTGCCTACCTCGCAACGTTACCGAGAGTTGAAGAGGGAAGCGAGACGCATTTACAGACAGAAAAAGAAAGAGGCCGAAATGCGTGAGTACGAAGAGCTTATTAAGCTGGCCAACAGGGGTAATGCTCGAAAATTCTACGAAAAAAATGTGGCGGCTTGCAGAAGGTTTCAAGACCGGAACACACTCTTGTAGAACTCCCAATGGTGATCTAGTCACCGATGCCCAGAGCATACTTAAATTATGGAGGGAACACTTCTCCAGCCTGCTGAATGGCAGTGAACGCACAACGCCAGGAGAAGGCGAACCCGATTCCCCAATCGATGACGATGGAGCAGACGTTCCATTACCCGACCATGAAGAAGTTCGAATAGCAATCACCCGCCTGAAGAACAACAAAGCGGCAGGGGCCGATGGATTGCCGGCCGAGCTATTCAAACACGGCGGCGAAGAACTGATAAGGAGCATGCATCAGCTTCTTTGTAAAATATGGTCGGACGAAAGCATGCCCAACGACTGGAATTTAAGTGTGCTATGCCCAATCCATAAAAAAGGAGACCCCACAATCTGCGCCAACTACCGTGGGATTAGCCTCCTCAACATCGCATATAGGGTCCTATCGAGCGTATTGTGTGAAAGATTAAAGCTCTCCGTCAACAAACTGATTCGACCTTATCAGTGTAGCTTTAGACCTGGCAAATCAACAACCGACCAGATATTCACCATGCGCCAAATCTTCGAAAAGACCCGTGAAAGGAGAATCGACACACATCACCTCTTCGTCGATTTCAAAGCTACTTTCGACAGCATGAAAAGGAGCTGCCTTTATGCCGCTATATCTGACTGTGGTATCCCTGCAAAGCTAATACGGTTGTGAAAACTGACGTTGAGCAATACCAAAATCTCCGTCACATTATGGAAAGACCTCTGAGTGCCGTTCGATACCGTTCCGACCGACTATTTCCCGACCTTTTCAATCTACTCCTGGAGAAAGTAGTTCAAGCCGGACATCTGAATATAAAAAGAGAATTTGAGTTTTTGAGAAAAGTTCTGCGGAAAATTTATGGTCCTTTGCGCATTGGCAACGGCGTATACCGTAGTTGGTGGAGATATGTGATGACATTGACATACTCGTAGTTCAGCGAATTTAGAGACAGCGAGACCTAGCCGGGGAGGTCATGTCATTCGAATGACTAAAAACACTCCAGATCTAAGACTTCCACACCGTTGGAAAGACCAGCGAAGAACCTGGCTGCAATGAAATCTCCAGTTGGAGCCAAACAGTGAATAGGTATAACGACATACAGAAACTTTAAGACCAATTTTTGGAAGACTCTCTCATAAAAACCTTTTGGAGATTTTTATAATGATTTTAATAGTCAGTTAGACGACTGTGCTGAATTAGAGCGTTCTGATTAGAGCATTCTGGCTGTTACAAACTGGAACGGTTACAAACTTCATGGAAAACTTAAACTTATACGAGTATCCTGTTCTGTATTATAATTTTCATCCTCACCACACAAAACAAACTTTCAAAATATTATTTTCCAAAAAAAATACACGCTTACTCGTCATTCATCTTAAAGTTTGCTTTTAAAATGCACGATTTCTATTTTGATTTTTCTTTAAAATGAATAATTAAACTTTTTATATTGACCGTATACAAAAACTTGTTGTGAATAAATGTTGTGTACTCACCATCCATTCAAACAAAGTTGATTGCTCTTTACCAGTTCTTAATCAAAACCACATTAGTGCACTTATATGCATTGCAAATATTAAAAAAAAATCAATTGCATTCAGCACTTCAAAGAACACTTATTTAAAATTAAAAAAAATATATACATATATAATAATAAAAATTCCACTGAATTGAACGATATCTGCACATATCAATATTACGCCCAACATATCCAGAAATTTCACACGGCTTGGAGCCGGAGCATCTCTTCACCGCATTGTTCATGTTCCAGCTTTGTATTGGCGCAAAATCAACAAATTGTCAATGGCAGCCACAGGCGCTGTTTGCCAAGAGAAGACGCAGCAAACAATGTGCGCCAGCGTATGACGACTTGACAGGTTTCTATTGTGTAAGGATGCGAAAACTTGTCCGCTATTTTCTTAGAGTGCTTTTAATTTTGTACTTTTCAATTTCATCACACGCATACATAGCTATGTGCAAGTATACAAGTGTGAGAGAACTGTCAGTATCACACCGCCGCGCTCGATTCCCTTATTGACAGACAAGCGCCAGTGTAAACGCCCGTTGGCAAGCTTGAAATGAAAGCGAAAACTTGACTCGCACCTTCAGCACAAGCGCTCGAATAGGACGCAAACAATAGAAATGCGAAGCGCATCAATTCCAGCCAAATCAAACAAAATATCAAGCATGATGTGCACTAGGGTGCACTGATATAGCCAAAATATTGAAAACGAATATATATACATATTTATGAATGCTTGCAAATGATTTGTCGAAGTTGCTTTAAATATGATAGTTTTGTAAGCAGAGTTTCTTCTTTCCAAAACTGAAAAAAATAATTTATAGTTCAGGTTCAGGTTTTTAGATTAATTTTAAAACCTGAAAACTATAACAATAAAATTACGTACTTTGGAATGAAAGTATGCTTTTATTCTTCGACTTAATCTCCATCTATAGTGATGTATTTGTTGTATTTTCTATTACCATTAAGCCAATGTTCGAGTCTGGCAAAGAGGAAATTGCCGTTGGGGACCAATAATGGCAATTAATATGAGTGCGGGCGTAATTTTTTCAATTTACCGATGATATAACAAGCAGAATGAGAGCCGAAGCCTAAGAATGTACGAACACCCAATAAAATGTCACGATTTTTCCCAGTTTTCTGGCATAGCTGCCCTTGATGGACATTCTGAATAAGGTCCATAAATTTGTTGCTACGATGGAATTCAGAAAGCCAGTACTAGATCTATATAAAAGGTGGCACAGATGGAACTTTTGTCAAGAAATCGTTTACATCGAAGGTAGTTTACCAATCAGAAAACAATGTTTTATCACAGCCATCAATAATATTAGTTGAATCACTACTCTTAGAAAAGGCTGGATGCTCTTGTGTTTCGCAATTCCTCGGTTATGCCAAGGTCTATTCAGCCGAAGCTGAAGTAATGCTGTTTTAACTAATATACTCTCACATATATTTAACTTAAGTTTTAGATGTCAATTATCTATATATTCTAATTTGAAGTATTTAACGTCACAAAAAAAAAGATTATGAATTTGAATATGTACCCGACAACCCACACATTCTTACAAATACTCATGACTCAGCTATGTTAGCACATGCAACGATGATGCAATTTACGCAATAGTCATTATACTAACTAAATATTAAAAAATATATATGTATGTACATATATACTAACTATATATGTATATTCCACCGTCTGTGTTGTATACTAAATACTACAGAGCTTTGCTTTTATCCATTGTCTATTGCAACAATGCCATTGTTTACTATCATCATTCCAACGATTACATGCGAGCACACTTGTGTGTTGCATGCTGTTGTGTTGGTGTCGCCTTTGGCACACTCTTGGCAAACACTTTTTAAATGTCATTGCTACATTGGAGCGCCCTGCTTGTTTGTTACATCATCTGAAGTGGGCACTTCCGCTACCGCAAACATAACCACAAACTTATTTACACAAATAGAAATCTTTATAAATATGGCATTGCATGTTGGAGTACGTCTTCGAAGACAGGTCAACAGTAACGGACGCAATAATAATAGCACGACGTTCGGCCTTATTGCAAAAGACGGACATACAGATGGCTCTATCTATCTCTTTAGATTCTGGCAACGCGTTCCGTCACTACTAAAAGGGCTGAGGAGCAAAAAAAGACTTTGCAGGTAACGGAAAAATTGTAAAATAACGCTTAGATTGGATAGAATGTTGAAATTGTTCAAACAGCGACATACAGTCGTCCTGATGAGTTCAGTCCGTCATAAAATAAGAGATCTTTTTGTGAAGGAGCTTTCCTAAATCTATAAGGTAGATGCATGAAAACCTTCCAAACAAGTTCGCGTATCACTAACGATGGGTCTGGTCTGACGTTGTTCTGTTGAATCGGAATTTATCACCTTTTGGCCAAAGTCTCTGTCGCTTGGTTCGTTCAAACAGTCTAGTCTTTGATAGTACAGGTAAGGCGTTAGTATGGGCTTTTTCTGTCAGTAGAGATTTGCAGATTAATGTTCGATTCATAAGTTTTCTTTCATTCCGAACAGCGTATATTGTTTAGTACCTGGCCAATCGAAACAGCGCATACATAACGATAGGACTCGAAGATTTTTATTCCATCCACACGTTGGTGGTAGTGTACAGATGCTTAGCTTGGTTTTCGGCTCGGTTTCGTTTAGATCACTTTTTGCCCAATATAACTTATAGTGAATTTCATAAGATTAGGCTAAACGAGTATGTACCTGAAAAATTCATCATTATTTTCAAAGGAGAGTGTCTGTAGTAATTCTCTCTTTAAAACTTTAAATATTTTACATATCCATTTATCGAACACTCCGACACTGCTCTACGTAACTACTAATGGAATCAAAAATATTTTTAAATAAAGAAAACTAGTTAATTTTGTGAAAAATAGAAATAGTTTGCGACAGTCCAACTCAATTTTATTTCATATTTCATACAAACTGTAAATTAAATGGCAAATTGTCCCAGTAAATTATAATGTAACTAAATTATGCCAACATTCAATCCGAATATATAATATAAAATTAAACATATGCATATGCGCCAGCAACAATGCGGAACTTAGCGTGGGTCAGTGTACTCATGGCATCCAATTTACTCTCACATCCTCAAAATGTACAAACAGACTAAAACTAAAAGCATAAAAAACACATTAAGGCAAAGTTCAAATTGCATAGTGGGATTTGGCGAGGTCAAAAATGCATATACAAGCGGATACAGGGATGTTGGTTGTAATAAATTAATTAAGTGTGCCAGCACTTTCAAAACAGACACGGAAAAATATTCCGCACTGCAAAATATATGTATATGACACACTCATGCATTCACACATGCCAACGGTAAAAACTGAACAATTTTCCACCCTGCGCACACACACTCATACACAAACACACACACAGCCAGCCGCATTTAATTCAGAGCTAACCGGAGCAACGCTGTCCAGCGGCAACTTTTAAATTTCCGGTTAAAATAAATTTCACAAATTCCAAATGCGCACAATAATATTGTAAATTCAAATTAAGTTTATGCAGACACATGCACACACGCAGGCAAATGCAAATACGTACGAGTTTAACAAATGAAAGTTGTGTCCTTTCACCTTTGGCAAATACCCGAGCGAACAATTAAAAATCCCACCAACATCTAATTGTGGTTTGGGGCACAGCTATGTATTTGCCTCATGAAATATTCAAAACTGCGCCACAAAAGTGGGGAACGAAATTGAAATTCACATGCCGGCTGTGAATACAAAATCACAAATATTCACATGTGTGATTGCATAGGTGCCCACACACACACACATGTACCCATATATGTTGGCGAATTTATTAAGAGCAAAGCACATAGTTTAAACATTGTTAATCCAATTCCATATATTTTTGGGGTTACCTGTAAATGCGACTAATGTAACATTGTTTACTCTATATAAATAAATATGCTCAAAAATATACAGGAATGCTGCTAAATTTTACTATATTCCGCCATACTCGTACTATATAATAGAAAAAATGCGAAAACGTATACCAGTATATAATACGGAAATAATGCCTAAACCTTTAAACCTTCCATTGTTGCTTGCACGAATATCTTCTTCTTTTTAGGGAGGGAATTTTATGTTTACCACGAAGTTCATAACACTCAAAAGGAAACGTCGATGCCGTCATGTCGATTTATATAGCTATGACCGTTTGTATACATATACCAAATATACATTAACTAGTCCCTCAGTTTTTCCCAACACTCTTTTCTCAAGAAAAAGCTGCTCTTGTTGTAGGAATGCAAACTGATCGACCAAACCAATTTCATATATGAAAATATTTTATTTGACAAGATATGTTCACGAAATTTGGCACAGATTATTATCAAAAGCAACGCTATAATCTTCGAACAAAGTATACTGATCGCACCACTATAGCATAAGCCATTGAAACTAACCGATCAAAATTAAGAATAACCCTTTCTTAAATTAAGTATCATTAAACTTTTCTAAAATAACATTACCTACATATATCGAAAATCATTATATTAGGTATACTGAAGAAATTATTAATCTAACTCAACCCATTTTTTACATACAGGCATAACTTTCTTAGAAAAGTGTTCTCTACGAATTTCTTTAATACACCTCACTGTTTGGCCGATATTTTCGATAAAAAGTTCGGAGATTTAATAGTCTTGGTCTGACTTGGATAACTTAGGATCATTGGGTGGCACACGTCATAGACACTAGTCGTGTAAAGTTTTTGTAGTCAGATGAATCATAATAATGTCAGTAATGTTAGGTGCAGAATTTGGTTGAAATCGGTCGAAAACTGCGCCTTTGAAGCGTTATCCTGTCATCTCGAATTGGTAAAGTCTCTGACGCTTTTAGTAGTTTTAAACTAAATCTAAATATGAAAGTGAAGGGGTATTATCCGATTCATCCATTTTTACACCGTCGGTAGGGGAGTGAATTGTCCTGAGCGACTTAGGTTATTATAGCTTTAGTAGTTTAGCAGATATGTACATTAAACCTTTGAAAGTGCTACTCCCCCTTTTCAAAAAAACTGCAGATGCCTTTCTCTTTAGCGATTTTTTGTAACAAATTGGAGTATTTTATCTTATTGCGGAACTTAGTTATAGCAGATTATTGGTTCCCAATTAATAGCATTTTGTGGGCGTGGCAGTAGATCGATTACGCCCATCTATGAACTCGCTTTATTTTTTTCCACAAGTTATTGCTTGCACCGACGGACTGACACATCATACAAACAGTCACTCGGATTTCAACTCGTTTCAACATCCCGATAAATGTGCATATATAAAATAGAGGAATAGGTACAGTGTTGAAAAAAAGTTCAATCGTAAGCTATATCATACAACTCAATAAAGATATGATACCAGTCCTAAATTCCACACAAGCGAAATCGCGGTTTTGAAAATAGTTTATAAAATAAATATAAACAGTTTAAAAGAACAATTGGAATATTTTTGGATCTTTCTCTGCATCAGGAATTTCCGCAGAAATGAGTTCATCAATTTGATCTGGTGTAACAACCATCAACCATCCAAAGAAGAATGTGTACAAATTAACAAATTTCAATCTGCAATTGATCACTTTGTGTGAAACACACATACATTTTTCACTGAATAATTTTCAAACTTTTTTCTTTTGAATAGCCGGAATAAAAAAGCTAGCTACCGAAATTGAACGATTCAAATAATTTACAAATCAAAATATAGAAAAACAAAACAAACAAAAATTGAAAAAAATTGTATGAAAAAAGTCACTTTTTGGAATTGTCCAATTTTCTGACTTTTACTCACGAAAAGCATACGGTATTTTTTATTTCCAAACCTTACCCGATCCACAGAGATCAACCACTGAGAATTTTATCAAGATTGGTGCAGTCGTTCTCTTAGCGTTACTAACCAACAAACATTCATTCGTTTGTATGGGAGAAAGAAAAGGGCTGTTTTTAGGGGTTTTCCAAATTGGTACAGGCGTTGTTGAGTTTTGCGCTTAGCAACACATTTTGCGATTCATTTTTATATGTATATAAGATAAGTAGGTCTGTGATATGTGAAATAAGCAACATTCGGCATAATGTCAACATTAATATTTCTGGTGAATGTACAGTCTATAGTGGTATTGCCTAATGTTGTCAGTGATGTTTGTATGTAAGTAGTTGCGGCCGAATTCATTCCTCATGAACTCAACAAGATAGCTGTTCTGTTAGGGATCGCAATTGAAATCGCCGCATAGAACGATTGGAGTCTCCAAGTCTGGCGAGAGTTCGGTATTAATTTTGATAAGTTTGCTGAATATGGCAGGAAGGATTGATAAAGATTGAATTTGCACAAATGGTAAACGCGGTGAAATCAATCGAATGCTGATCGGGTCAAGCAGCGGCAGTCCGCTCGGCTTTGGAGGATAACGAAAACGTTTGAGCGCGACAGCGTTGGGATTTTATTGGCATCTATCGATTTACTGCAGGTACTGCATAAGCGAAATTCCGTCACATTTTCATCGGGTAATTTTGTTTGAAGGAAAGGAATGTTACGGTGTTTCGCAAACGCTGCAAGATAAACCAAACGGATTGACTTCAAATACCGTTTTGAGGCGTTTGACCGCTGAACGCCAATGATTTTGCATTGCTTCATTTCTACCGATATTGACATCTCTCAGTTACGTGGCAGATCCAATAGATATATTTTGATCGTCTGTTCATTCGTTACGTCCATAAGTATAGGTATTCCAGTGGTAGAGGTATTCGCGAGGTCGGCGGCAGCAGCTTTGCGACGTTCCCGAAACCGTCTCGCTCGCTCGGCGCCGGACATTGGGTTACGTATGCGTGGCTCATAGCCTCCTCTTTGTAACGATAGCCGTAATTTATATATCTGGTTGCCTCTTGCATGAGCTGAGGCCGACATAGCAAAAGTTTATATATTTATTACCACTTTCTGGTTATTTTAAATATAAATACTGTCCAAATTACACTTATTTTTGTATACATCAATCGGTTTAAATAATATAAAGTCGGAGTCACGAGTTACACTGAATAGAAACAAGCGAAAGCGCCGGTTTCGCACATGCAACCCCTGCCTCCCCACTCGACCCCGACACGAACTCAATGTCATAACAGCGAGCTGACTATATAAGCGAAATATTCACACCACATTTTTTTTTCTAAGACTAATATTTTTTTTTAATTATTAAGGTACGATGATATAGACCTTTTCGTTACGGTCCACTTTTTAAACCTGGTAGCCGTATGTTTCGGCGCGATTTTAAAAACGTTTCACGTCAAAAGGTATTTGGTAGAAGACCACAGGACAATGGCGTCCTTGTAGAGTATTTATGTACATACCTTTTTTGATATCAAAGTAATTAATTTGATAACAATGAAAACTTATGTGAATGGGTGACAAGAGCTCGGCATAGAGCTTCAATGCACTGAATATCATATCAAGAGATAATAGGAATTTTGTTATATTTAGGTGTAATAAAGGTTCGGCAATTGAAAGTGAATTTAGAAAAAGATTTAAAGCTTACTGCTATATCAAATTCTATGTCATAAGGAGAGTTTGAAAAAATCAAACCAATCCAAAGAAGGAGACCTGGAATTTAAACGTTGATCAGCTATTCATTGCGTACAAGGGTATTCAAATTGCAATCATCATATAAACAGTAAAATCCAGGCTCACAAATGGAGTCTGATAATTATTGCGGAGACTGGTAATATGTGGAAGTCTTGGAAATTACGCTTGATGTTGCAGAAGGTCCTTGTTATGGATTGGGATTATTATTGGATATAGTATTATATTTTACAAAATGGTTTCCAAAGGCAACCCTTTAAAGATTAGTTTTGACAATCGCTTACATCAGTTGGTCTTTTGATTGCATTAAAAGAAATATCAATCGCATATGCAATTGCAAACTTCATTGAAGTAGAAAGTTGAGAAAACGTGGAAGAGGATCTTTTGATAACTAGTACGAAATGAAGCGCATTTACATTTATCTTCAAAATTTCATAATTTATCTCACTTTATCTGGGTGCTTTCATAGCGGACTAAAAGCTGTGGACAATTTAAGCACTAATCTTGAGTTGTGAACTGGAAAGTAAAAGAGTCAGATGAAATTTAAGACTACCTTGCATTGAAAATAGGTGTAAATTACGTCTGATTTCGCCCGTTTTTGCACCGTAATGTATGAATTTTAGGATATATATATTACCTAGCGAATTCAGTTGGAAGGTCCAACGAAATAGGTCTTCATCTAAAGGTGTACGCCTCTTTCTGCCATCTCGTGTGAAAAATTTTACACCTTTGGATCTATTTATAGATTTATCGCTCTTTTAGTAATTTTTAATAAAACCGTGAGCGGAATCGGCGGTGTTATAACCCATTTTCAAAGGATGGATATGGATGCCAATAATGTTTGCTATGAGAGAAGTTGGTTGCCACAGCTGAAGTATTTTTGAAGACATCTTGGGTGCCAAGGAACATGTGTCTTAGTTTCATCAATATATTTAAATATTTTACACAAGTTATTGCTTGCCGACGGACAGGCAATCGGAATTCAACTCGTCTCATCATCCTGATCATTTATAAATTGTGACAAAAAAGAACCCGGAAATTGAAAATTAAACCCAAAATATTTAATTATTTAAAGTGATCCTCCCTAGACGTGATACACTCAAGCCAACGATTTTTCGGGTTTTCGAAACACCTTTCATAAGCACTTTTTTCATCAATTTTTCTTTCCCAATTAGGGTCGTTTTCGACGAATGTTCTCAACAAACGCTTCAATACGGCCAAACAGAACTCCCTATTGACCGTCTGCTTGAGCGACTTTGGAGTTTTTTCTTGGTTTCGGCTCATTTTTCCCCTCCATTGTTGACTTGTTTGCATGTCAAGCCTCCCGTGACTCATCAGCAGTTGTAATGCTCTCCATGAATATGAGATCGGAATTCGCACGATCAAGCATGTCCAAAAAAACCTGTTTATGGTACTCTCTTTGAAAAAAAAAATTAAGCTTAATCGGGACGAATCGAACAAGAAAGCATTTCATACCTAAACTTTTAACCACAATCATTCGAACGAACTCGTGAGTCGAGTCGTGTGTCGAGCTCTCTTACCATCTGTAAAATAATTACCTGACGATTTTCAAGTACCATATTCTTCACTTTAATAATATTTGCATCAGTTCAAGAGGTCGAAGGTCATACATAGGTGAATTATTCAAAATTAGCTGGCCAAAGGTCCATTTTTTTTTAATAAAAAGTTATCAATAAATAGCACCTACAATAGAAAGAGAAATAGCTCCGTATTAAGAATTTACCACCTCCACCCACAAAACATGCACTGTGTGCTTGCGCCCGCACTTGGAAACTTGATGTTCCCATTATTTGTCTGCAATTGTTTTTTGTGATTTCAGTTGTAGAAGTAAAAGAATCATTATTTTTGTGCTTTCGAATTATTATTCCGGAAATATTGTGATTGATTTCAGTAATTCAGGTAAGATTTGTTATATTCTATGGTATTTCAATGGTACTTCATTTCATAGTAACGATTAAATTTTTAAACAGGGTATGTAGCAAAATATTTTATTTTTTTTTTGTTCAAATATAAGTTAGTTCTCGCTTCCTCTCGCGTGACATTTTTTATAGTTTTTAATATTAGACATATTAGACGCTTCAAAAAATCTATAGTTTCAAGGATTTTCTTGGAAAGGAAAGAAATGTCTGATTGAAATGAAACTTTTAGGATTTATTCTTATATATATATTTGAAAAATTTTCTCAAATTTTTTTATTATTAGACATGAGATATTCTTCATGTTTGAAGAAATTTACGGAGGCGCCTCGAGTGTGCAATTTCTGTGTGGCGGGCAAGTTGCAGGTCGCAATTTTGATCTGAGACAAAAAACCAAAAGAAATTTTTAATTTTCAATAGCGTAATTTAACAAAAAGTGAAAAATTCAACAATTTTTCGCAGATTAAAAAAAAAATGAATTTAAAAAACAAAAAAAATTTACTTTAAGTCGTTTAAAAACCGAATTACCTTTTTTTAAGGTATTTTAGGTTCACTTAGAAGAGAATTTAATTCCAAATACAACGCATTTTGATTCGTTTCGATAGGACGTTTACTTTGTTTTCTATCTTGCCCGCTAATTCAGTAAAATCGTAAAAATTAAAAACCGAGAAATCGAAATTTTCGTCTTCTGCTCAATCGCCCATATATCTACTAGACGCTCGGTCACTATTTTCCTTCTAGCTTCGAAAATATTTCGAATTTCCATTTATTGGGGACATATTATTAGATATTTTTTAAAGAAATTGAAGCAAAAAAAAAAATCCATTTCTTTAAGCTTATAAAGTAGGCCCCCCTTAAGTTAGCTTACGACACATATTTTAGCTGCGGATAGCTGCGGAGGTGCAACTTAAAGATTTTTTAAGATTAAAAGTCATAAAGAAATAAAATAAAATATTTCTTTGAAATTTATCGATTGCTTATTTTTTGGCTTTAGGTACTTCTGGCATAAAAACAGTGACCCGACGTTATCTTTACGATAAAATACAATAGCAAAATTTCTGTTTGCCTACTATGATGACACACCATATAATATAACCAATTTGAAACAAACTTTTTTGTATTTTAAAACATCCATCAAAGAAAAATGGTCTGAAACACACAGAAAAGAAGTTGTGTTCCCTAAAACGAATGAGCGTTGGTTAAACGGAACGTCGGAGCTTCCGACAAATGTTGAAAATCGACATCAAACTAATATAGCGATTGTAATGGAAAAACTAAACGCAGAAAAACGGAAAAATATTATATCTATTTTTAGTGGGGACGCCATAGTTTACGCAGCATACACCACACTACAGAGTCAAGGAAAAAGAAACGCTTCTAAAATAGTAACACAAATAAATCACTTTAGCCGTGCTATGATCTATTAATCAAGGCAAAAAAAAGAGTGTTACCCCCCAAGGATTCTATAATGATCACAAGCACCTATTCAACAGTTTACAAAGCCTAATTGATAACACAATTACGCGCTTATCTATAGCGAATGAAGGAATTCTCTGTTGCCTTAACGATAATGAAAGGAATTCCTTCAAAATAATTTGTAAGTGGGGCTAAATATAAGACAATTTTCGAAGATGCCGCAGACACAGGCTCCAATATGTTTATTCCTCTTTTGTTCCTCTTAGAATTACTTTTGGAAAGGAAGAAAAAAAATTATATGGCAAAATCCTACAGCATCATTGCCTAGGTATTGTAGACCAATTAGATTTCGGTTTTTTTAAAGAATCTGGATGTAACAAAAGAGAAAATAAGTTATGTTGAAGATGCTGTCAAAAAGTTGACGCGTACAGAAGTGAAATTGCATGAGAACAATTTTTTTTTAACATACATATATTAAAAATGACAATGGGCGATAGCAAAGTGTGCTGTTATATAATATTTGTGGAGCCACATATAAAGATTTTAATAATATTTTAATAATATGAAATTAAAAGTTATATTGGAAACTATCTCAAGAGACACCAAACGATTTGATAAGTATACTTTGGCAACGGTGGGTAGCATCCCATGACTCCGACTATGCATAAAATATTAATATTATACATGGCGCCGAAATTATTGAAAATTCATTATTGCCAATAGGACAGTTGTTGGAGGAGGCAGCCGAGGCAAGAAATAAAGATTTTCGATTATATCGAGAAAATTAAGCTAGACAATTTTCTAGGGGACAATGCAACCTTGATATTTACAATAGATTATTGTTGAGCTCAGAATAGTAGAAACAATAAATATGCTTCTACCAAATGAATCAAACACAGAATCAGTCATCATATCAGAGACAGAAAGTGAAAAATAAATAAATACTTTTTTAATATATTTGATTTAATCTATAACTGATAGGTAGGTCGTTAATTATTTGAACTGTCCTATATATTAATTTGAAATACATACAATAAAAAAGGTTATTTTTACTTATACGAGTATAAAAAAAAAATATTGTAAAATTCTGAATTTTTTCTAAATTATTTGCGTTTTTTTTAATAAAACATATTTATTATACCAAGAACAATATCAAGTGGTATAATATAGCTAAAAAAAGCAAAATACTCTGTAAAATATTTATAGCCGCCTAAATGGCTAAAATCCACCTAAGTGGGTCATCCAGAGCGACTTTTCTTCGATATTTTGATCCATTGTAAAAATTCCAAAGCTCTACTAAGGTCTACCGACTTAAGCAGCTACTGGAATCAAACTGATTGACAGATCGCACTAATATTTGGCATAGAAAATAAAGACGGTTATACCAACTTAGAAAATTTAAGTTTTTTGGAATATCATTTATCCGGAAATTTTAATTAGAATTTCCGGGTGCTTTTTTGTCATTATGTATATATAATATATAAAAAATCGATCTCGATTAATTCTTGGAAATACAAACATCTGTAAATGAACAAACGTACGTATGCCACTCATCCAACACCGCTTTCTTTATGATCATATGCCGTCGAAAGAACTTGCTTTCTTTTACCTGCCGTTACTTGACTTTAATGACAATTACCCTAACTTTCCTCCTAATGGGGCTAATTGTAACCGCTACAACAACAGCAACAATGTTTTTATGACGGAACGAGCTAATGTTTTCCAACATCAGCAGTGGCTTTCTAAATTACTTCTCAATTTTTCCAAAATATCATCAGTCTTTACCTGATCAATTCTTGAAATTTATGTTCAATTACTAGACCCCTCCCTTTAGATACAATAGTTTTCGGTTCATTCTTCTTAAAACTACTTCAATTTTTTGTTGAAGAATGCTTTACTTTGAGTCCTGAGAAAAATTCTATAATTAATCTCTCTGCCTTTTTTTAAGGGAACTTTTGATAGTTTCAAAAAAAAACAATAATTCTCTAAATTATACATACATTGCTTACTTTGCACCGGATGCAAACAATTACCTTGTAGACCAACAAAGCCTCTTAATTAATATGAAATTTCCAAGTACATGGATATATTAAGCACAGTAGTTAGTAATTCGTGCCTTCGGCAATCGTTTCGCTTTCTCACCTTGTTCGTTTGCCATTTTGTGCAATTGACCCGTATACCGGAGATAATTGCTCTTCAGCGTCGCTACACCGCCTGGATAACTGATGGGACAGCTACATCGTCACCTCAGCCGTCAATCCGGCATTAAATGTGCATAATTGATAGTTCACAGAATTTCATCGCCATAATTCCCCACAGATCAGCAGGAGACGCCCGTTTGCGCTTGTGCAAGCATCCCAAGATATGTTTGCAGGCGATTTCAAGAGTATACCATATACTATATACGAATCTGTATATTTAGTTAGGCATGTAATCGTGTATTGTATGTACAGTTAATTAGTATGACTATTGTGTTGGCTTAGCCAACAATTGAATGACTGCTAATGTTATTAGGCATTACTGGTCGTTCAGCGGAAACGGATATGCTGTTCAGTGCTGCGTTTACTTAGATGATGGACTGAATTTCCCTGGGCTTAATCATGTCGCTTACATCCGCTTTGTATGCCCCAGAGAATGAAGTGAACATGAAAATATGAGATTGGATTGATATTTTTTTGCAGTATTTTGTGTTTGTGTACAAATCAGTGACGTCAAAACACAAGAGTAAATAACGGTGTTCGTACACGGGTGCATTAGGGAATTCACTTTATAATTTACTTAAACGTATTATACATATATACATATATATAACGTATATAATAGATATGAATATTTGAAAGAGGTTTCACATGCTTTATCAAACTTGAATTTAGAATTAGTTATGAGAAATTTAAAAAATTGCTATAGTTAGTTGAGTTTGTTTTGGTACAAATTAACTTAAATTGAACTAAATCTATTTTTTGCTATTACATTCAACCAAGTCATTCGTAATAAATTAATTTTTTGAGATTTACTAAATGAAATAAACAATAAGCTTTGGATATACTATATATACATATTTCCTAAGGGATTTTAAGGCACTTCAACAGATAGTAGAAACATGTTTACGACCTTAGTCCCTTTCTGCAATGGCCAAGACTCACAATTTCATCGTAGAGTTTGCATGAGTTTGATAGAATGCATACTCAGAACGTTTTGTCATACGGCTGTTAGTTGTGTTGTTTACAGTTACTTGAAATATTCATCTCGGCCAATAAATACAATTAAATCGCGAACACTTTCGACTGGAATTATGCTGGACTATCTTAGCAACGATCGATGAACTTAGTTCAGTTTTTGGCGAAAAAGCTCCATCAAGGGGCGGCATTTATCGGTGGTATGGTGAGTTGAATCGAGGTCGTATATCCCTTCAAAACGAATTCCGGGAAGGTCGTCCAAAATCATTGGTGTTCCGGAAATTAATAATACTGTGTGCAAACTGATATTGCAAGATCCTGGTAGGACCAATCGTGAGAGAATCGTGAGAACATTTGACTGTAACGCATAATTGCTCACGTTGGAGACCACAGAATTTGTCCATCGCTCATAAAAAGACTCGTGCCGATTAATCCAGGGAAGTATTAAAAAAACGCTAGCACGGTAGCGGTGCTTCGACACACGTCTGTGAAATTGTGGCAGATGATGAAACGTGGATTTACGCGTATGCCCAAAAAGTAATGGGTGTTTCAAAATGAACTAAATCCAATTAAACGTTGCGCACGATGTTAGCACTTCCAAGGAAATGGTTGCCATTTTTTTGGAACAATTGGACATACCGCAAACATACCACTAAAATAATGCGGAACGACTTTTTTTCATTTCGTACGTAAAATATAAACTAATAGGTCAAGGTTTTTCAATACTTGGTTCAAACGCATGGAAAAGAATATAAATCTGAATGGAGAATATTTTGAAAGACAATAAAGTGAATTTCGATAATTAAATTTTTTTATTTTTTCTTTAATTCCGAAAGAGAAAACGCAGCCTATGTATTAACTATATATTCTGGTTGATTGTCTAGTTCGATTTTAATCAGGAAACCCTGTTTTTGAACGATCCACTGCGGGCAAATATGTAACCCTTTTTAAAAACTATAAGTTTTTTTCTTTTTCATAATAATGTTGTTTCTGTGTTCAATAAACCATTGTCGAAGTCCCTTCTGAAGGGTTTTTTCGAAACTACATTTTTAAATCGGTGATAATGGCACTCGGTGACTATCACACGTATGCACTTGATACTTTATCTGTAGCTTCATAGTTGTTGTAGTTTTTATAAACAAATTACTGATATTTATTTTGGTGAAAAGTAAATTCAAGTTCAATATTGTCATAAATACAACTGTCCACTTCATCTTTTGTCCACTTCATCTCCTTGGAAAAATTTTCCGTCGTGATGGCAATCAGAGGCTTCTTCAATTGAGTCAAAACGTTGTCGATATTAGTTGAAAATGTGGCCAAATGATTACGAATAACCAATGCAGTATGAGAGGGTGCATTACCGCACTTCTTTGTTTAATAAATTCGAACATAGTAAAAATCGAAGACTTCACTTTTAGAGCCTCAGAAAACGACGCGTATCTCAAATACTAATGAATATTTAGAATAGATGTCATTAACAGTACTACCAACTTACAGAAAAAAATTACCGATTCGAAAAACACGCGAATTATAAATGAAAAATTCACCTTTCAATTTGATCACAGTAGTATTTCTTAAAAATTCGAATAAAATTTTAATAGCATAAGATTTTGAACGTCTTATAAATATCACATTTTGTTCTTTTCCTAACATACATAGCTGGTACATTGTGCACACACTTTAAAATGAAAACTTCTTTCACTTCACGCCTTTTTCTCCTCAACATATCTTCGCCCTATCGTTTAACTGTTCTCCATTTTATACAATTATTGGTATCTTAAATGCTTTCGCGCCACAACCCAAGTAACCGCCTTTCCGACAGCGCATTCTTCTTGACGCAATAAATGTTACGGACTTGCAACAAGCGAAATTATGAAAGCCGCAACAGAACGGGGCGAAAAAGACGAAAAGAAATATATGCAAAGTGTAGACGCTAAACCTAAGATCACAAAACTAAAATGCAGGAGAAGCAAACACACATTCGCAGATACACTTTAAGGCCGTGAAAGGGAGGAAAGTTAGATGGCAGTGAATTATATTGCAATTGGATAAGAAACTGTTCTTCCAACGGCAATGATGATAAAATTCTAGAGGCGAAGCCAAAGAATGAAGCAATTATGGTGGCAAGAGAAACCGCAGGCAAGACTTGCTAAATACTTATTAAATTGGAAGGAAGTGTATACTTAAGTGCCTTGGCGGCAGTGAGTAGGGAGGGTAGAGAGCAACATGTTGCTACAGAGTATAACAATTTTGTTCACCTAACGGTCGTTTGCGTCACATAAAACTAATCGAGATAGGGTTATATATATTTGTATATAAATGATCAGAATGACAAGAAAAGTCGAAACTGTCTGGCTGTCCGTCCGTCCGTGCTAGCTGTAACTTGAGTAAAAATTGAGATATCTTGATAAAACTTGGTACACGTGTTGCCTGGTAAAATAGAGAGGATGAGTCCAAGAAGTATATTTAACACTCTTTCAATCACTGTTAAAATGGGTAGAATCAGTCCTCTCTTCACATAACAGTTATATTGAAAATTACTAAAAGTGCAAAACCTCACTAAATAAATGAGCCATAGTCGAATTTCTGGCAAAAATGTGTGAAATCGGATCAACACTTCTCAAACACATGTTAAAATGGGAATTTCCGCTTCACTTAATACCGCATCTATCGGTCAATATGGAACAAATCTTGGTAAGATTCCGAAAAAATAGAAAAAATCATCTCGATACTTTAAAGTTTAATTTCCAAAAGTTTTGCCAACACCTGAAGCTGTTTTTCAGGCTTCGATCCCTACAAGTTTCAAGAGTCTAAAATGTTTGGTTACACCCGAGCTGAGCCCAACCTTACTTGTTATCTTTCCTTTTTAGTCGAAATAAGTGGTTTTGTCATTACGGTTTAAAGCTCGGACCAAATTTGGTCGCGCCCGTAAGTTGTATAGCTCCACATTCTCTCATTATTGATAATTGCTTCTGTAACCAAGTTGAAACTTAGACCTTCTTCTAGTTATGCATTACAGTAAACCTCTTACAACGGTTCGATATCCTTTTGAAGTCAAAAGTAAGCCGATAATGAAGGGAAATATCAACTAATTAATTAATGGAAAGGCAGTTCGGAGATTTTCCATTAGGAAGGAAAACTGGAATTCTTTAAGTCCTCAAGAAGTCTCCTCGCCTAACATTAAGCATTATGTGTGCTCTCTAATGGCACAATAATGCCACCAACTATAAGACCGTTCAGATTTTTCAAGGATTTCTTTCACAGTGGGCGAAATTATGGCTTACATGGTTCACCATATCGTTTAGCGTCAGATGTTCTTTCGACTTATCTGTTCAATCAACTAATCAATAGCAGAAGGGTTACATACTTATAGTCTTAAGATGATTCTTTATGGAGACTGTACTTTCATAAAGCAGTTGGCACTTTCTTCGAACAGACAAGGTGGAATAAACAAAGACTGTTATTATAATTCTAATAAAAATTTACAGATGACTTTAGTTTCCTCTGCTTCTGATTGTCTGACTTATTGATTCACTAGTAATCCATTGATTTGAAATCAAACGACTTCAGGATTCAAATACTACATCAAAGAAGATAAGCGAATATTATAAGGATGTCAACACACAAGCAATCTACAATCCTAAGTGTGTATGTATAAAAACTTATTTGGTTTCGCAGCAATCACGTCATTTTTGTTTTCACTTTTCTTTGTAATTGCAATTTCTGATCACTAACCACTGTTCCCAGAAACTTTTCAGAAATTTCAAATCAATACGAAAGTGTGGCGAGATCTGCATACTTGATTATCCACAAAAGCACGAGAAATTTCCACACCACCCAGACCACAGGGCAACGACGTCGAACGATTAACAAAGAAAACTAGAAAAGGAGATATGCATGTACATATACATATATATGTGATATATAGGTAAGTGCATATGTATATGCACTCCGAAAAGTGTGTATTTAGAATTCATTTAAATCGTCGAATGGCGCTTTGGAAACCTTCACCAGCACAATTCTCATTTGTGCGCCACGTACGTTGAAAAGCGATTCTTGCGAATAATCGATTGCAATTATTCTTGTACTGCCACAAATGCACACTTCGAACAACGCTTCACTTTCACTGTAATGAAAGCCATAAGCTTTGAGGCGGTCCAAGCACTACTTTCGGAAAGACGAAGCCACCCAGCAGCTCGCAGTCACTAATCATACCGCAGTTCTCCGCTTGCATTCATCTATTTAAATCTGACACCCGTTTTGCGGCGCCGACCCTGTTGCTGCTTCTGCCGCTCACGCCGCTCTCTCTCGCACACGTTTGGTTCGGCCATTGCCGATTGTGCCGGATGACATTTTCCATCTGCAGCTTGTTATTCCACTTTTTGCACTTATTCAGCTCTTATATACAAGTATATACATACCTATGAAAGCTCAACTTCTGTATGTATGCACGGTCTGTCTGTATGCAGGGTTTAATTTAAAATTTTCCCTTTGTTTGAAATTTATGCGTGCTCATCATTTTCCTACTTGTTATCGCACACTCGTATTTCTGGTATTGATACGTTACCCTATCTTTTATGCCTTGACCGATTTATTTTGCGCTCCTGCATATCGACAAAGCCTTGGCTGTGGATTTCGATTCAAGGATTTTCATGGCAGCTTCTTTCAGCTGATTACTATTGAACAATGAATAATGAAATTCGAAATCGCACAAGCGAGGACTTTAAGACTCTGTTGTGGTTAAATCGTAGTAAAAGTTTGCAGGGCAATGAAAAGAAGGAGGCGAAAACTTCGTGGAAGAGGTGGAACTTAGCCATTGCTTTTGCACAATGATAAATATGCATTATGAAGTCCAATAATCCAATAATTTCCTTTTATATATGTATGTATTACTAAAATATATGTATATGCGTTGACTTGATCTGTGTGAGCGAAAACTTATAAGGAACAAAGATACATTATTCCTCTTGCAATATGTTGCGGCAAAGTACATATCGCACTTGTTACGGTAAAGTGTAACAACTCAAAATTTGAACATTTTCAGTAGAGACGAAAAACTGTTTCCGTAAATATTAATAATATATTACAAAGAAAAAACAATGTAATTGCACGAAAATATTATTAAAAATAATATAACCGTTGTTTCATTTTTATTTGTTTAGTATTTGCACGAAAATAACAAATTTTTGAGTTTTTACTATTTTCCTAAAATTTTTTTTATATACATAGTGGTACAATGTACAAGTATACAAGTGGCACAATTCAAAATGTTACACTTTATGTGATACACTAACGAACCAATTTGATAAAACACTTGGAGACAACTAAAAATGTAACTCTTTAGTTGAGTCGAAAGAAGTCATTCTGAAAACAAAGAGAGAGTCATAACGGTTTTTTAACGAAAGACTAGACAAATCACTGAACGATTTTTACAGTGGGTAGAGATAGACCACTGCACATTATTTTCTTGCAAAAAACTAAAATTTGGAAATTTTGAGTTGTTACACTTTACCGTAACAAGTGCGATATAATAGTTTTGTTCACATAACGGTGGTTTGTATCACATAAAACGAAGATAGTTATAGAATTATATACAACTACATATGTATATATACACCCTGTCAAGAAAGAATTTATAAATAAAATGAAAATTGTTCAATCATCATCATGGTATACAACTTTCCTCATCGTTCCATCGAATGCGATATTTGCCGTGGCCAACGCGCAAACGACCATAAATCTTTCGCAGAACTTTTCTCTCGAAAACTCGGAACGTCGACTCATCCGTTGTTGACATCGTCCAAGTCTCTGCACCACATGCACCATATAGCAGGACAAGTTGCTTTACAAAAATTCTATATTTTTTACTACCTAATAGAAATCATATAGATGGCAGTAGTAGAGTAATAGTATTATCTATGTATGTGTCAGCCTCAGTAAAACGTGGACGGGTCCTCAGCAAAGTTGTAGTTGTTTTATCCCCTTCAAAGTAAGATCCATTTAAAACGATGCGCATGTGCCCACGCTTCTTCCGATCATTTTTTATAGGCACTTTCCGGAATGGCCTTCAGCAATCGCGTCGAATTTGTTTTGATGTCTTCAGTTGAATCGAAGCGTGTTCCCCGAAATGGATATTTCAGTGTGAAGAATAAGAAAAAGTCACAGGGGGTCATATCAGGTGAATACGGTGCTTACTCAATTATATTTGTTGAGTGTTCGGCCAAAAATTCATTCACAATGATGTATTTGTGCGATGGTGCGTTATGATGATGAAAAAACCACGAATCTCGGACGTATACGACGGATAGCGTCTCGTAAGCGCCTCATAACACCAAGATAATAAATACTCTTTGTTGACGGTTTGACCAGTTGGAACGTATTCATAGTGGACGACAGCACGAATATCGAAGAAAATAATACGCATTACCTTCACTTTCGATCGGCTTTGGCGTGGCTTTTTCGACTTTGGCGCGCCTTTGGGCCGCCATTCGGATGATTGCTTGTCCGTAAGTATATCATATTCGTAGACCCGTGTCTCGTCACCAGAAATTATGCGTTCCATGAAGGTGGGATCCGAATTAGCTCGATCCAGCATGTCTACAGCTACCTGTCCTCTGTACCTTTTTTGAATGAAATTCAGCTCTATCGGAACAAGTTTTCCAGCAACTCGTTGCATGCCCAATTTTTCATGCACAATCGTACGTACGCTCTCGTGTGACATCTCCAATTTATGGGTAATCTCTATCAAGCTCATATGGCTATTTTCGGCAACATCATAAGTAATTTTAGACATCATAATTAAGGACAGTTGTACCAACGTAGGAAAAAAAATATTCCTGTATTCCATATAAGCGGGAGATTTAAATTAAGAATTCCCCATACTTCCTTAACAGGGTGTAAAAATAAAGTGACATTATATTTATTTTCAAAATTCTTTATTTATTCTTCCAAATCAATTTCATCCCCTTCAAATTAATCCCCTCCCGATGCAATGCACTTATGCCAACGGATTTTCCAATCTTCGAAACACTGGTTGTAGTCACTTTCCGGGATGGCCTTCAGTTCCGTCTTCACTGCGGCTTGAATCTCCTTTATCGTATAAAAACGGTGTCTCCGGAGCGGTCTTTTGAGCTTGGTGAACAGCCAGAAGTCGCACGGCGCCAGATCAGGTGAATACGGTGGTTGCAGAACGATATGGGTTGAGTTTTTGGCGAAATGATCACGAATTACGAGGGCAGTATGGGACGGTGCATTATCGTGGTGTAAAAGCCAAGAATTATCTTTCCACAATTCCGGCCTTTTTAGGCGGATAGCGTTACGCAAACGACGCATAACGTTCAAATAATATTCCTTGTTAACTGTTTGACCGGTTGGAAGGAATTCATAATGCACAACACCACTATAATCGAAGAAAACAGTCATTATGACCTTGATTTTTAAGCGACTTTGACGCGATTTTTTTGGTCTCGGACCCTTTTGGCACGATATTCGCTCGATTGATCGGTTGTTTCGGGGTCATAAGCATAGATCCAAGTCTCATTGGCAGTTATAATGCATTTCATGATACCCTGGTAGTCGGAAAGCACCGTTTCTCCAAAAAAATCAATGTTTTCGGTACCAGTCGAGATTTGACGCGCTTGAGGCCCAAAACATCCTTCAAAATGGTATTGGCTGACCCTTTCGATATACCAACTTCATCAGCAAGGTTAGTTGTTAATCGACACCAAATCTAGGATTTGTTGAACGTGAGCTTCGTCGGTTGAGGTTGATGGTCGTCCTGAACGCTCTTCGTCTTCGACATGTTCACGGCCGGCTTGGAACTCACTATACCACTTGTAAACATTTTTTTTAGACATATTCTCATCACCAAAGGCTTTCTGCACCATCCTCAACGTATCCGCTGCAGAAAATTGATTCCGTAAACAAAATTTAATGCAAATTCTTTGCTCAACAAATTTCGACATCGCAAAAAACGAAAAACTCACTTTTAGCAGCTCACAAAACGACACGTATCTCAAACACTTATAAATATTTTGACATGAAATTTGACACAAATGTGACTGACAGTACTACCAACCTAAAAAAAATAATTCTCCAAATCCCTCGACGCGCGTCTGCTTATCAGTGCGAGCTGTAGTTTGAATAGAAATGAAGATATCTTGAGAAAATTTGGTGTTTAAATGAAAAGAGGAGTTTGGAGTTTTATATTATAAAGTCTTTTAATTCAAGTTTTCTTATGGCCTGCTTACAAAGAACTGAACTGCGTAGAAATAGAAAATATATCATAAACTGTAAATAGATGCATGGAATAGAACAATTCAAGGTTGCAATAAATAGTAATATCTAAAATATACGTTGGTAGTCTAAACTACTTCGTTGCGCCAACATTTGGTACACAAGTAACTTGATGCAACGAAACGTATTACGGGGCACCTGTGGTTTGGCCCCAATTGGAGATTCCAAGTGAAGCCAGGTCCTTCTCCACCTGGTCTTTCTCTTCCTCTGCTTCCATACGTATGACATGGCCAGCACGATTCACTGGCATTCAGCAGGCTGGAGAAGTGTTTCCTCCACAATTTTAGTATGCTCTGGGCATCGGTTACTAGGTCACCTCCTTCGGTTCTACAAGAGTCTACTCCGGTCTTGAAACCATCTTTTCGTAGAATTTTCGAGCAGAATCCCTGTCGGCCGGCTTATCTATCCCATCCCGCATGTATTGTGGTCGATTGTAACGTTGTGAGGTACGAGTAGGCAGTCTCCTTTCTCTCCACTGCGACACGGCACTTCTCATCGTACCAGCTGTTCTTTGTCCTTTTACGAAAACCAGTGGTTTCAGTTTCAGCTGTACGTAAGGAGCTTGAAATGCCTTCCCTTATTCCCACAGTTCCCTTATACCGAGTTGTTCGCAAATGCTCTCGGAGAGCAGGTGTGCAAGTCGAATATAAAATCGTTCCGCTGTCTGTTGTGATTGCAGCTTCTCGACGTCGAACCTTCCTTGTGTTTGTTGGCGTGCGTTTTTTGCTGCACAGAGCCGGGTGCGAATCTTGGCTGCAACAAGATATTTGTCCGAGTGGATGTTAGGACCTCGGAGCGTACGCACGTCTAAAACATTGGACACGTGTCTTCCATCTATCACAACATGATCGATCTGATTGGTGGTGTTTCGATCCGGAGACAGCCCGACAGCTAGCTTTTCTTTTAATGCTGAAATCTGATTCCCTCACTTTCCATTAATCAAACACCAATGTATTAATTTAGTCTCCTATTGCGCTACCTATCTTGCTTCTTTTTCTGACAATAACGTTAAACTTCTATTTAGTATTTCTCTCAGAAGAAAGCGTTTCGTTATTTCGTTTCACCGCAAGCCATATATGTATAAATATTTTAGTAATACATACCATATTCAGTGTTGTGAGTGAAATCGATCCGTTAATTACCCTCGTCCCAAACTTCGTAATAGATGTGCCATATATGTGTTCGTTATTCCAGTTGAGTTAACGAAGTCCATCTCAACGACGAATTCGGGTCTAGTAGATGCCTTATTATTATGCTGGCACCTGACATATAAATTACCGAATGCATAATGTTAGTTCCTCAAGAATTTTGTTGAAAGATTAGCAAACCTTCCGAAAGAACCAACAATCAGATTACTTTACACCAAATCTGTAGTCGTTAAAATGCCACTGCCTTACGCACAGAAGAGTATAACGAGAGTGCCGGATTATCCACTGTACAAAGCATTGTAGCCACTAACAACTAATAAAAACTTGTTAGAGACACCTATAATAGTTCTTGTTCGTATTTCTTTTGCTATTTTCGATTTCTGTTAAATTATTATAAAATATTTGTCTTGTAAAGGTTTATGTGTATATGCCTTTTGATAATTTTAGTGAAAGTTTAGAAAATTGTCTGTTGTCGAATGCAGGAGTAAAATTTTCATATGCTGCAATAACACAGTTTATGGATTTTACAAAGCTTCGAAAAATAATAATATGTTCACATTCTTTGCATTATTCAGTGGGACTTTAATAATAAATACTTTCTTAGTTTTTATTTTGTCAACACTTTGAATCTTTTGCATCGCTTTTTCCTTAATAGACAAATAGGTGCTCAACAATAGTTGAACCACTCCTAAATAAACAATTCTTTAAAGAAAAATAATTTATGAAATATGAATGTGGAATACCTAACGTGTTTCTGGCTCTAAGCGATGTCTCCTTCTTTAAAGCTCATATTTTTTTTGTAGTTGAAATGTGTGTGGAACAGAAACTTGACATAAACTTAATCTGCGGCGTAACTGTTAGTTAATTCAGTATTCCAAAGGCAATTACGACCGCCGTCCACTTGATTGCTCTAGTCGATTGAAGACACATACATATATACAAGAATATATAAAACTTCACTTAACTTAACTTTACACTAAGAGAACGGAGACGTGACTATTAATGGCTGTTATACCGACAATGCATTAAAAAGCTTATCATAAAAGGTTTGATGAATTCTTAAGGGGATCCTCTTATATAATTGTGCAAAAAGTACCTAATATTTGATATTTTTTTTGAAGAAGTAAACTTACTTAGACATGTGCGCTAATGTGTAATATATTTATTCAGGTCTCATCTATAAAATCAGAATTTTTGAGTGTTGGGCGTCAAAAACGGAGCCCAAAATGGTGGCTCCAGCAAAAGGTGTTTTGAAAACCGACCTCATCTGCGGGCACGATACAGGTCGCAATTCGTTGTCTACAAGCAGAAAATCAAACGAATCTTAATGATAACATTCTGTAGAGGCGCGCCAACCTAAAAAACATGAAAAAATTCGTTATAGAAACAAAATGGCGGCCACTTGAAAATAAAGTATCGTTTTTAGCATAATTTTTCCACTTTGAGCTGTTGTAAAAAATCGTTCATAATCAAACTACTGCGATTTTGTAGGTTACAGAGCCGTAGAATTTTGTTTTCTTTTAGGCGGCCAAAACGCGAAGATAATTGGTTGAATGGTTCAAAAACGAGAATGTCCGCGGATTCGAAAAATTTTGTTTCGAGGAAACGACGGAACTAATTCACGGTTCGAAAAAAATACATTTTACCAACATATTCTAGACAGTTTAAGCCTTCAATTTGTACGATAAAAAAACTCGATTTTGTAAAGAATGCTTAATGCATATTCTCTGCAGTGATCCAATATTCAATGTAAAACCATAATACTTTATTTTTCTTAATTTAAACAAAAAAATTATTACAATTGTAAAATGTAAAAAACGAGCTTAAATTATTTTATTTAAACCATTTCTGAAAATTTTACAAAATACTTTTTCGAAAACGTATAATCTAAAAATACGCGAAATTTAGAAAAATAGTATATGTACATATTTTAAGTATTTATTAATTATATACTGACCGAACACTGAGTATTATATTTGGAGTATATAGGAGATACCACAGATATTCTCAACCAAATTAATGCAGTAAATTTCATTAATTGTGACTTCCCATTGCATCCGCGGTTAGCGAAAGCTTACCCAAATTTTTATGAACATGTGAGACACATGCTGCTTTAATATCCCTAAAGCGCCAGATATACGCGTATCTTGAAGATTTGATAGTAATATGTACTCAATCCTAGACGAAAATCTCTTTTCGAAACGATGCGAACTTTAGTCTGCTGGTATATTTCGCCAATGGTTAGCTGGAGCAATCACTGAAATTGGGTGGAGGGGACGAATCGAAAGCAAGAAACTTCGTTTTGCACAAATTCAGTACGCTTAGCTTGAAAAAACTCGTCTTTCTTCTATTAGTAAAAACCGCAAATTGCTGCAGCTTTCAAAGTAGTTACGTCTTTCGCTTTTCCTCTCATCTCTATTCTGGTTCTTAGACTCTCTACATATATGCGTACACACGCTCATTTCTTCTTGCTGACCGTCATCTCCACATTGCCTTTACCACGCGAATTATTCATTTTCTCAAGTGTGCTACACTGTGGCGCACTTTCAGGCCCACCTTCCGATTTTGCGCCACTTCAGTTGCCTTAGGTTTATACGAGCACGCAACAGTACGCTCATGCAAGAGTACCATATATGTATATATGTATGTACGTGTGTGTGCCTTGCCGCTCGAATGAAAATCAACACTGAAGTGGCTTTTGAGGCACTCGGCAACTCGCTCGCCTAACCCGCTTTGTGTTCTTTTCACCCACTCTGCGCGGCTTCTCAAGTTTGGCCAAGATTTATTGCATTTTTTACCTTGGCGTTATCAGGTCAACAGGTACTGCAGCAGCGGTCGTCGTCGTCGGCGGACATTGCTCACCGGGCGGACATCATTGGCCACATCCATTGGCCTCAAATCCACTTTCAATTTGACAGCCAACGGAAGCGCTTGGTTGCGCTTGTTGAATGAGCTTGTGCCTTTATGTGTGTTGGTGTTGGTGTTTTGTACACACATATATTTCATAATTGCATGTGTGTCTTTTGTGCCGTGTGCACTGCAGTGTGGCATGTGTAGGTGCGAAGTGCTGTAATGGCAAACCCTACTGACAGGTTGACTTTTAAAGCGCAACGCAAATATTTGCCATTGCATTTGGTTATTTTCAAACTTGTGGGCATATAAACACACTCAACATAATAATATTTATCTGTTTATGGTACACACACATACCTGCACACAATAAGTGTCAATGGAAGGCGTGTAAGTTTGCTTTTGAATTTGCGGCAGCAAAGCAAACAAGAAATATAAGTTGAGCAAGTAGGGCAGGGCTAAGTTCGGCGGAGTGTAAAATATTTCGAGGTGTCTACGAAACTTTATTATAAAAAGTTGTGTTTTTACAGTTGTTAGTTGGAGGTAAACCGATTGCTCTGAAATCATAATATCCTCTTGCAAAACCAGCAGTACCGTGGAGGTATAAAAGGACTAAAATATGGCTTTGACCGATTTCATCCATATTTGGCAACAAATCACCAGGTCCACTATTTTGTATGTATGGATTACTCACAGAAATTTCTAAAATATTGTCCATTAAAAAAGAAATAAAGTCAGTCAGCCGTACGAAACGGCACAGGTCGTAGGTATTTACTGGTGACTTAGGCATAGATTTTAAATCTGGCACAAAAGGATGTTGAATGGAAAATAATTTTGGTTGTAGTACGAAAAGTTTTTAAGATATGAAACCATATGATGTATGGTGCGCGGGGTTTGAAAACTTCAAAGTACATTTTGAAGGCAGAATTTCAACCCTTTTGACATCAATATTCATTATTGAACTTTATTGAAAATAAACACAAAAACTCTTGCCTTTCTAATAAAGCAATAAATGAATAGCTTTCAATTAAATTCAATTAACAAACTGTATTATAGTTTATGTAGTATTTGTAGAGCTTAAAGAAACCGGATGGACTTTATAAAGAGAATAATGTCTGAATCACTGCTAATTCAAGTAACGAAACCATATCAATTTTTATTACTAAAATAAACCAAATTTTATCCACGGATAACCATATGATCTTTCTCATTTTAACAATACTAATTGGGCAGAATCACGGAATTACCTGCAAACATCACTACCCTTGATGTGCTCAAACAGTTCTCTCATCATCATCTGAAATTCCTTTTCAAACAATATGTGTGTCTAAACGGCCACCAGATTATTTTTCGCTACCCTCATAAAACAATGACTGCACCATAATTACGGCTGACATTGAAATTACAACTCCAACTATGATCAAAATTCAAATCAATACTCGAACTCGGCTGTGCGTCTGAGAAAAGTTAAGCGCAAGTTTGTCTCGTTGAGACTCATTTAGCCAAATGGGCAACGAAAATTTTAAGGAATTGTGTTTTCTCTTATATCCTTTATCTTTCCGAAACGCTCATGCAAGACGGCTGAATGATTTTTTTTTAAACTCAACCTTGTCTATTATTTCCAAACAGATGTTTAATTTCTTGAGAAGATACTTTTCCACCAAGATTTTAACAGATTTGGCTAGGTATACGTATAGTGGAGGTTGTTTTGTAAGAAAAGAAGGAATTTTATAAAGCTTGATTTCTTTGTAAGGAATAATATAGGTAATCCCGACGAAATTTACCAGGAGCTATTTGAAAAAAAAAAACAAAAACACTGCTATTATCGCTCTGTCAATTGCTGTTATTAGCAGACTTAACCCTTATCCCAACCTAGTTACTGTGCAAGCCAAGGACGGCGAAGAAGCTGACTTCGCCCTGGCTGCAGCGTATTTCCCTGATAAAATTGCTACAGCTGCAGAACTGGATAGCAGATTGTCTGCACTGAACCAGTCCATCATACATAGACGCTTACCACTGAATTGCTCCCTAAAAACGATCACCTATAGACGCAGCTGTCCTTGGTGGTCAAGGAAAGTCTCAGACCTTAGGAAAGAGTAGATAGGCTCTTCAATAAGGCGAAATGTACAGAAATCTTGAAGGAATATAAATGCAACCTAACCTCTTATAATACGGAGATTAAGTCTGCAAAACTGAAAAGCTTTAAGAACCTCTGTAAAAACGTCACTTTTGTACCAGAAGCAACTAGGCTGGACATATACGACCTGAGCGGAAGACATAGCAACAGAACTTCTGCGGACGCATTTCCAGGAAACAATTCGGGAATTCGAACACAATCCAACTCGCTCAGAATGGAAATTCGCAAGGCAACTGTTTACTATGGACACAATCAAGTGGGATGTGGCTTCCTTCGCAAAATGCAAGCCTCCGGGGGCGGACGGTATCTTTCCAGAATATTTACAACAGTAATTACAGGTTCTACTGCCACACCTTGTTCGACTGATGAGGAATAACCTTGCACTGGTGTATATCCCTGAACTATATGACGGCCATCATTATATCCAAGGAAGGAAAGTCCCTGTCCACAACAAAATCATTTAGACCAATTAATCTATTTTCTTCTTACTAAAAAGTATGGAAAAGATCATGGACTATGAAGTAAGGTCAAAAGCGTAGGAAATTGCACCCCTGCATGCTAACCAGCATGTTTAGAGAGCAGGCAGATCAACCAATACTGCTCTGTAGCAGTTAACTTCGGAAATAAAGAGTTTACTGGAAGAAGGGGACTTGACTAGACATTGAAGGTGCTTTTGACAACACGTCTCACGGGAGCATAGCAAACAGATAAGAACCGTAATGCGTACTGGAATAGTTGAAACCAAAGTAGGTGATACCAAGATTCGTCTCGGCGCTACAAGAGGATGCCGACAGGGTGCAGCGGTATCTCCCCTGATATGGAGCCTTGTCGGGGACGACTTACTACTTCCGCTAACTTACAATGAGTTCCGCTGTCAAGGATATGCGGATGACATTGTTATTATAACTGGAGGCAAATTCTAGGACACTCTTTGCGATATCATACAAAAAGGATTAGGACTGGCTAAGGGATGTTGTAGTGAGGATAAACTGAATATCAACCGCTACTCTCGTTTCATTTACGATACGTAGGTCCCTGCAGAGAGGTAGAAATTATTAATATGGTAAAATATGTTGGTTTCACGCTGGATTCCACTCTGCGGTATAGGCAGATTGTTGACCTGATCATGGTTAAAGTGCCTAAAACACTATCGGGTACGATGCGCAACGGCAGCATTTGTAGTCAGGTAGCCAAACATACACTGCTTCAAATGACAGCAGAAGGGTAGAGGTACTGTTTAGGAATAGTACAAGTGCAAAACGCTGGATGCAGGAGTCGGGATAAGATAAGTACAATTTGTATTTTTTAATCAAAATCCTTTTGCACTTACCCGAATATATTTTTGTGGTTTTTTACCCAAAACAAATCGTTTTTCCCCTGTAGCAGCAATCCAAACAAAGCGCGTGCTTAATTTTTGCATTGCCGTTTTGTTTTGATTAGTCAGCTGTTCTCCTTTTCGTTTTCTCCTTTTCGTATCCCCTTTGGTTTTGGCATTGCCAACTACCGAAAATATTAGCAAGGTTGTAGCGACAGTGACTGAACACACCTTTCGTTAGGAGCTCCCAACTATTTTTCTCATTGAGGTATGGCCTCTGAGAACAGTAGCGGATGCACACCCGAGAATCCATTTAGAAGGAACTCTAAAATAATGAGAACGCCTCCTAATGGAAAAAATGAGTTATCCACCGCTGCTGGATCAACCAAAAAATGCGAAGTTGCCACTAATACAATTAGAGGTGGAAAACACCCCGAGGAAACGCTAGTTAACGAAACTACCCAAAATTTTATCCAGTTGGGTAGTAAAATAAAAGAATTGGAGAATATGATGGCTGGCCAAAGGCATATAAACCAGGCAATGCGCGACTTAGTTAGCAGCATTGTAGCGCTACATGCCAAGGCTGATAAAGGCGGAAACCTACCCAAAAGGATTATGGTAGGGAAAGCGTCCCAGGTTTCCCCAATGGGTAAGGATGTAAATACCCCGAAGAGGCTACGGGAGACAACAGGCTTTTTACCTCCCACTAAAAAGCCGAAAAATGTAAATAAAGCGGAGCAGCCCACCTACAGCGAGACATTGAGGTTAGTTCAAACCAATACAACGGTTATACCCACTACATCCGAAACATGGGTGGACGTTGTCAAGAAACGAAGACCAGCTGAAAAGAAAATTAGATCGAGGCCAGACGCCATCATACTCACAAAAAAGGATGGTGCATCATACGCGGATATTCTCCGGAAAATAAAATGCGATACCGGGTTAGAAGAATTGGGCTCAAGTGTCACGTATATAAGGAAAACGTTAAAAGGAGACCTGCTATTAGAGTTGAAAAACCAAGCGGATAAAAGAGCCGAAACGTTCCAAAGTGCCTTAGAGGAAGTGGTAGGTGAAATGGCTGTGATACAGCCCAAAACCCACAATGTCACGATCATATGCAAGGACTTAGATGAAATTACAACTCCGGAAGAGATTTGCGAGGCCCTGAAAAAAGAATGCGGGATAGAAAACCTAGGGAAAGTAAATGTTAAGAACATGCGAAAAACCCGAAGCGGTACCCAAATAGCTACACTATGCCTGCGCGCCCAGGATGCCAAGGCTGCGCTTAAGGTAGGCAAGATAAAAATCGGATGGTCCATCTGTCGCCTCCGGGAATACTCCCCAATTCCCCGTTGCTTTAGGTTTTTCCATTTGGGGCACATGGCGCACAAATGCTGCAACCCTGTTGACAGTTCGTCCCTGTGTACACATTGTGGAGCCCGTTGACATGTAGCGAAGTCATGCACTAACGACCCTAACTGCATGCTGTGTAAAGGAGCACACTCAGCCTTGAGTACTACTTGCCCCAAGTATTTGGAGATGGCGAAATCTTTAGGAAAATGAAGATATTGCAATTAAACCTAAATCACTGCGCTGCAGCACAAGATCTGCTTGAACAGACAGTAGTTGAAAAAAACATTGATGTCGCTTTATTAAGCGAACAATACTCCCAGCGTTCGGAAAGCACTTGGACCACAGACATATCCGGAAAAGCTGCAATATGGTCATGTAAAGGGCAACCATTTATATCTCGCTCCAGATATCACAACTGTTTCACATGGGCAAATATACGTGGCATATACTTTGTTAGCTGCTATGCTCCTCCCAGCGCCTCAATTAAAGATTTTGAAGAATTCCTCCTGGAACTTGTCCTAGAAACCAGAGGCAAAGCACCAATTGTAATCGCAGGCGACTTCAATGCGTGGTCGACCGTTTGGGGTAGTAGGCGCACAAACCACCGTGGGCGTCTACTACTCGAATTCCTCGGTCAAACGAATCTTACGATCCTGAATAGCGGAACGCAAAATACATTTCAAAAAGGAAACAAAGGCTCCATAATCGATCTCATGTTCGCCAACGACGCCCTTAGTAGGCACATTAAGTGGGCGGTGTCGGACATATTTACAAATAGTGACCACATGGCTATTATTGCCGAAGTCTCATATGCCGGTGGGACGGAACGCCGCAGCAAGAGCATATGCCAAAAACGAACTTGGAAACAAAAAGACTTTGATGTCGAACTTTTTGAGATGGTCTGGAGTTCAGAAAATATAGGGTGATTTTTTAAGAGCTTGATAACTTTTTAAAAAAAAAAACGCATAAAATTTGCAAAATCTCATCGGTTCTTTATTTGAAACGTTAGATTGGTTCATGACATTTACTTTTTGAAGATAATTTCATTTAAATGTTGACCGCGGCTGCGTCTTAGGAAAGTCCAATTTTGGGCAACTTTTTCGAGCATTTCGGCCGGAATAGCCCGAATTTCTTGGGAAATGTTGTCTTCCAAAGCTGGAATAGTTGCTGGCTTATTTCTGTAGACTTTAGACTTGACGTAGCCCCACAAAAAATAGTCTAAAGGCGTTAAATCGCATGATCTTGGTGGCCAACTTACGGGTCCATTTCTTGAGATGAATTGTTGTCCGAAGTTTTCCCTCAAAATGGCCATAGAATCGCGAGCTGTGTGGCATGTAGCGCCATCTTGTTGAAACCACATGTCAACCAAGTTCAGTTCTTCCATTTTTGGCAACAAAAAGTTTGTTAGCATCGAACGATAGCGATCGCCATTCACCGTAACGTTGCGTCCAACAGCATCTTTGAAAAAATACGGTCCAATGATTCCACCAGCGTACAAACCACACCAAACAGTGCATTTTTCGGGATGCATGGGCAGTTCTTGAACGGCTTCTGGTTGCTCTTCACCCCAAATGCGGCAATTTTGCTTATTTACGTAGCCATTCAACCAGAAATGAGCCTCATCGCTGAACAAAATTTGTCGATAAACACATTTCGAACCGAACACTGATTTTGGTAATAAAATTCAATGATTTGCAAGCGTTGCTCGTTAGTAAGTCTATTCATGATGAAATGTCAAAGCATACTGAGCATCTTTCTCTTTGACACCATGTCTGAAATCCCACGTGATCTGTCAAATACTAATGCATGAAAATCCTAACCTCAAAAAAATCACCCGTTATACAAGGCGAAGACGCCACGCACTTGGTATCCGCAGTGCGACAAAAATTGTCTACAGCTTGCGACGCAACCATGCGTAGGACAGCACACCACAACAACCGAAGGCCAGTGTATTGGTGGAATGAAGAAATAGCTGGGCTCAGAAAACTCTGCAACTCAGCTAGACGCCGCCTACAACGTAATCAGAGTGAAGAAAATGAAAGCAGTCTTAGGAATATATTTAAAAGTCAAAAGAAGCTTCTGAAGTCGGCCATTGGTCGCAGTAAAAAGAAGTGTTTTGAAAAACTCTGTGAGGAAGCAAACGAAGACCCCTGGGGAACAGCATATAAAATATGTATGTCAAAATTCAAAAACAAGGCACAACAACCCAGAAGTGCATCCTTCATGAGAAATGTCGTCGAAACTTTGTTTCCAAAACACGACAGTATTCCTTATGCTAAGCCTCGAACCGAAGTCATAGAGCCACCACTGCTAGTTAGTGAAGAAGAAATATTGGCCATAGCCGGAAAAATTAAAAGCAGCAAAGCGCCTGGATTAGATGGCATTCCAAACAGAGCCCTAAAGGAAGCCATGACTCTGAAACCTAACTTATTCGTAAAAATGTACAATGCGTGCTTAAAAGAAGGAACATTTCCCGACCCATGGAAAGTCCAGCGATTGGTTCTACTTCCTCAACCAAAAAGCCTCTGAAGGAACCTTCATCATATCGACCTCTGTGCATGCTTGACACTATTGGCAAAGTATAAGAAAACATAGTAAGAAAACGCTTGGAATTAGCAATCCAGAAGGCCGGTGGAATATCAGAAAGACAATACGGCTTTATGAAAAAGAGGTCCACCATTGACGCACTATACGATGTCGTTGACACTGCGAAATGCGCAGTAAGTGGCAAGCGATGGAAAGGCGGAGTAAAAAAATATTGCGTGCTGATCACCTTGGATGTGAAGAATACCTTCAACTCAGCAAAGTGGTCAAACATAATCAAAGCTCTTTATGACATAAGCACTCCTCAATATCTGATGAAAATTGTCATACGTTGTTTCGAAAACAGGCGACTGTTATTCGATACAGATGAAGGCACCAAGAGCTACTCTATCTCGAGTGGAGTACCGCAGGGCTCGGTACTAGGCCCCCTTTTATGGAATATATGTACGATGGGGTGCTAAGGAGACACCAACCGAAAGATATTAAATTAGTTGCATACGCAGACGACCTTATTGTGGTAGCAGTTGCTAAACACCTGGATGACCTCCGGAGTAAATGCAACGAGTGCATAAACGGTCTGCGCCAATGGTTCTCCTCAATGAGTTTAGAACTGGCGGAGCAAAAGACTGAAGTCTTGCTCATAAGCACAAGAAAAGTGGAGGAAAGTATATCTCTCACCATAGGGGAGTGCCAGATTCATTCACAGCCACACCTAAAATATTTGGGAGTAATAGTAGACTCAAGGCTCAAATTTAAGGACCACCTAGAATATACTGCAGGTAAAGCGAACAAAATCCTGAATGCCTTATCAAGAATGATGGCAAATAAAGGCTGCGTGCGTTCCAGTCGGCGTTTTTTACTCGTAAAGGTAATGAGATTGGTTATATTATATGCGGCTCCAATATGGATCCAGGCGCTAGGCATTAAAGCATATGCCAGACAAATAAACACAGTGCACAGGCTGTCGGCACTAAGAGTTATCAGTGCTTTCCGAACAATTTCAAGCGATGCTGCTGAAGTAATAGCCAGTATGATGCCCATTGACATCCAGGGTGACGAATACGAGCGAGTGTATAAATTATCAGAGCCAACTACAGAAGCCAAAAGAAGAGAGAGAGTGAAAAGCGTAACTATATGGCAGCAGCGGTGGCAAACCTCACTCAAAGGACGGTGGACCTACAGACTCATACCGGATGTCCATTCTTGGATCGACAGACGACATGGGGACCTGGATTTCCACCTAACCCAAATATTAAGTGGACATGGATGCTTTAGAAGCTATCTATACAGATTCAAGCACGACATTAGTCCGAATTGTCCGTCGTGTTCAGAGTGCTGTGAAGACTCTGAGCATGTTTTCTTTTATTGTCCGCGCTTTATAAGTGCAAGGGAAAAACTTAAAACTACACTCGGTGGTAGTTTTACGGTGGAAAATTTGACGACACTCATGTGTCAGTCCACTGAGAACTGGAGAGCTGTCAGCGAAGCGGCAGCCTCAATCATGACGAAACTGAGACATATAGACCAGAGTAGGCGTCCGTCAGTCCGTGCCATAGAAGAGACTTAAATGTCTTATCACTCCCACGAAGTAATACTTAATCAGGTGGTTCCGTGGGAGAGTCTGGAGTTGGGAGTAGGTTAGGTTTAGCGGATTAAAGTTCCGCACTCCGGCTTTTGATGCTTCCCCCTACTTTAACCAAAAAAAAAAAGGAGTCGTAGGGCCACGCACAAAACCATCTTTACCTATGGGAAGTTTTCCGCGCCATCCCAGTTTTCTCTGCCATAAATCGATGCGTAAAAACAAACTCCCAATGCAACTATCGCAACGAACGTATAACCATACTTAGCGACAGTCAAGCGGCACTCAAATCGATTTCTGCATACGAGATCAAACCGCTTCTGGTGCAGGAGTGTAGATAACTTCTGAACAGTCTATCGGAACGTAACCAAGTGCACCTTATCTACGTGATCGGTCAGAGTGATATAGCCGGGAACGAACTAGCTGATGAGCTCGCCCGCTCAGCAGCATCCACTAACATGGTAGGACCTAAACCCTTTATCGCGGTGGGTCCTCATAACATAAAGACGCTGTTCTGCAAGAAAGAATGAGTAGGGAGGTAGAGGTATTAACAACGACACCAAGGCACTATTATCTTATATTTTCCAACCCTTTATATTAAGAAGCACTAAATCTAAATTTAACGTAATACATTTCAACACTATATCACACCCGAATTTCCTTCAGGGTTTTCGTCTGCAGTCTCAAACCTCACTCGATCCTTTAATTCTTGACGCGTAAAATGAATTTCACAAAGTTTTTGCTTTTTAATCATACGCCCCTAAATGTATGCAATGCACTTAAGTGATGGTGGCATTGCTACAATCTACAGCTAGGAGTACATATCCTTTTTACCGCTTCTGAAGTGGTTGATTTGACCTCAAAAACTTCCGCTTTTTCAGCTACTAACTACCGTATTTATTTCCGTTTTTGTGGTTGGTTGTGATTTAAATTGCATTTTACTTTTAGTTTGTGGCGTCACTTGGTCGTAATCATTAGTCAACAGTCACTATCGTCACTATGCGCTGCTTTACGCACAATTTTGTAAAGTAAATTTTTCTATTAGTCTAAAATATAGTAGTTGCATTAACTAACTTCAACAGCGAAAACTTTGCAAACAGTGTCAGCCCTTTATCAAAGTTAATTCAGGTCAAAATCATAAATAAAATTCAAATTCAAGGATTTGTCTTAAATTAAAATTAAAATGCGCATATAAACGCAAAATTGAAGGAGAAGATAAGTGAACCTGGTAAAATTTTAACAACTGGAAGCTTTAATAATGGTTAAAAAGTTATCTCTAATTGAAACTTCCCCCGAATATTGTACAAGATAATCCGAATACGCATTACAAGGTTCCTCTGGATACAAAGAGATCTCAAATTAACATAATAGCTCTAATTGATCTGAGCAATTTTATACCCTGAAACTTTGTACATGGGTTCCTTGGCAAGTTGGATTACAGTAGTACTACCACGCTTACCACGCATACAGCACAATTTTAAGTTCTATATGATTCTTTCACCTTTCTAGTACCCAAATCAAGGTCCCACGAATATAGATATTCAGATAAAGCTTTGCACAAATAGTTCCTTTGAGATATGCCATCTCAAGTCGTTTGCCAAAACCGATCTTAACTGGTAAAGCCCCTTCATATCGAATATATGGACCAAAGGTGCGTGTGGCTGTTTTTTGCCGTAAATATTGGTCAATCAGTGAGATACCTAATTTAAAACCAGAGAGAATCCTTTCCTAATAGTATACCTGTATGTCAATGGAATGAATTGGGACAATACTTCCATTGGATCTCATATGCTAAATACAATGATTTTCGAACTTCCAGTTGATTTTGTACCACATGTATCGGCCAATAGTGGGATGGTATTTGTCCTCTGGAACCATAGGAGCTATTCTATTAGCAAAAAAATCACAATTAGTAAAGCATAAATCCAGAAATCTACCGACAGAATTACAGATCTTATTAATTTGAGTCAAACCCAGGAGAGAATACTCCTCAATCACCAAACCCGCCTGCTCAGATTCTCCAATAAATTCTTCCTCACCTCCAGTCCTGATCCATTTAGTGTCCGAAGGTTGTAGTCACCAAGAAGCAGGATTTAAAACCAGGATATCTTTCACTATATTTACCGTGTCCTGTATGTGTTTAGCATACACATTGCAGTCTCCATTCGGTGGAATGTAAACACATCCTACAATCAAATCATCATTCTTAAGTTTAATCTTAACAAATAACTGCTCAATGCCCTGGTGAACAACATTGATTAAAACCAGCCTGAAATATTCGCTTCACTGCAATAAACACTCCTCCTCCACGCCGTTTCGTAAAGTCCTCACGATCTTTCCTAAATAACTGATACGTATTGTTTATAACCTCCCCGTCTTTTATACTATCGTTCAACCATGATTCAGTAACACACACAACCTCCGGATCACTAGACGCAGATATTGTATAAAACTGACTCAGCTTAGTGCGTAAACCCCTGACATTCTGATAAACAATGTTGATATTTGTTAATGCTCCTCCGATATTAGGATTCTTGGCCGAAAATTTACATTTTTGTCGATAAACGGCTCCCCAAATTTGTACCTAATGACCAGATTTTTTTCTCCTTTCTCTTCTCTCACTTTCAACTCACTGTGCAATTTCTTTATCTTTTCTCTCTGGGCTAATGTCAGATCCTGTTTGAGCTTGACCGACTCATCTTTAAGTTTCGTTGTCAATATCTTTCTAGCACATTCTTTAGACGGAAGTGCGATTTTCATTGGACGAATCTTGTCCTTTGCTGCTTTACCAATTCTATTGATTTTGATATCATCCATCTCAATACCACAATCATCCGGTAGCAGTTGAATGAATTTTGTTTTATCATCCAACTGTCTCTCCGCACCAGTATTCTTGTCTGATTCTTTAAAGTTGTACCCGATGATGCTGGATTCCTTACTTTTCCGTTCCTCAGCTTCTCTGAATACTCCTTGCATGTCTATTTCAAAACCTTTTTTTTTTTTTTTTTTTTTTTTTTTTTTTTTTTCTAGTTTAGGCTGGTAAAAAAAACGGTTGATGCAGACCACATTCCTAGGCTAATAAGTCTCTCTTCGGTTTAGTTGAAGAAGCCGGAGAGTCTTATAGATCTGCACATCAAGCAAAGACAGGTCGGTAGACACTGCTTTGTGCCCGATACGTCATGTCAGGCACAAATATTCCAACCGCTCATAAGGAAACTTGTGGGTATTTGTATAGCTTGGTCTCAACTTTATGTTTATTAATTTTTGTAATTATTCTTGAAACTCTTTAGAATGAATATGACGCTCCCTTTTTATATACTCCCACGCCATTTTACAATGGGTGCCTAACTGATCCTTTGTAATGCCCATAAAATAAAGTTAAGTCAAAAATTAAAAACTACTCTAAGTAAGCCACAGATTACATATGACACAAGACTGCAGTTTGATCAAATGGATTTTAGTAAGGAGAGGTACATGTGGTATAACAATTTAAAGAAGAAAGACGTAACTACACTCCTAATAGGTTTAGTGTAAATATCAAATAAGCTACTACTGTATCAACCAAATTTACATGGATGGACATGTGAATGCATTTTTACCGCTTCCCTATATAAGTAATGAGTGAAAATAAGTGAAATTGATAACAAAGTCGCATATTAGATTTTACTGTAAAGAGACAAGGAATAGTTATATGTAGATGGTTATAAACATTTGACAAAAGTTAATAACCCCACATATTGTAGTCGAAATCAAATATCTCAGTAACCACTTGATAAATTTGTCTACATTTAGAATAAGTAATAAAAAATTGTGAGCCTATTCTCCTTGAAGAAATAACAGGAATATATCTACATACGTAAATGGTCTACCAACATGAACGACGTGATGTCAATAATATTAAACAAAGCACTAAAATTTGCTCTTTTTGTTATGCAGATAATTTGAAAAGTTACTGGGTTCCGGACATTAGATTAGATTAGATTGATAGATGAGGAATGCACTGCGACCTTAGTTCTATTGTGTCCTCTCCTAAATCACATAGACTCACTTAGCCCCAGCGCATTGATGAAGTCCAATAAACTACCGGGTGCTAGTGAGGCGATGCGATCCCTATGCGGAAACATGGATCCAAGGGCCTTAATCCTGCATCTGCAGACTGCTGTGCAGTCGATCAGCAGAAGTTCCGGTGTTTCAAGCTCCCTATCGAAGGGGTTAGGCCCATGTTATACAAATGTCTATTCAGCTTTTAGTGGCCAGTATACCTGAGGGAGGTTAATTACTACTTTGAACCTGCTCAAATTGTACCCTCCAACTAGCAACTTGGCACGCCTCATACCGTGTGCCTGTTGCCAGTGCATGTTCCCTGCCCACTCCTTCTTCCTTGCGGAAAAGGAAGGAAACCCAGTAAAGGGTTCGGGTCCTACCATCTTGGTGGAGGCTGCGTAGCGGGCGAGCTCGTCAGCCAGTTCGTTACCGGCTATACTTCTGTGACCATGCACCCAGATTAGGTGTACCTGGTTCCGTTCCACTTCCAGACATTAATAATATTATGTAAGGTATACGGGAGCAATTTGAAGTCCAATTTAAACAATTTTGCAATAGTTGTCTTTGATTTATGATAATATGAACCTGTAGATAAAGAGAGATTATATCAATATCATTTAACCAATATCTGGATATCTGATAATAATTTCTCAACAGTTCCTTGTCTCTCAGCAATACGGTACATATGAAATGAAAAAGTTGATGGTTACGTAACTAAGAAAGAAGATACATTGTTGCGTGATAAATAGCTTTATGTTATCAAAATTATTTCATTCGAATTTCAATGATGGTTAAGCATGTACGGAGGAGAAAAATTCGTTTCATTTTTGGGAAATGACCTTGTACTTATGCTGTTATAACTCCCGTTATTCTTACTATTTTCGATAACGGCTTTTTGTGCAGTAGACTAAGGTTTTATGTATGCATATCCAAGTATCAGCGAAAAAGTTTTGTAATTGCTCAATTGTCTCTGTGCCTACACGTGATCACAAAATTTCTTTTAAATAGAAAATATATAATTTTTTTTTTAATAAAATAGAAAGTTGAATAAAACAGTATTTGTGTTATATAGTAAGTGATTTTTGTAACTAAACACAGGTATGAGATTACAATAAAACAAAAATAGTCAAAAAAAGAATTCAAGTTCGCGTTTCGGAGCGGTGTTTGAAACTGTACAATCGTCCTGACGAAGCAAGTAACTCAATTATTCCACCATGGTCTCAAATCGGGAATTACTTCATCCATGCGCGATGAAATGAACTCAAAGCGGGAAAATGCCCAACAGTCAGCTGGGAGCGTTTATACTTATATTCTCTATATTTTTTAATTCAAATGAAACGAATATCATCGACGATAGACTACCATGATTTTGTTTAAAACTATTATGAAATTTTTACATATCGTTTTTTTCAGAAGAGCCCTTTCCTGCAAAAAGTGGACTCAGTTACTTATTTGATAAAGGAACTACGGCCATATCTTCAAGTTTGGTATAATATAAATAAATCAATATTTAGATTTCACTCTTTATCATCAAATATTTAAATTCCAAGCATTCGAAACAAGAATTGGAGATGTTTGACAGGCGCTTTTTTATCGAAGCAGAGGGTGGTACTGATTTGAACCAAACCATGTCTTAATTAAATACCAATCGAATTCTTTCTGCCTACTTTATTTACTTAGAAAATATTTCAAGCCTAATTAAGGTGCTGATCAAAAGAAAAAAATCACACATAATAAACGATGGCATGCACTACCTGCTTTCACACCAGCAACCACAAAAAGGGATAAGAAAAATTGCTGGCATGACTAAGTTATGCGTAAATATTTGCTTATTTCTGGGCTGGATGCCATTGATTAAACTGCCGCACCGCGAAATCTTAGAATCTCTTACCGCTAACCTCCGTCACCCCTATGAAAATCTTTCCTTTTACAGATATAATTAAGCCTTTTTCTTAGATGTTTCTTTGGAAAAGAAGAATTCCTTTGGTGGCCAACGAAAAAGTGTGTGCCTAAAAGTATGCACATGCCACGTAATTAAGCGTGCAGGTCGCCGGAAGCTTGTAAGGGCCATTATTGCTTAATTATTCAGTAAAGAATGTAGGAAACTGAGCTTAAAAAGTTCACAATATTAGTTGAAATTAGGGTCAACAAATGAAGCAGAAAACCGAAACTCGCGCATAAAATTATTAACAGTTTGAAGAGGCAATAAAATATTAAGTATTTGTAAGAGTGCAATAGAATGTAATAGAATGTAAGAGAATGCGATGAATGTAATAGAATGAACGACTGCTGTAAGAAGTGTCAATTGTGAATTGGGAATGTCTTGTGTGCTTTGCTGGGCGAATGAGTTTTATCGTTCTCTTTAAACTGACTGTCAACGAAGCGAGACGTGCTGCGCACGTACGAAATAAAAATTTAAATTAATTGATTCCGGCCATCACATCTCAGAAGTGGGATAGAGTTAATTTAAATCGACTGCCGCATAATTAAACAAAAAAAACACTGCCGAAACCAGAATTCTTCGTTTTTCATTTCACGTTTTCTGTAGACAGTGCATTTACCACGTTTTTTTTTCCTGATTGTTGTTGTTGCTGCCACGATGTCGAATTTGTTATCACGTGCCCAAGTCATGAAAGTGCTACTGCAAACGGGTATTCAATTCGATCCTGATGCCACGATGAACCAGTTGCGACCGCTATATGATGAATACATTTCCGAGGTAACGAAAGCAAGTGAAAAAGAGGAAAACGCGAATGCCCTTGAAGATCCAGATGCCGCCGCCGACAAAAATACTCAAACTTCAATTCCCGCTACGATTGTGCAATCAATTCAACCTGTTGTTACGAGTGTACCTACGTTCATCGCCACTACGAGTGTTCAAAATTCAAATGTGCTTACAGATGTAACAACAACTGCCGCTTATGTCAGTGCTAAATTGTCAACTGCTGATACACGTGCATTGGTAACTACCCCCGCTATGAGTGTTGTTGTTTCAAGTGGTCCATCGGCTACTGCTACAACAAGTGCCCAATTGTCCACTGCTGTAACAACCGTGCAAATGAATACTGTTGTTCCAAGTGCTACAATTTCAAACAATTTGGACGAAGATGAGACCGAACGATTGCTGATCCAATTGCGTAAAAAACGCGAACTGTTGATGCTTCAAGCAGAGATTAATCAACTTACGCTACAACAGCAAGCACCTGCTGCAAAAACCCGTTGGACTGACGTAAGTGTCATTGAATCAATGATGTCTAAATTTACAGCCGATGACCATTACGATGTGAATAAGTGGATTAGTGACTTGGATGATGCTTTTGCAATGCTGCAATTCGATGAGCGTATGAAATTCATTGCATGTCGTCGTATGTTGAGTGGAACAGCCCAGGTTTTTGCACGCACGATTACGGTATCCGATTATGAAGAGCTCAAAGCTAAACTTATTAGTGAATTTGGCCGCATGCGCACAATGAATGAAGTGTATCAACTGCTGAAAAATCGACGCTTACGCCCTGATGAAACCACCCATCGTTACATTTTGGATATGCAAGAGATAGCGATGTATTCAAAAATTACGGAAGACGAATTGATCGAAATGATTATTAGTGGAACAGGTGACACTTCATCAAGAATCGGTCATTTGTTTCCAGCACGCTCTATTAATGAACTGAAGGAATTTGCGGAACGATATGAACGTCTACGCTTCCAACCACCATTAGGATCAAAACAAATAGCAATAATTAATCGTAATGCGGCCAGTGCACTTCAGCCAACAACTCATCGATCAAATGCGGCCAACGCCACGTCAGTTCGCCCTACCGCAGCTCCAACCATGGAAACAATCCGATGCTACAATTGCTCCAAATTCGGGCATTATCAAAGCCAATGTCCACTGCCGAAACGACCAGCGAACTCCTGTTTTAAGTGCTCATCCACCGAACATGTGTATCGTGAATGCCCACACCGTACCACTGTTGCTGCCGTCCTTAATGCCAACGGAATGAATGATGCTAGAGTGGAACCAATTAGTGAAATGCAAATGGTAAGTGTTGTTTTTGATAAGCCTAACCGTGAACACAGTGAACACAGTAAAAACTTTAAATTAAATAAAAATATTTTTTGTTTATTTGATTCGGGCAGCCCCCGCAGTTTAATCAAACGGAGTGAAGTTCCATTCGAATTACCAAATCAATTGAAAGAGACTCAGTACAATGGCCTAGGAAATGATAGACTCAAGACGTATGGGAATATCAATTGCAAAATAAACTTCCGAAATCAATCAATCAATCAGAAATTATTAACCTTGCCGAATAATCTTATGTCAATACCGATGCTTGTAGGCCGTGATTTTATGAAAAAAGCAAATATTACAATGTGTCAAATAAAATACATTTATGATACGAAAAGATTGAAAGAATTAAATAAAGCTGCCATTTGTACGAAGTTAGAGTCAAAACTTACTGATGTTCTGTGTTCATTTGATTTATTGGCCACTCACTTCTGTCACACAAGGAGTACAATTGAATCGCTTAATCAAGGGGGTGTTACAAGGGAGAAAGAGAAAATAATAGTGAAACACACTGAAGAAAAGTCAAATATCAGCCCGATGGAGTTAGAATTTGCAAATTTATGTGCTATTGTGCCTTCCGATTTGAATTCCTTAGACATTAATCCACATCTTCCGTCAAGGTTGTCATCAGAGTTGCGACAAACAATAACAGAAGTTTATTTCGAATTTCCTTCAGAAAAAGTTAAGCCTTTAGAATATCTTATGAAAATTAACCTTACGCATGAAACTCCTATATACTGTAGACCAAGACGATTATGCCATAAAGAGAGAAATGAAATAAAAGCAATAGTAGATGATTTGTTAAAAGAAGGAATAATTAGACCAAGTCGATCACCTTATGCCTTTGCAATAGTACCTGTACCGAAAAAAGATGGCTCCCTCCGGAAATGTGTAGATTATAAACCACTGAACAAAATAACTATACGCGATAATTTTCCTATGCCATTAGTCGACGATTGCATTGAACACTTGGGGGGGAAAAGTTATTTTTCGGTTATTGATTTAAAAAGTGGATATCATCACGTGAAGATGCATCCTGATTCAATAAAATACACTTCCTTCGTGACTCCTGATGGTCAATACGAATATTTATATATGCCCTTCGGTTTATGCAACGCTCCTGCTGAATTTATGCGCTTCGTAAAATTGATTTTAGGTGACCTCATCAAAGAGGGGTTAGTGGTAGTATTTATGGATGACATTTTAATAGCTTCGAAAGATTTTAAGTCTCATTTGGAAACCCTTAAGAGACTTTTTGAAATTTTGGCTCGAAACGGTCTTCGAATTCAGCCCAAAAAATGCCGATTTGCTTACGACGAATTAGAATACTTAGGATACTTAGCCAACTCTGCTGGCATTTCACCCAAACGGTCACACTTGCAAGCAATTCAGGAATATCCAGAACCTAAGAATAGAAAGGAAATGGAACGTTGCCATGGTCTTTTTTCATACTTCCGCCGCTTTGTACCCTCGTTCTCCAAGATTGCCCGTCCAATGACTAAATTATTGAAGAAAAATGAACAATTTCAGTTCACTGAAGAGTGCAAACAAGCCTTCACTACCTTGCGTACAAAATTGTTAGAGGCCCCTATTTTATCGATTTACAACCCTGAAGCTGAAACAGAATTACATTGCGATGCCAGTGCCTCGGGTTTTGGGGCAATGTTACTTCAGAAACAAGATGACAAAAAATTTCATCCGATTTCTTACTTTTCAAAAACTACTTCCGCCCCTGAATCTAGATTACACAGTTACGAATTAGAAACTTTAGCAATTATTTATGCACTTAAGCGCTTCCATACTTACTTAATGGGCATTCCGTTCAAAATTGTTACTGACTGTGATTCGTTGGCTATGACGTTAAATAATAGAAGCAGTTCAGCAAAAATTGCTAGATGGGCATTGTTCTTAGAAAATTATAATTATTCAATCCAGCATAGACCTGGTACATCCATGGCTCACGTGGATGCCTTAAGTAGAACTAATCAAACAATTGCATACATTGACACTGCGGAATTAGATTTTCACTTGCAAGTTACGCAAAATAGAGACCCCCGCATTGTAGAACTGCGACAAAACTTAGAACAATCTGAAGTGAAAAATTTTGAGTTGAAAGATGGGTTGGTGTACCATAAATCACCTGCAGGTCACTCACAGCTATATGTCCCTGATGAAATGATAAATAATATAATTAGAACGACGCATGAGAAAATGGGCCACTTAGCTACAGAAAAGTGCTGTACAGCAATTAAAAAATATTATTGGTTCCCGCAGATGAAAACTTACGTACATAATTTTATTCGAAATTGCCTAAAGTGTATTTACTATTCAGCATCTTCAAATAATAATGCAGCAACTCTACACAGTATTCCCAAAATACCGATACCTTTCGATACGATTCATGTGGACCACTTAGGCCCCCTTCCGTCGATAATATCAAAAAAGAAGTACATTTTAGTGGTCATCGATGCCTTTACAAAATATGTGAAATTATACCCGGCAACAGCAACGAGTACAAGAGAAGTCTGCAGTGCATTAGAAAGTTATTTTATGAATTACAGTAGGCCACGTAGAATAATAGATGATAGAGGAACGTGCTTCACTTCAGCAGAATTTGAAGAGTTTTTGCAAAAGCACAACATAGTTCAAGTGCGAAATGCAACCGCATCCCCGAAAGCAAATGGACAAGTGGAGAGAGTGAATGAAGTAGTGACACCGATGTTAGCAAAATTATCAGAACCTCTTAAACATGCGGATTGGGCAAAAAAATTAATTGAGATAGAATATGCCATTAACAATTCAGTACATTCCACCACAAAATATACACCTTCAGCACTTCTGTTTGGGATAGGACAACGAGGTAAAATAGTAGACGAACTGACGGAATATTTGGAAGAGAAGTCGAATGAACAGTTAACAGACTTATACGATATGAGAAAAAAGGCGCTGAATAACATAGAAAAATCTCAAGAGTATAACCTTAAGTACTTCGGTAAACACCACAGGGCGGCACCCGAATTTTCAGTGGGGAATTTTGTGGTTATTAAAAATGTGGATACCACGGCGGGTAATAACAAAAAACTGATTCAGCGATTTCGCGGTCCTTACGTAATATATAAAAAACTTCCGAATGATCGGTATGTGATACGGGATATAGAGGGGTGTCAAATTACGCAACTGCCGTACGATGGAGTGTTAGAAGCAAGTAAATTGAAATTATGGATTAATCCAGACTCTAAATGTGTGCCAGAGGTGAGAAAAGACAACACTTCCGATATTAATATTAGTTAAGATATTTATATATATAAAAAAAAAAACAAAAAACAAGAATAACAAATATTAAGTAAATATATATTATCAGTAAACCGAGGTCGGTTTAATGTCAGGACGGCCGAACTGTAAGAGTGCAATAGAATGTAATAGAATGTAAGAGAATGCGATGAATGTAATAGAATGAACGACTGCTGTAAGAAGTGTCAATTGTGAATTGGGAATGTCTTGTGTGCTTTGCTGGGCGAATGAGTTTTATCGTTCTCTTTAAACTGACTGTCAACGAAGCGAGACGTGCTGCGCACGTACGAAATAAAAATTTAAATTAATTGATTCCGGCCATCACATTATTATATATTATATATACATTTATAATGCTATGTAAGTGTGTTTGTGTGCGGCATAATAAAACTTTTCGGGTTAAGTGTCTAATTCTCGATACTTATTTTTTGAGCATTTCTTATTGTCTGTTGCATAGCTATAGGCGTTAAACCTTTTCATGTGCCTAAATTGAAATTACTGCTCGCCAATGCCGTTTTACAAGCATTCTTCCAACAGAAGAATTCTCCCAGCTTTTAGCGTGGGTGTGGCGCAGGCGGCATAAAATCCGCTCTAATGCAATATTTATGATGCTCATGGCCTGCTTATCCTGCTTTTGTTACCACTACTCTATATACGAGTGCCATTTGCAACTTGTGAAAATTACGCCAGTCACGATTTTGCAATTTGTGGCAATTTCCACGCTCATTTCAACGTTTCATCTAGTTCAGTCTCGTTTTTTTATTCGCCACTTACCTTGGTTTATTTGCGAACCCTGCTGAAATGAGATGTAAGCCGACGCAAACCCATTCTATACCCTTTTTCTCTGCACAGCTCAAACATATGTATATGTATGCGTGTAAGCACCTGCAGTGGCAACACAATGATAGCGGTGGTGGGGCATATCAAAATGATTAAACATAAAATTCGCACAAACCTTTATGGAATCGGAGTATTTGCGAGCTCTGCTCCTATTATGCTTTATCGTGCATTACGTTCGCTTGCCGTCGACTGATTAAGTAGCTCCTGGCAACCCTGCCGTTTCTTTATTAATAACAGGTAGCGGCTGACAGCGCTTTGTAGTGTCCATTAAAGCGCCACAGGACATGAGAAATGCTCACAAACTATTCTGTTAATGTTCTCGGTTAGATGCAGTTGACCACTCGGTGAAAAGGACAAATAAATGAGAGTGCGCGGTGTATACTTTAGCTAAAACTAATTTCTGGATTCCCATTTAACAGGCTTTGTTGGCAATACCCTGATACATATTACAAACTTCTAGAATAAATAATATTCCATCGAGATGTTTTAAAGCGCTCTAATGGATAGCACAGTACTAGATACACTGACTAGATCGTTCCCTAAGTCGAAAGGCAACTAATTGCTTAATATTACAGTCAATAAAAAAGGTTATATGAAATATGTATGTAAACAAAAGTTTTTTCCAAGAAATTTGAAATATATTTCGAATAAATTTCAAACACCCAGAAGGATGGAAATCGTTATATGTTCATAGTTCACAATGGAATATGTGGGAGCAAAACCATGTTTTGAACCGTTTTCAGAAATTTTCATAGCTACGTCACATCAAAACAAAAATTTGAGCGTATATTGAAGGATATAATCGAAAAGTCGAGCCCCTCACATTTCGTACACGCTTTTTTTGATTGAGGTTACCAAGTGATTGGAATGCACTAAAAATGTTCTTTTGATATCCTCTTCGATGTTTCACTTATTTTTTAAAAGGTAAAATAAGCTGACAGGTTTCGATGTGGCAATATATTGGAAGTGGATGCGATTGTAATACCATTTTCTATTTTTGTCAGTCAAGTTTGGTTCAAATCAGTCGATCATTTGTGAGATAAAGAAGTTCTAAAACTGAAACTACTACCTACCCAATTACATCTCTTTTCATGGAAAACTTGGAAGAACAACAACTAGAAGAACAACAATGATCGTCAAGTCTGCCTGCTGTAGAGGTGTTAAAGATAAGGCGGGGTCTCGCTAACATTTTTCGAACAACTCTGATTTTGCAGCGTATTTGGACGCCGAACCGATTCTGCCCATTACAGAGTACGAAAAAGACATGTTCAAAATTTTAAATTCTCTTCCGCGTCAATCTTTACTACGCTAGAGGATATTACTGTATGGAAAGAAGAGCAAAACTGAAAACTATTTTTTAGTTGAAAAGGTTTGGTGGAAACTTCTCTGAACCAGTGTTTTTTAGTTCGTATATGTATATGAATTTTAATGAGCAAGCCATGGTCATTTTATGACCGATTTTCTTTAACCTACTAGTTCTTATCTGATATGTATTTACGTGATAAGGTCAAAAATAAAAGATCCGAGAAAACTCAGAATTTTTAAAAAACAAAATAATTTAATTTGTTTTAATATAAAAGAATAAAATCCATAAGTTGCTTTTCCAAGAATAAAATTTTTAAAAACATAATAAACCTAATTAATCCTAGCTTGGAACTAAACCAAACTTCCGCAAACTTTTCTTAGTAACTATAAATATTGAAGAATTCTTTCCACAATCCTCTCTTTATACTTTAATATCCTCTATTAAACGATTGGCTTATGTCTTCTTTTGCAACAAATTGCAAGCTTCTTAATATGCCAGCTTTTTTTCTTCTATTAAGGCATTATCTTTTATAGGCTGGTTTGCCGTTTCAAGAAATGATCCTTTTATCGCATGCTCTCGCCAAGCACATGTACGAATGTCTACTCACACATTCATATATAACTATGATTGTTTATGTGTATGTATGAGTTTGTTCAACAAACACTACTTTAATATTACCCATTATTAGTGTGCAAACTGCAAGATATACGAGTACACAACCAAATATAGACATAATAATATATAAAAATGTACATAATGTGTATTTACTACAGGAATTTGGAAGCAAAATGGCCTTTTGTGGTAGACAAAAAAAATAAACTGAATAAATGCTGCGAAACATGTTGCCAATTACTCATTTTATATGCTTTTCATTATGGCCGGCATTGTATAGGAAAACAAATGGAGGCCGGCACAATGGTCCCGACTTCCACTACAGTTGGTAAATTCTTCTAAATGAGAGCATAACCTAACAGAGTCACGTGATGCCAGTAAACTGAGTCGGCAAGTGTTTATACGTAGTCTTTCGCTTTAAAATAATGAGGGTGTGGGTAAAGTATAAAAAATCTACGCAAATTTGTACGCATTAAAAGAGGGTGGCGATGGACGATTATGACGTCAGCGGAGTACGCGCAATATTAGTGGAAGAAGTTCTTCCCAGTCTGTAGCGAAAAACAGAGTCGCTCTCAACTGTAAAGCTCAAGCAGTCCAAGACCTCGTAATAAATAATTCTAACTTTAGAGGAATAGATGTTTTTGAAATTCTTTCGAGTTTACGCGAAGCTTTTCGAAGAAACCTTAACTTATAAATTTATGTAGCATGGAATGAAATACCCACAAACCTCTACCAAAAATATGTTATATGTACCAATAACTCAACTGTCAACAGCTGGAAACTTTCATCAAAATATTTAAAAAAAAAATCTAGAAAACTCCCTAATCTCAAAATTTTTTATATCACCACTAAACCAACAGATAAGCCATATCATAACCATTCACATATAGTACATCTGCAATTCAATTGCCATATGCTGACCCCCCTTAGGATCGTAACCATACCGCCTATTGCGATTTTTCAAAACGGTAAGACAACCCCGCACTAATTTTTTATAGCAGTGTAAATGTTTGTTGACTGATTTTACTATTCGTCTACATTTTTTTGGGTTTTTCGGCTCTTACTTTCTTTTATGTCTTTCACAATTTTTCTCAATTCCAGGCAAGTCATCATTGCTCTTTCCTCCGGCGACACACCTACTAAAACCGCAAGCATGTTTGCCCAGACGCCAGCAAATGAATAATGAACATTTAATGTCCTCTACTAGCGACTTTAATAGCCCAACCACCCAACAACAACAAACACAACCACAGTCTACGTTTGCTTTTTGTTTACTCATTTTTTTCATGCCTTTTTAATGATTCGAAAGCGTGCGCCATGAATGATAGAACAACGCACTTACTCTATATACACAAACAAACATACACACATACAGGCATATATATCTGCTTTGCACGCAATCAGCCAAGAACAACAACCACACACAGTATGCGCTGGTCAAAAAAGGAATTACAGTTAAGTACGCCACGCGAACAAACACAGACAACGCAACGAAAAGACAATCAACAATAAACACACAAACAACAACGTAAACCAACATTAAGTAAACCCACAAACATTTAGCTTGACAAGCGCAAAAGGAAGTGGCTGGCAGCAAGCGACAGAAAGAAGTGCGTCCATTCACGCTACTCGCCCGCTAAATTGAAGTAAATTAGGCAACACTTAAAATGTGGCAACATGGATATCGTAACTGTAAGTGCTCTTATACGTAATGAGCATACAAGTACGCAATGATACGCGACCGACCCGCAATCGCAAGCGGCGACGAAGCTGGTCTCGAAGCAGTTCTGTAAGTATGTACGAGTACATGGTGTCACCTGTAAGTATGCTTGTACTTGGAAAAACAAGGCAGAAAATTAATAAAGATTCCGATATTTTTCCACGCCCACAAAATTCGGCTAATCGAAAAATTATAAATTTCTATAACTAAATCACACATATGATACGCGAGTTTTGTATCATTACAATATGCAAATCATCTGTAAAAATTGTGGGAATTAGATTATACCCAGATGTCGCCACATGACTGCATATGGCTGATTTTATACCGAAAAAATCGGTAAATTTGTAATATATTCCGGCAAAATTAAGTGAACTTAGATACATTTCAGTTAAGTGCTGGAAATTACTGCATGTCAATGCAGAATTAATGGCAAACAATACAGGCAGTATCCATGCAATCGAAATTATTAAGGCTTAATTTTAACCTTCCAAGAGTTGCCATATTTTAGCCCAAAATAAACTGATATTTACAATTTTGAGTTAATGAAATGTAGTAGAACTCCTTTGATAACTAATTTCCTTAGTTGAGAATTTATTTCCACCGATTAATCACCGACACGCCAGCATGAGCGATGGCCTGTCATTTATTAGAAAAATTATGAAAGTAGTCAAATGGAAAATTATGTAAAGTAACAAATTGGGTCATTTAGGCGGCGACTAGCATCAATGATTTGTAGGCGGTGGAGTAAGAGGATATGAATATTTCGAACAATTTAAAAAGTATGTGCTCAAGCTCTTTTTATGGGTAAAGAAGTCTAGTGCGCGCAGCTTTTCTGGATCACTTAGCACTCTTATTAATAATAAAATGTAAACGTATATTTTAACGTAGAAATGGCCACAGCAAGCAAGCTAAATGACATAAGAAATAGTAATGTAGAAGATTTCGTAAAGTATTATATTAATTCTTGTAAAGTTATATTATTTACGCAAAAGGTATCACTTATTGGAATCCTTATACACAGATTTCAAAAAATGCTTGTTATGATAATTTAGTGCATAAATAATGCCTTTAAACACATTTCATTACCGTAAAACCTGCGCCAAGTAATTTGCTTAATTATCGCCAAACATATGAACCACGAACCTGCCAAGAGCTGACCCCGCCACCCCCGCTTGCAAACAGAAAAATTAATTAATTTGCATTCTGTCCAAACACCAACAACTGCAATGCTAACCACCGATGTCGGCGCTGTCGGCATTGAAAACAATATAAATTATAGGTTGCGTATACGCAACGGGGTACCAAACACTACCGTAAAGTGCGCTCGAATTCTCATAAGTGTAAGCGAAAAAACGAGCTTTAATATTGCTTGCCGATATCATTAATGAGTAATTAAAGAGGGGAAGCAACAAAAAACAACAGAAACAAAGTAAACAAAAAAGCAATTAAAATCCAGAAAAAATTAAATGCAATTTGTGATACTCGTACTATTTTTTGCATCATTTTAATTGTAATTTTTTAGCGCACTTAAATATGTTTGTTGTAAACCATTGCATTACCGTTGTAACACAATCCGGATTGTGTTATTTTATTTCATTGTGAATGGTCCCTATATTTAATTATGGCATTAAAATGCACATTAAACCGCCAACATTTCCACGCTTACGTGAGCACAAACATTTAAATTATAAATAGAAACATACACGCATTCGCGCAGCAAATATAAATGATATTAATCCTTGTCTGTTTTAAAATCAATAACAGCATACCCATGTTGCAGCAATGTTCCATGCAAGCCGCAAACGTAACGTATGAATGCCGCAAATGATCGGTAAATTGAAAATTTAAAGTCTACAAAATGCAAAAAAAAATTAAAAATTAAACAATTAATAAATGGTCGCTGAACTGCCGCATATGCTGCGTGGCACTGTCCTATGTTCGTCTAAAATATAAGTGGAATTTTTTGAAATTAATTATCTAAGCACTCCGAGCTAGTTCAGAGCCGAAATTATTTGCAATTATTTGCTTCAAACTCTAGCTTCACGGATAATCCCTGAAATCAATTTGTCATATTATTGCTCAGAATTGTTAGCTCCAGGTCAATAGGTGCATTTCTTCTTACTGAGATTTTGTATAGCTTTGATTGCTTGAAAATTAGTTCATTACAAAGAGCATAATTAGCATATGTACTTTTGACGGTGGACGCTCTTACCACTTCACAGAGTTTAACTAGTATACCCACATACACAATTCATATCTCTCTCTTACAACTACGAGCATTCCAGTGAGAGTGATTCAGTGATCGAAAGGTATGAATAGCTTTGTTTCTTAGGTTCACCCAACTAACGACTGGACCTACTGCCACAAAATGAACACACCACAAAAAATTCTGATATAAAAGACTAACAGAAATTTGCGTTTTTCTGGTTTTCCTGGCTTGATTATTAAACAAAGAAATTCCTGTGAAACGTTTAATGTTACAACGAACGCTTATATTGCATATATTATTCTAACTCATACCACCGTAATACTTTATAAAATCTTGAAAAATTCCAAAAATACTATAATTTATAAAATTATTGCTCCTATGATCGCTTGTTTACACTTGTCTTCATTTGACATTTTATGTCAGTAAAAACTTCGCCAGACGTAGTCACACCAATCACGTAGTTATCCAGACCCTTCCCTTCAAGCTAGTCTCAAATTGCTTCAAAGCATTTACGACACAAATAAAACTAGCAATCTTACTATCAAATGTGTGTAAGATTGTTTATTTTTAAGGATTATAAAATTATATTTTCCCCTTGCAGTTATAATGAATTTCCAAATTTTAATTCAGACTATGAAATAATATATCGTATTGAAAACGTTTTTACTACTCTTAGAATTAAACACTGTTTACCATTTCAAAAATAACGTATATAGTATACTTTATATATACATTTATGGCATGTGATTTCGTTTTTTTTGTACCACTTTTAGCAGCAAACAACAACTAAATTTCAGTTATCAATTTAGATTAAAACCAAATTGAAGTGTTGAATTCAAATGATTTACGACGGTCAACTAAGCTGAGCAAGTACAAATGTACGTATGCGTGTACATACCTTAGTATATAAGTTTTGTATATTCTATTCCAATACAGCATTTGTCGTAAAAATAATTGGAATGATTATCTTCCGTCGCGACTGTACTTCGGAGTGTGCGCGCACCGACTGGATTAGGTAGAGGGCGTTCCTTGCTAACGAACGAGTAGCTGGTCAGTTGACTCCGAGCACCTGGAGAGTCAGGACAAAGACTTTTGCGAGGCGTGTTTCTGTGAGTGGTGCAAACCGAAAATGCAGCAATCGTTAGAGGCCGGCATCCCCATGCTTCATCAGCCGCCCTACAGCCTTCCGGACTTTTTTGTCTCTTTGCCTGAAAAGGCTTTTGAAAGGCAAGCATTTTGAGACGACAGAGAGGATCCAAGCAACATGCAGCTCGGCTCTCAAGGCTATTCCGGAGAATGCCTTCCGCGACGCATTCAATGCTTGGAAATCGCGATGACAGCACTGCATCTACGGAGAAGGAGCCTATTTTGAAAGTGTTTAAAGAATTGTAGCGATTGGTTCCATAAATATTTTTAAATCCTCTCAGTCCTATTACTTTCCGGACAAACACTGTAGTGTTATATATGGTATGTAAATGATCAGTATGACGCGACGAACTTAAAAGCGATAACTTGAGTAATAATTAAGATATCGAATGAATTGGTTCGCATGTTTCTTGGACAAAACAGTAAGAGTGAATTTGTAGACGGGCGTAAACAGGACAAATCATTGCAGAACCCAAACCACCGACATTGTATCGGCAGTCCCGACAAGTATGAACAATATCTTAAAAACTGAGGAACTAGTTCGTATATATACAGACGACGGACAGACACACAGGCGGACATGGCTAAATCGACTTAGCTCAACATACTGATCATTTATACATATATGTATGTATACACTTTATAGGGTCTCCGACGCTTTTTTTTGGGTGTTACAAACTTCGTGGCACACTTTATATACTCTGTTCAGGGTATAACTATCGCAAGTAATAAGTTTAGCTCAACTTTTCTGATTTTGCATCAAATTACTGAAGATCTTTATATAGCACAAAAATCAAAACTGAAAGATGGATGTTTCCAATTAATTTCGTCATTGCCATAAAATATACTCATGTTCACAATTCTGCAGCCAATTTGTGTAATAAACCATATTTATCTGTGTGTACGTATGTTTGTAGCAGCGCGTCATTAATAAAGTAATTAATAATTTATTAATACAATAAATGAAATCAATTTGGGTTATTCAAAAAGCAAAAAGAAATACATAAGCACATTACTCATTTGTAAAACACATATACATATTAACAGTTGCAGCCATATGTTTGTGTGTATATAGTAAGTGTGCGTTATTAACATTCCGCCTGTTGTTGGCATGTTAAAAGCTTATTGATTTCATCTGAAAGGCGACAAAAAAAGCACGAATAACCGTTATGCAGTGCATAAAGCGTTGAATTTCCGATCGGAGTCAACCCATGTTGCAGCGCTTGTCTCTCTCCCTCTCTCTTTCGCTCTGCACTCTCTTGTGCGCTCTACGTGTTCTTCTCTGTGGCCGGATAAACTGTCTGTCTTCGACAATGTGAAAATATTTTGCAATGCTTAAATTGTCATTTAAATGTCATCAAATATGAATTGAATATTTGAGTGAACACAGAAGCAGCAACAGCAGTCCAACAACAACAGAAAATAGCCCGACAAACATAAGCAAAATATCAACAACGAGGGAATACTGCGCTGCAGACTGGTCAACGACAATGTGCGAGTGTGCATGCTTCATGGGAAGGACACGTAGAGTTTCATGCATATAACGGTAGTTTTATGTGGGCGTACATATGTGTTTATAGTTGTATATTATGGTATTTTATAGGCCAAAGGTTCAAACTTTTGCAAAAACCGACGTCTGAGCCAGGAAAAATTCAAACAGACACACTTCACTTCATCGGTATCCTAAATAAACAAGTTTGGTTATTTACAACTTTTTCGTTCATTGTTATTATTCTTCGATGATATTCAGTCACTCGGCGTGAGAGTACATGGTCGTCTACAGCGCTTAGACTGTCGACTGTCCCCGAGCGGCATCAGAGAGCCCAGAAAAACACATTTCCCGCAATGTTATTGACAAGTGTGGGCACTGAATATAAATTGCCAATGAACTTTTGGAAGCCAAGGCGAAGAAAAAAACAGCCATCAGCGCACACACTTACATTTAACAATTGTTTAAGTGTAATGCATAATTGATGCAGTTGGGTTGGAGCACTGGTTAGTTACTGACCGGTTAGTTAGGGTTTTCAAACCGAAATTGAAATGAAATTTGATTTGATTTCTCAATTCGAAGACACACTTTCGCACTCGCCTCACTATTGTTGGTTTTTGCGAAATCAATTCGGAAATTTGAAATTTTATTGAAACTCTCGAACTTCGACATCAACATTATGTGAAGTATGTATGTATGTGCAAACACACACATACCGAGTGGCAACGCCTCTTGAAAGCTACGATAAACTTTCAACTAATTGAATGTAAATACACTCTGCACTCATTGGAAATGTTGCAAATTATCACCACCATTGGTGAACGCCTGCCGCTTTCGATATTGCCCAATAATATTGCAGTGAAGTGAAACTTTTAATTAAATTGCCCAAAAGCGTGCTGGAGCTGCAAAGTAAGAAAGTATGTAGTAAATAATTCATCGAGACCGGACGAACATAGATTTGTGCTTAAGATCTGCGCCCTAACGGACAAAGGCCCTCTTTGGGCCGCACTCAACAATATATTTAATTGAATAATAGAAATGCGTAGTCGATAAAAGTGTTCTTAGGAAATATTTAAATATTCAATAGAAAAATAAATATATGTAAATGGAGACATATGTGTGTACCAAAGGCAGAAGAAACTCTTTATTTGCACCGAAGATGATTGGTTGCTTCAAAGCAAATATATTTGCACAAATATTTTTATCTTAATTGAATAAAATGGCAAAATTACAACAACAACTTTATAAACACATCATGAATGTTGCATTCTCAATTGTTTTGGTAGTTTAAATAACTGAAAATTTAAAAATTAAAACTGTTTTCCAACGAAGTCATCTTTAATGAAAGTATTGTTTTCCGCTGCTTCACACTTCAAGTGAGAAGAACGGAGTTCGGTATGTAGGCTCCAAATAAGTTTATACTAATACCACAGAGTGGAACGATTCATTCATCTAATGGTGATTTGTTAGTTTTGGCGTTGGAGATAAGGACAGAGTTATATTCAAATAAAAATTTAAAAAAATAAAATCAAATCAAAAAATGCTCAGGATGACGAAACGAACATAATTGTGAATCTCTGCCGATAACAGTAATTAACATTAGTTTTATTGTAGTATTTTGCTGTAACTGCCCATACCGAATGAAATCATTGTCTCCACGATATGATAATAAATGTTTCTTGAAGAACTTGGATATCTAGATTTGTCACAATTCTTTTGCAAATGTGATTTTATATTTTTCAATTATCAGAAGCAAAGATGCACACTTTTATCAATATAAGCATAGCGGCTTGCTATGTATTCGCTTCACATTCACAAAAGGAATGGTTCTCTTAAAGAATTGTATTTACGTTGTACTTAAGGAGTGATTTTGACTTCTAATAAACAAAATCTAATCTGCTTTTTTTGTAAGTAAGGCGTTTTGACGACCCCTGTATCGTCAGTTTACTCCACCACTACAGGAACTTTTGAAGGACTTTATAAACTATTTAGAAAACATTACTATATGAAAAATATGTCACAGTATTCCCTTGAAGTGTGAGAATACGGCAGAATCAGAGCCGGCCCGTCATTATGGGCAAGTTACACAATTGCACAAATATATTAATGCATTTAAAATATAAAATAATTCAAGCAAGTAAGGAAGGGGTAAGTTCGGGTGCAACCGAAAATTTTATACACTTGCAACTTGCAAAAATTATAGCCAGGGATATACCTTAAGATATAGAACGTCAAACATAGAATCAGGATCTAAGCAATTTTAGACCCGATTTAATCTATTAACTATTATCATGACACATACTAAAAAATTTTATCTGGGTTAAAGCAAATTTAGCCGGATGTTCGAAAAGCCTGGTAATAGTTATATGGGGGCTGGCTCAAGTGTTAGTATTTTAGGTTTAAATATATACTGTTATAAATAAAACATTTTCTATAATTTTTATTGGGATAATTCAAATATTGACAGATAAATGCACCATAAAGTCACCCAGAAGTTTGAAAATCTTTTAATTAAGTATATAGGGGCTCATTGAAGTATTGACCTCAATACATTTTTGATACACAGAATCACTAGTGTCAGTAAAGGATTCTCACTGAATTTCAATTGTCCTCGTATATCTTACAAATGTGGTAAAATTCGCACTGTAACGTAGGAATATGAAAAGAATGCTACACACTAAGTTTAAACGAAATTGGTCTTTCGAGTCCCGAGATATGTGATTTCTCCAATAAGTGGGCGGTGCCACGCCCATCGTCCAATTTTAACACCGGTTCCAATAAAGCCGTCTGGTACCAATTCGGAGGTAAATTTTAATGTCTCTGGCGTATTTAGTTATTGATTTATTGCGCTTTTATTAGTTTTGAACAGTACCGTTGTCCCAAGTCGTGACCGAAATTATCATCCATTTTCACACTATCGGCACGAGTTGTTATAATATTTGTGCTGGGCGAATTTGGTTTTTGTAACTTTATTAGTTCGGGAGATAAGTACATTAAGGTGTTAGGTGGATTTGAAAATTTCAAAAAATCGATTTTTTTGTTGGTTTCATTAAATTTTGCAACACGTCTAGAATATTTTGCTAAATTTTCAAATTTAATCAAGTAATAGTTTCGGAGATACAGCTTTGAGAACTTGTGCGCTCGAGGCTAGCTAGGCTAAGTGCGCCGTCTTTAAACGTTATTATCTATTTATTGAAAAGAAGATTTTTTTATTCATTACAAATTATATTTTTAACAAATAAATGACGAAAATTTTACTAAAGAATACGATTTTTTAATCAAAGTCTAAGAATTAGAATTTTTACGTTTTTTTTTATTTCCTTCGTTCAAAAACGAGTTTTATATATGTACTAACTAAAAATCTCTTTTTAAAACATATATTTTCTATAGTATTAATTTATGGTTTTATATTTTTTTCCATTTCATAAAATTACATATCTTACAAAAATGCGATCCTAAAGCATACTCTATGGAGTATGTCTTAACCTTTGCATGTAATTTATTAAGCCAAAAATGCGCTTTCAACTACTTTTAACCAGTTCTAAAGTAGTTGGTGAAACTTTTCGCTTGTTTCCTGTCGGCGAAGTTCATTCTGCCCTTTTTAACAACATCAACTGATATAATATGCTTATCTACACATACACCAACAATCCACCAAATTATTGAAGCATAAAACAGTTGTGCAAATTGTGCACGCGAACCTTTCTGCTTTCTGCTTGGCAAATTTCCTTCCTTACCCTCGTTAATGGGGGATCGTGATTGATTTTTGACATTTATGCGCCTTTTCGACATGACCATACACACAAAGAATAAGATATATATTAGGGTGTCCGTTATTTCCCAAATTTATTTTTGAGTCTGCAGCGCCCTCAAGATTAAGATATTTTCGGCAATAAACAATTAATATTGATGTTAATAATAATAATTTTTTGTTACAAAAAAAAAATCATTTTTAGCTCAACTTTGACCTTGAATTACTTTGACGGAAGAGATTTTTTTGAAAAATTTTAGAGAAACTTTCTGTAGAACGTTCAATTTCCTACAAAAATAATTCGGTGCCGCAGCAAAGTATCAATTGGGGTCGCAAAGAAAAAATTAATGGCAAAAGGTACGAAAACTCCATGTTATTTAAATGGGAAATAAATCGTCGTTGCGGCACGGGTTATTATCTATATTAAGAGCTCATATGAGTTTCATAATTTTTTTAGAGCATTTACTAATAGTTTTGAGGGCGCTGCAGACTCAAAAATAAATTTCCGAACACCCTAATATATATGTATATATGTATGTATCTGCAGCGAGAGTTATGCATATGGAATAAAGGAATGGCATATGATTAAACATACAAGTATTACATATATATTTGTATATGCGGAATACATATTCATCTTTACATTAGTATATGCCATGAGGGCGACCTTCACTCCCATTATTAGATATAAAATAGTTCACTGAAAGCAACTCCTTGTTGAGACAGCTGTGTTAGCTAGAAATATTTTAACGTTCACTAATCAAGCGGAAATCATGTTGGTGTTGATTTTCAGCCGTTTTCGCCGGCGCAGACTGAAAAGTTACTAACCCGTGTCTATGTTGGGGGACCCTCAACCTTAAATAGCTTATTCAGAAGAGTTAAAAATAAAAAAAAATAAAAACTTTATTTAAGTGAGTAGTTATATTCTCCTTATTTCATTTAAATATACAATACTAAGTAACCGAGTTGAAATATACTATAGAATAACGGTTATCTTTCAAACCACTAAAAGTGTGTTAAGCGGCCAAACTTTTTCGGTCGACATTATACCATAAAATTGTATGTATATTTATAAAACTATTACATTATTATATACAACAATCTGAAAAACTGAAATCTGTCCACACTTTCCGCTAGTCTCCCTATACGTTTTTACTTTTTCCTAAGAATTTATTATGCTACCATTATTATTAATAAGTACGAATATTCGATTTGACATTGGCTTGGTGTAATGACCCTCCAAATTGTTGAAACGGATGCAGAAATTTGGTTCACTTTCATATTCCACTTTCCGTATTGCGTCGTTTTATTTGATAACTCTCGTTTATCGTTAAGTATACTTTTGAGCGGCATTCTCCGATTAGCTGCCACAATTTGATAAAATTAATTAATAACTCTAAATGGCACTAATCGGCATGAGTGTCTTCATAGTATTGAAATACATTTTTCAGTGCATTCCGCTTACTACCTACAATAATAGGAAAAGTAGCGTTGGAAAAAAATGTTGTTATGAAATTGTTAAAGCTAGAGCTGTAAAAAGCAGCATTCATTTCGGAATTTTCTCAGTATTTCACATAAATATAATGTCTTTTAGCAATGAAACAAAGTGTATTACATTGAAGTAAGTAAGAAATTTTAATAAATCTGAAAGGACAAGTGCAAAAAAAGTTAAGTTGCTTTGATTCGAAGTTTCACCTAGTAACGGAAGTTTAATTCGGATTAAAAATCTTTTGAAAAAAATGATTTTTCATACACGATCCAAAAAAAGGTTCCTTTTATTCCTGTCTATGGCCGTCCCAATTTTCTCTTTGTGGGCATCAATCAGCCGGGTAGTGTAGATTTTCCCACTAAATATTAATTGGTCCGTTAGCTGTAATCGTCATCAGAATGCACCATCTAAGGAGTTTTAAAAGTTTCATTGAAGGGATCAGTAAGGTAATCTTTTTAAATTTTTTTTTTTTTGCATTTTCTGTTACCTTATACCCTTAGAATTAATTTACTATTGGAAGGTTTCGAAAAAAAATGTCAAAAAACAGGCCAGATTTCCCTACTGACCCCTGAAGTCAACTTTTACCCAACCTATAGCCAGATGGTTCAGAACACACTTAACTTTAACATTTAAATAGCTTCTTTTCATTGGCCAGATGACATCATTTGCGGACTAAACCTGTTTAGAAATCGGGTTTCAATAACTTTCAGTGACCAGGTTGTGTGAGCATTAACGAGAGCTATTAAGTAAGTAACGGACTTATATCCATCATAGACCAAAATGAACAGAACATTCGTTAAAAAAATGTGATTTTTTAACTCTGCAACTGTAAACAGGAATTACACAATCCAGGTACAGTTCGAAACTGGTTGGAAAATATCGAAGCGTAAACCACATGGGAGCAAAAGTTAGGCCCAGCTACAAAGCTCTAATGGAGATGTAAACACCAAATTGTAATTAGTAAAATATTTCCGTTTAACGATTTCAGGAAAAATATATTCCATAAAGGCGCGCAAGTGCTGTATAAAGCCTTGCGTCTCGTAAAATCCAATTAAAACAGAGAAAACATCGCCACATTTTATGAAGCACACTTCAGGGCTCGCGAAATAGTAGTAATAATAACTGTAATTAGTGCAAATAAAATCACATATATTTTCGCTAATTACACGAGCGTAAAAAAATTTAAATTACCATACACACACATTTCCATTTATACAGTTATTTTGTTAATATACAAATGTATAAAGTAATGAGCAAATTGCAAATTTTATACACCAGGCAAACTAATAAGCTTGGTTTGGCTTTCATAAGTTTATATAGTAATACTGCTGTGTGTGCATTTATGTTGGCATTTCGGTGTAACGTTAATTTGAAAAGTCACCAATATAAAATAAGCATTACTTCCCATGCAATAATTGACACTTTTATTACTAGCTAATAGATACGAACTCACACATAAGCACAAACATATATATTTTTAGATTATAAACTCGTATATTGTATATACATATTTATGTACATCGACCATGAAAGCATGCAAATAAATTCTTGGAAATTAACAAATTCATATTATTTTGTAATTATATTTACCAAAAATACAGGCATTTTTATACTCTCGCAACATGTTGCTGCATAGTATTATAGTATAATTCAACCAACTTGTTGTTTACGTATATAACACTCAAACTGAATCGAGAGAGATATAGAGTTATGTATATATACAGGGTTTGTTCGGAAAGTAAGAGGACCTAGTCGATTTAAAAAATTTATTGAACCAATGAATACAATTCTTTAAAAAATTCAAAATAGGCTCCTTCTGCGTCGATGCAGCGCTGCCAGCGCGATTTCCAAGCATTGAAGGCGTCACGGAAGGCATTCTCCAGAATAGCCTTGAGAGCCGAGGTGCATGCTACTTGAATCCTCTCTGTCGTCTTAGAATGCTTGCCTTTTATCTTCATACTCAAAGATCCATGACTCTTCACCTGTGATTATTCAAAAATTGGGGGTCACTTTCAGACATGTTCAAACTTTCTTGGCATTGTCGGTGTTTGCCGAAGTTGCAGGTCTCCCAGCCTGGAAGACGAGGATTTGGAGAAGGAAGTGGATTTTATGCGTCGATTCATCATTATGGCTGAGACTTGAGTCTATCACCATCATTCTGAATAGAAACAAAAATAATTTTCATCGGGACAATGCAGCGTGTCACCAGAGGGTTTTGAAATTTTCTAAAATAAATTAATTAAAGTTCAAATTGTTGGTCCACCGTATTCTCTAGACTTGGTCCCCTGCGATTTCCATTTATGCGTGGCAAGGGTTTTTCATAAAATAAAGAGGTGTATTTTGCAGACCTTCCGGATTATCACTTCAGGGATGGGATCCATAGATTGGAGAATCGTTGGAGCAAGTGTATTAATGTTCTGGGAGATTATACTGAAAAATAAAGTGTATTTTGAAGCATAAAATTGTGTTTTTCTTATCAAACGACAAAACTTATTGAACAACCTGGTATCTTAGCAAAAGTGCCGAAATATGTGAAATTGGTCTACGAATCAGCCCAGCTCCCATAAACTAAAAATATTTTAAAACTAATATTTCGTACATGCAACATATAATAATCCAACTAAGTGAGTGTAGAACTTATAATATACATGGTTTAATAAGACGAAACATTTGATTGTAATCCTTTCGGTTCCTTCAAAAAATGATTGTTTAATTGTGTCGCAACATTTAATGTATGCATTTTTGCAATATCTGAAAGCCTTTGAACTAAGCAAATCACGAGAATCGCAAAGTATTCGGTTACACCCGCACTTAACCCTTTCTTACTTGTTGTATATATAAATACAAATAAATATGTGTATAAGTACACTTTGGTATGCTTACATGCAAAAATTGTCGAGCAATTTTCAAATCCAACTGCAAAACGTGTTTTTATTTCTATCACAACCCCAACGTGAGGAGAGTGTCACTAACGTTGTTGATGCTAGTTTATTATTGGCAATAAATTACAATTTTTACCACTGCCACAATAACGGCATCCAACGCAACATAAACCGCAAATCAATTGCGATCGGTGTTACTGGTTCGCTGGATTTTATGCAAATGGAGTTAGATACATAATATATTTAAGTACCACATATAAGCCACAAATATGTATGTGGGTCAAACCACGTCAAGTGATACAGAGAACTTTCGCAAAATCACCGATTTTGAAAATGAGCAGTTCATTAGAAGGGAGACCAGACGCATACTCCATGAAATTTCGTCAAAATTCTTCTTTTTTCGTTAAAGTTATTGAAGATTGAAATTTAGAGCACGATAAAATTGCAAAATTATTTTCTTATAAACTACTGGAGATAAATTGATGAAATTTTATGAAGTCAAAGAAAAATGTTGATGCTATATTATACTACTTGTAGATATTTTTGTACGATCCTTTTGCTTAAATAATAATATTTTACATAATTTTTTGTTAAAGAATTAAAATTATTTATGCGTTCTTCACGCTAAAAAAAACTGAAAAGCATGTGACACAACGCGGAAAGTATTCACCTTGAATAATCTGCAAAAGAAATTGAATTTTTTGTCCCACGCTCTGCGGCACATCCATCGCTGCGCAGTACGCTACGTAAGCTTCCGACATCTGCGTCGCAAGAAAAGCATAAAATAGTAAGGAAAATAATCAATAGCTTTAACAAAGTACTTATTAAATAAACTATTGCCAGTTATTATGTACATACGAATGTACATACGAATGTGTGAACATACAGATCATTTCCCTCCTAACGAACTGCTAATTTTCAAAATCGGTGATCACTTGACGTGGTTTGACCCATGTATATCTGTATAAAAGTAGTAAAATTATATAAAATTTCAGAAAAGAAATTCATTATTTTGCATTACGCAAATACGCACCGTTCGATAACTTGCTGATACTTTGGTAGTAATTTTGTAGGACCACTGCCATAGAAAATCGTTTCAAACGTTGTTTTTTTTGCAATTTGTAACTCCTGTTTCAGTATTAGGATAACATATATTATTAATATATTTAGGAAGCTGTCTAAAAAGTTTTTAGCACGACAACTCATCTTTCTAACACAAGTAACGTAACCTGATCTCACTTGTTCAGCACAAGATATTGATCACTAAAGCCATCTATTGGAGATTTTTTTTTTACTAAATCTTACATATGGTGAAAAAACAAACTTTTCATTTGAACAAAAAAATGTTAATCAGGTGTGAAATATAAATACAATATATGGCAACAGAAATCTAACTACGATTTCCACCGAAGTAATTGAAATAAATTTCTCACGAAAATGTTACCATATAGTTAAATCTACATGTTTTCAATTTCAGATTTTGGTGGGTTACATAATAATATTATTTGATAGAAATAAGACGATCCATCTTTTAAGGGTTAAGCTATTTGCAGTGAATGTTTCTACGATATACAAGTTAAAGAAATTGTTTGCATATTATAATTTTTTTCCAGATGTCCAAAGTGACTAAATTCATGTTGGCGGCAACCTATAAGATACGAGGGTTGCATATATATTTCTGGCCTAATAATGTAAATAGGCATATTTATCAACGAAAATGGTTTTTCTTTTTTTTTCGTTGGATTTGGCTCGAAGACCCACACGGTCGATTGCTGTTTTGTTTCGGGCTCATACGCATAGATCCATGATTCGTCACCTGTGACGATCTTATAAACGTCTTTTGAAGCACCGCGATCGTATTTTTTCAGCATTTCTTTACACCAATCCACACGAGCCTTTTTTTGAGCGATTGTCAAATTGTGCGGGATCCAACGAGAACAAACCTTTTTTACGGCCAGGTGTTCATGCAATATCGAATGTATGCTGGTGGGAGAAATGCATAGGCATGCCTCTATCTGAAGGTATGTTACATGACGGTCTTGCATTATCAGTTCACGTACGACATCGATGTTTTCTGGCACAACGGCTGTTTTTGGACGACCTTCACGGAATTCGTCTTTGAGCGAGCGTCGGCCACGATTGAATTCGTTGTACCAGTTTTTCACAGTGCTATAGGATGGTGCTTCATAACCATACAAAGATTTTAGTTCATCGATGCACTCTTGTCGTGATAATCCACGTCGAAAGTTGTGAAAAATGATCGCACGAAAATGTTCACGAGTTAATTCCATTTTTTGGCCGAGATGAATTTTTTAATTCCCTGTAAATAAAACAATTGACGATTAAATTACATAACGTTCTGAGTGATGTTATGCTAAAAAATGTCAAACTTTCCATTGGAAATGTCAGATTACACCTGGCAACCTACGTATTTCTACGGTTTTGATCCTTGCATGTTGCCGGAGTATATAATGCTCGATTACACCCGAACCATTTCTTTCGTTACTTGTTTCATTCCAAAATTATCTATTGAATAATCAAGTTAACTGCTAGTTGCTGTCATAATAAAGGAAATAGACGTGTTTGTGGTCTCCAATTGACTTGCAGTAAGAGGGCATCAGAAGAATGTTTTAAACTAAATGAATGTCAATTCATTCGAAAAGCTTGAGATGTAAAATATTTCGTCTAAAGTGGTAGTACAAGGTCCATCGATCCATTTTTGACAGAATTGAGTAAAAACCCTCTTTATTCTTTTCGAATAACAAGTTGAAACTCAATTTAACTGAGACTAACGCCAGAAGGAAGATATTCAAAAGGAGGGGGAGACAGGGATATCCAAATTTAGGGAAATGGGGCTAAACTGAGGCCAACTTATGTGCTTCTCGTTTATATTCTTTTAGTAATAGCTTCTGCCAAATAGCGGTGGCATAATAACCTTTTCGTTTTGGAAAATTTGTACGTTCCTCATTTTTTATTGTTGATTTTACTTGTCATATAGATCAAGTTAAATTCTCAAATTAGCAAGTCCTCCAAATTAGCATTAACTTGTACGTATATGATGTTCATCACTCTGATGAGTTGTATGCATGTAGATGGCAAGCATAATGATATTTTTTACGAATACATCACTGCTGTATGCCAATATTAACTTTGTCAAATACAAAGCCTCTAGGAACCAAACAACACAAAAAAACAATATGTGAGCATGGGATAAGTAACCCCTTCACCGACTTTGTGGCACTTGATGCAATTGATGGTTTTATTAACCACTCAAAACGACCTTTATTTCCATTATGTTTCTCTCCACATTGTGACACAACAAGGACTGTTCATGTATGTATATTTTCGCCTACATGCATGCAGTGTGCCTAAATGTATGCAACGTGAATACGGCAAAGGCACGACAATTCGATAATAATCGTTGCAATTTTCGATAAATAAATGTTCTATCATTCCACTCGACATCATTACTCGTTTTGCCACTGTAGCAGGTTATTTTTGTTGCCAAGCAGTGTATGTACATTTTAATGTAGGATTGGAAAGGAGCATTTTCGTTTGTGCAGACGTCATCGGTTCCAATACCTAAACATTTATCTGGCCTCGTATACACTTATGTTGATAGTCAATTATTATGATTATTTGAATGGATTATGCGGAAGGTATGTAGAACTTGGGTTCAATGCATAGTTGACATCGCACACAGTTTCAAATACCTAAAAGCTAACGATGGTTTGCTGTCTCGCATGCTGGCGGCAATTTTGCGGCATCGATTTCACCAATTACTTGTCACTTGTTGTTAGATTTGCTGGCTCTTTACTTGGCTGGAGGTATAGTCAAATATTTTCTGTGCAACGTGAGGGTAGTTGTAAAAAGGGTGACACATGGAGGATATTTTATTGGATAAATGACAAAAAAAGTTTTATATTTTATTTAAAGTACAAATACCAAGCACCCAACAAGGAGCTGTGCGAATGCGCATTATTTATATTTTCTGTAAGGCGAACCCCTATTTTTAAATTAAATTCAAGTTACTGAAATATATCTGGAACGACATTCGGAATGTTTAAAAGACTTATTACTTAATGGGTTTACACTACTTATAATAAAATAATATTAAAAAAACAATTTACATAAAGGACATGAAAACTACGCAAAATTTTAACAAACAAGTCAACTCTTTACAACTTTCCCATACTTCGATTCTTCAGTTGAAATTTTCAACGGACCATGTCAAAAAATATATAAATTTGCATTGCTTTACAACTTGTTTTTGGTATGGGTAAATAAACTCCTTTAAATAAAATACTAATTTGGTTATTTTGTATAAAACACCGGACACGTTTGTGGAGATATTTCTGCATCTTGTACACATGCATCTTGTACACAAAATGAAAGATTTTTCCTGCATAAACGAAAGTAACTTATGAATCTTTCCCCAACATGATTGACAACTTACCAGCATAGTGCTTAGAAGATTTAAGAGAATATCACATATTTTTCGTACGCGTTATACACCAGGTTTGAGCAGAACAATTATGTCATCATAAACTCCATTACTCATTCTAATATTTATCCACATATTTGTAAACATTCATTCAATTTTTTACATTATAATTTTTTAGTTGAGCAACGGAAGTTTTTAACGGAAAATATACCTAAGTATACTTAGATATTCATCTCAGTCTTTCGTACCGCTCCTAATTTACTTGATATCCTTCACATTCTTCTTAGGTGCTTATTTGTCTGGAAATTTTTATTGCCTAATCCCTAAATATTCGATTGTTCCCATTTCGTAGGCGTTGCAACCACCTTATAGTCGAAACGGTTGAGTTTGATGATTGGCGGAGAGCGGCAGACCTGTCGGTTAGTTCAATTAACTGCGGTTGGCAACAATCGACTAAAACTTTGCATGTTCGTTCCGCTACGTCCATTCCATGCTCCAGTTGTACTTAACCCACTCCGCGTCGCAGCTTCGTTCCGACAATTTGAAGCAATTTAACTCACTCGCTCGCTTTTCAATTCAATTGCAGTTGTGTTCATTCGTTAGTTCGATGAGTTTTTATTTTCCAATGTTGTTCACCGCTATTTTGTTTTTGTTGTTTTTACTTTTTAGGTGTTTTCTGTTTATTTCACTTCGTGTTTTCTTGCGGTGTTTCTGTTTTTTCCCCCTTTTTGATTACCTCGATGTTTAGTGTTGCTGTTGTTGCTATTGTTGTACCGTGTATTTTTCGAGTAAATAAAACTTTTAGCTTTGAATATTTTGCATTGGCATGCAATGCAATTTAGCTTTGTGGAAAAACTTTTGCTGCCGCTCTAATTTGTACACAAAACTCGGCGCTGCTTACCTACATATAAATGTATATGTGTGTGTATATTTGTGTATGTCCTTTGAAGTGCTTATGCACGTTTGTTTGTGTATTTGTGAAGCACTTTTGCATAGACGTTTTTGCGAGTGTGTGTGTGCGAATGCTTTTGTTTTTGTTTGTCTGCTGCGGTTATTTGCATTACTTGTGCCAAAGCGTGTGGGACGATTGTTGTTGTTGTTGTTATTAATGTTTTTGTAAGCGCAGAAATCGGCTTGCCTTTTGCGCTTGTTTGTGTTTAAACTCATGGGCGTTCCAGCACGGTAATAGTGGGCGTATAACGGTATGCATGTATGCATTTGTATGTGTGTATATATGTATATACGTGGCGGAGTGTATTTAAGTTTTATACATTTTTTTGCTGCAAGCAAACTTCCAACACCAGTGCCAGCCTTTGTTTTTGTTATTTTTGGCGGCGAGACAGAGTTGCAGCACAGTTCGAGTGCTTTCAATATAATTAAATGCCTTTAGCGCGCTTTCTGGCCGGTGCCCCGCCAGCACCGGCATACAATGCCATTATTTTTTTGTTGCAATGTTTTTTCCTTTACATCATTTGTTATTGTGACCATTGTCTTTGTTGTTGCATTGAGCGTTGTTTTTTTTGTTGTTTGTATACAATATTTACGAATTTGTGCGCTTAATCACGCGTGAAAGCCTCGAATGTGCGTCGGCTTTGTGCTTATCGCGCTCGCCGATCGACAACCGCACGTGCTCCCCGCGCCTTTTCCCATCCTATTCTGTTTCGCCTCTTTAACAAACTTGCCTCTGACAACAATGTTATAGCATACTTTTAAGCGCTTAAGCGATTACCCCAAAATGAATTGCATACATCGACATGAATTTGGTTTAAACCACTTGTCCAAGTTTTTAGCTTTTTGTTGGTATTTTTTGCTTTTCGTCTTCCGCAGCACTTTAAAGGCAATTTATTTGCTAGTAGATTTTGGCGAACGCGCATGAAATTTGCATATATTCAGGCGGAAACGCAAATCGTTCAAGCTTACATTAATAAATTAAGAACAAGTGAAAGCTTTTCACCAATCAATACTACACTGCTTTTAAGCGTTGCTATAAATGTATCCTTGAAATTTCTGTGGCTCCCCTTCAGGAAGAAGCCGAAACATTGAAGTAGTCCTTCATATATTTTAAATTAAAAAAAAAATAAGAATTATGCAACATATTCTACGCAAGTATCAATGTGTTGCAATCATATTTGGCATCTATAGGTCGTAAGCTCACTTAATTTCATTACAATTGTATACATTTATCTTCATGTCCAAAGAGGATTTTCCAACTCGTGAGCACGCCACGTATATCTGGCCGTGTGAAAAACATAGCATTTCCAAATTTATGCCACCCACTAAGCGAATATCCTGTTGATCGTCATCTTAAATTCAATTTTCACTGGAAACGGAATACGTTAGAATCTAGCATTCTGCCCCTTATATTTGATAGGTGCGTCGCAATCAGATTGCGAAACCTCATAACGACAGATCCTACTTTGAGACGCAAATGATGCGGTGGCATACCAAGCCTCTGCAAATAATTTAGAAATTCCACTGGATAATTCACGGTGTCGTCTTCATTGTCAAGACGATCGATTTTCCAGTTTAAGTTAACAACTTAGGTATTTGTGGCAGCTAACATTTCGCGCGCACTCAAGGAATCGTACTTACGATAATTTGGCCAAAATTCGTATAAACATGATATGTCAATCTTTCGTGAATTGATTTCAAACCACCGGAAGTATCAACCGAAATTGACCCATTTCCAATTCTTAGCGTATTCAATGTAAAATGTCTTCGGCAATGTAACTTTTGGTCGTATCCCATAATTGACGAGGAGTTGAAGGCTGATCATCGCGAAAACTGTGCAAACTTCAGTGGCATTCGAAGTAGCTATCGCATCGTCCATCGTTTAATTCCAGTGATTATCATGTTCCAGCAATTGCAATTGCTGGCATGATTCTCAAGAAGTTGCACACACCGTACCATTCACAGTATGCAATGGCTCAAATGAATTTGAACCGTGTACATTAATCAATAGCAACCGAAGGTAGCAGCAATCGTTGTTTTTCAGGTGGATTGACTAAATTCGTCCTAATGTATTAATTGTGAACACACCTGGATGTCAATCTACTGGTTGGTCTTGCTTTCTGCGTAAATATTTCTTCGACGATGCATCCCATGTATAATATCAACGTATTTCGAATAGAGCAATGTTTCTCACGAACGGATCACTGACGAAAGTTGAGAAAAAACTCGTAAAGGTTAATTTTGTTGCGGGCGGTGTTTCCACTGTATCGTTCAAGACCAATAACCGCCATGTTGCTTCCTTTGGTGACGTATTTACAAACGTATTTTATCGATTACACCAAACTGCAATACGCAATAGTGGCATGACTTTTGAATGCGAATTATACAACAGTGGCGAATAAGGTACGATCCATGTGTTGTCAACTTCGATGTGTTGTCGATATTCACGCCTCTAAATTCAATGCTAAATGTTCTGCCATTGTCGTCTGGTGAGCAACGCCGATAGAGTGGATATCCACCATTTCTAGTGTGTGTTTCCGAAGGAAAAGCACGTGGATAGTGTTTCGTGCATTTATTGTCAGACATACAAACCGAAGTGGGATTGTGGTGTCCGCAAGGTCCATGAACCATATTGGTTTTCACCACTTCGTATAATACTGGATCCGTTTGCGAGGACATTCGGAAATACCTTGATATTATACATAGAATGCATCATCGAAGAAATAATTACGCAGAAATCAAGGGCAAGCAGTAGATGGACATCCAGATGTGTTATCAACTAATGCATTAGGACGAATTTAGTCCTGTACACGGTTCAAATTCATTTGAGCCATTGCGTACTGTGAATGATACGTTGTGTGCAAGTCAGCAATTACAAATGCGAGAAAATGATAATCACTGGAATGCAAATGCCTTCAAATCCACGTCTATTATTGGATACGAGGCATTGTCGAAGACATTTTACATCGTATTCGCTAATAATTAGAAATGGGTAAATTCCGGTTGATACTTCCTGTAGTTTGCTATCAATTCCATCTGCCTCTTATCAATTCACGAAAGGTGAACTCATCACGAATGTTCGGACATTGGCCAAATTATCGTAACTGTAATTCATTAAGTGCACGAGAAATGTTAGCTGCCAAAGGTACCGATGTTGATGACTTAAACTGGAAGATTCAAAGTCAAATTCCGGGAGACTTGCGCTCATACAAATCGATCGATCGTCTTGACAATGAAGACGACGCCGTGAATTATCCAGTGGAATTTCTAAATTCTTTCATTTGCGTCTCAAAGTATGATTTGTCGTTATTATGTTTCGCAATCTTCATGCGTCGAAACTGTGTAATGGAACCCGACTGATTGTGACGCACCCATCGAATACAAGGAAGCAGAATGCTTGATTCTACGAGTTCCTTTGAGTTCCAACGATTTGCTATTTCTAGTGAAAATTGCATTTGAGATGACAATCAACAAAACACAAGGATAGTCGCATAGTGTGTGGCATAAATTTGGCACTGCTATGTTTTTCACACGGCCAAAAATACGTGGCGTGCTCACGACTCACGTGCTCTTCTCTCCACATTTACGCACTGGAACAGAAACCGAAAAATGTTGTTTATCAAACTGCGTTACATTGTAAAAAATGTAGAAAAATCGCAAATAAATGATTATCAACGCAATATGAATTTTTGTCTTTTTTCATTTCAAAACACACAATTTCACGCAGGAAAACGGCTGCGGGGTCAGCTAGTTTTCAATAATTTTTCTTTTGAATAGCCGGAATAAAAAAGCGAGCGACCGAAATTAAACGATTCAAATAATTTAAAAATCAAAATATTGAAAAACAAAACAAACAAAAATTGAAAAAAAAAATTATATGAAAAAAAGTTACTTTTTGGAATATCCCAATTTTCCCACTTTTCCTCACGAAAATCGTACGGTTTTTTTTATTTCCAAACCTTCCCCGATCCACAGAGAACAATCTCTGAAAATTTCATCAAGATTGGTGCAGCCGTTCTCTTAGCGTTACTTACCAACCAACATTCATTGTTCTAAGTACTTTTATGAACCTACATATTGACCAACATATTGAGTATAAGAATAACCAAAATCATTACAAGCAGTATGAGCAGTACGAGTATATTTCCGTAATTCGTAGACCGATTATTTTATTAAGTTATCTTACATAATTTTAATTAACTTTAAGATACTTCTGTCCGAATGTCTTAAAGATAGACAAGCATACCATTTTTAAGAAACGTGAAAATTTTCATCCATTTTTTCATTGTAGCTTGAATTAAGTACTTGAATTTTTTTTTTAATTTCGTTCGCTTCCATACCGTTATATAGGAACCAATGAGAATATTCTGAACTGAATTTGTTTGGAATTGGTTCAATCCTTCCTGAGATATTGCATTTTACGCAGAGAGAGGGCAGGGACACGTTTATAGTTTAACTTCGCCGTAAGCTCATATGAAGCCCCTGTGCTTCTGCATATTCATCTACCCAGTTATTGCCTATTAAGTAGCTTTCAACATCTCGGACATATGTATGGTACCGCTATTACAGGTGGGGTTATTATCCGTTTTTTACATTGGCAAAAGAAGGATTTGCTCCGAGGAATTTTCGTTTATACAGCTTTAGTGGTTTTCGGAGTACTCGTATGTAATCTTAAGTTAGAAAGCCGTAAAGAAGCGCAATTTTCAGAATTTTTTCTGAGAAGACTTTTAAATTTATTGATCCAAATATTTGTACACATATTATGGTATACATGAAAAAAAACCCTCGATAAACTACTAAGAAATATATTTAAGCTCGTGATCCGATTAATCGCGCTAAATTACAGTTTTGTATCTTAATGTGGAGCACAATCATGGCATTTGTGGGCGTGGATGTCAAGTAACAGTTTGCTGAGATGGCCGGAAGAACAGGCACTCACCCAACATTCAGATCATTTACATATATATAACCCTATCTATTTCTCGATTAGTTTTAGGTATTACAAACAACCCTAAGGTGAACAAAACTATAATACTATTTAGCAACATGATGCGAAAGTATAAAAACATTTTCAATATAACTTTGTTAAATTAAATCAGACCAATGCTAACTCAATTTATTTAAATAATCTCTTGCACACATTTACATTCATGGTCAATTTGTATATAAGTTTGTGGCGTCCGCCATCTCTATTAAATTTTTTTTCCTGATATAATCATTTTTTCACAGAAATAATGCAACACTTATTTTTATCAGTTAAAATAAACAAATCGTGCGATGTATCTTTGATCATTTTTTTAAGACTTGACATCGTTGCATTTAGACGGACACAATTTGGAACCAGAATAAACCTACGACCCAAATTCCACATAAAGTTTTAAAAAATAAATATGGTCGAAATGAAGTAGAAATAGGAACCTAACGTAGCATCGACAACTGCGAATTAAATCCAAAGGTGGTCAGCAATGACCAAGTTGTGGAACGGAGAAATGCGACCGTGCGGACTGGATGGCTTTGGAGTTTTAATGCGGGCGTAGGTTGAGCAATCGCTAGTTACAAAAATTCGAATACAACTGTAATATAAATTCTGAAACAAAGGTGTAAATCGAACAAGAACTGAATCATTACACAAATAAATGAGATCATTATTATATTACCTATCACACTGATTAGTTGCCACTGTACACGCCACAAGAAGTTTTTATTTGGTCATATTTTTTAAAAGCTTGTAACTCAATATCTTCACCAGTATTGGTGTGCTTAGAGAAATCATTCACACATCTTCTCGTATATGTTTTGCCATTCGTATTCTTCAAAGACCAACTTTTACGAAATTTCTTCCCCTTTGTACTAAAAATACTATTTTTTATTAGTTCAATAAACAAAACGGCGTCAAACCAGTACTTAAGATCCTAATCCTTCTTTGCGATAGCAGTATACTGAAACATATTAGATTATTTCTTGCAACAACTCTAAATAAGAAAGCCATCAATTGATATCTTTCCATTTTGTCTTTAATAATTTTTGCGGTTATTGGTACTCTGCAATCTGAATTTCCAACGACTCATATATAAAAGTGGGAAATTTGGATTACTTTTTTTTAGATTGGAATATAACAAATGCCTTCTGATTATTATTTTATATTCGGTGTAGGTTTTGAACAGCCCTCTTTATTTTGACTTAACTTGAGCTTGACAAGCTGGCCGACAGGGGTAATGCTCGAAAATTTTTCGAAAATATGCGGCGACTAACAGAAGGTTTGAAGACCGGAGCATATGTACTTTTGTAGAACACCCACAGGTGATCTGGTAACCGATGTTAAGAACATACTAAAATTATGGAGGGAACACTTCTCCAGCCTGCTGAATGACAGTGAAAGCATAACGCCAGGAGAAAAAGTGAGACCCCACAATCTGCGCCTCTTCAACAATAGGTATAAGGTTCTATCGAACAATCTTTTATAAGAGTTTACAGCTGCTGGCGTATGCCGATGATATTAATATCATCGGCTTGAACACCTGCGCCGTTAATTCTGCTTTCTCAAAATGTCATCAAAAAAACAGTCGTCGCGCTCACGACTTGACACTCACGTCACTGTTGACAGTCATAACTTTGAAGTTGTAGATAATTTCTTCTATTTAGGAACCAGTATAAACACCGCCAATGCAGGATAATTCTTGCCAATAGATGCTACTTCGGACGTAGTAGGCAATTGAGAAGTAAAGTCCTCTCTCTGTATGAGATATAAGACGACATTGACATATGTAGTTCAGCGCATTAAAATACAACGGCTACGCTGGCTAGGTCATGTCGAAAGTATTCGATGCACTACCCGTCGAGGGAAGCAAAAGAAGAGGAAGACCTCCACTCCGTTGGAAAGACCAGGTGGGAAAGGACCAGGCTTCGCTTGGAATGTCCAATTGGCGCCACGTAGCGAAAAGAAGAAACGACTGGCGCGCTGTTGTTAACTCGACTATAAGCGGCGTCTACGCCAGTAAAAAAACTGTAGTTTTTGACTACTTTTATTACATATAATTAATATTTTGAGTAAGTTTGTGCAGTGCTGCAACTGGTGAAGCGCTGCTATTGGTCACCCATATCTTCGGTTATAAAGTTAGAAGTCATAAGAATGTTCTAAGTCCTATTTTAAATATTAATTTGTAAATCACTACGGAAAACATATTTAATTTCGTCGCGTGTCTCAGATGTAATGAAAATGTGATATCTAACTCAAATATGTTTTATTGAAATGTTTATTAAGAGAGAGCACCTCGACGCCCACTGTTTCGTTTTGTTAACTTGAAGTTGGAGATGGGTATAACCCGATAATGCTGACGATCGTGTTGATGCTCATGAACAAATCTTAGTTTTAGATGTCGCGAACAACCATTAATAAAACTTTAACACTTTTCTGATTACATCACACTAAAATTAGCTAATTCCTGCAAAAATATCTCACTTTTTATCTTTCGATTTTAAACAATGCTGAAGATGCTGAATAAAAACATACCAGTTTGGTTATTTCTGTATTTCCGAGTTCAAATAAAAACTAATTAGCGAGTCTTCTAAATCCACAGAAGCTTTCATAGATGGATGTCTATTGCAAAAAATGAGCACAGGGTATAAATATACAAATTCATATATGGTATATCCTTCAGGACGAGATGCACTATACTCCCGCCTATAGCTTGTGTGATATATGTATATACTCACACATATCAAATAATCATTCCGTCATTACTATACACATATTCATATGCGTTTGTTTAAGTAGATTTCGCGTTGTTTTTGTTTCCCAACTAACTGGCAATGTGTGGCTTCTTTTGTAAATATGAAAATCCGCAGTAAGCCGCTAACAATTTTCAAAATTCAACCGATTGTGTGAGAAATTACGTGAAAATTGGCATCCCCATACACACATAGCACGCGCATGCACGCGAACACGCACACCGGCAAATAATTCGTTAAAGTGCTTTAAAATTAATTGTGTGCCGAAAAGTATGCTAGCATAATCGACAGTGAAATGCGCGCGAGGAACGAGTACATATCTCTGAGGTTTTCAACGAAATGAGGAAAATGCGTGCCACAGCAGTAAATATTGGCAGCAACAGTCGAGCAGCAGAGCACACAAGCACACATACGCACACATGCGCAATCAGTAGGCTTCACCTCAGCACATAATGGCGGGACTCATATGAAGCGTACAAGGCTTGCTGCCCCACCCACACCTGCACACACTATATGTGCACAATGGAAGGCGCAACGCAACGCTCGACGCGTTGTTATTGTAATAATGCGCTTATGCGCTTTGTGCTGCTCTACAGTTGAGCAACAACAACAATGGTAAGATTAAAAGCAACAGCAACAGCAGCCACAACGAAGGCAGTAATTTAACTGAAGTCGACGGATGCATCAGCACCGCCCCAACAGACGCCTCCTCACCCAGCACAGCTCTATCACCTGGTTGCATTGTCGGTACGCCGCCACCGCTGGCGGCAACAGCTCCATAGGCGATTTTAATGAATTTGCCTATCCGCCGCTAGTGAACGAAAGCGTGTATGCGGCAAGTAGAGGCAATTCAGGGACAATTGCAGTGTAGTGCGGTGGAAACTGCGAGCAATAAATACTCTGCGGTTAGCGTTGCACCAACACTGGCGCAAGCGTTGAAACACACACATACACAACCATATGTGTACCCATATGTGTATGTGTGCGTGTGGCATAATTACGCTTCGAGACGGACATACTGTGTATATGTACATGAGCATCATCAGCATGCCAGCAGTTAAAGTCGCGATGAAATGGTGCGGCAATTGCTTTAAGCAGGAGTGGGTGCATTCCGCCGAGCGACAAAGCGTTGCTGCTTAATTCTGCAATATTATAAACGCATTTTCATGATTAAACAATTACACTTTCATTTCCAACTTACGAGTATTTAATATGTGGCCATGTAACCATGCGCACTTCGGCGAAATATATAAAAAAAAATTGTAAATAAATTCAATCTCGAACAATATTGGCTTTGCGCTTAACCAATATATGCGCGTTGTGCAAATGCAGTGGCTTGAAAGAGAACCTATAGTACTGATTAATATCAGATTCGTCAACAGTAAAGCGGCCATTAAGCTGAAATTTATCTCCGTTATGTAGGAAATTTGTTTATAACGGAACTTATCGATAGATATGTATAAGTGCAATTAGTCCATAGCTACACTGTATGGGATTTTGTTTTATTATAAGCGTCATACTTAATCTCTATGTCAGGTATGACTGCTTTGAAACAAGAATCTCGCTAAGAATAATAACATACTGAGGAAAATTTCGAAATCTTCTTTCTACTTTCTCGCTCTTGACCAATATTAAGCTCAGCATGATTAACAAAAGTTGATAACAAGACTATAAGTCAGAAATCATGTAAAGAAACAGCACAACCGCACTATTGAGAATAAAGAAGAATGAATGGCCAAAAAGTATTAATGAATGCGAGATTACAATTAAAGTGGGCTGGCCAAGATTCATTAAAGTAATCACTATAATATTTGTCGATTGAACACAAACTCCTTATTTTTGATTTTTAACTATTTGAGCATAAAAGAGAGCTTCCGATAGGATCTTTGGATTGATTGGTGGAAATTCTTTACATTGACCCTTCTTTTTCGGTACAGCACAATAGCTTTCCTCTCTCTGTCTGTACCATGATATGTAGCTATCATAAATTTTACAGAACAATACATTTTTTAGAAACTTTTGGAAAATGTCATTTTTGTCATGAAATAGTGAAGTTACCCACTCCTCGGAATTTTGGAAAACTTCAAAATCGTCTCAAAAAAATCTATATCGAGGTATCACTGTAGCATCAAATTTAATAACTTCAGGTAAATGCACCAACAGTTTTGCAAAGTGCACGCCTTTTCCATGTTTTTGTTCTGTTTGCAGTGTTTTGCATAGCTTGTAACCAACGTGTTGTCAGCATTCATAAAGCACTTGAATATTTAATTGAGTTGGCGAGAAATAGGCGACTATTCACTGAATTAACTAAATGTGTTCATACCAGTTTTGGGAAAAACTACTAATTAAAAATGTCGAATAAATTACATTGATTGTTATAAATTATGTGCAAATGCATGGCAATAATTCGCACTTAAAGCACACAATAAGCGAAAGTGATTTAGAGCAGCACTGCGTATGAGCAACAATAATGTTTTGCAAAATGTTCGGCGCTAAGCAGGTGTGTGTGTATGTGTCTCTACTACGATTTACAATGCAAAAGACAACGCAACGCAAAGTGGCAGGCAACTGAGCAGCACTGAATCGATTGCAACGGCAACAACAACGCATAGTAATGCAGCCACCAATATCAGCACCACACACACGCTAGATTTATTGTCGTAGCAGCTGCTGCTCCAGTAGCATCGCTTAAGTGGCGCTTCAATTCACACTTCAGAAGCAGTCGTTGAAGAATGCGCTTCCATGCTAACGGGCGTCTGTTCAATATCATCGCACCGGCATTCATCTTCGCCCGCGTTTCTTTTCCTACTTATGCCACCCTCCCACTCGCATATGCCATAAATGACAATCAGTAGCACCTGCGGCACCAGGTGTGCGGCGCATTCAAAGCAACGGCAACAACAACAGCAACAGCACTCTTGCAAGTGTAATTGAGATTGGGTGGAGTGAAGCGATATATACCCAGTTATGTTCTTCAAATGCTTGAGCAGCTGCTTCACTCACCATCTTTTGCCAATAACTTTTCAAGTAAATAGGTAAGTGCCGTATGGTGGAGAGCGAAAAATTCCAACTCAAGAGATTTTTCTTTGCGCTTTTTCTTGTTGCTTTGCTTTTTAAGCTCGTTTTCTATTATTACTTAGCTGCTACCTGTTTGCTTTGTTGGTTTTCGTCTGCTTTATTGTAGTTCAAATCTTTTCTTATTATACTTTTGTGGAATGCAAATTTTTGCCTTGAAGTTATTGTTACTTACCATACAGTGCGAGGAATGAGCTTAGTCGCAATTTATTTATGGAAAGTATATTTTATAAAAATTATCTGCAAATAGTTATTGGTGATTTATGGAATGTCGTGAGGATACCTTTTTTTTAATCATAAAAGCTTTTTAGCTGAACATTTCAATTATTTCATAAACTTAAGCGGTCAATATTTATTGTATGCCATCAATAAAATGTTAAAAACCTAGAAAAAATGTTAACTTCGGCTGCACCGTAGTTAATATACCCTTCACAGGTGCATTTCTTTTAGTAACTATGTGTTCAGTTTATATGGAAGCTGTATGCTATAGTAATCCGATCTGAACAATTTTTCGAAGTATTCCATTTCAAATTTCGTGAAAATACCACGTTAAATGCGAAATTTTTCCATACAAGATTTCGATCGTTCGGTTTGTATCGCAGCTATATGCTATAGTAAGCCGATCTGAACAATTTTTTCGGAGATTACATTGTTGCCTTAGAAAATAATGTATACCAAATTATTTCTTGTCAAATGTGGAAGCTTTCCATACAAGAACTTTTTTCCGATCTTCAGTTTGTATGGCAGCTATATGTTATAGTGATCCGATATCGGCAGATGCGACAAATGAGCAGCTTCTTGAAGAGAAAATGATGTTTGCAAAATTTCCAAACGACATCTTAAAAACTGACTAGTTCGTATATATACAGACAGACGGACATGGATAAATCGACTCGGCTCAACATACTGATCATTTATATATATTCTTTATAGGGTCTCCGACGCTTTCTTCTGGGTGTTACAAACTTCGTGACAAACTTAATATACCCTGTTCAAGGTATAAATATCCACAAAATAGCTTTGGACAATTTATGATTATGAGGTTGATTTCCAAAGCTGACACTCTAAAAATATCCAAAATTTGCGAAAGACGAATTCCCATCGAACTGATTCACCGGGTTACAACCCAGAGTAAACGATAGCAAATTAAATGTATTGGTCTTCAAACTTCTTCCGTTTTTGAATTGCTTCTACCGTATCCTCCAAACCTGACCATCGACTTTTCCAGATCTCACTTCACAAGAAAAAGGAAAGAAAATTGAAAGAAATTCGTCAATCGTCAAAGCAAACGTATTATAAAAATTGTATTTCTACAGTTAATACAAGTTTCCAAATTATTTTTTTATCAATGCGAAAATAACATTTGAAGAATTTTTTAGACTTTTATAGTGGCATTTTTTTTAAATGCACTGCAAATAGCTAGGCTATATATGATGAGAATTCTGAGAATTATCGATTGTTTTAGGCTTCATATTTCTATTATTTTTATATTAGATGAGATTAGAATATCCTTACTGATTAATATTAGTACTATATACCGAATCAGCTTTGCTTAACTAGGTAGAGCCCATCTGAGATATACAAGGAACTTTTCAAAATAAACAGAACTTTTTGAATCTAGCGCCACTGGTGGCGCCATCCATATGTCGACTGGTGCGTTAGAATCTGCTATTTTTATCGATTAGAATTTCATGACATTTCATCGATTAGAAGTGAAGTTATTGCGTTTTAAGTGTCAGTATGTTTGTGTTGTGAGCTTGGAACAAGGAACCAACATAAAATTTTATTTTAAAATTGGTAAAACTTTTACCGAAACGTTTCAATTGATGAAACAAGTTTATGGCGACGATTGCCTATCCCCTAGCAGAGTGCACGAGTGGTTTCAGCGTTTTCAAAAGAAAGCGTTTTGCAGACGTAGAGACTTTTAAAAAGGCTTGTACCGGCGTACTGACGGCCATACCGGCCAACGAGCTAAAACACTCGTTTGACAAGCTTTTGGACTATGCAAAAAGCTATATTTAAGCAGAAGGAGACTATTTTTGAATAAAATAAATCGATTTTGCCAAAAAAAACCATTTGTTCCGTTTTTTTAGTCTTGTTTGCTTTGAAACGCACCTTGTATATTCATATATTAATTAGTCTACGAAACTAAATGCAGAAAAAATGATCTCAATAAAAGCAAAGTAATATTATTTTTGTTAATTGTATATATGTATTTATGAAACTATATTTTGCCCCAAAAATTAGTATTACCTAAACTTGATAAACGTTTTTTGACATATCCAAAAAAGTATACTCTCATATTAACTACTCCACTTGGTATGAATGACATATGAATAGTCTCTTATTTAATATTGACTTTTCATAAATATAACAATAACTTTTTTGCAAATTTGAAGTAAAATAAATAACATACACGTATCCTAGTTTTATACATATTTCAAGTTGAAAAGTTTTGTGTATTATTTTATAAGCCAAAATAAGCGTATCTCTCAATAATAAGCATATGATATTATCCATCTATCACTTCTAAAAAAAAATTCTAAAACTTAGATTCCAACAAGAAAAAAAACGGTAGCTTCGTTTGCACCGCAGCTATAATACCATTAAAAAATTCAAAAGATTACATACAAAAACTTAATATTGATCAGTTTGAATGGAAGTTATTTTCTCTAGTGATTTGGGCAATATTTCGGGCCTAAAATTGGGAAGATATGTCAACAAATAAGAAAGTTTGACCCACAAGGACTTGATTCCGATCGTTCAGATTATATAATTCGTCAGGTAAAGTATCAAATCTTACGCTTAATTTGGAATTCGATGTTTCTTAGTAAATAAATAGCAAATATAAAAAATTACTATATAATTTCATTTTAATTTTAATTTCTTACATAAAAATATCACATAGAGTTTCAACCTGCGACTAAATCAATTCCGCCAAGTGTTCGTGCAAATATAAATAACTGACTGTAAAGAAATGTAAACGGTAAATAAGTCCATAGGAGTCTTACGCTGTGCCGCACGTTCAAATAAGTACATATGTTTGTATGAATATCTGAGAAGAAGAATGAGCGTGCACTTGCAAATTTATCGGCTCGGCTTTTGCATGTGCGTTGTTCACCGTTACGGAGTGAAATAGCTTTAAGCCATTTCCCTATTCAATTTAAGTGCATTGCATTCTTTTCCACTTTTGCACTTTTCCAATTTGTGTAGAAATCTCTCACGTTTTTTTCTTTCTATTTGCACACACACATGTTTATTGTTGAAATATGTTTTTTCTGAAGATTTTCTGGAGTATAGCATTTAAAGCCACTTCTTCTGCTACATATTTTGCATTTCGAAAAACTTCAAACATTTAACTTCGAAATAAACATATTTTATAAAACTTAACGATAAAAATAATCCTGAAAAAACCTTCCTACATTCTGCACATTGCGGCATTAAGTCGAAACCTTCACATTCTTCACAGATTTGAGCAAAACGAAATGAAATAAGAAGCTCGTAATTTTAATGTTAAAAGTAAATCTGACCGGATCCAACAAACAAATATTTAGATTATTATCACTTATTGGCATACCTTCACATATAAATAAGATATCCTCTCTGGAGAATCTCTAAAGCCGAAGAACTATTTTTATTCGCTTTATTATTTGCTTGCCATCCCCCAACTTATGGTCAATATAATCGACCTACATAATATACTATTCGCAACACCATCAACCACTTTGAAACACAGCATTCATTATTAGATAATAATCGACTGAATAGTTCACATACAGCACGCAGTGAAAAAAATATAGCAGCCGTAGCTGAAAATGTACAAGGAGTATGGTCGATTCGGCCCGTTCACAGCAATTCGGACAGACGGAGGAAACAACTGGCGCATTTTACGTCGAGAGAATTGAAAGCGTATAAAATACAGTTTGTGCAAGAACTGAAGCCGCTCAACCTTCCCAAGCGACATACTCTTCGCTCTATGAGCTCCTGGAAGTTTCAAGAAGAACCGACGTTTTCGAGCCAAATTTAATTTAGCGAAGAGGCCTATGTCTGGCTCAATGGGTATGTAAAGAAGCGAAATTACCGCATTTGAGACGGAAAGCAACGTGAAAAGATTCAAGAGCTGCCTTTTCATCTAAAAAAAAAACGGTTTGGTGAGGTTTGTGCGGTGGTGGAATCATCGGCCCATATTTCTTCAAAAATGGTACCGTCAATAGCAACCGTTAGCGCATCATGATAACCGACTATTTGATCCTTAAAGGGAACCTAGAAATGGACCCTTTAATAGGGATTTTCTATGGGGACTTTACAAAAGTAGAAGTTTGCCATTTCATAATGGAAAGATACACAATCCAACAACGAGTCGAAATTATTAAAATTTACTGCAGAAATTCGGCGTCAATGGCCTCAACTTTAAGAGCGTCCAATTTATGGTCGTAATAATCGTCCTGTTAGATCAACAATTAAGCGTCTAGTGGAAAAATTTGAATCTTTAGGCACAGTACGAAATGCTCTTGTGCCAGTGAGACAAATAAGTGCCAGTAGTGTCGAGAATATTGTTGCCACTAGCGCATCAATTGAGGAAGGCCCAAATCAATCTCTCATACGTCGTTCTCGAGGCTCGTTTCTGGCTGAATGGCTTCGTCAAAAAGCAAAATATGTGCTATTAGTCTGTCAGCAATCCACACGTAATTTATGAGCCACCATTTCATCCCGAAAAAATACGGTTTGGTGCTGTTTATGGGACGGAGGTGTCATTTGGACGTACTTCTTCCGTGATGATCAAGACCAGCACTTTACTGTGAATAGGAATCGTTACCGCTCAATGATAACCTTTTTTTTTTGTCCCGATTTGGATGATAAGGGCTTAGACAATATTGGATTGCATGAGGACGGCGCCATAAGCCATACAGCGAATGTCACAATTGACGTATTGAAAACCAAGTTGGTGAACGTGTTTAGCTCACGATATGGTCCAGTCAGCCTCGGTCGTGCGAGTTGACGCCAGATAGCCAGTGACGATTGATGAACTTCGTACGAATATCGAACGTGAAATTGTAGCATTATCGGCCGATTATGCTTGCCGTCAAAAATTGAGTTCAGCATCTGCACTTCTGCAAGTGCGCCCGTGTTAGTCATGCAAAAGAAATCGAGTTCCATACATAATGGTATGGAATAAGGTATTTCATTTATATCCCAAAAGGTTTTTATTATATTAAAACAAAATTTTTGTAGCGCTCTTATTGAAAAACCTTTACGTTAATTTTTGCACCTTTGCCGATGAAAGGAGAGCGAGTTTTCCTTTGGCAGATAAAACTCCCCAAACAATAGCAGAGATTGTGTTTTTATGACTTTCAATAGCTTTTTTATCAGCTGTAATCTGAGGCATATGGTTACGCAGTCATTTGTGAGCAGTGACTTCCTTAAAACGCAAAACGTTTCTCATGAGAAAACACAATCTCACAATTTGCGTGCCACTGAAGGACCAAATCACTTCTTTCTCTTCTCATTTGCTTTTGTTGTTCCATAAAACCATCAATTCGTTTTAGTTTTATAAGCCTTTATTCTTAAATTTGTGCCTATAATGTTTCTAATGGTCTTTCGGCCCACGGCTAGGCCTTAGCAATTTGCACAATTTTTCTTTATTCGTCACATACAATACTCACCAGACTTGGAGGTCTGAGAGTGTAACGGCAAACAGATTTTTTTAAAACTTTAACACTACCACTTTTCTTATATCTCGCCACAGTATGTTTAACAAATCTGCAGTTAACATCAAGGCTCTGGAGGATCTTAACAATTCCACTTCTTCTTTTGCCGTGCGAATATAACTTTTTCACCAGCTCTCTTTTTAATTCCATTGTTCATAAAAACTGAATTCCAATTAATGAAACTTAAAATTATGTTCGTAAAATTTAAGTGACAATAAAAATGTGTACCGGGAAATTATTTCAAATATTTCAAATGAAATGACAGAAAAATATTCTAACTGTATATTAATTGATGTATAAAGTAATCTTAAATATTATTATTATACCAACAAGTATATTGGTATATGGCTTAGTGGAACCTCGCCTCAGAGTCATTCTCATATAGCAGCATAATATTCTTGAAAACTTTCAATTATATGTTGTTAATGTATTATTTTCGTGGTTATTTTAATAAAACTATAAAGTAATTTTTAAAAAGTCTGTTGTATACTTTTGTGAATGTCTTACGAGAGAGAGAATTTCAACAACAGACTTGATTTCAAGCGTCACATTAAGGTTAAGAAAAAGTAAAAACTGCGGAAAAGAAAAACAAAATGTTAATAAAATCAGCAAAATGAAAAACTAACGATCACAAAATACTTACTTGCAGAAGACATGAGAGTACAAGAAATGGGTAGATGATGTACCAAGAGCATTCCAGTATAATACCTGATCTACGAACGCGAGTTTGTCAATTGCCGATTAATGAAACTATACCACATAAATTTTTATTTAAAACTCTACAAAATACTGTTGACCTGGGCTCTAATCTTTTTTGCTGGTCAAATTGTCCAGTATTAGATTGAACCATTAATAATGATATTAAAAGTAATCATGTTATGACTTTGTTTTGTGTTTTGTTGAAATGGTCTTCCCCTTACACTCAGCCATTTCTACTATAGCCATGAAAACTTCGGGTTTATTACAAGATTTTATTAAGTACAAACATTGTTCTCCTACTTAAGTATGACGTATTTATATACACACCAACATACCAGCAAAAAAAAAATTGTGAAAAAAGTTGCAAAAATATTATGAATCCCATCCTGTGCCACAAAGCGAAGTGAAAGGAAAATTAAAAGGTTTCAACCCCGACCTATCCGAACCGAAAACAAAGGTGTCGAAATGGGGGCACAAAGCAAATGCCCCAGAGTGTCGACGTGGCCCGCTGAGGAAGTTCGCCGCGTTTACATTTGCGCGATTTTCGACACGTTTGCGCTGCTGGATGCCCAACAACCGACGCAACTATTGATCTCTGATTTCGGAAAATAAAAATAAATCACAAATACTTCTGCCTCATGGCCACATGGGGTGGAGGGGACAACATCTACTTGCAGAAAAGCAGAAAATGAAAAAAATCATTAGAAAGTTGATATTAAAACTTAAATGGGTCGTTGATTTTGCGTGTGCTTGTGTGTCTGCGTGTTTCCTCCGCATTGTATTACATCTTGTTATTCTTTTCCTATGGTGAAAAGTTTCTTTTATCACCGGCTGACATTGAATTCGCTTGCTCGGACGGCAGGGAGTCGTGTAAATAAAGATAATGGAAATGTGAAAAATATAACCAAAATCGAATAAACAGCAGTCGGTCTAACATTACCAAGCCGAGTGTGTTAACTTTTTGCAAATGCTATTTTAAATTTATTTTTAAATTTGTATTTAGTTTATGGTTTGGCATACTATTCTATTTACATTTCTACTTTTTAAATTTCATTAATAACTTAACATCTTATCCTGGTCATATTTATTCCATCTAAAGTATTTAATTAATCGATATACATCGTTATTGAAATAGTTTAATATACTACAATTTGCTAGTGGAATAACTTAAGTGCTCCGAATGTTTATGAGCGTAACGATTTTCTTAATCCTCTCATGCCCGTATTAAAATCGGAATAGTTTAAAAATATTTCAGGACAGATGCGTGTTAGTCATGATGCAAATATGAATTGTTAAGAATTTGAAAGTCCTTGGTAACCTGATTAAATACCTTGACCTTAGCTATACACAGGATGCAACTTTACGCAATCATTATAAAACACGCTTCACTTTTTTATTATTTCTAATTTTGTATTTATTATTTATCTTGATCAATTTGTTCTACAATGTTTTCAACACTTTTTTGCCGGCACTGTTTTCACGAAATGATATTTTTTGGCTACTGAATGAACGGTATCTCAAAGCCTACCATGGAAAAAATTGATGCAAGCTTACACAATAAACGGGACTACGTACAAATTGCAAATAAAACGCAAAATTTCTTTTATAAAACTTATCGTCTTCAAAGTATTCCTCACCAATATATATAACGAAAAATTCGTCATGAAAGGGTTAACAATATTTTTTTCTTTTTCAATGAAGACAAGAAAATAGTATAAAAGAATTAAATTGCAAACTAAATTGCTCTAAATTGATTATTTAAAAAGTCGTTTGATTAGTTAACATTTGCTAGCAATTATTTTCCAACCATAGCTCTTCCTTTCTATTGAAACTGGCGTTAATCGTACTTACAATGTCATATAGCAGCTTAACTACACTATTTACTAATAAGACACATCGCAAGTACTTGCTGTGGAACTGAGATTTATGAGTATGAAAAAATGAGCAAACATTTTTAAATTTAATTTAAAACATTTTCCAACGCAATTCCATCTAAATGAAAAAGTACATGCAGCGCTTGTGAAGATTTGTTGACTTTATATCACCGCCGAATAGCAAATAAACTTCAAATTATTAGAAAAAATTACATAAAGGGTTAATCTGGAAAGGCATTCAAATACTCCAAAGAAAGTGTTATTGTAAAATGGAGGAGCATGTCCACAACAGTGGCATCAGTTGGTTTTAAGCTTTCCTAGTATTTTATTATATATTTGAAATTAATTTCAAAAATAAAAATTTGCGAAAATCATAATTTTATTTATTTTTTTACATATTATATATTTTATATCTTTTTTTAAATACATTATTTTTTATAATTATTATTTATGATAATAATAGATTTTAAATATTTTATGACACTTACCTTCATATTTCGTTCGAAATTAATACCTGCAACAACACCAACGCTCACTTCAACACATTAAAAAATACACTTAAAAATTTCGCAGATTTTATGATATTTACGCATATGTGGTTAATAAATTCTTCATTTTAGTCACACATTTACAATAGTTAAGTTTCATATTACACTTTTAATTGAAGCATATAATTTTTTGATAATTACTGTTACTTGAATCGCCTACACTGTGAGAAACTCCTACGTCTGTCGGCGACAGTCATAAAAATTAATGTATGTTCCAAATATCCATAATTTTTAGGTATCGTCTTAATTGTTCCCTTGAAGTGTTTGTAACAGGCATTAAAAAAACTTACTTAAGAACTCAAAATCCAAACGTAAAACTTGCCCCGTGAACTATGCAATAAATTCTGATACTCTCTTGTTTATTAGCTTTATTTCGTGAAAGAGTTAGAAAGTCCTCCCAGCTAATACATAGAGTTTAGTTATTAAAGAGATTTATCCTTAGTCTTTTAATACTTTCTATATACAGACAATTTTTTTTACTAAAATATTTCAATTTCCAGAAAGTACAATGTAAAAATAGATTTCATTTGCAAAACAACTGTCTCACAATTAGCACACGTAATAACTATGTACATACTTTATATATTTATAATACAAGTTTATAAAGATGTACAAAGTTTAACTAACCCCAAAAACAACAACTTATAGATGTGTTAAAGCACTTCAGCTATAACTATAGAAATGAAAAAAAAAAGCATTCAACATCAATTACTCTATATAACAACTTTTTTCTAATAACTTGGACTTGTATCAAGTGCTGTCTAAAACCATTGATCGGTTAAAGATTTCTGCATAAAAATTACCAGACATTTTATAAAAAAAATAACAGAAATAATGATAATATGTATGTTAAGTAATAGAAAAACTTTCATTTTATGAAAAAGAGGAAACTAAACAAAAAGTCTTAAAGTATGCAATTATATTCAAGAAACACTACGATTTTAAGAAATCTACCGCTGCGACATCTTTACCCAAGTCTTAACTTTTCTGACTATAAAGTGCAGGAACTGCTTCGAAAACTAAGCACCTCAAAAGTTATGGGCAGCAGCTGTTGCATACTTTTATGCGCACCATATTAAATTTTATTTTTTTTCGAAGTTAGGAAACACAAACAAGCAGGTTCGGGTCTTCAAAAAGTGTGTTAATATAAAGTTATTACCCAAAAACACAAATCAATGTTGAAAGATACTCGAAATTTATTTACAAGCTAACATATTTATACTTTTTTACAAATTAATATAAGTTATCATTAGTTTTTTAAAGCATTTCTTTTATTAAAGCATAAAATTATGACAGGTTAATTAATTTGAAAAGTAAAGATATCTATGGCGCTAATTGCATTAATTGTATTTAAGTTCAAGTCTCGGTCTCATTGGTGTATAGTTTGAGGCATGAAAAAAAAAATACTTTGAATACTCCTTGCTCACTGAATTTATCAAACAACTTTTTTATAATATTATTATAATGTGCTTTCAGATACATAATTTTAAAGCAAAAAACTTCACTCGCTAAAAGAATAGTTCGTTTGGCTCGCTCCTCAGCTTATGAGTTTGCTTTAAGTGATACAAAATAATGAAATAATGAAATTTTTCCTAGATTTCGCATTCATTACTCTCCCCCTATTTTATCCTGCACTAACTCAGGTACTCTTGGCATCGATACGAAAACCTACAGATATTTCTACAATAAGTTCACTGATAATGCCAACATGCTCGGCGTTCAGGGAAAATGTAAACAATCAACCTCATGTGAAACATAATCACCTGAACACTCGACGACTGTGAAACTCAGGCACACTTTGCGCTTCGCATAAACCAAAATTTCATTTGCATAAATATTTTCACGTAAAATATGCATAAATATATGCAAAGCTAAAACCTGAGCACTCGGTTGGCAATGCAATCGCACCTTTTCGCCACTTCGCCAATGCAGTACAATATTTTATTTTACAAATTTCATACAACTTTTTATCGAACGGCAGAGAATGCGTGCACTTTCCGAGCGCGGCTTTGACTTGACCGCTCACTACTTTCACTGCGTTTGAATTTACACGAAAGTTCGATTGTGTTTGGCGCGCCCGAATATGTAGTATTAACTGATTGTAATTTAAGGATCGGACATTAGTTAGCCGCTTAGCACTAGACGTCGTAACGGTGCTAGCAGCCACCGATGTGGAAAATTGCACAACAACTTTTAGTTAGTTTTGGTTGAACCGAAAGCAACGAAAGGCGAACGCTCGCGCTGCGTTTCTCGACACACCTGAACGCTCGAGTCGTTTATTCGTAACTGAAACAGAAACTGAAACTGCACAAAACTAGTCGGGACACCGCCAAGTATCAGTAATACTAGTGCCTGATGCCGCTGTTACTGCTGCGCTTCGTCGTCGGTGCGAAAATTGCATTGCCGCCCAGCCGCCTACCAACAAAGTCACTAGCTCGTGCCGACAACGAGTCGTATGTGGACCGATACACTGAGCTTTTGTCAAACATTTCTACTTTTTGTTCACTGTTGCAAAACGCATCGCATACGGCCCGACTACTACGCATTGCAGAGTTGTTGTTGTAGTGCGACGTTCCGTTACCGTTAGGCAACCAAAACACTCGTTGCAGAGGCGCAGAGGTGGAGAAGCGGTAGCTGTAGTTGGGTTCCTGTAACGCGGTGTTTGTTGCATTTCATTCAGTCCGCGCTCGGGGACTCGTACGATGCTTAAACAAATAGGACAGGCTGAGATTGAAGCACCAACCCAAAGTGACCCGACTGTGTAGTGAAGTGAAACGATTAGTAAACCTCTGGGAATGCTAGAGCTGAGACAGTGAAAATAGAACGGAAATACAAATGCAAGTTTTAACACCGCACAACCAGTGAAATTCACTACACTGGTATACGCCTAAAACTAGGCAAACATTAAAGTATTCACTGGCTCGTAAGGTCCTATAAGGTACATCGGTCCAAATATCCAAACTCATACACTCCAAACAGGAACATAATTAAATTCCAGAGACACTAGCGCTTCAATGTAATTGCAAAGGAATTTGCCTTACTGACTTGTTTATACGTACGTAGTGATATGTGTGGAAATCAGCTGCTCTCGAAGCAATACAGCGTAATTGCATCTGTGGTCTTCGTTTTCGGTAGAACTTTATATGGCAACCGATTATGGCAATACTACATCGGAAGGAACGAAACACTTTCATCCTCTCCAGGCGGAGAGTAAATAATCTGAGAGCGAAAAATTACTCACAGTCTCAGAGCGTCGACTTTAAAAGCTTTGGAAAGCAAGCTTTTACTCTTTAGTGCACTAAAGAGTGTGTATAATACTCTTTTTCGTTTTTTTATAAAAACCGTTACAATTTTGATTTATTTAAATTGTGAAATATTTTAAAAGGTTATGCATTTACTTTTGTTTATTAACTGAACTGAGTGATGGATCCACTTAATGCTTCGATTCTCCCTTATTATATTTCTTCCAACTGTAATCACATCTAGAATTTTTTAGCAAATTATTTAAATGTAATGGAATGGGCTTAGATTTATAGGTTAATTCATTAATAAATGGCTAAGGATAAGTAACGTCTTAAAATCTCTTAACAGAAAGTCATTACGGAACTATACGTATAGTACAAGAGACATGATTTCTCTGGTATGACATTTGTAATAGTTATCCAAAATATTTCTTAACATGGGGTAAAGCGTATTAATATCTGAAAAACGCCCGAAAACACAGCAATCAACCCTCAAGGTTTTAGCTAGTATGAGAATTCACATGGAATTAATTTATAATGATTTATAAAATGGTGTTTTCCTTATTGAAAATATGAAAATTTTATCTTCGATCTAAATAGGAATACATATCGCTGGCTAAGGGTGCAAAATGCCCAAGTCCATTTTTTGAAATTTTTCAACATTTTAAATATTATTTTTGTTAATATTTTTTAAAGCTGTATAACACAATGTATTTTTATATTCGTAATTGATGACTCAAATACAATTTTAATTTGAAATAAGCATAAGATACTTGTTTATGCCTATTTTTGGGACTTAGCCCATTTTCTGCAACAGAGTTTTATTTTTGTAATGGACTTAGCTCTTTTTATTGTTAAACACTTTTGTATTTTCTCTTCGCCTGAAAAGAAAACACCACAAGTTTTATTTAAAGTTCATAGAAACTTTAATTATTTAATCAAGTTTAATTATATTTCACTTTCTTTTTTAAATTTTTTAAAACTAAAAAAAAAAATAAATATCTTAAATATACAAAAATCAGTCATATGTTCCAGTTATCAAAATCTTAAACACTAATTATTCAAAATAAAAACAGTTCAATCGTGTGGCAACTCGTCGTAAAATTTATGGTAGTCTTTTGGCAATGTTACTTTTAAAGATTGTAAGTCTTCATATTTCCTTTTTGAAATAGGCCTTTTTTCATGGTAAAGCTGATCCAGGTTGGACCACATTAATGGGGCTAAATGCATACATTTGCGCTGTGGAAGAATTTTCCATTCATGCGGAAATCTTAATTTAAAAAATATTTCTCCATTTGGAGTATACTTCAGTGCTCGAATATCTGTCACTTTCGAATCACCTGTACCACGACCAGGACGTATGGTTTTAAAAAACGATACATTTTTAAACGATTTGAAAAATGTATGATCTAAATAGGTCACATCATATGGTTCCGCTTTCTCCCGCGCACCTTTACACAAACCAATATAGTCGGCTGGTACATATGTAAATGTCTTTATTTTTTAATGCACGTTCAACTACAGAATGTGCGCTATCAGCTTCCATTTGCGATGACCTATTTCAAGTATTTTTTGCTCAATCGTAATTTTATTATTTATCGATGTATTAAGCAAAGCGTTTGACATAGTACAATTACGGTTTTGGTATGTACACCCGTCACTGTAAAAAATAATGTTAACCGGGTTATTTTTGTTTTACAAATTATGCAGAATATTTTTTTCAATGAAATAAGTCCAAATACTAGCGAATTCATCAGCAGTTAATCCGCCTTCGACCTCGTGCCATAAAAAGCAGTACGCTTTTTGAATTTTCAAATTATAAAATACTAAGTTATGAACTTGCAACTTAGAGCGGTAATAAAATGTACTGACATTTGATTTCGGTGACATTAAAACAGCTTGAAGATCAACTGTAAATACGAATGGCGCGGCATTTTTATCTTTGGTTTTTTCTTCTCTGGCTTCTTTCTTCTTTTCCTGATGGAGAAAGTAATCTTCCTCTGAAATATTTCCGAGACGATAACGCGCGCAAATATCGCACTGATCTTTTCTCGGCGCATACAAAGATAATTTTTTGTTTTCAAAAATGTCATTAAAATCTGTCATAGAAAGAGGTTGCTTTTCGTGTTCAGTACACCAACTATTTTTATAGAAATCATAAAGCTTTGTCTTAGACTGCCATTCTGATAATAGATATTTTTTTGTGGTTGTAGCTCGACAATAATGAGATTCTGTGGCTGGAAGACTGTCGAAAAATATACTTAGTTCTTGCTGCTGTACACTTTGGGTAGCCATTCCTCGGTTGTGTTTGTTTGAATTGGATACAGAAAAGGACGTTTTCAACCATTTCAAAACAGTTTTTCCGCTTATGCCCATTGTGTTTAAGACGAGAGTGCGACACACACACAAAATTGTATTATTGGCTTTAAGGTGATACTGCAGTGTTTGACTTGTCTTGGATGCGTTTTCTATGCGACGATTTCGAGGTCTTTTAGTTTGAATACACTACACAAATTATTAACGTAATTTTTTTTTTGTTTCCAACACATTTTCCAAAATTCATTAAATATTTGTTCTCTACATGATTCTGACAGTTGTGCGCATTTCATGATTGCAGTCTCACTATTGTCCAAACAATTACATCTTTGCTTGAGAGTTCTAGCATCTCTCACGTTATTGTATTGTCAAACGTTACCTGTTTTTTTTTTGCCGAGGTCCCACCATCATCTGCTTCAATTCCAAAATCATGGCACTCTACTGCTTTCGGTTGAATATTATTATTTTTATCAGCACACATTGTCTGATATAATAACAATAATTAAACTTTAAATATTAAGAAAAAATCAGTAACCGTATTCACCTTCCACTTATGAGCAATTTTATAAAACAAATAAACAAATAAACAAACTTTACTGAATGTTGCGCCAAATTCCTATGAAACAGCTGATGCTGTGTACGTTCAGTGGACTTAGCGCGCGCTTTTTTGACAACTACGGACTTAAGACTTTTGCTTACCAACACTATACAACTTAAAAAAAATCCCTTTTTTTGTTTTTTAACCAATGTATTTTCGAATTATCTTTCGAACTGCATCAAAATCTCATTTTTGGAAAAAATGGTCTTAGGCACTTTGCACCCTTAGCCAGCGATATATCATTATAATGCGCTAATACCAATGCAAATACAAAGCTCTAAGTTTTGAAGCAATTATCTTTTTTATTTTAAATATATTTATTGTTTTTGTGCCCAGAAATACCAAACTAATTCATTTTTACAGACTCTGCACCGCGAAACATTCTGTAAGCAGGATTTCTCTTACATCTACAGCATGCTCTTTGAAAAAATATTACTCTCCTGTTTCTATTCCGCCCATTTTTATTCTCACCATTCATTTTATGCTCAAACTCTAAGCCAAAACATTTTGCCATAAATTTCCAATGCTCACTTTAACTTCCTGCGCTCCAACTGATAGCAGGTCGCACACGACAATCACGTTTTGCTCTGCTCCACTTTTTGGCCGACAATAACGCGAGCACTGACGTTTTAAATGTCAAATGCAACGCACAACCACGCATATTTTGGCGTGTGGAGGAATGCCACTGTTGAACAAAGCATTTGAATTGTGGGGCAAGAGAGTCTTGTGGCATAGCGTTTTGTACGAACCTACCTTAACATGCCGGCCGGCGCCTTGAATGCCACACAAATTTACTAAATGCTGCTTTGCCTTGCCACATGCGGGCACATGACTGTACAAATTGCTTGAGAATGTTGTGTGTACTTTATGCTTGGTTTGTATTTGCCTTTTGTCTGCGAGACCACTGTATGTGAAAATACAATGGGAACTGCGCTGCAGGATTTTTAAGAAAACGCGAAACCATGGATTACTTTTATGTCTCTGAGTAGCCATATGTTCGTTTTGGCAATTTTACTGCAAGCTACCTCTTTAAGGTATTTCTCTGACCTTATTTTTCATTTCTATGAGACTGCTTTTTCGCTCTTAGACCGCTATTAAAATATGACGTACCCAAATGTAAAGTTATATCTTTCTGGCAATTTGGGGATTCCATTCCAAAAGAGATGCGCGGTCTTGCTGGCCAAAAATCAAACAAACAAATCTTTCTGACGTGAACAATATTTGGAGCCATGTGTAGAAGTTCACGTAAGTGAGGAAAGATCTCGCCATTCACTTTGGAGTGGCCAGAAACGATTCTTTTATATAAGGCCCAAACAGTTCACGAATTCTGATCTTAGACCAAATATGCTCTGGGTAGCCAATAAACAACCGTTGAAGGCGAGCTAAAGTGAAAAGGTAAACCATCACTACTCAGAGTTGTACGCTGAGTTCGGGACTCGCTACGTATAAAAACACCACAAATGATATGATCACAAAGAAACGACGCCCTTTTGATGACGACCTGTGCAAACATATTAAGGATTACGATTTAAGAGCATACGAGGTGTGTTCAAAAAGTATCGCGAATCGTAAGTGACAGTTTTCTTCGATTGCAGGGGCGTGGTGCATCATGAGTTCTTGCCACAGGGAAGAACGGTCAATAAGGAATATTACCTGCAAGTTATGCGCAATTTGCGCGAAGCAATCCGCCAGAAACGCCCGGATTTGTGGAAGAACAAAAATTGGCTTTTGCACCACGATAACGCCCCTGCTCACACACATCGTTGCTTGTGCGCGACTTTTTGGCCAAAAACAACACACTAATGATGCCGCAGCCACCGTATTCCCCAGATCTGGCCCTCTGCGACTTTTTCTTGTTCCCTAAACTGAAGAGTCCCATGAAAGGACGGCGTTACGCTCCACTTGACAAGATAAAGACGGCATCGAAGGAGGAGCTGAAGAAGATAAAAAAAATTATTTTTTGAATTGCTTCGAAGATTGAAAAAACCGTTGGCACAAGTGTATAATATCTCATGGGGATTACTTTGAAGGGGACAAAATAGATATTCATGAATAAATAAATAATTTTTGAAAAAACACAAAATTCGCGATACTTTTGGAACACACCTCGTACACCTGGAATGTCCGATCCGATAATTGGGAAGGTGTAGCTGCCCAGCTGGTTGATGTATTTGTAAAAATAAAGGCTGATATCACTGTCGTCCAAGAAATGCGATGGACGGGACGAGGACTGAGGCGAGTAGGTTCTTGTGGCATTTACTACAGTGGCCCCATTAAGGACCGCACTTTCGATGTGGGATTCGTGGTGGAAGAGAGACTCCATCGCCGAGTCCTAGCATTCACCCCGATGGATGAACGTCTAGCCATCAAGCGAAGTTCTTCAACACATCGCTGATTTGCGTCCGTGCCCCATCGGAAGAAAAGGACGATGTGACCAAGGATGCCATCTATGAGCTTTTGGAGCGCACGATGTCAAAATCGTGCTTGGAAACTTTACACCCTAGCATTGGCAAAGAAGGTATCTTTGTTGCGATAGACGGAAGACACATCTCCAGTGTTTTAAACGTGCGTACGCTCCGAGGTCCTTACATCGACTCGGACCACTATCTTGTTGCAGCAAAGGTACGCACCTGCCTCTGTGTAACAAAAAACGCACGTCAATAAACACAAGGAAAGTTCGAAGTCGAGAAGCTCCAACCACAACAGGCAGGCGAACGATTTTCTAATCGTCTTGCAATCATGCTTTCTGAGAGCATTCGCCACCAATTTGGTATAATTAAAATGTGAAGCGACATTTCAAGTTCCTTACATACAGCTGCAAACGACCATTGGTTTTCGGAAAATGCAAAAGAACAGCTGGTACGATGAGGAATGCTGCATCGCATTGGAAGGAAAATAGACCTACCTGCAACGACCACAACAGGTGCAGTATAGATACCGAGAAAAGGAAAGCAAGACGCATTTTCAGATAAAAAAAGAGAGAGGCCGAAATACGCGAGTACGAAGAGCTAGACAAGCTGGCTAGCAGGGGTAACATAACACTAGGAGCTGATTAACCCGATTTCCCTATCAATGACGATGTAAAGAGTTCGAATAACAATTACCCGTCTGAAATACAACAAAGCGACGGCGGCGATGGACTAACGGCCGAGCTATTCAAATACGCCAGCAGAGAACTAATGAGAAGGATCAGCTTCTTTGTAAAATATGGTCGGACGAAAGCATGCGCAACGATTGGAATTTAAATGTGCCGTGCCAATCCTCAAAAAGGGAGACACCACAATCTGCGCCAACTACCGTGGGATAGGCCTCCTAAACATCACATATAAGGTTCTATCGAGCGTATTGTATGAAGGATTAAAGTCTCCGTCAACAAACTGATTGGACCTTATCAGTGTGGCTTTAGGCCTGGAAAAGCAACAACCGTTCAAATATTCACCTTGCGCCAAATCTTGGAAAAGACCCGTGAAAAGAGAATCAACGCACACCACCACTTCGTCGATTTTAAAGCTGGTTTTGACAGCACGAAAAAGAGCTGTCTTTTTTGAACAAAATGTCGGCCAAATGGTCGGTTTGCTGAATGTTGTCTTCTAGCTCATTGAGCGTTACTGGTGATTCCCCTAAACACAGACGCAGAGAAAACAGTATCGACCCGTTAAATCAGATGATCTCAACGACGATTTTACTGCGCCATGTCTTGAAATTAACAAGTCACCAAACCTTGCACGCAAAGCGTCCATGTTCAAACGTGAAACATGTTGGAAATTGAGATCGTCTGCCTTATTTTCATCAAATTCTACTCGCTACTGACGGTAACGACATTTCCTACCTCATTTCGAAGGATATAAGGCCCGATAATGTCGCCATACAGCAATCTGCACCAAACGGTCAATTGCGCGATTGGAATTGCGTTTCCTGAACCACAGAAGGATTTAACTTTCTCCAATAGCGACAAGCCATTAACCACCCTCATGAGCCTCACTAAAAAGATGAATTATCTATAATTTGCAAAAGTTTGGACAATTTCGAAGCGTTGTACCAAAATAAAGCGTGTGATGTTGAAATTGCAAACCTTACTGAACACACCACGCCGTCACGAGTCAAAATCTAATCATCACTACTGGTAGACGCTATGCAACAAACCGGACTTACTTAAAATACGGTGAACTAAAATATTGTACTTACTTACTTACTTTGAGTAGGAAAAGTACGTATACAATAAAAAGTAATATTTACATAAGTCGACTAAAAATCCTAGTTTTCCCTTGCCTTCTAAGGAGAGAGGTTAAATTTCTATTTCATATCTTATCTCTATAATCTTTATATATATAAATCTTCTGACCGTGTGTTTACATTTGAACTGCTCCTAAACGGATGGACCGATTTTGATGAAATTTTGTGTGTATGTTCAAAGAGATTCGAGAATGGTTTAGATTTACAATTTGGTCCACTGGAGAATGTTTTTAAAATTATTTTTTCATTTTTAATCAATTGTTAATTTTGGAATGTTTGACCGAAAGATGGCGCTACCATCGCAGTATCCAATATTCAAACCTTAAATTGGCGTAAACGTGCATTAAACAAAACGATGCCAAAGTAAAAGGGGACATCTGTGGATCAAGTTTTTATATTGTGGACAGAGTTGTTCGTTCTTAAGTAATAAATTGGGTGATTCGATACATCTATGGGTAGCTATAACATTTTTTTCATTTATCATTCGATGAATAATATACTACGGGCATCCCAAAAGACTGATGCCATAACCTTGCCAGCCGATTTTTTTTGTCTTTCCACGCTTGAGAACCGTTTCTTAATATGCAGTCCACCAGGCTGACAATCGATTGGACTCGATTGATTTCACTGATGCACAGCCCAAATTCAATAGTATTTTTACCCCAAAAACCAATTCTTTCTTAACGCACGAAATGCTTTTTGATTCATTTTTGTTGCTTCATCAAAAATGCGATTATTCCTTAACTAATACTTATAATCTAACTAATAGAAATCATATAGATGATATTAGTAGTACTTTCTATGTATCAGCCACAGTAAAACGTAAGCGGGTCCTCTAGTTTATTTATAAATGAATATAAAGTACTTTAGAATGTCTGTTAAAAGTCATCCTCTAGTCTTTAAAAATTCTAGGCTCAGAGACATAACTTCCTAACAAAACCATATTCCTAAGTTTGAGACTCGATTGCAATCGCCAGAAACCGACAAAACCCCGGATGAGCTAGCTCAACAAAGAAACTAAACTATTAATGTTCTAGAAGGTTCGAATAACGTATATTTATTTACCCGAATTTTTATAGTAACAATTTAAACTACGGGTTCCTTGGCTAAAAATGGAGGACGAATACGCAGATGGTTGTAATCGGATCACCGCCACGCTCACAAAACGTCTGTAATCGAAAACCAAAAAGGCACCTTAACCAAACAATAAATGAAGATAGAAACCTGTGACTTGGAATGGGGGATCGCAATAGCCAACGGTACCTGTATTCTAAAAATATTGAAAAATAGGTGTGGTCACGCAATCTAAAAGGTTTAATGTACATATCTCCTAAACCATGAAAGCTAAAATAACCACATTCGCTGAGGACAAATCCCTCACCAACAACCTCAATGAAGAGTGTAAAAATGGATGTATTGGGATGATAACCCCGCCAATTCCCCATATAATGATTTTAGTAAATACTAATAAAAAAAAAGTTAATAACCCGGAAGCATTAAATTTTACACCCGAGATGGTACGGTATGGCTATACAAGAGCCGCGGTTCAAATTGAACATTGGGCGTGGCACCGCCTTTTTTTAGGTGAAATCACATATTTCGAAACTTAAACGACCGATTTAAACCAAATTCGTTGTGTAACATTCTGACATTTTTATGTTACAGTGCGAAAATGGCCGAAATCGGACTACAACCATGTCTATTTCCCATATAGCACAATACTAAATTCCATTTGATTATTTCACTTTCCAGTACACAAACAAAGAAGTATTTATGGTAATATAACGTGTACTTTTTAAACCTCAAATGATGAAGAATTGTTCAAATCGAATCAAAATTGTTTAAACTCCTAAGTTCCGACTATGTGAACCGAACTATGTGGCCGAAAATCTATCTGTAGCAACATGTTAAAAACGATGACAAATAAATGAAGAACAGCTAACTTATAGTATAGCAAAATTTCCCCGGAGCGCTCATTTAACCTAAGTTGCCATCTGTCAGTTGCCACATTAAATGAGTACCTTTCATAGCCTTCACTATCATTACAAGCATTCGGTAACCAACATTTTTATAAATTACAAAATAGTATTTTTATTTTTCAGTCAAAATTCAAAATTTAATAAAAATTAACATTTTTTTGTTTACAATTATCTGGACTCAATAACTTTTTACTACAAAATCATTTTACGAAAACAATGAAGGTCAATGAAGAGAAGGACTCCGAGAGTAGCAAACGAAACTCAAATAATGACTACAACCCCGACGGCATGTGCTGTTGCAACCCTGAACAAAGTCCCTATGATCAGACTTATTTCTGGTATCCGAAACAAATAAGTATTAAAGAGCTGGAATATGTGCGTCGAATGGAATCCGAGTTTACATCCCTACAACGCGCTGTGCTTACTCTAACCACACAATTCGCACGATTGCAATTTCGCATACGACAAATAGTCCACGCTGAACCCTTTGAACGCGATGATATGCTACTTGATCTTGAAAATTTAGCATCCAATATTGCAAACGGAGGAAACGATGAGGTGCCACACATACAGCGTGATTCCATAGATATGGGCGACGTACGCCGCAAACAACATTTTATACTCGATCACCTCCATCAACAACTAGCCACCCTGGCTGATGAGCGGAGTTCCAAATATGTACCGAAATTCAGTGATGATGCACAGGCTGCCCCTAACGACCGTGGAGGCACAAGAAGTTCTGCGACAGTATCGGATACCACGCAATACTCCGAGCCGGATTATAATGCATTCACGAGTGGTGCCGATTCGGAGTACTCGGCCTCGAGTAGAAATAAAGCTGACCAGAGGAGAGGAACTGAAGGTGAAAGTGACAAACATCACTCGAGAAGTTCAAGTCACAGCCGCAAGGGGCTGATAGAGCTTTGCTTATAATACTTGATATATACAAACGCACGAATGCTGAGTGTACTTTTCCAAAGGAGGCTTTGACTTTATTCAAGAAAAATACGAGTATTGGGGTGTCGAAATCCGAAACTATGCAAGCAGCAGCAGAACAACCCAGTTGAGTGTATATTGGCACCAGATAATCGGGGTTAGTCGTAAATACATACATATATATAGTTTTAATTTTGACTTGTGTGTATTGGAGCCAGACTACTACTAATGGTTCAAAATTATTTAACTGTAAATATTTTTATTTAGTAGCTCAAAAAGAAACAAAAATAGAATATTGAAACATTGAATTATTTGTATACATATATTAAAGAATTTAAAATAACTTTTGTGAATTTTAGCTCTATAATTGAAGTCCCTTACCCATTTGGAAATGTTATGAATATCATGAGCATAAATTAGTAAGAAACTAGATGCCTGAAAACTGCAGTTCAGTTCGAAAGAATATAAGAAGGGATTTTCCGGATATTGGACTGATATAATTGTTACAAAAATCCAAACTAGGATAGTTTTGATATTTTGGTGCCATTATTGCAAGAGAAATTCATTATCATTAGTACATTTTCGTAAACAGAGTAATATCGCAGCCGAATCGAATCATCGTTTTGTTTTCTGTTGGTAATTCAATTCTTTTCGGAAAGGAAATCGAACATCGAAAGCAGAGAGCGCTGTGAAGCTATCAAAAGTGACCCAGCGACCGTCAAAAATTTATTTAATTAATGAATTTTCCCTCTTACACACGTCGGCTATTGTGAGACTCGCACAGGTATTTCAAAAACGGATAGGGTCAAAATGAACCTAGAAAATTTATATTTCTACTGACATGTGGACAGTTTGTGGGTATTTCACTAGGCTAGAGTTACGCGGTGCACTTCCGTAGTTTTTATTTATTTCTCGAATTTATAACAGTTACGAAAATTTTATTTAAATTAATCACCTAGAATTGCTCATAAAACAATATCGATTGCGAAGTATTTCAGCTCTTTATAAAAACACGTATTATGTAAAGATGTCAAAATGAAAAAATTTTGTTCTCAGTCAAAATTCAAAATTAAAAAAATTTTATTTTTTGGATAAAACGTTTGTTTACTATACATACGTGGCCGGTACATAAAAACCAACTCGTTTTCGCAATAAAAAACCCTAAGCCACGTTAGTGACCGACAACTTAGAAGATCTTAACTGCTTCTTTGTTGTAGAGAAACAAGGGGAAAATAACGTTGTTTATTTAGAGTAATGAAAAACAAAGATGGCAAAAATTCGGGTGGTAACAGTCCGACCGATTCTCAACACGCTGACGTAGAAGGCTGTAACTTCGGACTAAAGCCATTTGAGCTACTATATCTTTGGTATCCGAATCAGGAGAGTGTGAATCACCTCGAGTATATCCGTCGACTGGAGTGCGAGTTTACATGTCTCCAACGCGCATTCCTAACACTAACGACACAATTTGCGCGTTTGCAATTCCGCATACGACAAATAGTTCAAGCCGAACCTAGTGAACGTCATGATCTGCTTCTCGAACTCGAACATCTGGCATTTAATCCCGACGAAGAAAAAGACGAAATGCCGCCAATAAAAAGGGATTCCCTAAGTATGGGTGAAGTGCGACACAAACAGCATTACATTCTCGAGCAATTGCGTCGGCAACTTTGCACTCTGGCGGAAGCCCAGAATTGGAAACCTGAACCGGAATTGAATGCAGAACCACCCGCACCAGGTTCGGTGGACGAAGTAGTTTGCTGTTGCATTAGAAAGAAACGAAAACCACCACCACCGCCGCTACAACCACAACAGCCGCAAACTCCCGATATGAATGATAATGCACACGTAAATAATGAGGAATCCAGGTATTCAAGCTCGAGCAAAAACCAAACTGAAACGGAAATGGGAATGGGAACTGATAGAGATATTGAGACGGAACCATCGCGAAATTCAAGTGCAAAACAGAGAGTCTCGATCTCTAAGGAGGAGGCCTTAGCCTTTGCATGCAATACTGATCCTTCCTATTCCATTAGAGCTTCAACTACCCGAGTCAGTATTTGCCCGGAGAACGATGAAAATGCTAAGCAGGCCCGGCCATGCACCTGTAGAAAAATGAACCAAAGACAGGATCGCTAAAATTTTTAATCCATATACACGTTCTAATGACATATGCTTCTTGAAACATGAATTTCACCAAAATAATTTCAATTTATTTTTTACGCCTGAATTTTGCTTTTTTCTTCGTCATTCCTATGATCTTTTCATTAACATAACATCGATATATATTATTTAGTAATGTTTTATTTCAGAAGCATTTATAATATATATTTTAAAACAGTCGGCGGCCATAATAAAAGTATAATTAACTGATTTGTGGACTTACTTGTCTATACAGCTCCTTTGCTTCAGTGCTACAATGCCTTTAACTTATTCGTTTTTTAGAGATACAAATTCATGCTTTCAACGAGGTTCCTGAAAAATCACGGATCTGATTCACTATCAGAAAACGTTGTCTCATGTGCCTCAAATTAATACTCTTTAATCATGATGAAATGTTCAAATGTTTGAAAAAAATATCCAGCGTCAACTGCTCTATCAGCTCCTCTGTTGGGAGCCCATATACATCATTAATGTGGACAATTGTGAGAGTTGCTTTAGATATGCATTAAATGTATAATACAATGATATAATATAGTCATACCGAGAGGGGGCTAGAAATAATCTTTAATAACCTTATGTTTTCTGTTATAGTTGTCGGACAATTCTTATTTGTATATAGCAGAAGTGCCAATAACGAACGCCAAATGTTGTAACAGTGTTTTATTAAATGAGTTACTTACATAAAGGAGAATGGGATGAGAGTAAAAAAAATACGGATCTTTGCATTGTTATTTGTTCAAATCATCGAGCATATACATCGAACTTTAATGTAGATTTACTTTTAGTTCTCAGATCTAATTTCCGTAAGTGCTATCACATTTTATGTGTGACTATGAATGACGTCTGAAGCACTGCAACCCATTATATTAATTTCTAAAGTCCAACTCAAATTTAACCACAAATCATTATGACACTTATAATGCACAGAGATTCGGCATGATAGGAGGCGCTGAGCAGTATAGGAGATGGTGTCATTCATCAATTGCATCTGAAGAAGTTGAAGTTCCTCATGAAGAATTCATTGAATTTAAATGCATTCGAATTTGCGTTAATGGCGGCCATATTTACTTAACTCTTTTTTGTGTACCGCCTCAATAAATAATATTTTCTGCAGGGCTAACAATACTGATTCCATGATTGTTATGTGAGATTTCAATTTATGTATAGTGGAAATCTATTAATTATTATTGATATTTCAAACAAGTTTGGTAAGTCTTTAGATCTGGGTTACGTTGATAACGATATTCTCTGTTATCCGATATGATCCTTCGCCAAGAGTCCTCTGCTTCTCATCCTGCTTTGGAAATTGATATCAAAATAATAGCCAACTTACTTCATAATAATACACCAAATTTTTGTTCTCGGTTCAACTTTGCGAAAGCTAATTTTAAGAAGATTAATTGCGAACTTTGAGGTAACTTACCAGATTACAGTGGCAATATTGAATCTAGTGTCTTCCATTTTAATGAAACGTTTTTAAATTTATGTGAAAGATGTGTTTCGATACTCAAAGAATAAGTTCTAACTTGTGGTTTTCGAGATGTAAATAAAAAAATTTCGTTCTTTCAAACTTCTTAAAAAAACTGGTTTAGTTGATGACTTTTCAAAATATTCTAAATAGCATCTACAATTGGTTTAGCAAAATACATACAAGTATGTATGTTATAATAATTACATAAACAAAGTAAACAAGTAAAGAAGGGCTCAGTTTAGGTGCAACCGAACATTTAGTACTCTTTCAACTTGAAAGAAAGAAAGCCAGGGAAATACTTTAACAGATGATGTTCGAAAAGCATGATATTAGTTATATAGGTTACACATATATTTTAGGCGCAAAGATACACTGTTATCAATAAAACACGCTCTCTTATTTTCATTGGGATAACTCACATATTGGCCCAATTCAACCCATTTTAATATACCAGATGCGAGAAAGATTAGCCCTTAATTTCAGTTACGAGGGCTGCTATATATATTTCTGGCCTAATAATGAAAATAGGCATTTTTTTTCGTTGGATTGGGCTCGTCTTGGAAGACCCACACGGTCGATTGCTGTTTTGTTTCGGGCTCATACGCATAGATCCATGATTCGTCACCTGTGACGATCTTATAAACGCGATCGTATTTTTTCATCATTTCTTTACACCAATCCACACGAGCCTTTTTTTGTCAAATTGTGCGGGATCCAACGAGAACAAACCTTTTTTACGGCCAGGTGTTCATGCAATATCGAATGTATGCTGGTGTGAGAAATGCATAGGCATGCCTCTATCTGAAGGTATGTTACATGACGGTCTTGCATTATCAGTTCACTTACGGCATCGATGTTTTCTGGCACAACGATCGATGCACTCTTGTCGTGATAATCCACGTCGAAAGTTGTGAGAAATGATCGCACGAAAATGTTCACGAGTTAATTCCATTTTTTGGCCGAGATGATTTTTTTAATTCCCTGTAAATAAAACAATTCACGATTAAATTACAAAACGTTCTGAGTGATGTTATGCTAAAAAATGTCAAACTTTCCAATGGAAATGTCAGATTGCACCTGGCAACACTTAGTGTTGCCTAGTCCAGACATATATATAGCAACCTACGTATATACATATATCAGATACTGACGACATTTTTGAAAGTCAACTATAGGCACCGGGGTCTAAATATTCGGTACTTAGCGATTTGAACAGTTCTCATTGGACTTAAACAATTTTTGGTCATAAGGTAGGTTTTGGTCTTAAGTCCTTTAATCAGCGGCTCAACGCTCTTGAGTACCGTCTACAATTGATTGATGAACAGTAACTCTTAGAGAATAATGCTATAGAACGCTAATGGCCTTTCCAAAAGTAAAAAGGAATTAGAAGTTATTCTTCTTCTTCTTCTTAATTGGCGTAGACACCGCTTACGCGATTATAGCCGAGTTAACAACCGCGCGCCAGTCGTTTCTTCTTTTCGCTACGTGGCGCCAATTGGATATTCCAAGCGAAGCCAGGTCCTTCTCCACTTGGTCCTTCCAACGGAGTGGAGGTCTTCCTCTTCCTCTGCTTCCCCCGGCGGGTACTGCGTCGAATACTTTCAGAGCTGGAGTGTTTTCATCCATCCGGACAACATGACCTAGCCAGCGTAGCCGCTGTCTTTTAATTCGCTGAACTATGTCAATGTCGTCGTATATCTCGTACAGCTCATCGTTCCATCGAATGCGATATTCGCCGTGGCCAACGCGCAAAGGACCATAAATCTTTCGCGGAATTTTTCTCTCGAAAACTCGCAACGTCGACTCATCCGCTGTTGACATCGTCCAAGCCTCTGCACCATATAGCAGGACGGGAATTATGAGAGACTTATAGAGTTTGGTTTTTGTCTGTCGAGAGAGGACTTTGCTTCTCAATTGCCTACTCAGTCCGAAGTAGCACCTGTTGGCAAGAGTTATCCTGCGTTGGATTTCTAGGCTGACATTGTTGGTGGTGTTTACGCTGGTTCCAAGATAGACGAAATTATCTACAACTTCAAAGTTATGACTGTCAACAGTGACGTGGGAGCCAAGTCGCGAGTGCGACGACTGTTTGTTTGATGACAGGAGATATTTCGTCTTGCCCTCGTTCACTGCCAGACCCATTCGTTTTGCTTCCTTGTCCAGCCTGGAGAAAGCAGAACTAACGGCGCGGGTGTTGAGGCCGATGATATCAATATCATCGGCATACGCCAGCAGCTGTACACTCTTATAAAAGATTGTACCTGCTCGATTCAGTTCTGCAGCTCTAATAATTTTCTCCAGCAGCAGATTGAAAAAGTCGCACGATAGGGAGTCGCCTTGTCTGAAACCTCGTTTGGTATCGAACGGCTCGGAGAGGCTCTTCCCGATCCTGACGGAGCTTTTGGTGCCGCTCAACGTCAGTTTACACAGCCGTATCAGTTTTGCGGGGATACCAAATTCAGACATCGCGGCATAAAGGCAGCTCCTTTTCGTGCTGTCGAAAGCAGCTTTGAAATCGACGAAGAGGTGGTGTGTGTCGATTCTCCTTTCACGGGTCTTTTCCAAGATTTGGCGCATGGTGAATATCTGGTCGGTTGTTGATTTGCCAGGTCTAAAGCCACACTGATAAGGTCCAATCAGTTCGTTGACGGTGGGCTTTAATCTTTCACACAGTACGCTCGATAGAACCTTATATGCGATGTTGAGGAGGCTAATCCCACGGTAGTTGGCGCAGATTGTGGGGTCTCCTTTTTTATGGATTGGGCATAGCCAGGCCCGTAGCCAGCTTTTCATTTCGGGGGGGGCTGAAGTAAAAACATATATGTATAAACTTTAAATTTTCTGTTTATTAAAAAAAACGATATAAATTCATATACATATTACTTAAATGATTTGGTAGTTGTAACTTAAATAAGTAATATTTTTCTTTTCTTCTTGTTTGCCATATCATTAATTACTTCATCTGGATCTATTTTAATATCCCAGTGCACTGCAATAACAGCAAGTGCACTCAGCCGCTCATTGCCCATCACACTGCGTGGTAAAGTTTTTATTCTTTTTAAGGTTGAAGAAGTTCTTTCGAAGGAAGCGGTCCTCACTGGAAGAGTTGGTAAAATTGTAAGCAGGTAGTGAATATTTTTAAAATACGTTGCATCGCAATGTTGCAGTAATGTCACCACTTCTATGGTTGGATCTATTGTTGATAAGCTGGCACACCACAATCGATACTCTGATTTTAATGCTGTCATTGATATTTGCTCCTCGAAGTAAATAGTTAAATTTTTTAATTCTTCGGCATTATCAATTGCAGCAAAACCTGGGAGTAGAATTTGAAATGACGAGAGTATATCCTCATTCACTAATAAACGTTCTGTCATCTTTTGAATCAGAGCATCAACGCATGGAATAAATATTGTAACTCTGAAGTGGCTTTCAGGGGTTGTGCAAGGTGGATTAGCACGAGTAGTTTGACGCGAAGTGTCAAAAAGATCTTTAGACATTTGTGATGCTGTTTGGAAAATATCGTTGAAAAAACCATCCGCTGTTTCTGTTGTAGTTTGTTGTTTTTTCGGTTTTCTAATCCCCGTTAGGATGGTTAGGGTTTTTTGTGTTGTCGTCGAGATCATCTATCGGTAGGCCCAAGAAACGTGCTGTTTCGACGGGGTCGGATCAAAGGGAAGAGGGTGTTAGATGGGTGGGGTTTGTGGGGCATGCAAAGAGGTCGCCAGTGTCATGCGGAGACTCGTTGCATGCAGGACATACATTAATACCTAATGTCGGGGTCGATTCTGGATAAGTAGGAGTTTAACCTGCTACAGTACCCAGAACGAAGTTGCGCTAGGGTCACTCGCGTTTCTCGCGGCAACTGGAGCTCTTCATCTGCAATAGGTGGTGCTTTGACTCCAAGAACGCCATTCACGGGAAGGGAGTCGGTGAAGGTGTTAATGGCTCCACTGTGAATGGCGGTCAGTGCCTGTCTGAAGTCTGTAGCGTCCGAAGTGCGGTCGGCGTACTGTACGATGTCGTCGACGTAGTCGAGGAATGACCTCTTGATGCTCCTAGGAGGCGGCTCCGCTCCAAGCAGATGGCTGCAAGGGTGATTCCTACGGAAACACCCCAGCAGGAACTGCCTGGAGAGGAGTTCATTATGCTCCTTTACAAGAAGCATGCGCGTCTCACTATGGAGGTGTTCGATGGGAGACATCAAGAGACAACCCGTCGTAGTCCGGAGTGCTGTGTTCTGGCAGGTCTGTAGTTTCCTCATCTGCGTGCCACTGCATCCAGGCAACCATATCGGTGCTGCGTAGTTGAGGACCGGCCGGCCGATTGCCTTGTAAGTTGCCAACAACGTTTCTTTGTCTTTTCCCCATGTGCTGCCGGCTAGCGACTTGAGGATCTTGTTGCGGCTCTGTACTTTGGCGATAATCGCGGTCGTATGGGGAGAGAAGGAGCATAGACTATCAAGGGTTACGCCTAAAATTTTAGGGTTATTGACAGTCGGAATTTTGACGCCGTCGACTGCAATATCAAGCTCAAGTCTATACTCCTTCGTCCAGTTTGTGAATATGGTCGCTGTGGATTTGGTGGGGGAAAGTTGGAGATTCCGTGCAGTGAGGAAACGAGAAAGGTCGGAGAGGTAGCTGTTCACTTTCGAACACATGCCATCGATTCCATTGCCCGACGTCAATATCGTGCAGTCATCAGCGTACGAGGTTATGGAGACCCCCTCTGGTGGTTGAGGAAGTTTCGAGATATAGAAATTAAACAGTAACGGGGAGAGGACACCACCCTGCGGAACCCCCTGTTTAATTCTTCTAAGTTTAGATGTTTCACCTCGAAATAGTACGGATGACTGACGACCGTTCAGATAGTTCATGGTCCACCTCTTAAGCCCTGGAGGGAGAGTGGTTTTTTCAATGTCCTGCAGTAGCGTTGTGTGGTTGACCGTGTCAAAAGCTTTTGACAGGTCCAACGCTACGAGGATCGTTCTTTCGCAGGGTGGTTTCTGGTTGAGGCCACGAACTATCTGGGCGTTTATGACGCTAAGTGCTGTGGTGGTGCTGTGCACTTTGCGGAAACCATGCTGGTGGCTGGCTAGGCTCAGGTGGTAAGTGAAGGTCGGGAGTAACAAGGCCTCAAGTGTCTTCACTACTGGGGAGAGGAGAGTTATCGGTCGATAAGATTCCCCTTTGTTGGCGGGTTTCCCAGGTTTCAGTAGTGGGACCACTCTTCCGACTTTCCACACATCGGGTATTTGAATAGTGGTGAGCGACAGGTTGAGGACCTTGGTGAGATATTTTACTTCCGTCGAGCCTAGATGCTTTAACATTAGCATGTTGATTCCGCTGTTTCTCTTATCTGGTGCAGAGTTCTTATTAATTCTTTGGCTCGGTTCACTGCTGATACAAAATCCATAGATTTTTCTTGGAGTTGCACAGACAGTGGCAGCGTTAAGCTGAACAATTGCTCACAGACGAATAGACTAAGCAAAAAATCGCTTTTCTCTACCGCTGCTAAGAAGGCTGATGCTTTAGACGAAATGGACCATGTCTTACTCGAAATTATTTCCAAACTTAGTACAATGAATTTGAAAAGCTCCACAAAGCTTATAATGCTTTCATGCCTTTCTATAAACCTTGTTTCACAAAGGCGAACAAGTCGTCTTTTTTTGCTTTCTGGTGCGTGCTTCTGTATAACGTCCTGGAAAGTTATGTTTGCATTTGAATGGTTTCTAAATAAATTTTCTATTTCATTGACAATACCAAGGCAGTTCCGTATTGAACGCGCTTTTGGATACAGTTGTCTTATCCTGGTTTGCACTCCACTTAAATGCCCTGACATGTTTGCTGCTCCGTCATATCCCTGGCCAACCAACTTCGCCATATCAAGGTGGAGATCTGTACAACGCTTAAGTATGACTTTTGATAAGTTTTCAGACAACTTCTAGTGTAGATGAGTACGACGGTTATAGGTTTGAGCTGAGTTGTGTATAAGAGTTTCAAAAGATTCAGTCAGTGATAAATCTTTTTTATTTGCGATTTATTTAAAAAATGTCCTTATTTCGGGGGGGGCTTCAGCCCTCTAGCCCCCCCCCTGGCTACGTGCCTGGGCATAGCACACTTAAATTCCAGTCGTTGGGCATGCTTTCGTCCGACCATATTTTACAAAGAAGCTGATGCATGCTCCTTATCAGTTCTTCGCCGCCGTGTTTGAATAGCTCGGCCGGCAATCCATCGGCCCCTGCCGCTTTGTTGTTCTTCAGGCGGGTGATTGCTATTCGAACTTCTTCATGGTCGGGTAATGGAACGTCTGCTCCATCGTCATCGATTGGGGAATCGGGTTCGCCTTCTCCCGGTGTTGTGCTTTCACTACCATTCAGCAGGCTGGAGAAGTGTTCCCTCCATAATTTAAGTATGCTCTGGGCATCAGTAACTAGATCACCTTTGGGGGTTCTACAAGAGTATGCTCCGGTCTTGAAACCTTCTGTAAGCCGCCGCATCTTTTCGTAGAATTTTCGAGCATTACCCCTGTCGGCCAGCTTATCGAGCTGTTCGTACTCACGCATTTCGGCCTCTTTCTTCTTCTGTCTGCAAATGCGTCTCGCTTCTCTCTTCAACTCTCGGTATCTATCCCATCCCGCACGTGTTGTGGTCGATCGTAACGTTGCGAGGTAGGCAGCCTGTTTTCTCTCCGCTGCGACACGGCACTCCTCGTCGTACCAGCTGTTCTTTTGCACTTTCCGAAAACCAATGGTTTCGGTTGCAGCTGTACGTAAGGAGTTTGAAATGCCGTCCCACAGTTCCCTTATACCGAATTGTTGATGAGTGCTCTCAGAGAGCAGGAGTGCAAGCCGAGTAGAAAAACGTTCGGCTGTCTGTTGTGATTGCAGCTTCTCGACGTCGAACCTTCCTTGTGTTTGTTGGCGTGCGTTTTTTGCTGCACAGAGGCGGGTGCGAATTTTGGCTGCAACAATATAGTGGTCCGAGTCGATGTTAGGACCTCGGAGTGCACGCACATCTAAAACACTGGAGACGTGTCTTCCGTCTATCACAACATGATCGATCTGGTTGCTGATTTTTCGATCCGGAGACAGCCAGGTAGCTTGATGTATCTTCTTATGCTGGAACCTAGTACTACAGATAACCATATTTCGGGCCCCGGCGAAGTCGATCAGCCTCAACCCATTTGGGGATGTTTCGTCGTAGAGGCTGAATTTACCGACCGTAGTGCCAAAGATACCTTCTTTGCCCACCCTGGCGTTAAAGTCGCCAAGCACGATTTTGACATCGTGGCGGGGGCATCTCTCATAAGTGCGCCCCAAGCACTCATAAAAGGCATCTTTGGTCACATCGTCCTTCTCTTCCGTCGGGGCGTGGGCGCAAATCAGCGATATGTTGAAGAACCTCGCTTTGATGCGGATTGTGGCTAGACGTTCATTCACCGCAGTGAATGATAGTACTCGGCGACGGAGTCTCTCTCCCACCACGAATCCAACACCAAACTTGCGCTCCTTTATATGGCCACTGTAGTAAATGTCACAAGGACCTACTTGTCTCTGTCCTTGTCCCGTCCATCGCATTTCTTGGACGGCGGTGATGTCAGCCTTTATTTTCACGAGGACATCAACCAGCTGGGCAGCGGCACCTTCCCAATTAAGGGACCGGACATTCCAGGTGCATGCCCTCAATTCGTAGTCCTTATTTCGTTTGCCATGGTCGTCATCAAAAGGGGGGTCACTCATCCGAGGCTTGTTGTTCCTTTTCATTGGGGGTGTTTTTTTACGTGGCGGGTCCCAAACCCAGCGCACAACCCTATGAAGGGATGTTTCGCCTTCTCACGTTAGCTCGCCTTCAAACGGATGTTCTTAGGCTACCCAGAGAATACTTGGTCAAAGACCGGAAGTCGTGAGCTGCTTTAGTCATATGCAAAAGAATCGTTTCTGGCCACTCCCAAGTGAATGGCGATCAGAGAACTTTCCTCACTTGCGTGAACTTCTACACATGACTCCATCCTCCCTACACTTCAGAAATACTGATATATGTCTATTATCTGAAACGCATTTTACAAACCAATCATTTTTTAAATTTAAAAATTATGAATTATATCACACACCACACCCGACAAACTCAGCACGAGGAGGGAGCGCTATAATTATCAAAAGCAGTATTAAACACTGCGAGGAAGATCCGATTAAGATGGAAGAAATTCAAGCTACAACAATTTCAGTTAAATTGCACAATCACCCATTGTATCTTATTGCTCTCTATAGTCCACCTAGACATAATATAAAAATAGAAACGTATATGAATTTACTAAGAAAATATGACGGAAGGTATATCATTGGTGGCGACTTTAACGTAAAACACACTCATTGGGGATATCGTTTAACTACAACCAAAGGTCGAGAACTTCTCAAAGCTATACAAGCAGTTTAATGCAATTTTGTTTCTACAGGAAACCCCACTTATTGGCCTACAGCAGCGTTTCCCAAATGCCGGGTCGCGACCCGGTACCGGCCCATCAAAATAAAATACCGGGCCGCAACGTTCCCGCCTTGTTTTCAAAATAATACCTACTATCGATCGATCGATGCATCGTAATATTCGTAAGCGGAGATCGACGCACCCGCCCGCACGTGCCACTCACCGCTGACTTTGCCAACATGAATGACCTCCGAAGAAATATTTGACTTGATTTATGATTATATCAACAAAAATACCATTGAATGGAAGAAGTGTGTGGGATTAAGTAGTGATCGCGTACGAGCAATGTCAGGCATTCGTACTGGACTTTATCCAAGGATAAAAGCCATAGCTGCGGAATGTGTTCCATACACGCACTGTAGCATTCATAGAGAAGCATTAGCCGTCAAAAAATGCCCTTACCCTTGGCGGCAACGATGCAAGAGTGTGTAAAGTTCATTAACTTCATAAAATCTCATCCACTTAACTCAAGATTGTTCTCTGTTTTGTGCAAAGGAATGGGAAGTGATCACGAAGATCTTCTTTTACACTGTGAGGTGCGACGGCTGTCAAGAGGTAATGTCTTAAAAAGGCTTATTGAATAAAAAGAAGAAGTAAAAGTTTTTTTGGAGCAACATCCCCCAACAGCTATAGATGTAATATTTGAATTCAAGGACAGATTTCATGATGTTAACTGGTTGGTAAAAAATGGCTTACATATTTGATATTTTTGAATTTTTAAATAATCTAAACATGGTAACAATGTAATAATATTTAAAGTGAAAGACAAAGTGGAAGCTGCAAGAAAAAAGCTTATAGTGTGGTTACAACGCTCGGAGACAGGAAACTTTAAAGCATTTAGTTATTTATGTGAAACAGTACAATATTCAATTTAAAGAACATTTATTAGAGCTGGAGAGGAATCTTCAAGAATATTTTCCTCTAATCGATAGCAACAAAGCTTGGATAAGAAACCCATTTACATTCAAGTTAGATTCCGAAACAAATTTGCCTGATTCAGATGTCGATTCGTTGATTGAACTGTCAACTGATAGAGCACTCAAGGATACATTTGATACAAGACCATTGATTGATTTTTGGTTATCTTGTCGTCAAGAATACGCAATACTAGCTCATCAAGCAATGATTTTTTTAATGCCTTTGGTGACCACCTACAAATGTGAAGCTGGGTTTTCAACACTAGTTTACCTTAAAAATAAATATCGAAACAGACTGGAAGTGGAACCCGATCTCAGAATAAAACTTTCAGCAATTTCAGCAAACTTGATCTCTATTATTAAAAATAAGCAACCACTACATACTTCGCACTAAAAAGTGAGTACCAAAGATACCAAAATATAATTTAATATTAATAAAACATTCCTCTTACTATTATTAAACGTGTATTATTTAATCTCATGTAACCGTCTTGAGTTTAATATTATTAAGTGGGTCCCGAAAGTTCACTTCTTTATAATCAATAAAATACCGAAACTGATTGCTCAGACCTAAGCTCTGAACCTTGTCCAGTGCTACTAACTCTGTAAGAAAAGCCAATTATTTCGGCCGCCAAGCCAACGTTATGTAATAAACACAATAATTGGTATAAATTTAAAGGTATATTGAATAAAGTCAACTCAAAGCTTAAGCACATATCGACTGGTATCGAGTTGGACTCGACTGCTGCATGGAAGAGTACACAAATACCCGCGTGAATCTAAGTGGTACCAAATACCCAAAACACATCTTAGGAAGTATCCATAAAAAGCGCAAGCTTCGACGGAGATGGCTGCAAACTAGGTCCTCTGCTCTCAAACCTGAGCTTAGTAAATGTGCAGCGAAACTAAGAGCACAAATTAAAGAGTTTAAACATTTTTCCTTCAAAATAAAATGATAAATAAATGATAAATGATAAATCCACCGACTATTCACTCTGGAAAGCTGCAAGAAATATTAATAAACAAATAAAACATGTAGCACCATTAAAACTAAACGAAACTACATGGGCCAAAAGAAATGAACAGAAAGCTGCCGTATTTGCAAATCCTTTGAGAACCACATTTACGCCTAACGATGGGTATGAGATAAACTGTGAAAATAGTTAGATGGATCCATACAATAGCATTTCGCCTGTTACTATTAAAGAAATTAAAAATCTTATCGGGAACACAAGACTCAAAAAAGCACCTAGGTACGATTTATGTAATAACTGGAGAAATATTACGCAATTTACCAAAGAATTGTATACAAAAACTTGTAAACATTATAAACAGTGCTTTATGCCTAAGATACGTGCCATCGCTTTGGAAAGTATCCGAAGTCATAACGAAACCTAAGCCGGGTAAGCCAATAATCGATGTTCCATCATACAGACCAATTTCGCTGCTGCCAGCCTTATCTAAAATCTTTGAGAATATACTTATAAATAGGCTCAAACCAATAATCGCTCAGAAACACCTAATACCAACACATCAATTTGGCCTCTGTGACCACCATTCAACAATTGACCAGGTACACCGAATCGTTAATTTCATTGAAAATACAATCGATAAAAAGAACGTTTGTACGGTTTTTGGACGTGTCTCAAGCTTTTGACAAAGTTGAGCATACGGTTCTACTGCTCAAATTGAAATACATGCTACCCAAACAATTTTGTGAAATAATTGCTTCATACTTAAAAGACAGATACTTCCGCATTAAGCAAGAGGATGCGTATTCAAACTTTCAACCTATAGAAGCTGGTGTTCCCCAGGGAAGCGTGTTGGGGCCAATGCTTTATTTGCTTTTTACCAGTGACCTCTCATCTGATTCTAGTTATGTGACAGCGACATTTGCGGATGACACAGCTTTGTTAGCAGCTGGAGAGTCAACTTCAGTATCTAGTCGACGAGTGCAGACAGCAGTCAACGCAATTACTAAGTGGGTATCTAAGTGGCGCATCAAATTAAACGACACCAATTCTTTTCATGTCGACTTTACCATGAAAAAGCAGTCAATTTATATAAATAACGTTCCTATACCACACCATAACAGTGCTAAGTACCTAGGTATCACCTAAGATGCTAAGCTACGCTGGAAAGAGCATGTTAAAAAAAAGGAGCGAGCTTGATATGAAATTTGGCAAACTTTACCACCTAGTTGGCAGGAAATCCAAGCTATCAATACAAAACAAACTGTTATTATATAATTAAGCCCTAAAGCCAGTTTGGGCCTACGGAGCCCAACTCAAGCCTTCCGACCTAGTAGTAAGACAACAGTAGCAGCAAATGTATTTCTTAACATTTAGCTTTTAAGTATATTTCCTAATTATTTAGACCAGAATTTTTGATAGTATTTTATTTTTATATACTAGGTACAATGAAAATAATAATTAAAAAAAAATAAAGTGGCCGGTGTCACGCCCATCGTCCAATTTTCATATCAGCTCCCATAAAATTTTCTCATACCACCTCGGTGGTTAAATTTAATGTCTCTGGCATATTTAGTTATTGATTTAACGCGCTTTTAGTGGTTTTTAACAAGTGGAGAGTGAGCGGGCTTATCCTCCGATTTCATCCATTTTCACATTGTCAGGAGAAGTTCTTATAAGGTTTGAAATTAGCAAACTTGGTTGTTGTAGCTTAAGTGGTTTACGAGAAATGTACATTTTTCAAAAGTTTTTACAGCGATCCCCTGTGTCAATTACAATTTTATATCTTAATTTAGTGCTTAGATATGGCACTTTATATGTTTTCGGTTAATGGCGATTTGTGGGCGTGGCAGTGGTCCTATTACACGAATTTCAACTTTAGGTGATACGTACAACTGTTAGATGAACAAAACTATAATACTCTGTGGCAACATGTTACAAGAGTATAAAAATGATATTATACGTAATTCAAAATTGTTCTATGGTTTCGTCAACTCTAAACGCAAGATTTCTAATAATTAATAATTTCTCTAATTAATGCACCTTCTGTTTCCGAAGTTGACATCTTATATCAGTTAAATATATGAAAGCAATCATTCAATTATGACGCAGATTCCCTCATGCTTTCTTAAAAAATGTGTCAAATATATACTCGTATATACGTACCAACCCCTAACAAAACAATTTAATGCATCTCTTAAGCAAGGCTTATTTCAATCAATATGGAAAAAATCATTTATATCCTTTACATAAGAGTGGATGCAATTGAACCTTAAAAAATGTAAAACGATGTGCATTTCACGTAGATCTTTAGACCCCACTTCATACGTAATACAAAACTTTAGTTTGGAGCAAGTATGTAGTTCTGTTGACTAACTATGGGCCCCAAACTTAATTTTAATCTTCATCGGTTTTTAAAGCTAAGCTTACTTTTGTTAAACATTGGTCTAAAGAATTTAGGGATCGGCTTGCTACAAAATTTTTTACATATTTGGTGAGATCTATACTCTAGAGTATGCTTCTGTGGTTTGGAACCCTAGTTATGAATACCATTCGGAGAAGTTAGAGTCCGTTCAAAAACAATTTTTACTTTTTTTCTTAAATAATTTTTATTGGGATAAAAATAATTAATCTACCTACGACTCTCTAGTCGTAGGGGAATGCTTGATAGTTTTTGTGATGGGTCAGTCTGTATTCCCTCGCTGTTGTCTAATATTAACTTTAAATACCTTTACTTTCAAAATTTTCTAGAACAAATTTTGAATTAAACGAACCATTCCGCCGTTTATGTCACGATTTCAAATCTCAATCCAGCACATTTGATCTAACAGACTCACTATTTGCCATTAAAAAATATTTTATCTACTTTTAACAAGTAACATTTAACAGTAATAAACTTTCGTTAACCTAATTCTTAATTTTGGCTGGTGAATTTTTTGTTTCTGTAGCCTGAGCAGCTTAAGATTGCAACGCTTAAAACTCTTTCCTTTTATGGCTCAGCTAATTCCGCTCTTTTGAGTGGAAGAAGGATAATCGTTCGGTATATTATTATGATCAAAGTATGAGAGTTGTTTTTAATCTGTTTACACTAACCCCTTAGGGACGTAGTAATGATAGATACTGGTCAGACTGCTTTCGTTAAGGAGGAAGGTGAAAGAGCGTCTGCAGTTAAAATATTTGAAGGCCAATTGTGCGACGTAATATCGGTCTAGGCATTAATGGGTTCAAAGTATTGAAAACAACGTTGTCTAAATGAGTACATACACATCTCGATATCGAATTATTTGATTGTTCACAATTGATATCATTAACTTCGGTTTGCGCGAAGCTATAACACCCTTCACAAATACAAAATATGCCTTACAAGAGCTTGATTCCAATCGTTCAGTCCGTATGACAACTCTATGCTCTAGTGGTTAGGTAGCGGGGGTTCCGACAAATGAGCAGCTTCTCTGGGAGAAAATCTATAATTGTTTAAGTTTGACAATACAAAATACAGTCCATAACTTTGATAAGTTAAAACCTCTCTTCCTCCAATATCCGGTGCGTTGTGCCATTATTTCATAAAATCGGTCTCAAATAATTTTATAGCGGCAGTAAAAACTTTATTTTTATCAGCTAGCCTCAATTCCAAAATTGCACATTCCTTCTCCAAGAAGTTCGTTGACCCCAAAGCAAACTAACCCAATGAAGAGAAATACAAACACACAACCATGGCGAAAATGAGCAGAATGAGTCTGAGGAAATGCGTATGCAGCCAGAACCGAAAATCGCATTGTTCCAAATGGCCAATAGCTACATTACTTACCTGAATTTAAGCGTTTACAAAGGAAGCGGGCAGCCAGACACAAAGCGCTGCGACTGTGTAAAGCAAATTTCTATACGCCTAAATTATTATATTCGCTCGCAAGGATAGGCAAGCTGGCAGAAAAACTAGTTTGCGAAGTGCGTTGAGCGCTTAGCGTCTCCCCTAACACACTCGGCGATCAAGCCGGTAATTTCGCTACCCCGATTTCCTGTTGCCAGCCGTGTGCGCAGCGACGAATTAATAAGAAATCAAATATTAAATACAGCTAAAACACTAGTTCACGGTGTGTAGAGTTGTACGACGGCGTAAAGTGCAGCGGCAGCCGGATGAGCTAAGGGTAGATTGTGGCACGGATGCTGGCTGCGGCTGTTGGTGGTGGCTTCGCAGCTGCGCGCTCAAAACGTGGCTATTTTGAAATCAACAGATCTCTGCTGCTGCCAGTCGCTTCATTCATTAACCTCGTGTTCGTGCACTCATCCAACGCGCACGAGCGACTCAGTCAGAGCCAAGGCAGTCAGTCGTCAAAATGCGGCAGCTACTTTTTTGTTGTTAGTTGCTGTGTGAGTGTGTTTTCCTGCCCGTGAATTTATTTTTACCAACATTTGTTTAGTCGTGGTTTGTTTCTGCCAGCCAAGGGCTAAACAAAGGGCGCACGTTTGCCGCACAGCTGTATTCTTCTCGCTCTCTTTCAACATTTTCTACATCCTTCGGGTGCTTATCTGTACACAACAATTCATTATGTTCATATTGTTTGTTTTCATTTAAGAAATAAGTTGATGTACATATGTAGGCCTGGTTTCTTTTCTATTTTTGGCGCAGGCGTCACATTCCGTCTCCAGTTCGGTCTGCCTGTCTGATGCGCCGACGTTAGTTAGGTAAACATCTCCATCGCTGGTGTCTGTGTGTGTGCACGCGAGTAGCTGAAGAGTGGCCTACCTGCTTGCTGCGTGCCACATCTGGCGACTACTTGATTTAGATTTTGTCACGCTCTTCATTACGTTAAACGCCAGTGGCAGTTGGGATACGCAATAAATCAATGACCAGCAATAATTTGCGGTTTCGAGAGTGATTGCTGATGTACAGGTGTGAATCCTGAATATTTCAGAAGGCGTTGCACCTTTTCATTTCGTCAATAGAGTTCAACGAACCTTCAAGGTGTGTATTAAACTGAATGTATTCATATGTATATGTATACATACATATGTATGTATCTACGTATGTATATTCACAAAAATATTTGCTAGTTCAAAATCTAATTGGTTTTTGGCGAACATTTTGCATTTGTTACATAAATTCGCAGATTTTCAATGGAATTCATTTTAATTATGTTTTTTTTATAAAAAAAAAATAAATTAGACCAAACCTATTTTTTCGACAGATTGCATAATAAGTAAGTAAGTTCGAAACTAGACTCACAAATCGCAATATTTGCATTCAAAGCTCAAAACTGGATTTATTTCAAACATTGAACTATGTGTTCAAAGGTAGTAAAGAATGGTCCGGCCTCACTAGAAAAAGCTTCAAGCTACTCCAAAATCAATCCGCTTAGCAAGCCAAGCCAAGTTTTTACTGGAAACTACTCAATAGCCAATCTGCGGTAAGGCTTAAAATCTTGCCGGACGACAGTTGACGAAGTTGTATGGAGGAGGGTGAGGCGGAAACATTCAGGCATTTTCTCCTCTATTCTCCAGCTTTTGCAAAACTGAGGCTGAAACCTGTAAGTTTTTTATTTTTTCTGATATTAACTGTTTCAACAGATTTGTGACAGGCTCAGAGAGTTTTGTCGATCTTTAAGGGCCTTACGATCCAGTTCATACAAATAATAAAAATACGGATAAATTCTACCATTTTCCCTTATTCTTATAGGATATAGTATATTTTTGTCTTTTCTATTATACATATGTACATATGTACGCATACTCCGTAGTTCAGGTACTTAGATCGAAGAAGACATAATTAAGAAATCGTCCGTCATTCTATCGGAAATTTGAAGAAGTTGTACTTAGAATTTGTATATTAACGTTGTAGAGATTACAGCAGCATCTCTTTATGAATCGAAATAGGCGAACGAGTCTTCGAAAATTGGACTCAACGGGTATACCATCTGGGTCGTAGCCGCGACCGACACAAAGAGATAATCTTCAAAAAATAAATGCCAAAGAATGTTCTTTCGTATGACAATAATATTCAAAATCTAATTTGGAGTTTCTGTGTTTCTTTTTTTTTAAGTAAAGAACCTCGATCACACTTCATACCCGATTTTGGAATCGTGAAAGTCCGCAAATTTGGGGCCTACCGGTTCCTATTACTAAAACTGCCGTGCCAAAAAACATTGCATGAAAGCGTAAAAACAAATTCGTTGTAAAAATTTAGATGTTCGTCGAAATATTATTAAATTGATTAATATTAATAAAAATATAAAACAAGATTGGGAAAGTATATATTGTTTCAAAAACTCAATGTTTAAATGAAATTGATAAAATAAAAAATCATTAAAATATGGGGATCAAATTAGAAAGTCTACTTCAGACTTACATACATAGTTTTCGAGATCTCCCACGGGTAATCAAAAATACCAGCTATTAGTGTTTCATTTTTAAACCGGGAAACTTTCTTGAAACAAAACACGGACATGTTTTTGTCTAATGCCTTGCTTTTGGTTCATAAGCCCCAATTCGATGTGCAATGGAAGTAATTTGACCTTATTTCAAAAAAATGAAGGAAGATCTCAAAAATCTGGATTTTTTGTAATCCAGTGGTTGGTTTTGCTCTGATGTCTTATAAATTAATGAAAGATGGAAATTTTGTGTGCACACATAGTTGACCTAAAGGAAAGTTAATCATTTTTGAGTAGACACATATAACAGATTGGTATTCCGAGTATATACATTTTTTTAAACAAGACCCCACTTCTTGATGGTCTTTAGATTTACTTAATGAGAATGGCTCATTATATTGAGAGTTCCAGCTTTATTATAAAACCATCAATGTACAATATTATACCACCGTTGCGGTTTTCAGGCCCATTCAGTGAAATTGAAATTAAATCAGTTAAAATTCAGATGAACCCAAATCTTTATTAGTATTATGATGTTCAACTATTTTTTGCTAAAACCTTTAATTGTATTTTACTTAAAAAATATACTTTGTCTAAGAAACAAAGATTACATTGGCTCTTTATGTTCGAAACACTTTCCACGGTACTTTAATTTCATTTTTACCGTTTCCAAATTACAGCTTGCTTCGACCAATCTCTGGATTTTTCTAAAAGCTCAACAAATATTTCTCCTTTGTATGTATTTATGCAAAATATTTAATTAAAATTAAAAATATATAGTTTTTTTATGCTTTTCTGTTAATATTTTTGCTAAATAAAAGTTATTCTGTTCAACTACAACAAAAATAATAGTCAGCAAAGTGTCTTTCCAATTCCACACCAGTAACAAAACCTATAGTTAATTGACTTATGGTTATGACTCTTTGAAAAATTATTTTTCGTGCCTGACACCATTTGTATGGACTTTTCAGACCCAACATTCCAATTGGTGAGCCACGGTTCTAGAACGGGCAGTTACCTTTACAGTTTTCTCGACGCCAACAGTATTGCAGTGTCATCTGCGTAGATTGGCGTAATTGCGGAGTCAGAATTAATCACTGGGAGGTCAGCTGTGTAGAAGATTTAGAACATAGGCGCACGAACGCCGCACATAGGTTTCTGCTAGTGCTAGTGGCTAAAAATATAAGGAGTTGTCGCAGGACAATGACATTTGGTACATCATTGTTTTGGATTCCAATCAAGAAAAAAATGAAAAAAAATTTTTTTTTAATTTTATTTTACGCCCACCTCCCATATAAGGTGAAACTTAATTTTTGACCTACAGCACTCATTTTTGGTACATAGCATTTTTATGACATTATATATGTTGGTGTTAAATTTCAATAATATCCGCCCACTTTTACGCCCACCTCCCATACAACTAAATTCTCTTTTATCAAGTCTCTTTTAGCAACTTTTTTACATCTTCGTGACATTCTGACATTGTTTTTTTTAAGGGGGGCAATTTGGGGCAGCTGAATTTTTTTTGTCGTTTAGCTGAGACTTCAGACTTTAATTCGGTATATGTATGTCGACAGCGGTAGACAGCGCTAAAAAGATGCACCACTTTGAATTTGAAGAACATTGAAATTTTGACGTCCAAATTATGTTGTTCCACAAAATTTTGTATACATTTTTTCTTTGATACATATTATAAATGAAAAATAATAACAAAGTTGAATTTCAATAGTTGTTTTATTGTATCAATGATTTGACTTTTGAGTAAATTTTTTGCTAATTTTGATGCTCTCTACATTCACCAACATTGGGTATTTCTGGACAAAAAACTAATGCAGATAGAATCCTAATACTTTGGGAAAATAATGTATAAATAGTTGGTAACAAACTGTGAAATTTTCATTCAAATCAGACAACACGAAATTTTTTAATTTCGGCCACAGATATCCCAATGTGCGCTGCCTTGCTATCGATACCTCTATACAAATACCGTAAACTCGCCCATAAGCGGACACTGCAAGACCAGCCTTTCAATCCCATTAATATCGTTGTACGCTTAAAAGATTATGCTTAATAACCACCAAAAAATGTTAGGAGCATCCAATGTGCACGGTTAATGGAGATGTCCGCTTAATACAGCGTCCGTTTAAGATTTCATTGCATTATAAAATGAGTGTGAAACTAATTTAAACTTTCATAATACAACACTTTAAGAACAGAACGAAAGATTCTTGAAAAAATAATTACCAGCTCTTTATTTGTAAAAAAATTGTATATTTCAACATTTCTAAAATAAGAAAGTTAATGGCAAACGATTATAAAATTTATTACTACAGTTTTTTGATTTTGTAATATATCTAGGCTATAACTTAAACCTTTTCTAATATATTTTTAATCAACTTCTTTTAACATAACAGTTTTAATAGTTTTATCCCTAGTACAATTCATCACCCGAATAAATTCAATTAAAGTTGAAATAAATCATTTTTAGCTTCATCCAATTTTAGTAAAAGTTGTAATTGTCCGGTATTTTATTGCATTATTTTCACTCGAAAATGAAAATAATACATTTTAGTTAATGTTTATAAAACAGTGAATATGAAACCGATGAATGAGTTTTGATTTATTTTACAACTTAACTAAAACAAAACTGATTTGCAGTTATACGAAAATGGCGTTCGTAATAGTTCGAATAACGGAACATTTCGAAGTACCAATTCAGAAAAGTGTTTGTGGTAACTGAGTGTCTTTTCAATAATAACTACTTCTTTTGCAGTCTCATAAGCAGTCACATAGTCAAAGACGACAAGAAGGCTATTTTTAACAACAATATGCGATTTAGGATTAGAGTAGTTGTGAAACTATATTAACTCAACTTTTCCATTTTTGGCTTCAGCTGTTTTTAGATCAGATTGTAAAATTTCAATTGAAGTGAGTTGAAAACCGCATGTGGCATATTCACATTCACCATATATAGAAACATCACTTTTTAGATTTATAAAATTTATAATAATTAATATATTTTCATATTATATAATAATAGTTTCACTTATATGTATGAGTAGTTATCAACTTTTGATTACTGGGATTATACACTAATTACATAACATATTATGTGTAAAGTTGTTCAACATACAAAACTTAGAAAAGAAAATATTTCAACTTTTATTTTATCATAATTAGAACTTTTTAAAAATATATTTTAAATGTATTGATATGTCCTTTTTCCAGAATAGTTATGGCAATTAACTTGGCATTTGTTTATAATTTTTAATGTCTTAATAGCTTATATAATACATATTTTCATGTCTAAGGATACGATTGTAGACATTAACAATTTTCATTTCGTTCTCTTACGGATTTTTTTCCTTTCGGAATCAAAGAAAAAGTTGGAAAAGATATTAAGATTTGTTTTAATTATGTCATTAATAGTTTAATTCAAATATTTTTTAATTTTAAGAGATAGCAGGTTGACAAAAACAAATTGACTCTCCTAACTCAAGCCAATTTCCACAGTTAGTATTTGCAGTAGAAGAGCTGAGTTGATTTTTTTACAGGTCTTTATACTGTAAACAAATTAATTTCAATGTTAATCAACTGTTATTTCAGTTTCCAAATTTCAAATAGTAATTATCATATTAATTAACCTCATATTTAATTTGTTTGCATTTTTGTTTTGTTATTCAATTTGGTATGGCAAGTTTTTGGCATTAGGGCATACAAAACCTCAATTTTTGTAGAAAACAGTGCAACATTGAATTGCCGTTCACATTTTCTGAAGTCTCTCTTTGGCGCAAGCGCTGTTTTAAAGTACAGTCAAAGTAAATTTCTGTACGATTTTTTTATAAATAAACTATGTAAATATTATATATGGCAAGCTCAATACAACCGCAATATTAACAGGTTTTTTATTTTTTTAATTACAAAATTAAGCATTCTAACTAATACTTTAAACTTTTCTATTTTTCAAACACTTAGTTGATAGATATGATCCTATTGTTTTAAGATGCGATGAACATTCTCTGAAAAATAGCTTTTGTTTCATAACATCGGTTATTGGAACTTAGAATTATGAAGCGACATATGTACATATTTATATAGCATATTTTAATAATTTTGTTTCATTTACTCTTTACTTTAATATTTTACTTTTGAAAATTATATAACTTTTCATTTAGGAATAGGTTTTTATGTAGGAATTTTTGTAAATAGATGAGTTAAAAAATGCTTTAAAGTTGTTTTTTAGTAATTTGAAAATCTCTTGATTTTAAAAATATTTAAACTTGTATAACTTGCAATTTCGTTAATCTGCAAAAATATTTATACACATTTGATAGTCATATTATTAATTTTTGTAAATAGAATATATTATTAATATTATTTTTTAAATTTGTTATTTTTTCATAATTACTTTTTATTAAACTAATTTGTATTTCAGTTTTAATAATTCAGATTTTTGTTTTAAACAGTAGCTAATATAATTTTTTCTAAAGATTCAAAGTATTAAATTTTTAAAATTTTATTGTTTTTTATAATTTATTTTTTTAGTATTTTGTCCATATTTTCTTATTGTTCACAAATAATTTTTACCTTAATTGTTCTCCGTCGCCTATGAATTAAAAAATATTACCAATTGAAAAACTAAAAATTAGCGAAACCGAAATTTAAATAAGTCGAAGAAAATTATATTAAAATCTTTAAATAAACGATGAATAATTAATTGATAAAAATTATTATTTTAATATCAAAAGACACAATCATTTCAAGAAAACAATTTGTGTGACATTGAGTTTTAAAATATCTAAGATAAGAACTGAAATTCATAATTAATAATTTAAAATTATATTTTCTCACAATAGTTGCTTTATTTAATAACAAATAATTTATAAAATCTGCTATTTTGTTTTATTTTACGACTTCTTTACTTTAATTCCCCTTTTTAACCAGAGTTTCTAATGTAAATTTCGAGAGTATATAAACTTGAACAATAGAACAATTGTTTTTTTTTTCTGGAAATCGGATAAAGGAACGAATGAACCATATTTTTACAGTAAAGCTCTTAACGAAATCGATGATGTATACAAAATTGAAAATCGAAATTTATTTATTTGTCAATTACCATTTAACGAGTAGATTTTGAGAATTAGTAATCGAACCGAACTCAAAATAGAAGTAAAATAATAAAAAATAATAATGTATTCCTATTTCTCTAAATATAAATAAATAATAAGGAGACAAACTGAAAATTTATAATTTTATTTATTCAGACCTTTAACTAATAATAAGTTTGAAATTGCTTTGATGTTTCGAACAAAATATAATAAACTTAAGCATATTATTATTATTTAATATAATTTATTTATTTGAATAAAATAATAAACACAAATTTCATTTTGAGCAAAATGTATTTAAACCCACTGACGAAGTTAGGCATGTAGATCGCTTTTAATTTCTTCATTTTGAGCATTTAATTAGAGAGCCAATGTGCTAGTAACGGGATAAACTTAAAACTAGAAGCGTTATTAAATAATATACAACATTTTTACAAAAAACCACATCCAGCAAAGTAGAATATATGTAAGAGCTAACTTTTATATATAAAACTAAAAAATATGGCTTTTGAATAACTTCAAAATTGGTTGAAAATATCTTATAGAAATGCCTGACACCACGTTCCCCGTAAAAGTAACTGCATACTCACGCACTCATACATTTATGGTAAGCAGTTGGCATCATATTTGCTACACGCTGCTACCCAATACTTGTATCACAGTCCAGCGCCTATTTGGCTTCGCTTGTTTGCGTCTGCACCAACAACATGAGTATTTTGTTCATTAAATTATCCGCCTCCGTGTCTTCCATGCTATTGAGTTTCGCCGAAATGAAGCCGCAAAATTTGGAGTTCAACACCTCACGCACTGTCTGCGGCGGCGGCATATCCAGCATACAGCCATTCATGCCACCGCCACCACCGCCTCCCATACCGCCATTTTGTTGGCGCAAATGACGATGCTGTTGCATCATCTGGCCCTCGTAGTCATCCTCGTCATCCGCAGCACCATCGTCCATGCCGTCACCGTTGAGGTCACGTCGTTTACGTTTCAAAGCGCCACTGCCACCAACAGCATTGCCACCAATGTTGCCATTGCCGCCTGCTGCGCTCATGGAACGCGGGGAATTGGCGTCGAGTATGAGGGGATAGGGAAAATCGGCATCTATGGCTTCCAGCTCCTCCACCTCGTCGGAACCCTGATTGCTCATGTCCGCATTGCGCATGGAGGCTTCGTCGCCACTGCGTACCGATGATGCGTCAAGATCGTCGAAAGTGTTGCTGTGCTGCGTGGTGCTGTCATTGCGCGTGGACGAAACGCGGCTGTCATGCGCAGCGCTGTGTAATTGTTGTTGCTGCTGCTGCTGTGTTTGATGCGCCGGCAGTGGATGTATGGGCACAGCTGCATTGCCGCCACCACCAATGCCGTTGCTACCCGCATGCCCTGCTGACAGATCCATTTCCGATTTCACATAGTAATAGTAGTCTTCATGGCTCATACTCAGGCCTGGTGCGCATTTCGACAAATTCAGTGCACTCTCGTTGAAAGACGAGTGCAATGCGTTGAGTTTCAGTGTCGATTTGTTGTTATTATTATTTAAGTGCTGCGAGAATGCGCTCAAATTAAGGCCAATGGCCGCCTGTTCAGCTGCGTGCGAACCGCCTCTGCAAAGATGTGAAGAAAATGTGGGAGAAAAGTGGAATAAAAGAAGAAGAAAGGGAGAAAAGATTAGAAATTTCATTTTTGAAGAGGCCACTTAAATTACGTAATATGCACATATGTATGTATGTATATGAGTATGTGTAGAGCTTAAAAAAATGTTTAAGGGTTTATAATAAATTTAAGTCATGGGAGACGTAAAATTTTGACCGAACTTAGAAAAATGTCTTGAAGAACCTTTATAGCCCATAGAATATATCAAAACTGATAAGTAGTTAGGTTGTCGAAGAAGCAATCCTGTGTATTGAAATCTCAATCAGCGGTAGAAAAAAAAAACCAATATATATTACGGGATAGAAAAACCGTATCGTTGGAAGCTAGCAACTCACAACTTTATTGTTAAGTTCGACATTTGTGATGCTATACGAGTACATACTAGCGAGCACTATTTGTGTAGTTTACAGTAACTTAAAATATTCATCTCTGCCAAACAATTTGACAACTGATCATAAAAATGCTCGTGTCGATTGGTCGAGACAAATGTTAAAAAATACGATAACAATGCTCCGAAATATGTCTATAACCGTGAAAGGCGATGGATCGTGGATTTACGCGTATGAATCCGAAAGTCAGTGCCCGCCGACTGAATGGGTGTTTCAAAATAAGCGACATACAACAAAAGCTTTTTGCGCACGAAGCACTTCCAAGCAATGTCTCTTCTCATCGAAAAACTGAAAATGTCGAAGCCATACCACTAGGAAAACTCATAACAGTAAATTTTGAGTGGTACACAACCATTATTTTTCCAGTTGCCTTTCAAGAAATCAGGAAAACCAACCACCGAAGACGAATCACTCTTCACCATGACAATGCAAGCTCTCATACATATACTGAAACATCGATTTTACGAGTCATCCACCATAAAGTCCTGACTTCGCAATAAATGACTTCTTTTCATTCCGGTACGAAAAAATAAAGTCAGAGGAAGTTCAGAACCCATATTTTGGAGACACGTCAAACAGAGAGGCAGAACATTTTTGAAAACAATAAAGCTATTTTTGGTGATATACATATGTATATATATAATTTTGGTATAGATATATATAAATATTTTGCACCATTTCCGTGTTCATGGTTTCCCATGGATTCCTGGTTCTCAGTTCACATACCTCAAGTGATAAAAATTTACATTGACTTGAAAAAAAAAATAATAATTGCAGCTCGAAAGTATTCACATGCAATTGCGTCAAGAAAACCACAAGAACCACGGAACTTCAGTTTTATCAAAAAGTTTAGAAAATTCCCACGAGATAGCGGTAAGCTCATGTAATAATTATTTAGGTATATACATACGTATAATATATGTACGTATATCAACATGTTATACTATTTATTAGTAAATATATTTTGCATGTATGGATTCACAGATTAAATTTCACAGATTTGTCTTCAAAACTGGCTCGTCACTCGCGCTTTGGGCTAAAAATAGTAAAATTTTCAAATACTTCCTCTTTCAACTGCCATTACAGGGCAAATTCCATCCGAACTTGGTGGAACACTTAAAATTATGTATGTAGTCGAGGAAAAATATCATATTACAAATGCCTTTTTTATGAACTTCAAATGCCTCCAAGGGAAATCGATTGGGCAAGGAAAACCGTGATAGAATGGCAGAATACAAGGATCTGTGATGGCAGGCATTAGTCCTACAACATGTGTTGAAAAACGAATTCACAAGCAGCCATAAACATACGGCTATATGTATATACATATGTACAAACATTTATATGTATGCATATAAATAGTATGTAAATATATACAAATCAGTTGTTGTACATGTGTTAAAGTTCGTTATCTGTTGACGTCTCGTTTGCCTTTGGTATTGACTGAATTTCCTTCTTCTGCCACAGCTGCATTTTTAGGCTATTTTTAGACCAAGAAAACGGTATATACCTACATATATATATGTATATTTCGTGGTAATAACTGATAAATGAGCGCACGTTGTGATTGTAAAACACAAAAGTAACGTATTGTTAAGTAGAATTCATGTAGCTGTAGTCGATTCAGTCAAGTATTTACGAATAATACAATCGAAATAGTTTTGTTTTTCATTCCGAAATATCAGTTGGAACTTCAAACTCGATCCAGATGTGTTCACTAAGGACGCAAAGCAAAATAAAAGTGTTAAGTTATAGCGATTCGAAAACATAGCATTTAAAATTGTAATTGTGTAAACTCATTTTTGTATGTAATCCAACAACATTTTTATGATGATGCTTTATAACAGGTTGTGAGTACTCTAATTATAAACTAACTGCGAAATTAATGTTTCATAAATTATTCTGTATATACATATAGAAATTCATAAAGTTTGGAATTTAATGATATTTAAAAACAGGGTTAGTGGTCGAAGATACCACGACTTTCTTGGGTAGTTTTTACCAAGAAAATACCCTTAACTTCGTAGTATTAGTATTACATAATTCTAGCCATACATTGCAACGCTGGAACGTTTTTTAAATCTCGTACTCTCACGTCTATTGTGTAAGCTGTCGTGCCACTATTCACCCTGATCTTTGTGCTTTGTATCGTTGCTCTTTTACAGCATTTCCTTTATACTCTCCGACACAGGGAAATGTTGCGCCCTTCTCATTGTGCTATTAGTACTTATACTTTTGTACGTATGTATATACAGTCGTGTGTATGCGCTCATTCGTTGCTGCTGCTGCCGGGATTGTCAATTTTTAATCTCGGCCAAGTGGCATTTTGCTCGCGCTGACGCACGCCCTCTCGCCTTGTATTTACAGCGTTCAAGAGGAGTGATGTACTTGTGTGCATGCGCATTCATTTTTAGTAGTGTGAGCGTACACACATATACATAAGTATAAATACATACATAGCTATTCATGCATACGGTTACCACAACAAACATACGCAAATAAGAACTGTCGGTCCGTCACAAGTATCTCTTCGAACTTGGCTTGGTCTGCCTGTTCTGGATCAAGCTGCAAGGCTGCCTAGGCAGTGATAAAAACGCGAAATGCCTTACCACTTTAGACATGTACACACACAAAGGTATACATATACATACATACATTAAGGAGGTTTTTCTCAGCAGAAGAAACTTTTGCCAGTGTTCATGGTAGGCAAGATTTGCTTTTCCGATACTAAAAAATTTACTCAGTTAAACAAAAATGTCGGAAAATAGTATTTGATGACGAAAAAACAATTCGATCACCTTGATATAAATAGTTCTATCTAGTTCTTAAATCCAGTTAATTACGGTGTCATAGTCCATTCACAATTTGCTTTTGATTTAACGGTATGAAATGAGTAATTGCAATTCTAAGCAATATAAGTTTTCATTTACCAACGATGCTCCGATCAGATCATTTAGTGATCGATAGTTGTTATATTCTTATCCTAACTAACTCTATCCGCTAACCCTTCACCATTGTTGTGCCCTGAGTTTTGGACCCGCCACGTAAAAAAAAAACAATGAAAAGAAACGGTACGAGTTTTCGAAATAAAGGTTCTGCGGAATATTTATGGTCCTTTGAGCATTGAAAACGATGAATATGGCTATAGATGGAACGATGAGTTGTACGAGATATATGACGACATTGATATAGTTCAGCGAATTAATAGACAGCAGTTACGCTGGCAAGGTCGTGTCGTCCAAATGGATGAAAACACTCCAGCTCTGAGAGTATTCGACGAAGTACCCGCCGGGGAAGGAGAGAAAGAAAAAGATTTTCACTCCGTTGAAAAGACTAGGTGAAGGAGGACCTAGCTACACTTGTAATTTCCAATTGGCGCCAAACAGGGAAAATGAGTCGCGCTGTTGTAAACTCGGCTATAACCGCATAAGCGGTGTCTACGCTAATAAAGAAGTACTTCTTATTGACAAATCTCAGCAATAACTCAAAACTAAATAATCATTTCGATCAATCGGTTCAAATGTACAACCACACAGCAGCATCTGATTGTGTCCTCTAACTTCTCGTAGCCCGAGGTTAGGCTTGAAAGATCTTAGACCGGATTTCACTTATACTATGATCATTTTAGCTCCTCAAACTCAAAATCAAACCAATAAAATCGTGTCAATCGGAACCCGAATTGAGTGGTGTTCGAAATTATTCTTATTTTATATCTCAGCGTATGCTTTATCGCCTGATTGCGGAGTCATAAATCGACCCAGCTTAAACTAAGTTTTTTATCTACATACATACATATTTGTGAAGTGCAAGTAAATGCCTTGTAAATGTATTGACGAAAGTGTGTGTACTACGTAAGTGCGGTGCTTTGGACGGACGCTTCCCGACGCTTTTATGTATGTATTTATGTGTACGATTTTTTAAGGTTCTTGCTCTTGCCTTTGTTATTTGACACTCTGTTCTTGCTGCTGTTTCTGCCATGTTATCAACGCAACATATTTCCGGTGACACTTTTTACTCTCTGCCAACTGCCCGCATTTTTTATTTATTTTTTATATTACGAATTGTGTAGCAAATCTGCAGAAACTATTCTAATGCACGTTTGGAAATAGAATTCTGTTGTTTTTGAAGAATGCTAAGCGCTAAGGCATTTATGTATGTATGTAACTGCCGCATTTGTGTCACAAAGCCAGGCAACGCAATTCGGATTACCTAATTTATGTAGGTCTCGAAAATAGTTAATGGATGCAACCGGAAATGAGTTTTATGCGGTGGTGAAAAATGTTTTGTACAAAACTGCTGTTGAGCTTAGCATTTAATGCATATTTTAAACGACACAGGAAGAAAAGTCAAATGTTATGATAACGGTATTGCGTTTAGAAAATGTGAAATTTAAGTAAATACCGAAGTCTTCAGTACATTATTCAAAATATTGTTTCCTATCTATTTTTGATTAGAAAATACGATTTTCAGCCATAGACTGTTCGGAACTCACAATGATTTAACATACATATTTAAGAGCATTAACTTAGCAGTTTTAGCCATTATCGGTGCGCCATTTTTCTACCGGCAGTCAAAATTTACAATAGAAAATTTGTTATTAAAAAAAATTGTTTATTTTTTATTATTATAAGGCAGAATGTCTACATTAAAGAAGAAACGAAACGTATATGATTGGGTCTTACGTATAGAAGACATAATAGCACAAAGTTGAAACATAATTAAATGATCATAAGATCTAGGTTAAGTGAAGATATAGTAAATTTAATAAATATTAAGTCTAAAGATTTTTTAGTTAATTTAGGCAGTTCAATCGTGTCTACTGTTTTCCTAAAAATTTGTACGTCTTATTTAAAATATATTATAAGAATCCACTGCGCTAAAATCGTATTTGGGTTCCCATGATCTAAAAATATGCTCTTTGCTCAATCTTCGGTTGTTTTAAAGTCTCTTATGAAATAATTGTTTAATGTACTTTCGCGTAGAAAGTCAAAACAACGAGGAGACTTATTCCGCTCCACAATATGTGAAAAAAAAATTTTGTTAAGTAAAAAGCTTTTGTTATTCTTTGGCAATCTTTATAAAATACAAAGCTTCAAAACTCACCGCATACGTGTGGTGAACTAAATTTTGTAAACAGATGCAGCTGATTTCTGCTTTTTTGCTGTTGCCTTCTCTACCCAAAATGTGTCGTATCCACAGAAGTTTAAAGCTGCCAAGCAGTCTCTTGCAGTTTTCTGGTTATCATTTGGGACCAGTTCCTCAATGAAAAATTTCCAAAAATGTATTATCGCTCAAGGAATCAATTTATCAAGAAAAGAGCTTTTTACATGCGACACAGCGCAGAAATTGTCAATATTGACAAATTAGCAAGATGTAGAACAGAACAGGGGTTCAAGCTTTAGGATTTTTGAACTGCCCTCTAGTACAGTTCGAATACGAAAATTCTATCATACCGCGTAAGACTACGCTAATTAAACCGCTACTTAACGGTGAAAACTTCCATAAGATCGCTAGCATTCATACAATGAGTTTGAGTTCACATAATCTACATACATACATACACACGCGAAGCGCAAATTAAATCGATTTAAATACGCTTTAAATGTCTAAATGGGAAAAGTACCACAGGAAGACGAGATTAAAAACAACAATAAGTAGCAAAACATTCCAGCCATGCAGCTAACTTAATTGACTGTACTACAACCGACGGTATTGTGCTTATTGCGAACAGCGGGCACTCTAAAAACGTACACACACATACTCTTGCGTGTGTGCTAAGGCATTTGAACAAACTGATGCCGAGTGCTCGTGCATTACAGTTGGCTTGGCACGAAAGTACCCCAACACCAGCGCCACCTCAGCCGTTGCCACCCTAAAGCAAACGCTTTACTTGCTTACTATTCATTTGAATGTGTATGTGTATTTATATCTGTGTGTCATCACATTTACGGCCATTTATGTATTTAAGCTGATAACGATGCCTCGAAAGAGCCCGGCGCACATATGGCGGCAGAGCTGAGTGGTTGGCCGCGATCAGGCTTTGACGCCGGATCGAGCGCGAGTCTGGCTCTGAAATGGCGTAATGGCTCTTGATAAAACTCGCCAGCAATTTCATTTCATAATTTATTTTTTGTTTTGTTGTTGTTATACTTGATATGATGAGTAGTGAGCCCCTGATTGTGTTTGGCATTCTCGAATAAAATGCTTTTCAGCCGATATTCCCGCCTCTACGCTGATGCCAATAAAGTCTCCAATCAACTTTGAAAACCCCAAAGTACTCGTACATGCACACACACACGCGCATGACAGATGTGAGGGCAAAAGCACACGAGGCGAACTCAAGACTGGCACGATCAGCGGTTGGCGAGGCAAGTAACGGACGTACTTCAAGTAGAGCATTGTTGGGGCCATCACCGAGGCAGTTATGCGTTTTTCAATTCAATCAAAATGGACCAAGTTTAAATGAACGCTGTGGCAGCGTGAAATAAAAACGCCGATTAAACGGCAAATACATATCTATATGAACAGCAACAACTCAAACAGCAATAATAAACACGCATACACATAGAATAAAGGCACTCGTACAGAATGGTGGACTGAAATGCAAAGTGAAATTAAAACACATGCGAAATAGACTTACATACAAATGTATTCACGTATGTATGGGTGTGGATGTGTATGTATGTATGTATAGTGACATGTTAAATAAAAGAGCCAGGGTTAAAAATGGCTCGAGCGATTGCTTGTACTGACGAATTGAGCAAAGCATCGAGCCAACACAGACCTTTCATTGACGCGATCGCAAAAGGCTAACAACAACAACAACGGAACAAAACGACAAATCAGCGAATCGAACGTATAAATTAAGTTAACTCATTTACATGCTTACGTATAAATGTTTCTATATACAATCATTGTTGTTGTGTGTATAACGAAACACTTTAAAGTTTACGTATATACAGTACCTTGAAGAAGTATTCGCACCAGCTTTGAAAAGACGTTGACTTAGTAACTAAATAAACTTTCAATGCCTGCATGCTCATGCTTAAGCTTACCCTTTCCCCTATTTCAGATTCAATCGAATGAACCAAAATGACCCTAATTTGTATATAAAGTGCTTCCTGGGAATACCAGGAGACAAATGCTCATTCAGAAAGTGAAATTTCCCACTCAATACATACTTACTCCAGTAAAATATGTATACTAAGTAGAAATTCGAGAAACGGTGAACTCTACGTCCAGGTACTCATGCGATTAACTGTTTACGAATTACTGATGCGAACAAGTTTTTTTTCTAAAATTTGCTTGTTCACAAATTGGTAAGTATGTATAGGACCAATAAAAAATTTTGATGATATCGGTATACTTGTTTTGTCATGCCTAACCTAATGTTTAAATTGAATCTAATTACGAATGTTCAATGTCAGTTTTTGAGATGTCATTCTGAAATTTTGCACTCCTCCTTTTCTTTCAAAGAAGCTGCTCACTTGTCGAATCCTCCGATATCAGACCACTACAGCATATACATATTTGCCACACGCAAATCTGGATTAACGCTGCCGCCTGTCAAGGCTATATGTTCTTAGTTATTTCTAAGCAACCTCTGTAAATTCTGTGTGTACATTAATCTTGGGTATGCGGCGCGAGCCATGAAGATACAGAACCGTTAAGCATTAAATATGTAACTATGTATGTATGTACTGGCTTAGAAATATCAAAAGCCTTTGAAAGACAGCGATCAGTGATCAAGAACGATAACCCCAATACAAGAAATCTCGAGAGCCAAAGGGTTGATGTTGCCACCATTGGTACGCTTGTAGACCATAAAGCCGGCACTTTTCCGAACGTTAGTGTTCAAAAAATTGTTGCACAACTATTTGGGAGTCGTCAATCAAACTCAACGAGCGTTTGCTGCAAAAACACATATTCGCTGTAACCAAACCAAATGCCGCATATATGTACATATACACAAACAATTATGAGGCATACATGTATGTATATGTACATACATACATACATACTATGCATTATGTGAATATGGGCTATTTAGATTTCAGCAACATAGGATCGCACCGCGTCATAATTTGTCCACATTCCATTGACAACGATATTTCCTACTTGGGACGTCTCGCACGACAAAAGCGCGAATGTTCATAAAATTTGCTTTTATTAAAAAATTGCTTGATATTTTAATTTTATTATTATTCGTTGTTGTTTTTAAGATGTCGCATGTTGTTGCACGCCGCTGCCAACGAAATCACTCAAGCAACATAAGAATTTTGTAAGCACCACACACATCCACACTAAGCTTATACATATATGTGTGCTTGCCAACACATACAAGTAATTATACATACATATCTACATGTAAGTAAGTATATGTATGTATGTTATAAGCTCGATTATTTTCATGTATTATATCTTGCGAGCTATGTGAGCCAAGTTTGCTCTACTTTATGATTGCTACTTGTGGAGTGCCTCTGAGTTTTGATTTCATATTTTTTATGCCTCAATTGAGAGATATATATCTACATCCATACATATGTATATATATGAACATACATGTGAGTACGTATGTACATATATTCATACAGTTAAATGCGGGGGTAGATCGTTCTTTTGCCGTGGCAGATTCATTGCCGTAATGGCCTCATGATGCTGATTGCCGAGAAAATAGTTCGTGCGTTTGTTTGAGTGGGCTTCAAGGCTGGAAATTTCAGCTAAGAATTTCATAATGTTGTAACACAAAACAATAATCTGTACGAGGTGTGTTCAAAAAGTATCGCGAATCGTAACTGACAGTTTTCTTCGATTGCAGGGGCGTGGTGCATCATGAGTTCTTGCCACAGGGAAGAACGGTCAATAAGGAATATTACCTGCAAGTTATGCGCAATTTGCGCGAAGCAATCCGCCAGAAACGCCCGGATTTGTGGAAGAACAAAAATTGCCTTTTGCACCACAATAACGCCCCTGCTCACACACATCGTTGCTTGTGCGCGACTTTTTAGTCAAAAACAACACACTAATGATGCCGCAGCCACCGTATTCCCCAGATCTGTCCCTCTGTGACTTTTTCTTGTTCCCTAAACTGAAGAGGTCTATGAAAGGACGACGTTACGCTTCTCTTGACGAGATTAAGACGGCATCGAAGGAGGAGCTGAAGAAGATAAAAAATAAATGATTTTTTGAAATGCTTCGAAGATTGGAAAAACCGTTGGCACAAGTGTATAATATCTCATGGGGATTACTTTAAAGGGGACAAAATAGACAATCAATAATTTTTGAAAAAACACAAAATTCGCGATCCTTTTTGAACACACCTCGTATGCTGATACATATAGTACATTCATTACTTAAAACAGTTTATATATAATAAAGCAATTTTCTTAATTTCCTATATTTTGTACACAAATATGGATAATAATTTTTACTCCCAACTTTTACCATAGTCGTGTCAGCGAGTTGACAAACCGTCAATTTTGTTCTAGTTTTTCTGAAAATAATTTCCATAAATATAAAAAACAAAATTTGGTACACCGACTTTATGACCTACCATACTATGTTCATATTAATTTTGGAGACAATTATCCCTTGTTGACATGTCTTTACTAATTCACCGCAAAGTAATAAGGAAGTAAGCGGAATGAGTGCCGAAGGCAAGGCGGGCAAACCGACCAAAAATTCAGAACATAACCCCGCATCTCCACAAGCAATGCACATTGCTAACGATCTGTCTAATGCGTTACCGTTGAGGTTGGCCATGTTTTTGTGTGGGAACTTAATATCATGAAATATTCATTCTCGAAATGGCGTCGGGTAGGTATGTAGGTTCGAGGTGATATAGAAAATGTTTGAGCAATATTGCAACCAATACAGATTTTTACCCATCTTAAATTGCATGTCGAGATGCTCCGCAAGTGAGAGCTGTAGGTAAGTTTTCCAAAAGGGCTTTAGTTTATCGCATAGAGACGGAATTCCTCTAACAACCTGTTTAAAATATCAAAACCTCACGGAAAGAAAGACAGAGAGACACAACTAACTGTAAATACACGGAGGTCGCATGAAACCTAGCAAGTACCCCGGACATGCGAGAGAGCTGTTATTTAGTTCTTCTCAGAAGGAAATTACTTCCGATTTGGGGTTGGTTTTAATAATCATTAAGAGCACCTAAGAGAAATCGGACTAAAAGTTAACCATACAAGGTGCGTTCCAAAGTAAACAGGACTTAAAACAAAACAGAACAAATGTTTTTTTCGGCAAACTCAATTTATTGTAATCAAAATAGTCTCCTTCGGCTTCAATACAGCTTTTAGCACGGTCCAAAAGCATGTCGAACGAGTGTTTTAGCTCGTTGGCCGGTATGGCCGCCAGTACGCCGGTGCAAGTCTTTTCAATGGCCTCTACGTCTGCATAACATGAACGTTTTCCTTTCATGGGCAAATGCATTTTTCCGAAAAGGAAGAAGTCGCACGGTGCCATATCAGGTGAATACGGGAAGTGATTAATGCTTAAAATGTGATTTTTGGTCAAATAATCGGTAACAAGCGTCGATCGATGAGACGGCGCATTATCGTGCAACAAACGCCAACTTTCATCTTCGCGATATTCGGGCCTTCTTAACTCCAAAAAAATGCGATATGTTCAAGATGTGTTGGAGATGTTCAATTCCATTTCCATGAATTTCAATGTTGAATTGGCTGATTTTTTAATGAATTCACGCACAGTTTCAATGGAACTTCCGGTGATCACGGATTTTGATTGTCCCACATGTTGATCGCAATTTATGTCCTCACGACCACTTTCAAACTTTAAAACCACTCGTGCACTCTGCTACGGGATAGGCAATCATCGCCATAAACTTGTCTCACCAATTGAAACGTTTTGGTAAAAGTTTTACCAATTTTAAAACGTAATTTAATGTTGGCTCTTTGTTCGAAACTCATTTTCGCACCGATAACACAAGCATCCGACACTTAAAACGCAAAAACTTCAGTTCCAATCGATGAAATGTCATAAAGTCAATTTGGACAATCGATGAAGATCTAACGCACCAGTGGACATGTAGGTGGTGCCACCAGTGGACGTTAGATTCAAAAAGTTTACTTTGGAACGCACCTTGCATTGATGTCAAAAATATGCTTTGGCACTTAACAAATCCTGGGTGTTGGGGTAAACACAACATAGATGAGCGAGATTTGTTATAACATGAACTCAGAAGGAGTATAAAGACATATGCCTGCATGTCCCTTATTTGTTTACAGTTTGTTGCAGAAGCATAAAACATTACCCACATTCTTTTGTAGAGTTTTGTCGAATTGACACTACTCAGCGCGTTGATTGTATTGAACCAAATTCTATCCTACTAGTTCCTTGCCAGTCCCACCTTTACTCAAAGTTGAGTGTAACAACATGGAGGCTCTCTATTGGAGCGTCATATCTCTTGTTATAATGTTATATGAAAGCAACAATGTGAAATAAGATCACAAAAATTTACATCAAATGATTCAGGTACCTTCTATGATATTCGCTAAAAACCTTCATCGCTAAAAGTGAGTGAATAATTTGTGGTGTAGTTGTTTACATTTAAAACACGCTTAACAACTTCATTACTAAATTTGCGTTGAGTTACTTTTTCTTCCCCAAAGTGCATATGGCACACATTTACTCTCTTATATAGAAACATATTTACTTTTTTATGTAAATATTTAATTTATGTACTCACTTTCTCTCTCTGATGACATCGCGCAAGAAATCCATTGCTTCATAGAGACTCCACTTTGGCTTAAAACCGTTGCCCATTAATTTGACATGCGCCAACTCGCGTCGATACGATTCACGCAGAGATTTAAAGGCGCGCGCCACTCGCCGCCCCGGCGCATTGAACTCCTTGCCAATCATTTCCCAAGCGCGATTCTTCTCTTCTTCGGCGCCCTTAAAATTGGGCAGACGCGAATCCCAAAGTATCGGATTGTCATGAACCATTTGGATGAGGCGCAACTTGTCGGAAGCATTACGGCGAACCACTGCAAGTAAATCGAGGGTAAGTAAAAAATTTTCTTTTGTCGACGAGTAAAGTTGCTGTTGCTGTTGTTGTAGCTGTTCAGCTTCAGCAAATTGGCGTTCTTGTTCAAGTCTAAATTTCTTTTTGAAATATTTTTTGGTTTTCGGTTTCTGTACGTAACATTTGGTATGTTTTTCTAGTTGTTGTTGCCGCTGCAATGACATAGATTTTTGTTGTCGTTGCAGTTGTTGTTGTTGCTGATAGAGTTGCTGCAGTCTAGGACTACTTTTGCTGCGACAACTTCGTAGTAACTTCGGGGCAGACATTGTCGTTGTTGCCAAAACATTTTGCTCCACAAAGTTACTATCAACTATTGCCGTCAAATTGCTATTGTTTTTATCATGGTTGTTGTTATTGTTTTCGGCAACGTCGACAGCTCGTGCTGTGCCTCGAGTAATTTTTGAAAATTTTATATTTACATCTACAATTTCAGAAAAAGGTTTATTTTGTTTATTAAACGCACATTTTTTGATTTTCTGCGACTGCATCTGAGAAGTTGGCGCCCCCGCATGCAATAGCTCAACGGCGGCGGCGGCGGTGACGGCAGCCACAGAGGTAACTGCTGAGCCCTTCGTCTTCATATCCAACGCTGCGCCAAGTTGACTTCCACCACTCACACTCATTTCACCACCACCAGCACCAGCGCCAGGCGTATCCGAGTCGGGGGTTGCTACGCGCAGTCTGGACCGCGAAGAGCACGACGAAGCGCCTGAAGAGTGTGCAGGCGAAGGCGGCGCAATGTTTGCTGCTGTAGCGACAGCTTTCGGTGAAGTACTTGGTGAGGAAGCTGGCGACGATCGCAATATGGATTCCGGAGTGTTCGACTTTTTGGGCGTTCTTGTATTTGTAGCGCTGTTAGCTGAGTATGCGTCCAGTGGATTAGCAAAAGCGATGCTAGCTCTTAGCGCATCCATTCACAAAGCTTTTCACGAAATATTTCACTACAATTTTTGTAAGTTGGCGCACAAGTGTAGTACACCGTTCAACAGTTTAAGTTTTTTTCTTATAAACTCAGTTAACTTTTTTATTTGGACCACTCCAAGTAATTGTTTACGCACTTTCAATTGTTACCCCACTCCACTTCAACGACTGTCTCACAAATTCTTCCTCATTCACTCACTTTTCCAGCTGCGCAGTTCACTGCTTTCTTATTTGCTGGGTTGCTGCTTTCTTTATGCGTTTCAACTGTTCTGTTTATATTGTCCGATTTTCACTTTTCACTACCCTCTCACGACCAAGTTTAAAAACCAACTAATAAAATCCAGGCAAAACACTAATCAACCAACCATCCACCCGAGCCCAAGCCGAGGCTGTGGCTGCGGCTACGGCTACAACAACGTCAAAGCCAAAATCAGCGCGTCGACTACAATAAATACAACAGCAATGCTAACCAAATGTTTGCGATATATGAGAATTACAACTACAATAACATCAGGCGCATTCGTTTAATACACTGAATACTAGGGCTGAGCGCGACAATCGTCATTGTAATAACAACAAATCACGCTTCAAGCCGAAGCAGCAGTCGATCCCAAGTCGCACAGAGAAGAACCCATAATAGCAATAGCAAAAAATAAGGAGCAGAAAGAGAGGGCATGCGGATAAGCATACTGCCAGCCAGTCAGCCATAAACGATCGCTCACCAAATACGCACACACTCGTATATTCGTAGAAAAATGCTCGGCGCTTGCACATGCATACGTATTTGCCTTTATATATATGTATATATATGTATGTATATTTCTATGCCCACAAAGAAAAAGAATTTCGTTCGCAGTGACCTCGCGACGTCGGAAAACCCCCAACGCAAGCAACGAACGCTTCAGCTGCGGCTATAGAATTAAGCAGGCCTGTTGTCATCTTTGTTAGCTGTTAATTTCGCTTGCGCTGCGCTACTCAACGTTCGACTTTATTTGCCAAGGAGCAAGCAGGGGAGAATAGAATGAATCATGGTCAAGTCTCCACTTGGGTAAGTCGCAAATCTACAGTAGAGTGTAGCTTTGCAGCGCGGCACACCGACACGACAACAGCCGATAGTTCACGTCCATCGCAGTTCACGCTCACAAACACAAACATAACAAAAACGTTATACAAGAACCAAAAACAAAAAACGGCCAAAGATAGCACCGCGAAAATTGTTACCAACACAATCAAATACCACGGCTCTAGATCGCTTTTGCTTTGCCTGTTTACATTTTCTTTGCGTTAGCTGTTGTTGCTGCTGTCGTCGCCTTACAGCGGCTCGCCTCTTGCGATGTTCCATCTTGCCCGTTATACTCGCAATTCAATTCGTATACGATTTCGGCACTTTATTGCCTGCTCTGGTTTTTGCACACTATAACGGCGTCGACTCGGCTCACTAGTTCCGTTGGCTGACTGATTTCTTAGCTGCCTTGCTGGCTTGGCTGGCTGGCTGACTCGTCACTGGCCGCATCTCCGCGAAAACGAATAAACGCGATTGGGTAAGAGTGCGCCTACTGCAACCCTCACTGAAATAAAACCCAGTTAGCAAAACTATTTAAAATATGAAAAACAAAGTCCCATAAAAGGTAAAGGTAGTTAGGAACTAAAAAATGGCACATCAAAAGAACGTTTACACAATTTTTCGAATTAATAGGTATAAATACTTTTCAATTTTAAAATTTAATAGGTAAGGTAAAGCAAGTTTTTCGACAATAGTGTGAACCACTTGTGATATAAAAATTAATTAAAAGCAAAAAAAAGTACAAAATAGTCGAAGCTTAAGAAAAATAACCCAAATTATGAAACTTACTGTTAAAAATTTTCAAAAATAGCGATCGATGTTCGAAAATTTCAAAAGTTTACCAAAATTTCCTTTATGAACAGATTTCTTCGATCTGCCACAAATTTATATAATCACTTTATTTAAGGGCGCTATTTTGCAGAAAAATTAGAGTGTGAAAACGTTACTTTGTGAAATAACCACTGATTTATGCTAATTTTTTGTTCGATTCACTACTCTCCACGGTCGCTCAATCAAAGACATCTAAGGTTCACTTGTAAAGTCTTTTTATTTTTATATAACTTGATATGTTGTACCGTAACTATCCCAGTTGATCGAAATAACTTAACTTGATAACTTTTCTATGTCGGATATATCCTCACATATTATCTGCTTATTTAATTATAAATATATGTACATATCGTTACCTGAAATGCAAAATAACGTATCATCAAAAAATTCGAAATTGAGTGTCTTATTGATTATGATTCACTACTTAAAATTACATACATAATATTACATATGTCCAACATTTTCAGGTTCTGCGCTCAGATATCATTTTGCATTTCAGGCGACGATATATAGCTATTTTAGTGAATATACAGGCATTCCTTAAAAAGAGAAATAATATAATTTTTTCTTCAGAAATAAGCTCAAATTGCTCTTTCAATACTTCAAACTATACTTTGATAGTATCTTGAAAAAAATGTCTTCTATCAAATCCCAAATACAAAACAATAGCTTTCTTTTAGTAATACTTTTACTATCTATTCGATCCCAACAGTGATAGACATATCGTCGAAAAGATACTTCCGTCATTTCTCCTCTTGAAGTTCTTTTGAAGCCCCGTGCTGCCGTAATCTCAACTTCTATCTCGACTTTAACATCGCCTTTCGTCCATTTAATTTAATCATCGTATGACATCTCTTATTTGTTGATTGGGTTGTTCATCTGAGTCCGATTATTTTCAAGTACGCGGTCTGTACATTCGGCTCTTTTCAATTAAGCGTGAGCATAGTGAGAATGTGCTGAGCATTTTGTGGATCTGAGAGCATTTGTAAATATGTATGTACATAGCGATTTAAATGCTTAAAAAAGAGGGGAGGCTCACGACTGTTATATCAATTATACATAGCTGCAATTTTTAAAAAAATTTGGCTTTATACATACATACATATGTAAGTATATAAAGTGGCACACTAAATTAAGAAAAAATAACTTTTTTGACAAATAAATTAAGCGATTGCTAAAAGTACCAGCTGGTTAACATAGTGTAGTTAATCTCAATCAATAAATTTAAAGTGACTAAATGAGCTTCCCTGTAAGTATTCAAAGAATTTACATACATACATATGTACATAGGTATGTACGCACATACATACATGTGTATGTATATAAATAATACATCTAAGTTGACTTAGAAAGCAATAAATACCAGTAACGTGAGACTCATTTTGGTACCACAGATTTTAGACCTTTGTGAGTTGGTATGAAAATATAAGGCATATTTGTCACATCAACTCTCATTTATAAGGAATCTTGATTGCCAATTTCAATACGAAATTAAGCAGAGTACAAATGAACTAACACACCGTGCGTTCATCTTTCATTACGACATTTAATTTTTACTATTTCTGTAATAAAAGTGATTATCAGATTTTGAATAAAACCGTAAAACCATAAAAAATGCAAATAAGAATTGTAGCTCTCAGCAAAAATCTAATAATAGCAATGAAGTTTAGAGTATCTAAGGTAGGATGTAGAAGGAGCTGCTTTAAACCAAACCGTTTTTGTTAGCCCTGTTGAATAAAACCAAAGGACGATTAAAATTTATAACTGTGGATAGTATATGTATGTACTTGTGTACATACTTAAATAGATAAATTTGTTTGAAAACATTTTTCTTTAGGTAACTAACTGTATTCAAAGTTACAAATTTGTTTGTTGACAATCTACATATATATGTAAATCTTCATTACGAGACTTCGGTAATAACAATTCTTGCTGCTCTTAAAAACTCAGTAAATCCCTGCAAGGTGAATAAGTGTGTATGTACATATGTATGTAATATTGCCGTAGATAGAACCATTTTTTTATACAGACATACATACATAGTAAGCATTGAGCCTGAATTACTCCCGTCCAGAAATCTCCGAAGATGAATTAAAAGAAGCGAACCAAATTTTCTGAAGCCACCACATTCATATCTGTCGACGTGCCAAATTACCAACGGCTTACTGCAATTGCAGCCCTCTCAACCCTCATGCGTGCTGAACATTTGCTGCGCATGTGTGCTTAGCCATCACGATAGCTAGCTTGGCTGCGCAGCGTCTCTGTCAACTAACCATGTAAAGTACGTTTTACGAACTGAAAAATACATACATTTTACATAAATATGTACATATACAGAAAACCATTTCTGTCGTCTTCGTATACACATTGTTGAACTGTGTACGAACGTGTTGTGAGCCTTGTGCGCAAGAGGGTCCAATGTTCTGCAGTCAATATTTAAAACTCATTTTCCATTGCCATGTACAGTTATAACTTGGTGCTTGTTGGCACTATTGCTACCATTTCATTTATGGTAGAGAAATTTCAATCAACCGGCCTAATTTCATACTGCGAAACGCGGAATTTATCTGCTGACGTTAAACGAAGAGAGAATAAAGTCGAGGGTTGATGCTAGTTTGATAGCCGCAGCGAAAAAATGCGAAAGAGACTCTGGCAATTTTTTTCGCTTGTACGGAATCGTTAATTTCAACAGAGAAAAAATATACATATGTATGTAGTTAGCAAGATCAGGAAAATTAGATACTTGTACATTGAATAGGTCTAGAATTATTTCTTCAGTATTTATTATTGTATAGAAACCCGCAATTTTTATTGGATTTTCACCTAAATGTACATACTTATGTACATAGATAAGTACATAAGTATGTAACTGCAGTCTGAGCAAACGATAACTTGCTATATACATACTATGTATGTATGTATTCCCATCTCCCAAGAGAAGTCGGCCCGCCATCAAAATGATGTACATACGTACATACATACATACATATGTATGTATCTTCCAAACCGGTGAAGCTAACTTAACCAAACTTGCTGAGAAGTTTTTTTGGCACCTCTTCATATGCTGTGAAAATGGGTATAATCAGATAATATCCACGTACATGCCCCATATAACTGTTATGTGCATAACTACTAAAATTACGATAACTCTCTGAATAAATGCGCCACGAGCATTAAAATTCACAACCGAAATGGTGGGAAAGAGCTTTATAGGATCGGGAATAAATGTAACAGTGGGTGCAACACTGCCCACCTTTAGGTGAAATCATATACATATATACATATATGTATGTATGTACCTCAGAAACCATTTTCATTCGAATTTGCTATGTGAGGTTCCGCAGTCATTTCTATATTACACCGTAATAATGGGCTAAATGGGCTACCACTCATATAAACATTCTTTCAATTCGAATCATAGTTTATTTTCATTATAAAATCAACCACAATGAATATATTGGGATGAAACTTTTCAAGTAGTTCCCTAAAGCTAAATTCAATTTTCACTTTACAGATCTATGTATAAGTTTGGTCTGTCTAGAATTTTATATCTAAGAGAACCAACAAAGTTGAAGTGGCGGCTATACCAACATTACCATTATTTCTACTTAACAATATCAGTTTGATTCAGCACTCCCGTAAGTTTAGTAAATCGAAAGCAATTTATAATATAACTCTCAAGCTGTTATTCTTTATAAAATTATTATAGTTCTTTGAATTCTTTGAGAACACTTATAAAATAAATCAAGTAAAACGTTTTAAACTAATTGATTTCCATATAAGAAGAAAAAACATAAAACGTGAAGTGAGGAGGTGAGCTGAGAGCACTAGCTCTCATTTAATGTTTGTAATTCAGGGTGTAACCTTATGTTAACCCCACTTTTTGAAATAATAGCGATGATTGAAGTATTCGGAAAGTACTCCTGATCCGGTTAGTCTGTTCTAAAAAATCTAAATATAATGGGCATCTCAAAATTAACGCAAAATTTAAATTTGCCGCAATTTATGTTGCAAAGTGTTGAAGAAGTTCCAATAGCAATTGCCCGCTTGAAGAACAACAAAGAGGCAGGGCCGATGGATTGCCAGCCGAGCTATTCAAACACGGCGGCGAAGAACTGATAAGGGTCATGCATAAGCTTCTTTGTAAAATATGGTCGGACGAAAGCATGCGCAACGACACATCTAAGTGTGCTCTGCCCAATCCATAAAAAAGGAGACCCCACAATTTGCGCCAACTACCGTGGAATTAGCCTCCTCATCATATCGCATTTAAGGTTCTATCGAGCGTATTGTGTGAAAGATTAAAGCCCACCGTTAACAAACTGATTGGACCTTATCAGTGTGGCTTTAGACCTGGCAAATCAACAACCGACCAGATATTCACCATGCGCCAAATCTTGGAAAATACCCGTGAAAGCAGAATCGACACACACCACCTCTTCGTCGATTTCAAAGCTGCTTTCGACAGCACGAAAAGGAGCTGCCTTTATGCCGCGATGTCTGAATTTGGTATCCCCGCAAAACTAATACGGCTGTGTAAGCTGACGTTGAGCAACACGAAAAGCTCCGTCACGTTCGGGAAGGACCTCTCCGAGCCGTTCGATACCAAAAGATGTTTCAGACAAGGCGATTCCCTATCGTGCGACTTTTTCAACCTGCTTCTGGAGAAAATAGTTCGAGCTGCAGAACTCAACAGAGAAGGTACCATCTTCTATAACAGTGTACAACTGCTGGCGTATGCCGATAATATTGATATCATCGCCCTCAACACCCGCGCCGTTAGTTCTGCTTTCTCCAGACTGGACAAGGAAGCAAACGAAATGGGTCTGGCAGTGAACGAGGGCAAGACGAAATATCTCCTGTCATCAAACAAACAGTCGTCGCACTCGCGACTTGGCGCTCACGTCACTGTTGACAGTCATAACTTTGAAGTTGTAGATAATTTCGTCTATCTTGGAACCAGCGTAAACACCACCAACAATGTCAGCCTTGAATTCCAACGCAGGATAACTCTTGCCAACAGGTGCTACTTCGGACTAAGTAGGCAATTGAGAAGCAAAGTCCTCTCTCGACAAACAAAAACCAAACTCCATAAGTCACTCATAATTCCCGTCCTGCTATATGGTGCAGAGGCTGACGGCGATGACAACAACGGATGAGTCGACGTTGCGAGTTTTTGAGAGAAAAGTTCTGCGAAAGATTTATGGTCCTTTGCGCGTTGGCCACGGCGAATATCGCATTCGATGGAACGATGAGCTGTACGAGATATACGACGACATTGACATAGTTCAGCGAATTAAAAGACAGCGGCTACACTGGCTAGGTCATGTTGTCCGGATGGACGAAAACACTTCAGCTCTGAAAGTATTCGACGCAGTACCCGCCGCGGGAAGCAGAGGAAGACCTCCACTCCGTTGGAAGGACCAGGTGGAGAAGGATCTGACTACGCCTGGAATATCCAATTGGCGCCACGTTGCGAAAAGAAGAAACGATTGGCGCGCGGTTGTTAACTCGGCTATAATCGCATAAGCGGTGTCTACGCCAATTAAGAAGAAGAAGAAAGTGTTGACAAAAAAAAACTGACAATTACACCATAGAACAACATGTCTTCATTATTTAACAATATTTCAAAAATAATAAAAGCGACCGCCGAGTTCGGAAATTTCATACAAAATATGGTCGGAATACTGCTTTAACTTCGTCAACTGAGAAGATTAATTGAAATGGCCGCATTTTTAAGTTTTGCGTTTACTTTGGGAGACCCTGTATATCTACGAAAATAAAATGATGGAAACAACCAAACCATTTCTCATCAAATTATTAAGTAGAAAATGCATTTTTACTGCCGAATATTCATACGTACATATGTACATATGGATACAATTACTATTCTCTCTTTTGCAATAATATTTTGAGGCTAATAAAATTCCAACGTATGCTTCATCAATTTAAATGCAATCCCCACAACGAAATGAGTTCACGAATGGTTCTAACAAGCATTTTTGAATGAGTCGTCAGCCCTCCGCCGTTTAATCAAGCCAATTGAAGAGATCTTAATGTGGCAGAAACGGTCGCGTCATTGCCGCCAACGCCTCCACCACCTTCGTCGTTCATCTTCGCAACGACTGCTAAAAATTTCGTGCCCATAAGCCACATCCATGCATCTAATACGGCCGAGCTGATGGACAGATGATTCGCTCACTGTACGCTTTTATTGTTGACGTTCCACTGCCACAGCCGCAGCCGCTTTTGTTCTACATACTCGACCGCATTGTACATCTGTGTGTGTGGATGTAGTCGTTTGTAAATTGCTAACGGAAGTGGCTTCTTAAGTGCCAGCGCGTACAGCAATTGTTATGTGAGCTTATTGTTGTTGTTATTGTTATTTAGCAGTGCCAGTATTCTTATAATTTAGTACATTTGGCATTATCATTATAAAATCCGTTGCATGTGCGTGTGGGTAAGGGTGTGTGTGTGTGCATACATCCGTGTAATGCCAGTAGGCGAAAAGAGTTGAGCAACTGCAGCAGGCGGGGGATCTTGTGGATTGTTTCGTTCAGTAAAAAATGGCAAGAACGGCAACAATGCCAAAAGCAACAACATTGATGGCATTTGCCACAGTTTTGGTGTGGTGAATTCCTCAGAGTGGCACAAATGTGGGGAAACCTACACGCAAGCCACCAGCTGCTGAATTAGCTATACCAACAATTATGAGGAACAACAATTGGTACAAGAACAAAAGCTATAAAGTACTGCAGCAGCGGAGTCATCAACAACTAACATGGTTTTATGGAATTTCGTTTGCGTCCATTATTGCCGCATTTTCCTGCTCGTCCAATAGCACATACCATGCAACTAATGTACGTTTTCATACACATGTATGTATATCGATGTATGTTAGAATTATTTTATTAAAATTGACACAAATGGCACGTCACGCCAGGCTAAGTAAGCGGAGCCACGGTGTCGCGTAACTACTGCGTTGCAATTTTGGTTCAAAGAGCTCCAATCCAATAGGCAGCGACGGTGGAGAGTTCTCAATTGGTTTACATTTTTATGCGTGTTGGCTTAGGGGTAGCTTTTGCTTTTCTTTTATACTTATGTACAGATAAAAAATTATAGATCTTTTATTTCCGCCACTGTTTAAGAAAGGTAGGAAATTATGAGCAAGCCAAGAGGTCTCCGCACTGCAAGGGCATGTTGTGTAATAAAAAAATCCAGGCGGGACGGACTCATAAGGGCGGTTTCTGGTCAACGTCTGTTCACAAAGTTAGGTGCGCCTAATTAAATCAAAGTATATAACGGAAAAGCTAATTATTAAATTTTATACTAAAAGTAGAAAGTAAATTGTTTTCCATACCGAGTCACGTACAGTAATAGTCATACATACATATGTATTGATGTATAGTTATGAGCATTTAACCAACTCAAAGTAGTCGTACATAAAATCACATACGAAAATATGTAATGTTCCGATAGCTCTCTGGTACACAATCCAACAGATGATAACGATAGTTATCTCCCCTAAAATGTTCCTTAATTTAAATGATGACGACCAACGAGAAAGACTGCGGTCGAACTTAGAATATAGAATATACGACATTCTACAGATGTTATAGAGGACGGTATATTCAACATATGTGAGAAGAGATAGGAGTCGAACCCTTTAACCCTCGTCGAGACCAACGGGTCTGGCCAGGCATATTTTGTTTTTAAATGTTATTTAAATATATTTAGAGTTTAGCAAACGACTTGCGCTTCCAGGTAGCTTCCTAGAATTTTATTGTCTATAGAATTCAGAAAAAAAATTCAAGGATATCGTATCAAAAAGGACAAAAAAATGCTAGTATAATATTACACCTTAGTCGAGACCAATGGTGCTTGGCTAGACCCCATATATTTTGTATGAAAATATATGAACTTTGGTATGTTTCTATCACTTCGCACGGTCGATTTATCTGTTTTCATGTTCGTTACATGTCCAAATTGGTTTGTATGTTTATCTAGGTCAAATATTTTAGCCGCTAGAGCGTTTTAAAAGTTAAGAAAAATGTAATTTTTCTCAAAATGTCATTTTTTGTGAACGCTATTGCCTGGTAGGGATAAAGGGGAGGTTGAAGGCTTTCCTGAAAGCCCCAGGAGTGAACTAACTTGCAAAATGGTTGTGATCTCCCCCGGCCCCATACGCCCTTAACTGTAGTGAAACAAGGGGGGGGGGTCATGGTGAAACCCCATTTTCGCCTATTGTCACGCCCCCGGTGGGGCCTTGGGAGCGAATTATACATTTTCCGAAAACTCTTTAAATTACTTAACCGTTGCTACCTAACCGTTGCTACCTGACCTACCTACGTCAAATACTTTAGCCGCTAGAGCGTTTTAAAAGGTAAAGAAAAAATGTATTTTTTCTCAAAATGTTACATTTTTTGTGAACGCTATTGCCACGCCAAGCGTGAACAAGGCAGTCAATTTGATCTCAATCAAATCGAGAGGTTAGAAATTTCAAAAATGTATCTATATTGTACAAATGTAGGGTAGAAAGAATCTAGAGATCAGCATCAGACTAAACTATTGTTGCGAAGGCCACAGAGGCATGCACATTTGGGAGGCATTTGTACAAACTTAGCTGTTTTGGATTCGCCGAACAAACGCTCCTCCTTTTAGTGAAGCCATTTTTCTTTAAGCACCAAAAAGCGTTTTAGTAACTTTTAAGTTTTGGTTACTATGAACAATTATAATTTAAGTATTTAGCCTAAAGTTTCTAAAAATAAAAAACAAAATATTCGATACACAATAGCAAAAATCGTCTAAATTATGCGAAACAAAAGTTGACAGCTTTGAAGATAGAGGTCAAACCACTTTGATAGGGTATAGTATTAGTAAAAATATTTATTTGAAAGGAACTTCAGCTGATCTCCGGGACATACAGTGACTAATAGTGACGTTTTGCGATGACCACCATATCTCAGAACTCTATTCTCTCAAATTACAAAATGAAAACAAACATATTTCGTTAAAGTACTGTTAAATCTAATAGTTAATTGAAGGAATAAGTAAAAGAAAATTTTTTGACAAAATGACGGTTTCTAAAAAAAATGATTTTTGGCCAAAATTTCGGACTTATGTAAATAGTTTAGAAAAAATATTTATTATGTGAATATAACGTTTTAAAGACGAATGCTAATTTGGTAGGTCGTCCCAATTTCTTCTCTACACGCCACTGAACAGAGCCCTATAATATTACATCTGCCAAATATGTATCTAATATTATCACTCATTTTCAATAATATTCCAAATTTGATCAAATATGTTAAGAATTATGATATCGTTAAAAGTTAGCTAAAAGGTCTACACTATAATCTAGTACTTCCGTGCAGTAAACTTAAGAAATTCCTCACTTCTGAAAGGTTGGTTTGTGGCATAACTTCAGTAAAAAATCACATTAAAATTATTTTTCGCCCTTTAATGGCTAAATGTGAGCGTCTTCATTCTCATGCGCTTGTTGCCACCATTCGTATGCATATTAGTTGTAGTTGTTGTTTTTTTGTTATTGCTGCTTTGGAAATTAGTGTCAAAGTTCATTTATTATCGTCATTTGCGATGCACAGCCATGAAAATGAGGCGTCGCATGCATTCTTTTTTGTGCGTCAGCTCATTGAGACGCCGTCTATGGCCGTCTACAAAGCACAATTGTTGTTGCTTGGCTATTGTTGTGCTCGCGTTGTCATGTTCTTGATACGGTTGTTGTTGACTGCATTCAATACGATTTGTGCGGCGTTCGTTGGACTCTTGCCACTGTCGTTGCCATTGCCTTCGCCTGCCGTCACTGCTGGCGTATTCGCGATCGATCGCTCTCTTGTTGCTTCTTGGTTTGTTATTGTTGTCACCACCGTATTGCCGTTGGCATTATCTATAACGCATTTAGCTGCAGTTTGTTATTACATTTACTATGTATGGCGTTGTTGTTGTTGCTATTTATGCATTTACATACTTGTAAATATGCATTAAAAACCAAATGAGCAAAACCAACGAACGGCAGCGATGTCAAAAGGCGTTGGCGATAGCGACGCTAACTGGCTAATGCGTAGTTGCCCTGTAGGAAATTTTGTCAAAATTACTATTGCCAAAAGAAAGGTTTACACTTTTATTCGCCTTAAAAACAAATTGGCTCACCTCGATTTTTTAACCTCTACCAAATGGACCCAACATTATTTATATATTATTTTAGGACAACACATAATTGAATATAATAAATTTTCAGCGGCTAAAATAAGACTGACCACCATAGTTAAATTACTTATTATTTTCTGTTTTATGTATGTATGTATGTATGTATAAGAAAGCATATGTATATTAAAACATTATTTTTACTATGATTATTGAAAACCGCTTTGGGGAAAATTTCCCTACCGGGTATGTGCCGACATGTAAATGTTCGTGAATGCATATTAATATATAAAAGTCAAACTTTGGCAATGAAAGACGCTGATAGAGAAGACCATTTATGAAGTGCGGAACAGTCACAATTTTGGAGCACACATGGTCGATTGCCGGGGCTACAAATAAATGTTTTTATGGCTGAGCTGAAGGGAATCAGCAAAAAAATTTCATGTTCCTCTGAGTAATTACTGGCCTGGTCATATATGCATACATATATATGTATGCGTGTACATGTTTCCTATTAAGATTTTTCCACACACATGTGTATATTTTGTTTTCGTATTTTGCATTTTCTGTAGATAAGATTTCCGTTTCGAGCCACATTTCCGTAGTCAATAAATGTTTCTTGAATCCAATTGAATAAAATTACATATGTACATATGAACACGTTGCTGTAAGTACTTTATCCATGCATATTGGTTACAAGCGTTGACTGCCCTGTTGTCATCATATTATTTTCTTATCGCAATGGCAATTGTGTGTTGGTGTGTTTGTGCGCGGATGAGTCAATACCTCCAAGAATCAAATTTTCATGTGTATGTATGTTATAACGTATGAATGTACGTATTGTGTTAATGCATTTTAGTCAATATTAAAGTGCAGCTGCACTTCGGTACCGTAATGACGAATTCGATTTGAAGCTAATTTTAGAGGTCAATGAATAATTTTCAAAATAGACCTTTATAATAAGACACGTACATTTTTTCACTGGAATGAAAAGTGCAAAAAAGCAACAACAAGCAATTATCTTAATTTCGTTAACTTACGTATAATTGTTTCGTGTCTACAAAAAACACGTAACGGGTGATCCAAGTAGAGGCCTAGTGAGCGTACTATTCGCAATTGGGATAAAAAGCAATTTGAGGAGATTCAAGAGCTAATATTTCATCCAGAAAAAGAAAACGGTTCTGTGGTTTGTGGGCCGGTGCATTAATCATCGACCAATATTTCTTCAAAAATGATGGCGGTAAGAATGTAACCGTCAATGGCAACCTTTATCGCGCTATGATAATCGACTATTTGATGCCTGAAATTAAAGCGTGATCTCGGCGACATTTGGATTCAATTCAATCGATAGATTTATTGATAATAAGATAATTTCACGTTTTGGCCCGTGTGATACCATACCGTTAGACTTTTTCGTGTGGGGATATATAAGGTCTAAAGTCTATGTGGACAATCCTGCTTCTATTTAGGCCATTAAACAAAACATCACGCGTGTCATTCGCCAGTTACCAGTCAAAATGCTCGAACGAGTCATCGAAAATTGAACTCAACGGATGGACCACCTAAGACGTAGCAACGGCCAACATTTTAAAGAGATTATTAAAGATTAAATGTCGAAAATGTTCATTCTTCGAAATCATTTCTCTCCAAGAATACAAAAAAATTTATTTATCAGTACATATTATGCCTTAAAAATGAAAATAATCTATATTCTACAGGTGAGAATAGCAACGCAAAATAATGACTTTGTAAACAATAAATGTCCCTCAAGAGAAGAGATAACGGGTGATTTTTTTGAGGTTAGGATTTTCATGCATTAGTATTTGACAGATCACGTGGGATTTCAGACATGGTGTCAAAGAGAAAGATGCTCAGTATGCTTTGACATTTCATCATGAATAGACTTACTAACGAGCAACGCTTGCAAATCATTGAATTTTATTACCAAAATCAGTGTTCGGTTCGAAATGTGTTTCGCGCTTTTTTATCGACAAATTTTGTTCAGCGATGAGGCTCATTTCTGGTTGAATGGCTACGTAAATAAGCAAAATTGCCGCATTTGGGGTGAAGAGCAACCAGAAGCCGTTCAAGAACTGCCCATGCATCCCGAAAAATGCACTGTTTGGTGTGGTTTGTACGCTGGTGGAATCATTGGACCGTATTTTTTCAAAGATGCTGTTGGACGCAACGTTACGGTGAATGGCGATCGCTATCGTTCGATGCTAACAAACTTTTTGTTGCCAAAAATGGAAGAACTGAACTTGGTTGACATGTGGTTTCAACAAGATGGCGCTACATGCCACACAGCTCGCGATTCTATGGCCATTTTGAGGGAAAACTTCGGACAACAATTCATCTCAAGAAATGGACCCGTAAGTTGGCCACCAAGATCATGCGATTTAACGCCTTTAGACTATTTTTTGTGGGGCTACGTCAAGTCTAAAGTCTACAGAAATAAGCCAGCAACTATTCCAGCTTTGGAAGACAACATTTCCGAAGAAATTCGGGCTATTCCGGCCGAAATGCTCGAAAAAGTTGCCCAAAATTGGACTTTCCGAATGGACCACCTAAGACGCAGCCGCGGTCAACATTAAAATGAAATTATCTTCAAAAAGTAAATGTCATGAACCAATCTAACGTTTCAAATAAAGAACCGATGAGATTTTGCAAATTTTATGCGTTTTTTTTTTAAAAAAAGTTATCAAGCTCTTAAAAAATCACCCTTTACCTTTTAGTAAGAGATATTCTGTTATTGAAGCGCACATTAGAGCAGAAAAACCTTACCAATCTATTATGCAGATTTCATATTTGACATACCCTATATATAATAGCTAAAAGAATCTACATATAATATATTAGAGTACTACAAAGTCAGTTTAAAAAGCCTGGCGCTCCATATTGCGGTAATGTTCCGACACCATAACATTTTTATCTGTTTTTTTTTTGTAACAACAGTAGTCTACCAAAGCGAAGGAGGAATCCGAAAAAAGCTTCAATTCGATCATGTTCTGAGGCGAGACGCATACGTAAGCCCTGGAATTCACAAGGCAACAAATGGATACAATATATGTACATATGTATAAGTAGTAGGGACTGCGTTCAGTGGTAATTGAAGCCTTCGTCCGATAAAAAATAATGTGATGTCAACCGCTGTACTACTTTTTAGGTAATACCTTACTTCTCTTAAGGTTAACCTACTCTGTTTCAAAACTAAAAAAAACAAGTAAGGAAGGGCTAAGTTCGGGTGTCACCGAACATTTTATACTCTCGCATGATAAAGTGATAATCGAGATTTCATTATCCGGGAGATTTACCGATATTTTCGGTGAAAAATTAGGTTAGGTTAGGTTAGGCACTGAGTTCTTCGTGTTCGATATCAGGGACCTTGAAAAGTTATAGTCCGATCACGACAATTTTTCCACAAGGGATACCTCTGCTCAAATGCAGTATTTATATAAAGTTTCATTCCGCTATCATCATTGGTTCCTAATGTATATATCATACAGAGAAGGCATCATATGGAATTCAAAATAGCGTTATATTGGAAGAAGGCGTGGTTGTGAACCGATTTCTCCCATATTTCGTACATGTCATCAGGGTGTTAAGAAAATATTATATACCGCATTTTATTGAAATCGGTAGAGTAGTTCCTGAGATATGATTTTTGGTCCATAAGTGGGCGACGCCACGCCCATTTTCAATTTTTAAAAAAAGTCTGGGTCCAACTTCCTTCTGCCATTTCTTCCGTAAAATTTAGTGTTTCTGACGTTTTTTGTTAGTCGGTTAACGCACTTTTAGTGATTTTCAACATAACCTTTGTATGGGAGGTGGGCGTGGTTATTATCCGATTTCTTCCATTTTTGAACTGTATATGGAAATGCCTGAAGGAAACGACTCTATAGTTTGGTTGACATAGCTATAGTAGTTTCGGAGGTATATACAAAAAACTTAGTAGGAGGCGGGGCTACGCCCACTTTTCCAAAAAAATTACGTCCAAATATGCCCCTCCCTAATGCGATCCTTTGTGCCAAATTTCACTTTAATATCTTTATTTATGGCTTAGTTATGACTATTTATAGGATTTCGGTTTCCGCCATTTTGTGGGCGTGGCAGTGGGCCGATTTTGCCCATCTTCGAACTTAACCTTCTTATAGAGCCAAGAAATACGTGAACCAAGTTTCATCATGATATCTCAATTTTTACTCAAGTTACAGCTTGCACGGATGGACAGACGAACGGACGGACAGACAGACATCCGGATTTCAACTCTACTCGTCACCCTGATAACTTTGGTATATATAACCCTATATCTGACTCTTTTAGTTTTAGGACTTACAAACAACTGTTATGTGAACAAAACTATAATACTCTCTTTAGCAACTTTGTTGCGAGAGTATAAAAACAGTTTATTTGTCGATTCCTGTCTTTAAGAATTTCGTGTACAAGTAGACCTGTTAACGATTTAAACTATTATAGCGCGAGCATTACTTTCACTCTCAATATGTATTCCTACATATATTTCTCGCTCTCAAAACTGAGCAAATTATTTTGTTATCGCTATCAAATGTTTGACATATTATATTTATGGTTCCTAACATAAAGATCACTGAATTTATAATGAGAGGAAACACTTAATGTAAACTCTCTAAATCAAATGAGTAAATAATAAAATGAGACAGTCTTTTTTTATGAGAATTTTTTGATATTCTTTGTATGCATATGTATGTGTACGAATTACTCATTTACAATGTTATTGTTTGTGTTTAAAATTATTTAGATGCATTATGACAAATCTCTGTTGAGTGTTTTGGCCACCAAGCCGAGGTTGGAACTCTCAATCAGTGATTGTGAGTCATATTTAAAAAAAATTTCTAAACCAAGTAAGGAAGACGTAGACGTGTTACCGAACTTTTAATACTTTTGCAACTTCCAAGTATCAAAGGCGAAGAAATATTTTGAGTTGCAAACACTTTGTTTTTAAATGTTGCGAAAGAATTTACATTGGAAGAGGTTTCTGCGTGGCGGCGCACAATCGTGCTAGGCAAGGAGTATTTTGTATACATTTGTATATTTAGCTGCTTCTTTCAAGACCGACGCCCACACGCAGTCGTCTCTCTGGTGAACAGACGCTGCAATTAGACACCAGCGATCCTATAAACCGAATTTCTCGGAGTGGCTGCGCTGAAGCTCTCTCTCTTTAAGCCTGGTAACCTTAGTTACCCTAGGGTCCACACCTTACACAAGCGTTGCTCACGTTTTCAGGGGTCGCAAAGAGGACACAAGAGTAAAAATTGGGTCCTACGACTGAAACTGCATACTCAGAAGCGTAACTACACCCCTTTACCCCGCAATAAGAAATGGGGTCCACATATTCGGTGTTTGGGGGCTTGAATAGTTTTAGTTCGATTTATACAAATTTGGTGATCAGGTGGCATATCTTAAAGGCACTATTGGTGTAAAGTTTTATCTTGATATATTCATTTGTACTTGATTTGTATGCTGAAAAGTGAAAGTATGAGAAGGAATTTAAAATGATGTTATAAAGGAAGTATGAGTAATTTTTTAGAGCATAATGTCTGTCAGGATAATAATATCCACCTAATTTGGGTTACATCCACCGAGTAGGTCCCGAGATATGTGATTTCACCTCAATGTAGGCGGCTTCTATAAAGCCCTTGGATATCCCTTTCAAATGCAATTCGTTGCACTAAATAACAACTTTTAATTTTATTGTGGAGCTTTGTTATGGAACTTAATAGGTTTTAAATTAATTACGTTTTGTGAGCTTGGCAATGATTCGATTCTGCCCATCTAATAACCCTCCTTGGGCACCAAGAAACATGTGTACCAAGTTTCATCAAAGTATCTCAATTTTTACTCAGTTATCTTTTGCACAGATGGACAGACGGATGGACTGACAGACAGTCACTCGGAATTCAAGTTGTACGTAATCCTGATCTTTCACATGTGTATATGTATATAACTCTATATCTATCTCGATTAGTTTGAGGTAATACCAACAACCGTTAGTTGAACAAAACTACATTCATATTATACTCTGCAGCAACATATTGCAAGCTTATTATAAACAGGGCACAACTTCATAATTATAAACTATACTTAAATATAATAATATACTTCTGCAATAAAGATTTAGAAATATGGGGTATTCAAGTAGTGCTTCTTTCATGCTCTCTCTTTAAAACTTGCAAGCGAGCGACAGAAGAACCCTCGTAAAATAAGGAAATATATTTCAGTAATGAATTGGTAGAAGTATAGTCATTTGAGGGCTTTGTTTTTGTAAAGCAAAATCTATCGAACAAATTTGGTCTACAGTAGATTTTTGAAACACCAAAATGAGTATTACATAGCTGTAAGCAATTGAAAAACTTTAATAATAAAATATAGCCATTAAATGTCAGCGACTTGATGTAAAATGTGGAGAAAGTGAGTGTGGTACGGAACTCTACAAAAGGCAAGTAATGTGTGATAATTTTGTAACTTTAAATTAGAGAAGTATGCTGGAGATCATTTGAAAAGTATTTAAGCCTTTATTAATAAGAGAAAGTAATTTTCCTACGTTTTCCTTAACTTAAATCGGCTATTTTTATAAAGATAATATATGAAGTTATTTCGGTTTCCCACTCACAGAGAATTTTTTTCAGCAACTCATTAATGGAGAGTTTAAAAATCTTTCCTTTTTGCCGCCCAATATGTTTAAATCTTTACTATGAACCCATAATAGTGTAAGGAAACAAACTTATTTGGGAGCTCATTAAACCATCATAATGGGTGTCAGTAGCAGCGTTTTTAATGTTATCTGATTTTAGTCATTTTTATTGCCATATTTTTTCAGCTGAATAAACTTCGACGTTTCAAGGGAAACATGAGAAAAGCGATAAGAAATCAATTGAACTGAAAGCAGCGGACAGCCAGCACAGAATAAGCTAAGAACTATAAACCGAGGCTAAAGAAGCGGAGCGGGTTATGATGAATGCGCGACGAACCATTGCAAAGCGGTAAGACCGTAATGAAAATGAAAACGAAATGTGTGAAGACAAACAATGGAAGTATTTACTCAATTACCAGATTATCGGAATCTAGGTACATAAATGGTAATAAGTAAAAGTGTTGTTTGTTTCTAACGAAAATAACAGCAATAGCAAACCAACAAACGAATAATGATAAGAATATGGCACATTCTCATGATAATTTTCGTTCACATCGATCAAATGCAAGGGTGTCATCACTACCGTGATATAATTTGATCATTAGAGGTAAACAAAAAGTAACAGACAAATATGTACACCCGTGAATGAATATGTATGATGCAGAGCAGTCAGTATTTAGCCCTCAGCCATATGCTTTCGAAGAGGAAGCAATTCTTGGCTATATTTAAAAACTCCTGGAATAACATCGTGGGAAAAACATATTACCCTGAATAGTAGGTAAAATAATTTAAGACTTAATGAAATCCGATAATAACCACTCATACGCCGTCTATAGTCGATATGTTCACAACTACATACGGTGGGCATTGACAGCGTTGCGTTGCTTCAGGGACTAGTAAATAAACTTCAATCAACTTTTGTCATTAGCATTCTCTGAAACCTTTATACAGTTTAAAAGTAGTCTAGCTTCTGGGAGACTAGTTTACTCCAGAATATTGTCTAGAAAGGAAACACAAGATTTAGAAAAAAGGGTGACTTAAATTTTTCTGCCTCTTTGGCGGCAATACTTTCTCATTCGATTTGCATTTCTACACGACATTTATGTAATTGCGACACACACTGGAACACATACATCATCTACCGCGAAACTCCTGATTCTACATACAGTCAAAATAAAGATCAGTTGATATTTTGACAAAAGCTATCTTTGTCTACCTTCGCGTTTCTTAAAAGCGTCAGTATAAAATGTTTCTCTTTCGTCATAACTTGTGTCACATATGTAAATATGTATTTCTGTCTGCCTTTGTTCGAATCTAGAATTCTTACTTAACTAAATGACTTAGCTTGAAGCTCTTACAGGCGCAGGCAACAATCGTTCATCTACAGCGAGTGAAGTGATCACATCAACAGCGAGCCCACTTCAAAATCGAACTCCTCAGCTTTGGCAAGCGAAACGGTCAACATGCGTAACTGTATAATTCTTTTCACACAACAACGCACCCGATGGGCGAACCGAAGGTTTGTTTAATTAAATCCATTGCTCCACATGCACTGAATATGTGTGTGTATTAGCATATATGGTGGCATCACAACTGAGGTGTAACATAAAATAATGTCACACGCTTCGTATTCCCTCTGAAACGGGCAAAATCGCATGCAAATCAAATCGTCAGTCGTCAATAAGCAAATAAACGCAATAATTCACCTTTGGTTTATATAAACGATGTGTCAATATATTCTCAGATATGAGTGTAACATATGTGTGTGTGTTTGTAAATTTCTGAGAAACAGAAGCAAAAGGCAAATGCGACAACGGCCGCCATATGTTGACAAGAAAATGTAACAACAACAGCAAAAAAATGTTCAATTATTGAACGCCAGCAGCAAAAACAGCAAAAAAAGAAGCGAGTAAACATCAAATTCAAATTTTGACCCAACCCAAATATTTTAGGTCAAAATCATCATAACACCAAATGTGGCAACTGAAAAAATACAAATAAAGATAATAGTGTATTGGAACCGTTGAATATCAGCTTTTAGAAGCGTTTTGGACGCTTGCAATGTTTCTTACACAATTGTCTACGCAGTGTGACTGGCGTTTTTCAACCAACGTGTGTATGAATATAGGCGCATTTATCTAAGTATTCTGCTGACATATGGCTCCAATACAAACAAAAATAAAGAAATAAATAAAATAGCTTGACAATTCCAGCCCTGTTTTCAGGTTAAAATAAATGTCTGTGGGTAATTTAACGCTTTGCAATCCGAATTTGGCTTTTATTTTGCTAGCATTATGAATAGAAAGAGCAAAGTACACCACCCAATTGAGATTATATGTAGCTTTCTAACTACACGTATAAAACAGTTCTTAATTTTTTTTTTAAAAGTTTTTGATTCGCTGAACGACTCATTCAAAATGCCCTTATGTATGTTTGTATGTGATTTGGTACCCTCGTTCCTCCGTTCTCAACCAAACGTTATCATTAAGTTTTCAAAAACCGTTCGTGCCTGGCAAAAACGAGTATTATTGTAAAACTTGTCTTCATTATTCATATTGCTCGATAACTCGTCATATTAGCAAATAACGGGTGATCAAAGTATAGGTACTTTTATAATAACCTTTTTTGGCAGATCCGGCGTGAGTTGCGTCAAGTCGTCATGTTATTTTCGTTCAGTATTGCGTGGCATTTCATCATGGAAATACTTACGCCTGAACAACGTTTACAAATCGTTCGACTTTATTACGAAAATTTATGTTCTGTAAAGAATGTGTTTCGCGCGCTTCGCTCAACCTATGGTCAACATAATCGGCGTACTAGTATTCGCAACACTTTCACCCATCTCGAGACCCAGCATTCATTATGGGATAATATTTCACCGAATAGACCACGTGCAGAAAATATAACAGACGTAGCGGAGAGTGTACACGAAAACCGTGAAGAGTCGACTCGGCGCAGTTCGCAGCAACTCGGACTGACATATGGAACGACTTGGCGCATTTTACTTCGAGATCGTAAATTGAAAGCGTACTACATACAGTTTTTGCGAAAAATCAACGGTCCATATTTCCTCAAAAAATGATTCTGGTGATCCGATTTACCCTTAAAACATGAATTTTGTTAAATTTTATTATCAGATCTTTTAAGTATGGATCAAGAGACCCACTTGTATAAAAAAAGAGCTTTGAACCTATTGAAAATATGCTGACTTCGCTAATATTCATTGTAGACAATTCGCCTGGTTCAGCGGAGGGCCGACATCCAAGATGTTTGACTGTGTAATAAAAAAAATGTCACTAAGTGGTTACGAAGGGAAAATCTGACTAATTATTTACAGTTAATAAAACTAAATTTGACTCTACATTATAAATATTTCCTAAGCTGATGATGGATGGAGAATGGAGTCATGTGTAGAAGTTCACGCAAGTGAGGTAAGTTCTCTGATCGTCATTCAATTGAGAGTGGCCAGAAACGATTCTTTTACATATGACTCAAGCAGCTCACGACTTCCGGTCTTTGACCAAGTATCCTCTGGGTAGCCTAAAAACATCCGTTTGAAGGCGAGCTAACGTGAGAAGGCGAAACATCCCCCTGCATAGGGTTGTGCGCTGGGTGTGGAACCCGCCACGTAAAAAAACACCTCCAATGAAAAGGAACAACTTGTTATCTATTACTTCCATTTAAAACCTAAAAGGCGAATATACATATCATCGTAAAGAATGAAAAAATCGTACATACAATCACGAGGATGTATGTAAATATATACTCATAGAATATGCGGTTGTGTCTTGACATGACACAAAAGTGTTAATTTCTACTATTTTGCTACCTATGTGTTTGTTTTTGCTTATTTCTGCACCCAAGAGCAGCCACAAACTGCTGATACCAACATTATCATGACATTACTTATCACACTATTTGGTTAACATTGTGGCGTGCAACAAATGCTTTGCGTACATACTCCTAACTACTGTTATCATTAATACTTTTTTTGAGTTTTTGTGTTAGCTCAACAATTGTCGGACGTTAAGCGATAGCGTTTTGTTCAACGTTTAAGAGATAAATGTAAACGAGGCTTAAACATGAACAGGCAAATGCGAGTAAATGTGTGTACCATCAACATATATACGTGATATGTGTCTGGATATGCTTTTGAGTGTTGGACCAGAGGTGATCCTGTAGGGAAACGTTTACTAGTCATACATAGCTACGTTTTTAGGGGCTAATCCACACTTTCTTTTGGGTTTCTCGTCTGTAGAACTTTTAACGAAACTATTTTAGGTAGGTTTTATGCGGAAGGTGTCCATTGACATTATTCTACATAACCGTTTATTCCGTTGCATAACCGTATATTTGTTATAAATGCTCCATTGCGAACTGTAGATGTTAAGGTGTTAATCTCAAATAAGATACTTAAACTGACAAAAACAAAAATTCCCAGCTGAAAACTTTAGTTGATGAACCACCTCTTTAGCGAACTCCCGGAAAAAAAATTTTTTTCGCGGAGCTCGGTTTATAATTCCACATGCACAATTGCTACGAAAATACCAGCACTTTTGCTTCAAAATAAATTCGAATTTCTTTTCAGTGATCTTTTTTTCAGGTGTGAGAGCAGGCAAAATCGCTGGGGACCAGACTCGGAAAATACAATAAATGCGGAACAATAAAACCCCAATTTACAAGGTTTTCCAATAACTCGATAGATTTAATTTTTGGGACGCCATCTTAAAAAATTCACACGATGTTCAGCGTATCTGCTATGTGTGAATCACATTCAGTTTTCCTTTCCCATACTCCTACGACATAAGCCTCAATAACAAATGTGGCTGCAGCCCTAGTTTTAGATGCAGTGAATGTACATATCGTCACCTGAAATGCAAAATAACGTAACATCACTTTTCGTTGGTTTACAGGAGAAGCAAAAAACCGTATAAAAAAAAACACTTGAGATAATGAAACAAAATTTTCAAATCTGAATTAACATGAAACCATAAGTATATTTTAGATAAAAAATAAAGCAAATTTTATAGTAGATGTCTTAGGTTATTTTAACTTTTCATTCCTGAAACAAAATATCGTATAATCAATCTAAATTTCTCAAAGAGTGCCTAACTTCGCTATCAATAGCATCGAGTGTGATAAGACTATGGATGCCAGGACACAGCGTAATCGCACCGTAAAGTTAATGAGCTAGCAAGAAAAGGCCCCCTAGAACCGCTATCGGTAGAATGGGAGCGGCTCGGTGCTCCCTTATGCTACTACTGAATAGCTGGGCCTCGCGGGCCTCGCGTCAGTGCTGGGTCATCATTGTTACATACGTTATCGCACACTTTTGGCCCAAGACCGATCGCAAGGTATCTAGTGATGTCTTTGCTTCAGTAAGGCTAGCTCCTCCCTAGTTTGGGGGCTTTTAACAGGCTATTGCTTTATTGGCGTCCCCGCAGTAAAACGGGAGTCCTACCAAACGTCATCTGCAGAAGCTGTATGGAAGAAAATGAGGTGGAAACAACTCAACACTTTCTTCTTAACTGTCCACGTTTGAGAGGTCAAAACTTAAACATTGGGAGCGCATATCTTCAGACCCCACCGAGCCAGCGGGAAAGAAAATTAAACCTTTTGCTAATTTATAGTTCGCACACAGGAGTTCTTCATTTCTATGGCCTCACAAAGACTACCAAGTGCAATCTTTGATCAGCCATTTCACCTAACCTAACCAAGACTTGAACATTGAACATAACCAATAAAAAAATTTAAACAATAAATCAGGGCTAATTTCGTGATAACCCAAAAAAAACTCTGTTATTTTTACATGAGTGATGTTAAGTTATTTTATTCAACGAAATCGAGCACTTTTTTGAATTTTCAATATAACTTGGGTATTTCTGAGCGCAGAAGCTTAAAATTTGTGACACATATGTAATCTCAAACTCAAAAATTTTGAATTTTTTTTTTTTGCATTTTAGGTGACGATATATTTATTAGGTTATGTAGAGTCTCCTAGTACACTAGAAATTGAAGTACCTTTGTATATACAGTTGCGGTCAAAATAATAGTAGTGCTACTACTGCACATAATTAAATGTTTCTATTTTTTCGCGTTTTCTTCTTTGCTCTTTATTCTCCTTAATATAATGTTTTATAGACAGAGTTCAATAAAAAAAGTGCCGTTATAACTGTATACGTTAGCACGTGGAGTCGTTATTTCATTTACTTTCAAATGTGTTGGCTATTGAGTCGGTCAAAATAATAGTAGTGCAAGGAGTGAGCTTCCGAAAAATTCATAAAAAATATTTATTTGTGTCCAAGATTTACAAAAAGGTAAGAAATGCATTTTTTGATGTATTTTCATAAATTTTTGTGATAATCTGATAAAGATCGTTCAGCTATGGGACGAGGAAAGCACTGCACCGCTGAACAGCGCAACCTTATCAAAAAAACTATTTTCAAACGGGAAAAACGTACAAAGAAGTTGAAGAAATTATCGGCTGTTCACCGACAATGATTTCAAACGCGTTAAAATATAAATCCCAACATGAAACACGTGGACGGCCATCCGCAATGACCGCTAAATTAGTCAATCGTGTGGTTAGATACTCGAAAAGTAATCCTTTCGCACCTGCAACTGATATCAAGAGTGACTTGCAGCTGGAAGCAAGCGTGGAAACTATCCGTAGACGTTTGCGGGAACAGGACTTAGCAGCTCATAGCCCAAGAAAAGTGCCATTACTGACTAAGAACCATGTAGCGCAAAGGCTTAAGTTTGCGAACGATCACTTGGAATGGCCCCTTAAGAAATGGAGAAATATTTTGTGGACAGATGAATTCAAAATCGTGCTGCATGGTGCAAGAGGATCTCGCCAATATGTTAGACGACCCGCTAGTTCCGAATACAACCCGAATTACACAACTAAAACTATTAAACAGGGAGGGTCAAGTATTATGATTTGGGCATGTTTTTCATTTTACGGTGTTGGACCGATATACTGGATAAAAGAAAAGGATGGATCGTACTGTGTGTGTTCGAATTATGGAGGAAATCATGCTCCCTTTTGCCAGCGGAGAAATGCCACTACTTTGGGTCTTCCAGCAGGACAATGACCCAAAGCACACAAGCAAGTTAGCGCAGCAGTAGTTTCAGAGGAACAGGGTTGAGGTCATGGAATGGCCTGCACAGTCTCCAGACCTCAACCCAATAGAGAATTTGTGGTGCGATGTGAAAAAGGCAGTTTCTGTTGCTAATCCAACAAATAATAATCAGCTTTGGGAAACAGTAGAGCGGGCATGGAAATTGATACCGAAGGAACAATGTGAATATCTCGTTAATTCAATGCATCGCCGATGTGTAGCTGTAATATCGAACAAAAGATAGAAAGATATAAATAGTAATTATTATTTTATAATTAATTTTCTTATTATTTTCAATTTAAATCAGATGAAAAGAAAAACTAATTGAAATATATTTTTGTTAAATAAAATCACACTACTATTTTTTTGACCGTCCATATGCATAAGGTCGTAAGAAATAATTTTTTTAAAACGTTGTAATGAATTTTTTTCTAAGTTTTGTTTTATGATTTTATTGTTAAGAGTGGTTGTTCCTTAAAATAAAAAACAACGAAAGTATTTAAATGAAAACATTCTACTTATTCTTCATTTCTTTTTCAATGTGTGGGCACTACTATTATTTTGACCGCAGCTGTACATATGTATGACGATAAATAACAGAATACGTTTTCGAAGTGAATAGAGTTGACAAAAAAATAATAATACTATTTAAAAGAAAACTTGATTTAACAATTCCTATTGACATTCACTTCAAACTTTCTTTTTTAAATTGACTCAATCTCATTAATTAACAAATTAACATACGTTTTTTGGCTACCAAGGGGATATTTGTTCTAAAACCAGAAGACGTCAGCTGATTGAGCCATATATCGTTGAGCCATGTATCGTTCCAAAAAACTTTCCATCCTATCCTTTTGAGATAGTTTTTCTTTATTAGAAATAGTTACTCAGTTATAGTCGAGTTAAAAACACCGCGTCAGTTGTTTCTTCTTTTCGCAAGATGGCGCCAATTGAAGATTCCAACCGAAGCATGGTCCTTCTCCACCTGGTCCCTCCAACGGAGGTCTTCCTCTTCCTCTGCTTCACCCGGCGGGTTTTGCGTCGAATACTTTCAGAGCTGGAGTGTTTTCGTCCATCCGGACAACATGACCTAACCAGCGTAGCCGCTGTCTTTTAATTCGCTGAACTATGTCAATGTCGTCGTATATCTCACACAGCCCATCGTTCTATCGGATGCGATACTAGCCGTGGCAACGCGCAAATGACTTTCTTTCAAAGAATCTTTCGTAACATTGACTCATCAGATGTTGTCATCGTCCATACTTCTGCACTGTATAGCAGGACAGGAATAATGAGTGACTTACGAGTATAGTGTTTTGTTTTTGTTCGTCAGGAGGAGATTTTACTTCTCAATTGCCTACTTAGTCCGAAGTAGCAACTCGAAATTAACTGCGACTTCGAAGCTATGACTGTCAACAGTGACGTGAGACTGTTGTTTGATGACAGGAGATACTTCTCCTTGCCCTCGTTAACCACCAGACTCATTTGCTTTGCTTCCTTATCCATTCTGGAGAAAGCAAAACTAACGGCGCGGTTGTTACGGCCATTGATCCAATATCATCGGTGTACGCCTGCAGTTGTACACTCTTGTAGAAGACGGTACCTTCTCTGTTTAGTTCTGCAGCTTGCATTATTTTCTCTGGAAGTAAGTTGAAGAAGTCACACGATAGGGAGTAGCCTTGTCTGAAACCTCGTTTGGTATCGAACGGCTCGGTTTTTCCCGATCCTAAAGGAGCTTTTGGTGTTGCTCCGCGTCAGTTTACATAATCGTTTTAGTTTTGCAGGGATACCAAATTCGGACATCGCGGCATAAAGGCAGCTCCTTTTCGTGCTGTCAAAAGCAGCTTTGAAATCGAATCTCGATTCTCTTTTCACGGGTCTTTTCCAAGACACATGGTGAATATCTGGTCAGTTGTTGATTTTCCGGGTCTAAAGCCACACTGATAAGGTTCAATCAGTTTGTTGACGGTAGGGTTTAATGTTTCACACAATATGCTCTATGGAACCTTATATGTTATGTTGAGGAGGCTAATCCCACTGTAATTGGCACAGATTGTGGGGTCTCCCTTTTTTTGGATCGGGCAGAGCATACTCCATGCCATATTCCGCAAAGAAGCTGTTGCTTTATCTGTATTTGAATAGCTCGGCCGGCAATTCATCGCACCTCGCGATTTGTTGTTCTTCGGACGGGTAATTGCTGTTCAAACTTCTTCATGGTCGGGCAATGGAACGTTTGCTCCATCGTCATCGATTGGGGAATCTGGTTCGCCTTCTCCTGGCCGTTCAGCAGGCTGAAGAAGTGTTCACTCCATAATTTTAGTATGCTCTGGGCATCAGTAACTAAATCACCTCTGGGGGTTCTACAAGGGTATACTCCGGTCTGGTTATGTTAGTCGCCGCATCTTTTCGTATAATTTTCGAGCATTACCCCTGTCGGCCAGCTTGTCAAGCTCTTCGTACTCACGCATTTCGGTCTCAAATTTTTTGTCTGCAAATGCGCCTCGCTTCCCTCTTTAACTGTCAGTATCTACCCCATCACGCCGTCCGCTTTCTTTCTGCTGCGACCGAGTTGTTGACGAGTGCAAGGCGAGTCACAAATCGCTCTACTGTCTGTTGTGATTGCAGGTTCTCGACGTCGAATCTTCCTTATGTTTGTTGACCGGCGTTTTTTGCTGCACAATGGCGGGTGCGAATTTTGGCTGCAACAATATAGTGGTCCGAGTCGATGTTAGGACCTCGGAGCGCACGCACATCTAAAACACTGGAGACGTGTCTTCCGTCTATCACAACATGATCGATCTGGTTGGTAGCTTTTCGATCATTTGGCTGTCCGTCCGTGTAAGCTGTAACTTGAGTAAAAATTAAGATATTTCCTTGAAACTTAGTACACATGTTCCTTGGAACGTTTGGTATTGTAGATAAAAAACTGTAATTAGGTACACTGGAGGGTTTGAAAGTATTTAAAAAATATTTGTAATTTAAGAATGATTGTAACATAAGTTTCGTTGATGCAAAAAAAGTAAAGTATTAAAACAAAGTGAGGCTTAACCGTCAATATAGGTTGGTAAGATATCAAACTTGTGAGAGTATAAAATGTTCGGTTGCACGCGAACTTTGTCCTTCCTTACTTGTTTCTAATAAATTTATGAGAAATTAGAAATGAAATAGGTACTTTTTTATCGAGATTTTATATGTGTTTTGAATTCTTGAGGATCTAATAAAGAAGTTTCCAAATTACACAATGTTCTGTCTTTAAAATATTTATCAAAAGCGTCACCCTAGTGTATACATACATATAAGCAAATGAATGCGGTCAGTTTTGACAGTGGAGCCAAGGCACGATCGCTGGTACTTTCAGCAATTTGCAGTGTCATATACCACATGCACACACATTTAAGCGGTGGCAACAAAATGTGAGAACTACATTAGAGTTAAAACGAATAGAAAACAAAATTTAATTATTTCATTTCCAACACATGCACCACAGCAGCAGCGGTGGATATGTGTGTGGGTGGCATTTGTAATTCCTATGTGTCTAAATTGTTTTGGTTAAAATATAAAATGGAATTTAGAGTAAACATGCAACATGCAACATGGGAATGCTGCTGGCGAATGTTGTTTCTGCAGGCGATTTTGACTTGTAACCGCCACACACCACCACACAAACGCACACACGCTTATCTCAAATGTAATTGCCAATTAAAAGTGTGCATGTGTGAGGGTGTTAAAAAAGCAGCTACACCAAAGAGTGTTAACTGTACTGTTTCTCTACTCCTGCGGTCAGCGCATAATGAAATGACAGCAAGAATTAAGCGCATATCTATGAAGGAGCATATGGATGAGTGATGAGCAGCCCCATTGTTGAACGCAGTGAAGTGCTGGCGCTGAAGATGCATAATCCTTGGGGACTCCGTTTGTATGAACGTGTATACTTGTATATCACATCTCCCGAGCAACGCCTGATTCTTTTGAAACGCAATTGAGAAGCCACAGGATTCCGCGTTGCATTGTTGTGCTCGCATTGGCTTTATGCTAACTTCGGTAGTTGCTTTCTTGAGATTACAAAAACATGTACAACAACAGCAATAACAATCAAGTCATTAACAAATAGCAAGAGGAAATCTTTTGAGAATTACAAAGCAAACGCAAGAACATAAAACTCATTAGGAGCAAAGCAGGAGCGCATTGTTCTGTGCCAGCGCCGCCAATTGCTTATAAAAATGCTGGCAGCTTGTTTGTAGCATTACGGTATTTTTATAAAATAGACGCTGTTACCCTGCTATTTGCTTTTGTTTTCGTTTCGCGAGTTTTTGTGTTTTTGAAAATGTTGCCTTTTTTGTTGCACAATTACATTTCGGCTTTGCGATATCCGCCAAAAAGAAAAGATAAATACAAGACAGCAACAAAAAACAGAGCTAATTAAGTTTCGCTTTCACTATTCTCCCCTGGTCGCAACAAAAGCAACTTTCTGTTGCAACAAGGTACCAAATATAACAGAAACGAATAAAAAAAAATTAAAAATTCAAACAAGATTAACATAGCCGCTCACTTTTTTATCGAGTTTATTTCAACGTTCTCTCTTTTTGTTTGATAATTCATGGCAGGAAATTGAGTACGGACCTTTTCAGAATGTTTGTGCATTCTGTGCAGGAAATCTAATAGAGTCTCGAATCTGAAGACCTGTTGTTCGGACAGACATTACTAAACTCGCTGAACCTTCAAAGATAAAAAAAAATTTTGAAGTTCCAAGAATTCTTTCCATTTTTATATTCCGAACTCACGTTGCCATTTATATAGTAAGTCCAAATATGATCCCGATCTAAGTAATATGTCCCTGATTCCTTAGATTCTTCCAATACTTGTATAGGTTTACCAAAACTCTATTAATTTTCTTCGTTTCTCTTGGTTTGCTTTAAGGCCTTCTAATCTGTCTTTACCAACATTCCTATCTGTCTGTCACAGTACTGCATCGTCGATATGTTGTAGATAGAGTACAACAAGATTTTACTTTCCTAAACTATTTTGCTTTTGTCATAAATATCTTCTTTTTACTTCAGAGAATATTCAGTTTTGTTAAGCAATGATTAGATAATTCCACAATATAAATATTACGAAGATAAAGAGGATATTTTCTTTGACAATTGGGCCCACATATATAATCAAAGTTTTTCCAGATATGTATACAGGCAATAACTGTCACTATGCAATGTAAAAACGGACTTATGATCTATTCTGTCTAAAATATATAGTAGTATGAGAATGTTATAAGAGTATTAATGATTTATATTTCATACCTATGATGTAAATTAGCAGTTTATATTTTAAACTTAGAACAACAGTTATGTGGGAGAATATCTTAACTTTGACATTGACATTGTAGTCTATGAAATCAGAAATGTAAGCATCCCTTAATAAGATATTGCTGTAATTAGAACTACTCCAGACGGGAATTAACTTCTGAAAGCCTCTGAATCCCAAATTTAATTTACTACAACACCGTAAGAATATATTTGTATGAAGCTAAAGATGGTCATGATTAAAATTAATACCTTTAATGCAATGTGGCAATGGTTTCCAGAGCTATTATAGATGCTACAAAAATAGCGGTATAAATTGTGAAGAATCCATTTTGGCTACCGATTTAGCTGAACAAGATATTCACCCCGAAATAGTCCATGCAAGAAATGTGTAGAACAGAACACAGAATAATTACCTTATAAATCGGACATTAAGAGAAATATAACTGCTGAACAATAGTGTCGCTCTACTCATTGTTATTATAAATAAATTTTCTTATTTACGGATGAACGTTATAAAACTGTTTAGGGACACGAAAGGAGGAATCGGAAGAAAGTTGACGGTAGGGGTTTCTGTTACTTTATCCGCTGAACATTAAAGTGAAAGTATAAAAATATCTATGAGTATAATTTTTTGTTTCTACCTTGTTATATTTCCATCTGTATCTGTAAGCTAAGTACGAATTTTTAGGCGCTTGTTATTCTTTATTATTTACTGCTTTTATACGAATGTATATATTTTAATTAAGGACCTCTACAGCTGTACGTACGTATATAAAGAAAATTAGGGAAATGCCGCATCACGTCCAACAACTTGCAATAAGCTTGGAGCTTGTCTTGATGTATAAGCATAACTGTTCAGCTTTTATTTAGCCGCAGTTGAATTTATTACATTTCTATTTTTACATCCTCAACCGACCTTTACTCGACCTCAACGCATGGTAAATTGCCAACGATATAATTAAAGCAGAGGTGCAACTAATTTTCTAATTAAAAATGTGCACACAATTTGGTACTTACATACGTAATAACAAGACAGGTTTGATACTTTTTATACTCTCGCAACATACAGATTATAGTAGATTAATAGTTTTGTTTTCCTAACGTTTGTGTGATGCTAGATGGAGTGATGTGTAGAAATTCGCGAAAGTGAGGAAAGAGGGCTCGAGCAGCCCACGACTTCCTGTCTTAGACCAAGTATCCTCTGAGTAGCCAAAAAAACATCCGTTTGAAGGCGAGCTAAAGTGAGAAGACGAATCATCCCCCCGCAAGGTTTTGCGCTAGGTTTGGGACCGCTACGAAAAAACTCCCTCAATGAAAAGAAGCCTCAGATGAGGGACCCCCCCTTTTGATGACGATCACTGCAAACGTATTAAGGATTACGATTCTAGGATATGCAGCTGCTCCCTTAATTGGGAAGGTGCTGCAGCCCAGTGGATGTCCTCGTAAGAGAAAAAGTTGTCATCACCGCCGTCCAAGTGTAATAATTAGGTCGACAAGATGAGCTGAAATCCGATTTACTGTCTGCCCGTTCATTTGACCGTGCAAGCGTTAACTTGAGTAAACATTTAGATTTCTTAAAGAAATTAGGTAAATATGTTCCGTGCCAAAAAAATAAGGACGAGTTCGTAGATAGGCGTAATCGGACTACTGTCACAAGTGTCATATCTAAGCAATAATATTGTCCAATGCAGTAGCAAGGGACAATTTAAAGTTAAATTTTCTTTTTTAAGTGGCAAGGTCGCCCAGGTCGGGTACTACTTGACCAATATGAACCAAATGGTGCTTTATATAATACAAGGTCTACTATAATATACAAGGTCTGTCGCAAAACAAACAGAACTTTTTAAATATAACTGTTTCTGGTGGCGCCACCTATTGGTGGGTATATGAAATAAAAAGCTTGATCTCTTGTTGACATTTCGTAAAAAAGACAATTGGATAACTACAATCGATGTTATCGATCAAAAAGTGACAGCCGCTTTTGGTCATCGGTCGCAAAATGCATATAAATGCATATAAAGACAATACTGATTTGTTTTTACGATTCAGAGGGTATTGTACACCGAGAGTTCGTCCCACCTGACCAAACGATTAATGCTGTGTTTTACCTTGGTGTTATGAAGCGTCTTTTGTCACGCATTCGTCGTGCTCGACCACAATACCGTGAGGCAGGGTCCTGGCGCCTGTTGCACGATAATGCGCCGTGTCATCGGTCGACGCTTGTCACTGATTTTTTTGACAAAAAACTCCATATTAACCATTAATCACTCACCTTACTCACCTGATCTGGCACCCTGTGATTTTTACCTATTTGGAAAAATTCATTTGCCCATGAAAGGACACTGGTTTCAGGACATTTCAGCTATCCAAAAGGCGACAACCGATATTCTCAAGAGCATCCCGAAAAATGATCTTAAACACTCATTTGAAATGCTTATTGGCCAGGCTAAATGCTGTATCAAAGCACAAGGAAACTACTTTGAATAAAAAAATTTAACTTTTGAAAAATATTAATTTTTTGTTGTGTTTTTTAACAGTCCTGTTTCTTTTGCCACAGACCTTGTATAACAAACTTCTAAATTCCATTTGACTCTTTCATTTTACAGTATTCAACTCAAACATTCATGATGTTATCAAGGCAAAACTTTACAAAAATAATGCTCTGAAGCTATTTAATCTTAGTATCAAAATTTAGGAATAAAGTTTAGCGTAAATAAGAAACAATTGGCTCAATACTTCCCCTAGACCCTATATATCCAATATAAACAATTTCGAACCTCTGCTTCATCCAAGAATCAAATTGGGATTTGCTTGAGGTTTTCCTCGCATTCGCCTTATATAAAATTTACTTTTGTATCAATTTATATCACATATGTGATATACGAGTATACTATATGTCAATATTGCAGACCTGCAAAATATAGTAATGAAACTAAGTATAATCCATCCAATTTTAAGGACCCGATTTTATTAAAATTCTTATCTTACAGTGTGAAAATTGGTGAAATCGTACTACAAGCACGTCTTATTCCGATATAACACAATTAATTTAAATATCCCATATAATACAAAGAAAGAAGCAATTAATATAACGATACAACTTGGCACGAATACTGCCTTTGAAATATGCAACATTTTGACCAGAAACTGTCCAAATCGAACAAAACTCGTTCAAGCCCCTAGGTACACAATATATCTCAGTATCTATAGTTTAATTTTTACCGAAAATATCGGTTAATGAGTTAATCGGAGATGAAAATGAAACTTCCGAAGTTTTATACATTAACTCAATGTGAACTTAGTTCTTCCTTACTTGTTTAAAATAATGTGTTGCCAATACTTGAAGGTATGCCCCGGCTTTGATCATTGCGAGTTACAAGAGTATGAAATACTCGGTAACATCGGAATTTAATTTTCCAGTACTTGTTATCGTGTGCCTGAAGTGTTAAATTTTTAGGTCATTGTTGTAATGAAATAGTTTAGCAATTCTTTTCATAAAAAACTATATTCTACTTGGTCTTCTCAGGACGAAGTAACACCTGTTGGCAAGAACAAATTTTACGTGAACTGTTAAGTCCGATAATTTTATTTTTTTAAAGTCCAAGGTTCGCCTTTGCAATTTGCTCAATATTCGGGCGTACACTTATAATATTTATATCCTCAATCGGGTAAATTCACCCATGATATTTTTAACACCCAAATGGGAAATGAAAGACGCTTCCCGATACTTTCTGGACAGGGTATATATAAATGAACACAATGACGAGCTATGTCGATTTGGCTCTGTTTGGAGATATCGAAAAGTACCCCGTCCGTTTCTGACCAACAAGTATCTCATTTGTCGGAACGACCGACATGGGATTTTTATAACATATGGCTGCCACACACACTGTACGTTTGGAATATGAAAAGATATTTCATTTGACGAGATATCTTAAAGAATGGCATGGATTATTACATAAGGCAATGGTGCAATTTCCAAAGAAAGAATTTAGATCGAATCACTACAGTTCTTTAAAGAAATATTTTGTATTTGTGAAGAGTACTATGGCTTCGCTGCCAAAGTTAATGTTTATTTTCTATTCTTTTGCTATTAAGTTTGATAAGTACAATCCTTTAAAGTAAAATTTTTACTGCTTGTTTATTTCCTGTCTGGTTTTCCCCTTGCGTAACTATCAACATACGTAGTCGAATAAATAATGCAATCGCTATAAATTATAACAACCATTATTATTTGCTGTTCAGTAAGTGTCGTAAATGCCATGCAATTTTCTGATTCAAATCAATGTAATTTTTACGAGATTTCTTAAGCACTCAAGTCATATTTATAAATATATGTAATCATGTTTCCTGCCGAAAGCAAAATGAAATTTTATATTTTGCTTACATTAAAGAGGAAACAATGAATCATATCATGAAACAAAAATTTAGCTGATATTAAATTAAGTGGTTATATCTACTTACAAGTCAGAATATTTACAGAATTTCATTGTCATTAATAATCAGTATTTTTTTTTTACTTTGGATTCCTTTAACCGTAAAGGCGGTGAGGGAGATTTCCTTGCTTAAAATTAGCTGAAATCCAAAAACCTAAAAGGTGTACTATTATTATAGATGAACATAGACAATCCTTTCCAAAAAGTTTCGCATGTCGTGAAAAAAACTTTACTCTACTCATTACACGACAAATATTAGAAGGTCGTGCGAAAATTTCAAGCCGATCGGCTCAGACGTTTTGTTTTGTGGATAATATAAAACACTTACAAATGCTCAAAAATTTCGATGCTCATTCATTATTCATAAAATCAATGCCAACATTTGAATAGGCGTTTATTCAAAATTTATTCAAAAACCGGAGCTGAAGTCTTTCTCATCCTCTGCTTTCCGATATGACCACACCAGCGTAGTCGCTGTCTCTTAATTCTTTGAACCCTGTCAATGTCGTCATATAGCTCGTACAATTCATCGTTCCATCGATTGCGGTATTCGCCGTTGCCAATACGCAAACGACAATAAATCATCCGCGGAACCTTTCTGTCGAAAGCTCGCAACTCAACTCATCATATGTTGTCATCGTCCATACCTCTGCATCATACAGTAGGACGGGTATGATGAGTGACTTGTAGAATCGAAGATACTTATACCATGAGTGATCCGCCATCAAAATTTCGCCGCTTACATTTCTACATTTGTAACACCATCATCTGGGCCATATAAATTAAATATTTTTAATCATTAATAAGGAATAAGGGAACTGTCGGACGACGTTTCAAGCTCCTTACGTACAGCTGCAAGTTAAACCATTGGTTTTCGGAAAAAACGAAATAACAGCTGGTACGATGAGGATTACCGTGTCACAGCGGAGAGAAAATAGAGTGCCTACCTCGCAACGTTACAATCGACCACAACACGTGCGGAAATGGATAGATACCGTGAGTTGAAGAGAGAAGCGAGACGCATTTAAAGACAGAAAAAGAGAGAGGCTGCAATGTGTGAGTAAGAAGAGCTTGACAAGCTGGCCGATGGGGGTAGTGTTCGAAAATTCTACGAAAATATGCGGCGAATAATAGAAGGTTTCAAGACCGGAGCATACTCTTGTAGAACCCCCAAAGGTGATCTAGTGACTGAGGCCCAGAGCATACTAAAATTATGGAGGGAAAACTTCTCTAGGATATGGTAGAATATGGTCGAAAGAAAGCATGCCGGTGATTGAATTAGCTTTAGACCTGGAAAATCAACAGACCAGATATTCGCAATGTGCCAAGTCTTGGAAAAGATCCGTGAAAAGAGAATCGACACACACCATATCCTTTATGCCGCGGTGTCTGAATTAGGTAACCCCGCAAAACAAAAACTACTATGCAAACCAACGTTGAGCAATTCCAAAAGCTCCGTCCGGATCGGGAGGAACCTCTCCGAGCCGTTCGATACCAAACGAGGTTTCAGACACGGCGACTCCCTATCGTACGACTTCTTCAATCTACTTCTGGAGAAAATAATTCGAACTGCAGAGCTTAATCGATCAGACACAATCTTCTACAAGAATGTATAGCTGCTGGTATATGCCGATGATATTGATATCATTTGCTTTACATCCGCGCTGTTAGTTCTGCTTTATCCAAATTGGATGAGGAAGCAAAGCAAAATATCTCCTGTCATCAAACAAACAGTCGTCGCTTTCGCGACTTAGCTCTCAAGTTAGACTGTTGACAATCTAACTTTCAGATTGTATATATCGTATATTTGTCTATCTTGATAACCAATGATAATCCCCAAATCCGTCGCAGAATAGGTCTTTCCAAAAGATGCTGCTTCGAACTGACTAGGGAATGGAGAAGTATAGTCCTCTTTCGACGAACAAAAGCCAAATTCTATATTGGTGCGAAGGCATGAAAGATAACAACATATGATGAGTCGACTTTAAGAGTTTTTCCCATGGCGAATACCACAGACGATGGAACGATAACCTGTACGAGATATTCGACAACATTGACATAGTTTAGTGAATTAAAAGACAGCGGCTTCGATCTGGATATTGTAGCAGGTTAAATTCCTACTTGTCCAGAATAGACCCCGACATATCCAACATAAGTCCTTCATGCAATGAGTCTCCGCATGACGTTGGCACCCTTTATGCATGCCCGCCAACCCCACTCATCTGACACAGTTATCCCTTTCGTCCGACTCCGCCGAAACAGCACGTTTCCTGAGCCTCCCGTTAGAGGACGTCGACGACAACCTAGATAACCCTCACCACACTAACGGGAATTAGTAACTCCGTTAAAACAACAACACAGCTGCTGCGCTGTCTAGGTCGTACGTATGGACGAAAACACTCACGCTCTTAAAGTATTCAACGCAGTACCCGCCGGGGAAGCAGAGGTAGATGAAGACCTCCACTCTGTTGGAAAGACCATGTGGAGAAGGACCTGGCTTCACTTGGAATCTCCAATTGGCGCCACCTTGCGAAAATAAGAAACGACTGACACACTGTAATAAACTCGGCTATGATGGCGTAAACGGTGCCTAAGCCAGTAAGGAAGAAGAATAATAATCCATTGGTGCTATTCTTTTGCATTTCGTTTACTTTTAAAGGTCCCTTTATTTCTTTCATAATTGTTGCTATTGCCATAATTTTTCATTTGCAAAGCTTTTCCGAGAGCCATTCTTTACGATTTGGAAAAAAGTTAAGTATTTTCTGAAATTAACTAGCTAATTAAATTACCTTTCCAACAATAATTAGTGACTGACATGTAGTCGAGTCTGTCACAGATACATAAACACAATAAGTCATTCTGATAATCGAATATCGTTTTGCAATAACTAGTATTTCTTTTTTACAAGGCGCAGTGATGGTGAGGGAGTAATTACATATTTGTCGTACAACGGCCTTTCAAGCGACAGTCATTTGCGTATTACGGCTTCATCTTGATGTTACGATTAGACAACCAAGCAGCTACTTTCAACATCATTATTCACATTTTCTCGCCGATAAATGTCTCACCCACTCATATGTATATTAGTAAATGCCGATTTTCTTCATAACATATGTACATGCATACGATCCCCGAGCAATCAATACTCACCTGCAAGGTTATGAGATAAGTTTAGACGTTAGGCATGAACAAATGAAAATCTTGCAGTCAGATAATATAAAATAGGATTTGATTGACATTAGAAAAGGAAATAGGTTGGAAATGGCATGAATACACGTATTATTTGACCGAAATGTGCCGAAGTACTTCAACTTCAATATTACAAAAGAAACTTTGCTTTTTGGTCACATAAAAATAAAGGAATTGACACACATGTAAATCTTTCTCAAACGCTCTTTCCGTAGGGTCAGTTACGTCCACTTTAAATGCAATCATTTTGCACTTTCGTTGAATACAATTGGGACAAACTCGGAAAAATTTGCAACGTTAATGTTCACCGCTTGTTTTCAGCCCGTCACTTAGCAAATATATTGCAAACTTGCAGTTGTCACGAGCCATTGAAAAGGATTTCTGATAGCTCCCAGATGTGAAGTCGCACATTCAAAGGTACACACATCCAGGGATACATAAGGAACCTATGGCTAGAATACATGCGTAAGTATATCTGTGTCTGTGTAGATGTGTAGTCATAAATGTTTTCCGTTTCGAAAGTCTTGCACTAAAATGCTAAAAGATTTACTTTACCCCTTTTTGCACTCAGCTGCTGCTAATATTTGATAAGTTTCACTACAACTCGCCCGAGGCTAAAGCGAAACTTTTCCCACCGACCAAATCTTTCCACTACTAAATTCCAAAAAAATAACGAAAAAGAAAAGATCGAAAAGCTAAGATAGCTGCCCTCGTGTGTCACCAACTTCATTCATATGATATCCACCAGCTAAATTGCGTATTTATGAAGTTCAAAATCGTATACGTTTCGTTAGTCGTACGCGACTGCACTTGTTCGGACCCATAACTGTGGATACGCGTGCACACATATGTGTCTTTTGCCTCGCATAAAGTTTTTACTTTCTAACTTTTGGGGCCTTCGGGGAAAATCCATGTGTGGAAGGCTGATTGCGTAAATGCGTAGCGTGTATATGTACACCATACTTATACACATGCACTATCCTTCGAAGATATATACGTATATGGTTGTAAATCTGTCTGCACATTTAAAAAGTTTTGTAATGAAAAGCTCATAGCACGCGATGAGTGAAAATATTGTTACTGTTTTTGCGCTCGAGTTAAATTTCGATTACGAGCCTGGAAAGAAACTGCGGCAATTTATTAAGAAGTTGTATGTAAAATTGAATGTGTGCCCCACTTTGAAGGTACGATACTATTTAAACTACATGAGGGAGTAAGTTTAAATTGTACATGCGAATCGACTATTAAATGCTAAATATAGCTTTGTAAGCGAAATTTTCTGGGTTATTACTTCTACATACATATACACTCTAATTTAGAAAATTTAATAAAGAAGGGCCTCCCATTTTCTCAAATTGGAGGTACAGTCTAGTCAGGAGGCTCGCTTACCACACAATATTACCTACATGCATTTCACTATCACAAAAGTAGACTTTTCATCACATCAAGGATAATAAGTAGAGAAGGAGTGGGAGTGGCAAATGAGGAAGAATAAAAATACAATAACGCAATGAAATTAAAATCTATAAAATACCATAATTAACCACTAAATTAAGATATAAACCCAAATTTGTCAAAGGGGTTTGCAGCTCCTGGTACCTGCGGGTAAAGTTAAAAAAAAATGGGAGTGGCCCCGCCCTCTAAGAGGTATAGTGTACATATCTCCTTAGAGGGGGGTAAGGTTTGTTTCGTCGAAAAAAGACCTTTTTTCATGAATTTTTTTAGAAAGTTTTATCGAAAAATAGCGAGGAATAACGGATTTATCGTCGATCTCTGCTGGCACCTCGAAAAGAAATTTTTGTGCAGTGACCAGCCTACAGCATCACTGGATCATCTGAAACCAAAAAATCAAAATGCTTTCTTTAGTTTATTAGTTTATCTTTCAATTGACGTCGAGTTTTTTTTTTTTTAATTTTTTAATTTTTCAATTTTTGGTACCATTTTCAAGCCAAAATGACGATTTTATACGGAAAAAATTAACCTATTTGTTATTGTAAAATTGTTAGTAATTAAAATGTTTGGAAAATATATAAATGTAGAATATTTGTACAAAATTTCAAAACGATCGATGCAGTAGTTTTTTCTGTAGGCTGGTCACCGACTTTAAAAGCTCAGCGCAGGTATCTGGAAGGCGCGCAAACCTAAGGTAGAGGTACCGTTATTCAACCTGCTGTAACTTCGTTAGTTTTTCTTTGAATGACCTAAAATTTTAACAAAATATTCTTGAGATGTTGATGGATGAGAAAAAAAATATATAAAAAAATGGAAAAAAAAGTTGTCAAACCTTACTTAAATCACCTCAGATACAGTACAAAATTCGTTCAGGACAAATCAGTTACGCATCAAAACCGACACTGTAAAAATGGGTGAAATCCATATAACGGTTCCGTTGAAAACTACGAAACTAAATAAATACGCCAGAGGCATAAAATGGGCGCGGCATAGCCCACATTTTAGTGAAAAGCCTCAGAACTTACCCGACCGACCAGTACATGGCTGCTATATATATTTCTGGTCTAGGCAACACTAAGTGTTTCCAGGTGCAATCTGACATTTCCATTGGAAAGTTTGACATTTTCACCATCAATTAATCGTGAATTGTTTTATTTACAAGGAATTAAAAAATTCATCTCGGCCAAAAAATGGAATTAACTCGTGAACATTTTCATGCGATCATTTTTCACAACTTTCGACGTGGATTATCACGACAAGAGTGCATCGATGAACTAAAATCTTTGTATGTCTATGAAACACCATCCTATAGTACTGTGAAAAACTGGTACAACGAATTCAATCGTGGCCGACGCTCGCTCAAAGACGAATTCCGTGAAGGTCGTCCAAAAACAGCCGTTGTGCCAGAAAACATCGATGCCGTACGTAAACTGATAATGCAAGACCGTCATGTAATATTCCTTCAGATAGAGGCATGCCTATGCATTTCTCCCACCAGCATACATTCGATATTGCATGAACACCTGGCCGTAAAAAAGGTTTGTTCTCGTTGGATCCCGCTCAATTTGACAATCGCTCAAAAAAAGGTTTGTGTGGATTGGTGTAAAGAAATGCTGAAAAAATACGATCGCGGTGCTTCAAAAGACGTTTATAAGATCGTCACAGGTGACGAATCATGGATCTATGCGTATGAGCGCGAAACAAAACAGCAATCGACCGTGTGGGTCTTCCAAGACGAGCCAAATCCAACGAAAGTTGTTCGTGGAAGAAGCAAATGGTGGCCTGTTTCTTCGGTAAAACTGGTCATGTGGCGACTGTTCCGCTTGAGTAACGTAGGACGGTCAATTCTGAGTGGTACACCACCATTTGTTTGCCTGAAATCTTCGAAGAAATTCAAAAACGAACAAGAGAAGACGAATCATTGTGAAATATTGAATTCACCATCGGAATAGCGGCACCTTCCCTATAGAGGTCTATATCTGAGACTTTCGTGTATCCCTCATTAGAATTACATTTTACGTGCGAGTAGGCAGTCAACCGAAATTGAGCACACATAGTATATACATACCTATGTGTTACTCGATTTGTTTTAGATGGAAGGAAAGGAAATGGCGGAGATTGCAATAAAATATACAAGTATATCTAAATGGTCAGCATGGTAAGCTAAGTCAATTTAGCCATGTTCATAAGCCTGTCCGTTCAATCGTCTGTCTATATAAACGCGATCTAGTGCTTCAGGTTTTGAGATATCGCTCTCAAATTTTGAACACATTCTCCCCCTAAGAAGTTGCTAATTTATGGAAATCGCCAATACCGGATCACTATAGCATACAGCTGTCATACAAACTAAACCATCGGAATCAAGTTCTTGCAAGAAATATTTTGTATTTGCAAAGCATATTGTAGTATACTACTGTGCTTATTATAAGTGACGTTGGAGCCAAGTGAACCAAAGCGTGAGTTTCCCTGTGTGTGGATGAAGTTAGTTCGATTGCTATATATCGATAAAATTACCAGAGAATACTTCATGTAACTAAGCGTATTTCGATCGGCATATGTGGGTAATAGTTAATCGATGTCGACAATTGGTGCAACAAAACGTTGTTTGGGTAAAACTCATTGAAAAATGTTGTGAATTTGTAAAAAGATATCCTAGCTGAATCAAAGTGTTTTAAAGTAAAACCACTTGGTTAAAATAAATACAACTACTGCACTATATTTGCAGTATATTTATATTTCAATAATTTATTTAAGTATTTTTATTACAAATATTTCTCCCACCGATGGGCGAGCGTAACTCATACGCTTGTGTGTCTCAAAGAGATGTAATTGCCAAAGTAAGTGCGCACAGACGCATATTCGCATGTTTTAAATTACAGCCGAACAGGAGCCATTAAAAGCGAGGTAAACGCAGATGTAATAAGTGTCAGTGGCAGCAAATAAAAATGGCGAATTCGCTGAAAACATTAAAAATATGAAAAATATGCACTTCCGGCGCAATTTGGAATTGCCGACCGCTCACACGCCGATTCTTTAATCAGCCAAATGCTGTCAATAATATTGACATAATTTACCGTTAATGCACATTGTTGCACCGCCACAGCTTTGGCGTTGCCGCCTGATATCATCAGCATTTGTGCGTTTGTGCTTCGCAATTGCAATTGTTGCATTCGCAAACAGTTTTAAGCGGCGCGTGTTGTTGTTGCGATTGCAATATCTTTAATTGCATTTCGCTGCCATTTTCAAGCGTATAATTTTGTTTTCCTTTTTAATTCTTTTAGGGTTTTTTTGTTGTTGCATTGGAATACCGCATATTTCTGCTCGGTTTGCTTTGCAAAGTGATTTTTGTGTAAACGTCACGGTTAACCTGTCTGTCGACCTACCTGGCGGTATCTGTGCACACGCGTACTACGTCACGTCGCGGCGTGTGCGGGCGGCCACTTGCGATGCGATGTTTGCTGCTGCTCGCATAATAATTATTATTATTCACATGCCATTTCACCAGAGGGAACAAAGAATTCGCATTTATATTCATTTAATATACTATAATCATATTTACAGTTATATTTATTGCATACGTTGAAAATTGTGAGCATCTCTTTTACCGCAATGTATACATACATATGTACGTACGTTTACGTGTACCGTTACTTGCTAGTGCAGCTAAGTAGATGCGCCAGGTGTCTCTGTAAACACTTTCGTTCTCTGTTTCTATTATGTGGATACGCCTAATAACCTACATTATCTGAGCTTTGCTCTCTTGGCAAAAAAGTGCCCTAAGAAGACAACAACAACAAGATTATTCAATTCAAAATATTATAAGGTGGAATTGTTCAAGCTATACTACATATTAGCTTGCTTTTCATTTCATATTTATAGTATATTATATTTGCATTGCAATATTTATGTGATTTATTCTAATTGCTTGTTCGATTGATCATTCTCCACGGTCCTCTCGTCCACAATACAACCAACATAAGCATTTCTGAATAACGCCTAATACCTATAACCTCTGAATAACATAGATGTAGTTTAGTTAGTCTTCTTATTTGGCTGTTGATTTATTTCATCTGTAACGAAAAAAAGTTAGACTAAATTGAGTCTTCAATTCACCGCAAACGTTGTGGCTAACTTTTGTGGATTCACTGGGTTAACACGAGAGGAGACATAAAGTCAGCCGGAAGTTTGAAAAACTTTCTATTAGGTAAATGAGGGCTAAGGGTAGTATTGACCCGGGTTAAACCATTTTGATACACAGCCATACTATTATCAAGATTACTCCGAATTTTAATTATGTATCTCGCACATCGACTGATTTTTTCGGTAAATAGTCATCCATAGGTTCAGATTTTCGGTGTTGAAAGCTGGAACAGTTATGGTTTGATTTTGAGAATTTTTAGAGCTGGAATATCACACACGCAAAGTTGTATTTCGATTTGTTCATTTGTATAATTTGAAACTGTGTTTTATTTTTGCAACGCAACATAATTGTCAGGATAATTTTATGTACCCAAATTTGGTTGAAATTGGGCGAATAGGTTCGGAGGTATGTGATTTCACAAGAAGCCGACCGGTGCCACAACGGGCAAAGGCTGAAATTACTTATGTGTATTGTGGTTTTCACTGCCAGAATGACAAAAGTGAAAAGTGAAAAGTTAAAAACACACTTTGGATTGTCAAATTATAGATTACATACAAATATTCGTAGGCTAGGAGCGAACACTTGAGTGCTCGCGAGTTTCCGTTTTTTCGTATATCGAGTAATATTGTATATATTAGTAATCCCATTTTTACACCGCTGCTTGCGAGCAATTATAGCTGTGTTATCTTAAATTTGACAAATTGGTAGTAAATTAAGTGATCACGCTAGATTCTAATAACATAGAAGAAAATGCGGTCACGTTTGATATATTCACATAATCGTGTAAAAAGAGGGATCCAACAATGTGCCAGCAATTTCTTATTTTGTGTGGTGCTTTGTGATTTCACTTTATTTTACAGCTGTTCGCTCAAGGACGAATCAATTAACCTTGACATGCGGTTGACAAGGCGGTCACATACGAAACCACAGACGCACACCAGCACACAGCTACATGTGTATGCCAAAGACAAACACCTCAGCCAAGCAAACAAGAAAGCGAAAAATAGAACCACAAGTAGAAAGAAGGCAGCAGCATGCCACAGAGGCAAGTAGCCGACACTGAACTTGACTTGACGCTGTGGAACGAAGCGGGCGAATGGCAAATGTCACAGTAGGGTTGGCTAACTAGTTTACACGCAAACTATGCAAATAAGTACGTTTGTGCTTGTGCATGACATTAAATTAGCATATGTAGTACGTACTAACAACGAAAAGCTACGAAAAACGCAAACAAGTCTGCTGGCAAACATTAAGAGGACGGTCGTGTGTGGAATCACGAAAGCTGGAGAGTGCGGCGTCTATGTTAACACGGCCTCCATTTCCACCGCTTCGTTTCATTCCTCTTTTATTTAGTTGTCAAGGTGGTTGCACGCAAGTCGCCTGCTCGCTCTTTTGACTTCCAACCAATTTTTCATAACAGCCACCAAGACATTCGTTGTTTTATCAAAAACAGAAAAGTTAATTAAACCGGTGAAAGTACACTTTCGATTTTATTCGCCTCATTAGCGATGATTCGAGGTTTTCTAAACAACGGCGACCTGCATGAATTTAGAAATCTATTAGAATGGTCCAGCAGCTTTATTTTTACTACTGCGTAATACTGAAATATTTTGTTTGGACCAGTGAATTTATTTATCACTATATAACTTACAACTAAATCTAGACAATGAAAATTATACTGGATGGACCTTCTAAATACACCTTCGTTCGGACAGATAGATATTCATTTCGATAGCAACATGAGGTCGAATCGTCTCAACATTTCCTGGTCAACCGTCTACATTTGCTAAGATCATGATTAAAATATAGTGATTTTAGATTTTTAGTTATCTGGATGAAAGGAGACATATGAATATTTATATCTACCTTTCGCAGTTCTTTGAATTGATAAAGAACTTATCTTTAGCTTCCCAATTGTATCTTTGGATTGGGAATCAACTTATTAAAGGCTGCTATAAAAACAAGAAGTTAGGAATAATATAATCAACAAATACAACCATCAAGCACAACACGAAATAAAACTGTGCCTAGATCAAAGAAAAATGGAAAAGTCCCATGCATTTTCATTAAATTATGGAGAAATATTTTGTCATGACAAAAGTAAAACGACTAGACCTGGAAACAAAAACCTGGCAGTTTCAGCTAAATCCAACTTTAAGGAACAGAGCGCTAAAGAAATAATATCCAATAGCATTGTAAGCTGAGCGGCTTGCCGAATATATGGTCATTTCTATCATGAGGTCCTCAAGCCACTAAGCCAAATTCATTTAGTAATGAAAAAAAAATTAAATTGAAGGTTAAGACAAAGGAAAAACTCTGGTTGAGTGTGTGAAGACAGCATATTGCATTACAAAATCACAGCGACTTTCGAAAAGAAGTCCTTTATAATGCTCCAGAAATTGACCTGACTGATATTAAAATCTCTGCTTAAAAATTAAAGACAAGGGAACCCTCGAATGCGGAAGCAAATTAAATCGTATAGATTTAAGGGATTATATACAGTTAGAATTTTTACATAATCGATTTTTTTTCCTTAAAGCACATATACGTAATAAGCCTAAATATTCGCACATCTCCTTGAAACTTGAAGCTGTTAGTGATCTCGCCGCACAAACTGGACTTAAAATTAACATAGCGAAGACAAAACTCATATGCATCAACACAGTCGAAATGCCAAACCTACAGATCGCTGGAACATGTATCGAGGAAGTTGACGAGTTTTGCTATTAAGGTAGCATTATAACTAAAAATGGTGCATCAGCAGCCTATATACAAAATTGTATATCCTAAGGTGCGCTGCCTTCGGAATGTTGGATAAAGTCTGGAGATCAACACATATATTCATATGTTCTAAGCTAAAAATATTCGATTCAAGCGTGAAATTCATTGTAATGCGAGACGTGGAATATTTTTGCATATGTTTTGCAATCGATGCTTCGAAAAATTATGTGGATATTCTGGCCTAACGCTATTAGCATTGCTAACCTCTGGACCGTAACCTAACAGCTACCGATCCATATCGAAATTCGACGTCGTAAATGGAAAAGGAGCGGCCACACTCTGCGAAAGCCTCACGATGACATTAGCGGAACAGCGATAGATTGGAATCCGCAAAGAAGCCTAAGACGCGGCAGACCAGCCAACCCCTGGAAACGGGAAGTCGAAGCAGAAGCACAGAGAAGTGGTTATTCTTGGAGAGAAATTAAATGCATAGCTTTAAATAAAATTAATTATAATTTGTTTATTGAGGCCCTATGTTCCAGCTAGGAACTATGGGAAAATATATATAAACATATACTTAAGAATGCACACAGAAATTCCATATCGTTCCGATGAATACTATTTTTGAAGTGGCACACAAATTTGAAAAGGCGTTTGAGAGTGCTTGGAAGTGCAAGGCCAAACATTAAACACGATTTTCTCAAAATGATTTTTTCAAAGTCAGTGACGAAAAATACTCAAGTTAAAGCGACTAAACCAATTAGTCTCAAGTACGAGTTTCCTTAATATTTTTTAGGAATTAAATGAAGATTTTTTCTCACCGATGAATATTTTTTTATAAACAATTTAAAGCGGAAATTTTGGTGAAAAATCGATTCTTTTATTTTAGGAAACCGCCATTTTGCAAAAAAAAAGAAATATATTGCTTATTCCTTCGATTTGCTTGACTAGATTCAACATTAATTTAATGAAATCTATTTGGTTTTTTACTTTCAGAGAATCGTCTTTTGAGATGTCTTTTTTGATATGTGATCCCGGAAATCAGCTGTAGCTCCTTACAAAATAATTATTTTTACTACAAGTATTACTAAGTCTTAAAATCCAATTAAAAGTTTTCGGCCTTCTAACTGTATATAACCCCTTAAGAAAAGTTATATCTTTTTTTAAACTTGTAACAAAATTTGTATTTTACCATTAGTCATTTTTAGAATTTAAAATATTTAACTCATCATGCCGTAGAAATGCTTTTGATGAAATCTCTGCTGAAATTTCCATAACCAAATGAGTTTTATTCACTTTCGCAGAATCACAAAGAGAAATCAATTTCATTTTCATCTGCATTTAAATTACGTAAGCCTCGAAGAGTCTATCCAACAAGTCATCGCTTAAAATTGAGTCCGAAAATTATTTTCATCACTCCTTACCAAAACGCCGAAAAATGATTTTGTCAGATATACCATTTACATGGTTAAATCTTAAGCTCGCACCAGCTGACAGCAGCTGCCTTTAACCGACGACAGCCAAACCCACAACTACTGTCAAAACTGACGTTGTCAGAAATTTGCAATGCAAAATTACTTGGAGCATACGATTCACTACACCGCACAGACACGAGTTGAGCAGTCGCGCAGTTGAGCAGCTGATGCGCTGAAACGCCTAAAACTCTGCAGCGCATTCGAATTAAAAAGCGGTGTTAAGCGCCAGCTGACAGAGGGGAGTGCAAGAGATAAAGCTGACAACAAAGATGCCTGAATATATGCAATTCGGTGTCACCATGTGCTGCGTCTGTTGGGAAAAGAAAACGGAAGTGAATCGACGAGCGCTTTGAAACGCCAAGTGTAAATTTTTGCCCTTTTCCATTCCCTTTCCAAGTGACTGCCACATGATGAGGCAAATAAGAGAGGCAAAAAAGCGTAAAGGAGTATGTACGTATGTAACGTAGACGACAAAACGTGACGCATTTCAGTGCATAACAAATCAGGGCAGACATAGCTCTGCTACGACTAGTGTCTGACACTCTTTCAAACTGGTGCAAGACTAAAATGGTGGCGTACCAATACGCTCAAAGGTATTGACGAGCAGCTGGGAAATACAATTTTGCACTTTTTTACTTGCCTTTTTGTCTTCTAACTGCTTCTTCATGCATTTATTATAGTCAATGTGGGACAAGGAGCTAATGTAAAGAAGCCAGGGAATATAAATTTAAATCTATCGTCGTCATTAGAGACAGTTACAAATACTTAGGAGGCTGAAAAATGTTAGTAGTTTTCAAAAAAACTTAACTTTGCAATTTTTGTTTTACGAAGTAATTTAATATTTCATTTCAGTACAAGAAGTCAATGGATAAGAGGATTGTCACGTACTTCAAAGTAACATGTAAAGTTATCAACTAATTAGTCAATCAGAATTGATTATTCACACCTCTAGGGTCTTTTGATTGTAGACTCAAAATCACCTATCAAAACTTTCTTAACTGTTCATGACAAGTTTAATCCGTAATGTATTCGTACTTTCAAATGGATAAATTTTAGTAGCATATTTTTGTTATGCAATACATATGTATAAGGAACTATATGTTTATTTTAGTCATTTTAATATTTATATTTCGACAGTACTTGTAAATGCGAACTCAACTAGTCTCAAGCTTTCTGATAAACCAAATTTCATGTTTCTTTTTATAATTTCCTATTTTTGTATCAAACGTGTTCGAGTTTAATAGCCGATACAATGCTAGCCTTTTCTATACTTTCTATAGGTGAACAAAAGCCCTTTTAATTAAAAAATAATTTGCTGTCAATCAAAGCTGGTTGCAGAACGGTTATAAACGATTCCATTCACCAAATACTTCTATTCATCCAAAATGCTTTATTGTCCTTACCAAAGTTCTCTTATTGAGGTACTTACGTTTTCATTAAGTGAGATTCCCTAATTTAAATTTCGTTTCTTCGAATTTTTTTTCGGCCGAATATCGTGGTATGTTGGCAGCTTTTTTCGATCATCGAGGTGTGGTGCACTCTGAATTCCTTCCAACCGGCCAAACATCAACAAGGAATACTAATTGAGTGTTATGCAGCATTTGCGCGAAGCTATTCGTAACAAGTAAGAAAGGGCTAAGTTCGGATGCAACCGAACATTTTATACTCTTGCAACTTTCGAAAATCAACGCGAGGGAAATGCCTTAAGATGTAAAACGTCAACGAGAAGATCGGAACCTTAGCAATTTTATATATATACATATATACTCTAAACTCATACACTGACCGACAAATTCGGCATACAATTTGTCACAATCATAATACAAATGTAGTACATCGGAATTGGTGTCAGTTTCGACCCGAGTTTATATTTATATGCCACATACTAATAAAAATCCTTGTAATATTAGTTATATGGAAGGTAGGTCAAGTTTTTGCCCAGTTATATATATTTTAGTCACAAAGATAAATTGTTATGAGTAAGACTTGTTCTGTCATTTTCATTGAGATAACTCAAATATTGGCCGGAATAAAGCCGGAAATATTGGCCAACATAAAGTCACTTGAAAGTTCGAAAATCTTTATATTAGGTATATTGGGGCTCAGGGAAATATTAACCCGATTCAACTAGCAGCTTGAACAGTTTTTTTTTTTGGATTTACGAGGTGTGTTCAAAAAGTATTGCGAATTTTGTGTTTTTTCAAAAAATATTTATTTATTCATGAATATCTATTTTGTCCCCTTCAAAGTAATCCCAATGAGATATTATACACTTGTGCCAACGGTTTTTCCAATCTTCGAAGCACTTCAAAAAATCATTTTTTTTATCTTCTTCCGCTCCTCCTTCGATGCCGTCTTTATCTCGTCAAGAGAAGCGTAACGTCGTCCTTTCATGGGCCTCTTCAGTTTAGGGAACAAGAAAAAGTCACAGGGGGCTAGATCTGGGGAATACGGTGGCTGCGGCATCATTAGTATGTTGTTTTTGCCCAAAAAGTCGCGCAGTGTGTGAGCAGGGGCGTTATCGTGGTGCAAAAGCCAATTTTTGTTCTTCCACAAATCCGGGCGTTTCTGGCGAATTGCTTCGCGCAAATTGCGCATAACTTGCAGGTAATATTCCTTATTGATCGTTCTTCCCTGTGGCAAGAACTCATGATGCATCCGCACACTTAATTTCGTTTTTCACACAAAATTTGATGCGCAATACTTTTTGAACACACCTCGTAGACAATTTTTGGTCATAAAGTGGCAATCTTTAAAGGGATTATAATTGCAAAGTTTTAACCCGTTATACTTTTTACTTGTTGATTTGTGTACTGAAAAGTGAAAGGATGAAATGGAATTTGAAATTGTGTTTGCCACTTAGATATTGGATTTCACCAAGATGACGTAATTAGTTATTGATTTATAGCGCTTTTAGTAGTTTTTAACTGTACCGTTATATGGAGAGTAAGCAGGGTTATCTTTCGAGGGGAATTAATTTGTGACGGAGATTTTGAAGAAAAAATTAATAATTTTTTAATCATGTACAAAGTCTTACTATTTTTTGCCCAGAGTGTAAATACACACGGAAGATTCGATCTCGCTTATTCAAGAAAGATGTTATAACGGGTGATTTTTTTGAGGTTAGGATTTTCGTGCATTAGTATTTGAAAGATCACGTGGGATTTCAGACATGGTGTCAAAAGGAAAGATGCTCAGTATGCTTTGACATTTCATCATGAATAGACTTACTAACGAGCAACGCTTGCAAATCATTGAATTTTATTACCAAAATCAGTGTTCGGTTCGAAATGTGTTTCGCGCTTTAATTTTGTTCAGCGATGAGGCTCATTTCTGGTTGAATGGCTACGTAAATAAGCAAAATTGCCGCATTTGGGGTGAAGAGCAACCAGAAGCCGTTCAAGAACTGCCCATGCATCCCGAAAAATGCACTGTTTGGTGTGGTTTGTACGCTGGTGGAATCATTGGACCGTATTTTTTCAAAGATGCTGTTGGACGCAACGTTACGGTGAATGGCGATCGCTATCGTTCGATGCTAACAAACTTTTTGTTGCCAAAAATGGAAGAACTGAACTTGGTTGACATGTGGTTTCAACAAGATGGCGCTACATGCCACACAGCTCGCGATTCTATGGCCATTTTGAGGGAAAACTTCGGACAACAATTCATCTCAAGAAATGGACCCGTAAGTTGGCCACCAAGATCATGCGATTTAACGCCTTTAGACTATTTTTTGTGGGGCTACGTCAAGTCTAAAGTCTACAGAAATAAGCCAGCAACTATTCCAGCTTTGGAAGACAACATTTCCGAAGAAATTCGGGCTATTCCGGCCGAAATGCTCGAAAAAGTTGCCCAAAATTGGACTTTCCGAATGGACCACCTAAGACGCAGCCGCGGTCAACATTTAAATGAAATTATCTTCAAAAAGTAAATGTCATGAACCAATCTAACGTTTCAAATAAAGAACCGATGAGATTTTGCAAATTTTATGCGTTTTTTTTTTTAAAAAGTTATCAAGCTCTTAAAAAATCACCCTATACATCATTTATTTTCGTTATTAATAGGTTATGTGGTCTAGTTTCGAATTGACTTTTTTCTCAACACGTCTCCATAAACGGACCGAGAGTCGAGACAATCCTTTAACAGAACTTCAGTTAAAACACTAAAAGCCTAAATTGCCCTTCCATTTTCAGGACTGAAACGAAAGTTCCGCATCATTAATGATACCTTGCTAACTTAGTATCTTTGTAGTTTTGTATGTATATAAGCAGCCTTCTCCAAAAACGGTTGATTCATCTTAGAATTACTTGAAAAAGTGTGATGATATATACCTTCGACTTTCTTAGGAATATGTATGTATTTGATTTAATATTATTTCATTTACATTTTCATACGTAAGTTTGTTTGAAAGATAACTTCAGCTGCCACACAAGTAAGGGCGCCATAAAAGTTTACGATGCATTAATATTTAGATTTCCCGACACTGTTGAACTTCGTTTAAATATGACTACATTGAAGATTACGATACCTGTGTCATACGCGAGATCTGCCAGCGACAACGCGCGCTTTTTTCTTACTCTTGTGGTTCACTCGAATCAGTTTTTATGGCTAAGATTGCTTTTGCGTGTACGCAAACCTGGCAATTTAAAAGTTTCCACTGCCACACAGCCTCGCACTCATCACTTTATGTATGCACCCAACTTTATGGCATGGCCTTGCCACCTACGTAGCAGTGTATGCATCTAACGCCTGCTGCGCACAGCAATGGCGTACCTCACCGCAAATGACATTTTCCAAGTGCATCAGGTGTGCCGCAAAAATGCGCAATTGATGCAACAATCAGCACACACCCACACCTGCAAATGGAAGACTTGGAAAGAAAGCTCGACTGTGTGTGTGTTTTGCTGGCAGAAAGTTATGCTGGCCTGTGAGTGCGAGTGCACACGATACATAAATACCTTCGTGCCATACTCAAAATGTCATCCCTTCAACATCTCTGCTGCATATTAGCCTAAGACGAGATGTGCGGCGCGGACAATTTAAGTTTTTAACCCAAAGTTTGCCGTCTATTAGAGCAATTCTCCCGCGCTGCTTGTGCTGACGTCTCACTGGTTCGGTATGTTGTCTGCCACACAGTCTGTTGCTTCGCCTCTTTCTCTCCCCTTCTCTGCCTTTTCTCACAATTTGGCTTGAGTTTTTCTTCATTTCCGGCTGCTGTGCGCACGTGTGGCACGTCGCATGCCTCGAATGCCAGCAATTCTGCAATTCTCGAAACGGTCGGACGGACGCACCAGCGCTGGGACACCTGCTGCAGCCAGCTATGCAAGCTGCTCTGCTCCAGGCGCGCTTTGGTGTCATTGATGAGTTCAAATTTAGCTATTATTTTCACGGCACTTTCTTCCAACTTTTGGACTCTTTTTAGCGAACTTTTTAGTCTTCGTGTCACTTTCTTGTGTGCTTTTCTTTGCCGCCTTGATCTTATTGTTAGTCATTGTTATTTTTGTACAATTTTTCATTATCACTTACCTTGTATTTACAGTTTCAGCAAGTACGACCACGTCTGCCATTACCGCTATTTTAGTACTCTTTACTACTTTTTTGTGGCTACTATTTTCAATTTGTGCGGCTTTTTTTCTTGGCCCACTTCTTCGGGCGTGTTTGTAATTTTTTCCGGTTGCTCCACCGCTGCCGGATATTGTTGGTGGAAAAAGTGGCATATTTGCAATTTCCTGTTTGTATATACCACAGTGTATGTGAATTGCAGCGTGGCAGCACTGGCAAATGATATACATGAATATTACAGTTGAATGTCGCTCACAGCATTGAGAGAGTTTGTGTATGGTTGTAAGTTGAGCTGGCAACATTTTTTAGCAATTTTCCGTTTGACTTCAACAAATAATACCCAGATATTGCAACAAAAACAATCACACATCAATATTTATTAAAATGTCATTGAGTGGAAGTTAAATTTATAAATTTATGTCACGACTAGTAAAATAGGACAAGGCTTAGTTTTTACCGAACCGAACACAAAATGACCACAAGAGGTTCAAATTTTAATCAAATTTGTGTTTTTCATTATGAGCGTTCATATATTTTTATTCCATCGCAACAGTTTTGTTCACCTAACAGTTGGTATATTAATTTGATCAGGATGATGAGTTGAATTGAATTCCGAATGTCTGACTGTCTATATAGTGTATTGAGTATATAACGGAACTTTGTGGATGAAGTTCCGTTAAACGAAAAATTATTAAGTTCTATAACTGAACCAGTGTATAAAATGACATTTAGAGTATAAAAATGTTTCAAGGGTAGGCGTAACCTCTTCTAATAATAGCTTTTTTTATACTATTTGTTTTTATATTATTTTGTTTTGTTTTTATACGATTGCAACATGTTGGTAGTTTTGATCACCTAACGCTGATGGTATGTGAAGTACCTGAATGATATAATGATTTTCGTTTTTCGATGAGACATGGGTTTATCGTCAAGAAAATGGTAGAGAGTTGATAAAAGAGCTCCTACATCTCATGGATTTATTCCGGAGGGACTTACGCTCAATGAAGAGTTCTTTTTGGCCTTATTGAGATGTTTGCATGAGAACAAAAGTGATTATTGAAAGAGTTTCGAAGACTGTAAAAATCGTTGGCATAAGTGTGTTACATCTGATGGGGATTACTTTGAAGGCGACTAAATAAATATTGATGAATAATTAAATATTTTGGCTTCCAAGGCACTTTTTTGTCGCAATGTACATATTGTTGGTTGGTTTGTATCACCTAAAACTAATTGACAGAGATGTAGAAAGGTATACATACATATATAATTGATCAGTATGACGAGACAAGTTGAAATCTGAGTGACTGTCTCTTCGTCCGTCCGTCCGTCTGTGCAAACTGTAACTTGAGTACAAATTTAGATATCTCGATGAAGCTTAAACACGAGTTCGTAGATGGACGTAATCACACTTTTGCCACCCCCCCAAAACGCCATTAATCAAAAACGTATAAATGGTCGTAACAAAACCGAAAATAAATATAGTACAAAACTGTAATTTTCTGCAGCGAATGGAAATAACAAGGTGGTTTGAAAATGTTTAAAGATCGGTGTAGCCTTAGCCCCCTTAATAAGATTAATGTTTATATCTCTCAAACCATTTAAGCTGTTTCACCCACAATTCCCATGGACAAATGCCTTGAACAGCTCTTGCAACAGTGTGAAAAGAGGTGATAGAGACTAAATGCGTCAGAGACATGATATTTTACATTTGTGATAGAATATGGCGGTTTTATAGAAGCCGATGTCAAAATTGGACGACATCGTGACACCGCCAACATTAGGTCAAATGACATATCTCCAGGAATACTCGATCAATTTCAACCAAATTCGGTACATTAGATAACTGTAATATTTTTATGTTACTGTGTGAAAATGTAGGAAATCTGACACAAAAACGCCTTCTTAACATATGTATAACAAAATTTTAAATTCGATATGATTCTTCATTTTCCAGTATAGAAATCAAAGTCAACTAGATGATGAAAAACTGTGATATTAGTTATATGGGGTTTTCGCTCGATTTTATTCAATTTAGATACAGAGGTGCAACGTTAGGAGAGAAATATGGTATACAAGGTGCGTTCCAAAGTAAACAGGAATTGAAGCTAGCGCCCCCTGGTGACGCCATCTGTATGTCGACTGGTGCGTTAGAATTAGAATCTTTATTGATTGTGCAAGGGAATTTCATCGATTGGAACTGAAGTTTTTGCATTTTAAGTGTCGGATGCTTGTGTTATCGGTGCGAAAATGAGTTTCGAACAAAGAGCCAACATTAAATTTTGTTTTAAAACTGGTAAAAATTTTACCGAAACGTTTCAATTGATGAAACAAGTTTATGGTGATGATTGCCTATCGCGTAACAGAGTGCACGAGTGGTTTTATAGTTTGAAAGTGGTCGTGAGGACATAAATGACGATCAACATGTGGGCCAATCAAAATCCGTGATCACCGGAAATTCCATTGAAACTGTGCGTGAATTCATCAAAAATCAGCCGCAATAATCATTGAAATTCGAGGAAATGGAATTGAACATCTCCAAAACATCGATTTATCGCATTTTTACAGAACATTTGGGCTTACCAAAGGTTGTTCCGCACAAATTGGTTTGTTCCGCACAAATTGACTGACAACCAAAAATTGCTCAAATCCAACAGTCGAAGGACGATTATTTGACCAAAAATCACATTATAACCATTAACCACTCCATGTATTCACCTGATCTGGCTCCGTGCGACTTCTTCCCTTTCGGAAAAACGCATTTGCCCATGAAAGGAAAGAGTTATGCAGACGTAGAAGCCATTCGAGAGGCCGTCCTGCTTTATGGTGCAGAGGCTGACGACGATGACAACAACGGATGAGTCGACGTTGCGAGTTTTCGAGAGAAAAGTTCTGCGAAAAAATTATGATCCTTTGCGCGGCGAATATCACATTCGATGGAACGATGAGTTGTATGAGATATATGATGACATTGACATAGTTCAGCGAATTAAAAGACAGCGGATACGCTGGCTAGGTCATATTGTATGAATGGACGAAAACACTCCAGCTCTGAAAGTATTCGACGCAGTACCCGCCGGGGGGAAGCAGAGGAAGAGGAAGAGGAAGACCTTCACTCCGTTGGAAGGATCAGGTGGAGAAGGATCTGGCTACGCCTGGAATATTCAATTGGCGCCACGTAGCGAAAAGAAGAAACGACTGGCGCGCTGTTGTTAACTCGGCTATAATCGCGTAAGCGGTGTCTACGCCAATTAAGAAGAAGAAGAAGAGGCCATTCGAAAGGCTTGCACCGGCATACTAAAACACTCGTTCGACATGCTTTTGGACCGTGCAAAAAGCTGTATGGAAGCAGAAGGAGACTATAAACTAAATTGATTTTGCGAGTAAAAAACATTGATTTTTTTTTTAGTTCTGTTTACTGTGGATTGCGCCTTGTATAATCGCTTGATAGTCTTTCTGTTGGATATATGTATGGTTCCCATTTTTGACAAATAGACTGTTATCAGGAAAGTATTAAATTTTTTTCTACTTCTTCTCTCTCTCACTTTTCTGGTATTTGAGGGATTAAATAATTTTCTTTAGTAAGGTGGTAGACCTCAAAGGACTACACATTCGGGTAAAGTTTTTAGAGATATAATTTTTGGTTCTTAATTTGTATACTAGAAAGTTAAGGAATCACATTGAATTAAAATTGTGTTATTTGGGAAGTAGGCGTGGTTTTTAACTAATTTCGCCTATTCGTACTGTAACAGCACATTATATATGTAGTAAGTCTCTGACGCATTTAGTTTTTCAGCTCTGAGGACATTGCAAAGACCTGAAGAAAGCATGGAGGAAAACATAAGACGGACTATTTACTCCCATCGATAAAACACTATGGAGGTCAATTTGTAGTTAACGGGTACGGTTCCTTATAAAGGGGTTTTCAATAAGAGCGCTCCTAATACAGTTTTGGATATCAATGAAATTCTTTATTTCTGTGAAAGTGCATTCGATGTCATCATGTAAAGAACTCAAATTCTTTTGCATAGCCACCATGGGTACGCTTGCAGAAGTCCAGACGCTGAACCCAGTTTTCGACGGTTTTCAAGCATAAATCGGCAGATATTGCTGCCATTTCACTTTCGATATTCGTACAAAGTTCATCAATCGTCGCTGGCTTGTTGGCTAAGATCATAAATTTGACAGAACCCCACAGGAAATAGTCCAACGGTGTCAAATCGCACATCCGAGGCCTCCAATTGACTGTGCCGTTTCGTGAGATAACACCTTCACCAATCTTGGTTTTCAATAAATCGATTACAACATTCGCTGTTTGGCTTATGGCGCCTTCCTGTTGGAACCACATATTGCCCAAATTCATATCATCCAATTCGGGCCAAAAATATTCGGTAGCGTTTCTCATTCACAGTAACTTGCCGATCATCATAGTCCATTGGGTCGGACCCATAAACCGCACCAAATCGTATTTTTTCGAGATGCAACGGTCACTCATGGAGTATGTACGAATGTACTTTCACACGAATAAAGAATTTTATTCATATCCCAAACCGTTTTTGTTTTATTAAAAAAAAAAAACTTTTGTAGCACTCTTATTGAAAAATCCGCTATTTTTGTCTTGAATATCCTTTTTGTTGTTAAAGGCCAAGTCCAGTGCTTTTATGGGGCTGTATGTCATGAAACGACGAGATAGAGATAGAATTTATAGATGGTATGAAAAAAGTACAAGGCTATATCTCGTCTCAAGTGCGAACGATATGGGCCTTTCGGAGTTATGTACGAGTATTTGCGTTTTATCTTGATAGATATCCGAAGCATCTAAAAGAAATTCTTAAGAATATTGTTAATATTAACGATATAAATAAAATGCAATATATAGACCATTACTAAATGCTGTTTTCACAAATTTATTTCTGAAATTGCAACCCAATAATTTTATTTCATAGTGCTTATCCCTAATTTTGGATACACTCTCTCACACTCGCATGTGTGTACGTCAATCGGCCGCCAAGAGCTAAGAAGATCTAATGGCTAAGGCATGCAATAATGTGTAGTGTGTTGAGTCTACCAGAAGAGTCTAGAAGCAATTTGTGATCTGCGACCTCTCTTCAAGTGCACCATAGTGTCGATAGCACTTTGGGAAAGTTTCAAGAAATATTTCTCCTATTTGTTTTAGTTGACGTTTTTTCGCCTGTTGCAATGAGTGCATTGTCTTAATAATTATTTAAATTATGCAGTGCAATCTAGCAATTTATGTGTGACGCAACTGAACCAGTATCTTGAATGTTACACTAAACTGCTTTCCACATCTGGCTTGTTTCTTCATTTTGCCATACAAGGCAAGACCAAAATTTACAGCCTACATATTGATACCCACATGTTTGGGGATGAGTGCCTAAGTACTTACTAGTGTGTGTATAAATTATACTGCTATCTAGGATGATTAATGGAAGTGAGAATACTTTGCAATGCTTAAAATACTTATAAAGCTCATCCTTCGATTTAATTGCACAAAATTATATAAAAGAAAAGGAAATTCTTTAATAACTATGCCCACCATCCATATAACAGTTAAGATAAAAAATATTAAGAATACGATAATTTTCCATACAAAAATTAGATTAGTTCAAAACCTAAAAACTTTTTTAAATTTTATAACTCACAAGCTCTTCGTATTAGCTTCACCGATATAAATCAAATAAGAGTCACATTATTAATGTCTTCTTTGAGGATACTAACTATTTCTCGTAAACCGAATGACTCTGTCCTACCGAATGAGTTTTACTCGTAACTATAGTTCAATGTGCAACATGGCTTAATAAGATATTTGGTCATATATTGTCAATGGGAATTAGTCTAAAATTAAGTTTATAACTTCCGCTAAGATCTATAGGAGTATATTGTGTATTTGAATTTTCACCGTACGGGCTTTACCCATGAATATTTCACATATAATAGCATAATCTGATCTAGTATAATATAATATTTATCAGCGCAGAATCTAGTCCAACATAATTGCGCTTGTCTTTAATTTTTTTTGTGTATGTTTTATGGGCACTTTGGTGTTATTCGACATATATGAAAGACCCCAAACGAAGATATCGCATTTTATACAGAAGCTTTCCGAAAGGCTTCTTTCATTTCATTTATCAGCAATTCCAGCTCAACCAACCGTTCACCAAGACTGTAATCAGAATGTATTTTGCTGTTACCTAACGTCATCATAACCGCTTGATAACTTCACTTCTTTCCAAATACTCTCTATCATTAAATTAACTTGATTTCCGTTTTGTATCTGATGTGTCCTTAACCACTTAAACTCCTTGCAGATTTGAAATAACTGTGGTCACGACATCGTTCGGCGAAGCATACTTGTACTATACATATACAATTTTTTCGGTGAAGCATATATATGTGACAAATGAAATACTATCCTCTAAGAATTCCAAAAAACACTTGTACAAATTTAAAATCAATTTGTCACATGTGCGAACTGGTCGACAATCGGAAAGCAAATTATCTCGATGCAATTCTTATCTGATTGATAACTTTCAACGAGCTTATCTAAGCTTAGCCCCAAATGGCTGAAAAGTATGTGGAGAGCAAAACTTATTTCTATTGTATCGCTACCACAACCACGAACTTAAAGGTTAAGGTAGACGAACAAAATTGTAAACCAAATTATTTAAAGCAGTTAGCTATTGAGCTTTTACGAACATTTTGCTTAGAGATATGCGCTCAAAACGATGAATACGAATTCTGATTGGCCTATTCGATTAGATTTAGTTTTTTGTTAATATTTTGTACTTTTCCTATGAAGCATTATTACAATTTGCTTACGCTTATTTGCACAGCTGTGTGCGCCAGTTCAGGAGAATTTTTAATTAAAATTGCTTAAACACAACAAAAGAATCTTACATGGCAGCCTAAAGGACAACGGTAGGATGGCCGCAATGATTCAGTGAAAATAACAGAGAAAAAATGGACACACGTTTTAGTTAGCTGAGCGAGCGGGCGAGCTTGGAAACAATGGGAAGATGCAAAAACCTTCGAAGAAGCAATAGAAAGCGAAAAAAATTAACAGTTACTTGAGGAAACGGTAACGGAAATATGCTCCTGAATGAAAACAATAGAAAACGGTAGAAAACAGGATAATACAGAAATGGCGCACAAGTGCAGTTAACGTCAACCGAGCAATAGGAAGTGCAATTGGAAGTGGCGAGGAAGTGGTGCCAACAAAAAATGCCTGCTTTGATTTCATTCGCCATTTTAGGAGCTGCGCTGACGGCAAGTAATAATTTTACAAACTAACGCGTCGGATAAGTGACACAAAGAGACACACGGCAGACAAGTGCAACTAAAGCTAACGGTACTAAACTTATTAGGTATGTGAAGAGCACACGCCAAAGTGGCCCTGGAAATCAGGAGAAACTACAAAGGTAGACAACCCGCCGTCGCTGTAGCCTTCTGTAGGTATAACTAGATTCAAGCAGCGTTTTCGCGAGCGGCGACAGGACAACAAGTGCAAATCCTTTCATACACATCCGCCGCTGCGCATTTCGCATTTGAACTAAATTTTGCTTCGCTTCACGTTTTTTTTCTCTTTAAAGGTGCGCCGTTCAAAGAAATAATAACAAAGAGATGCTTCGAGGCGCGCGTAGAACGCTAAAATACTCGTAAATAAAATTTACGCTACTTGCAGAGTGAACTCAGGCGGCAAAAAGCGAATTGGCCGTAGGCGCAGTGACTTTGCTCTCACATAACCGTATCGTTATTGCGATGGTTCAGCAGCATCCACTGCTATTGTTTTAGCGACGACTTGTGTTTCTTTAGCGTCGATTGCTTGTCGCTTTTACCCGCATGATCACTGTTACAAAGCACGCCTAAAAGTGTGCTGCAGCGAGCTAATAAATGGATGCGCAGTGTTCAAATGGTGAATAGAAGGTGTGCAGGAGCACAAGAATAACAAGAAGTACTTTTTTTCAAAGATATGCACACTGTGTTAAGCAAGTGACAACTTTATGCTTAGAGAGTCACATTAACTCTAGGTAAATGTGCTATCTAGTATTTTACAAGGAAATGAAAGTATGGAAGTATAGTAAGGAATATAAGATTGAGTTTGGGACTTCATTATGCTGTGAATCGGATACACTTGAATATTACGCCGAGTTTTAGTGGCAATCCGCTGAGGGTGCTGACTGAAGAGAGATTACAAACTACTTATAAAATGTTATGGTGTTTCAATAAAGTTTTGAGAAATATTTTTGTCTGCACTTGCTTAATAAAACATATTGGATAATTGGTTCCTAGCAACTACACTACAAAGACCACTAACTAGCGATATGCTTACTACCTTTATTATAGTGGAAAAATATTTAAAAAAAAGCATAATATTTGAAATGTTGCGGAAGCTAATACGCAAGATTATCAAGTAAAAACCTTGGGCAGATCATATGACGCTATTATTTGCTTTTGAACAAGTTGTCTTAACAAATGATTGTTAATATATGTATGTCCCTAATTCTGTAAAATGTGATCACTTTCGTTGCATAAAGGTCACATAAGTACTTTTGAAGCAAGTGAATCGCAAACATTTTTCGACTAATTCTTCGACTAACTGATGCCAAGATCGCCTCTTTTTTATGTCACAAAGCTTACTTCTAACTTGTATGGGTCGATATGAAAATTTTTAACGACTAATAAATCAACCCAGAATCTCAACATAAACTCTTTAAGCCAAAGAATACAAATCTGATTACTGTTCCGATATCGTATACATACAGCTATGGACAGAGATTTAGCGCACTTGCATTCATAATTAGAAATATTACCGTTACTTTTAAGAGAGCGAAATTTTCATGAATTGGTTATTAGTAGATCAATACTGCTTCTGTTGCCTCTTTAAATGCGTGGAAAATAACCGTTATCATTTCCCCTCAGATACCGTTAATTTGTTTTAGTTAAATTTCGTCATAAATTCGTTGGACAAAGATTTAGCGCACTTATAGTTTTCGGTCATTAGTTGTGTTTGGTCCAACAAAGAATTAATCTCAGTTGTGAACTTGTATTCAATAGTTTTAGTAATATTACAAATTTTAATAAAATGGCTAGAGGGAAATACTGTTCGATTGAAAAAAGAAAGATTATTTGGGACCTTTACAAAAACGGTACAAATCAAGTAAAAATTGCTCAAATTTTAAAATGTTCAAGAAAAATGGTGTACAATGCCATCAAAAATGTTAAGAGTGATCCCAATTTGTTAAAACAAAACAAAGTTCGTAAGGCTCCCCCTCGCAAAACAACCCACCGCGAGGATAAAATAATTCTTAGAAAGTGTAAAGCTGATCCTTTCAAATCCTCACGCGCGATTATGGTCGAAGTCAATGCAGAATTGGACTTAAATGTGTCAAGTAGACTAGTACGAAGACGTTTAAATGAAAATAATTTGTATGGACGTGTGAGCAGAAAAAAACCGCTATTGTCGAAAAAAAATATTAAAGCGCGTTTGTCATTCGCTCATAGCCATAGATCAAAAGATTTAAATTTTTGGAAAAGGATACTTTTTACGGACGAAACTAAGATAAACCGGATTGGTCCTGATGGTAAAACATTTGTACATCGTGAAAAAAACCAAGAAGTCAATCCAAGGTACACCAAAAAGACCGTAAAGCATGGGGGAGGAAATTTAAAAGTATGGGGGTCGTTTTCATGGCGTGGAGTTGGTCCCCTAGTAAAGATAGAAGGGAATATGGATAAATTTGCATACCTTAATATACTGAGGAATACAATGGAGCCATATTCCTATGATATTATGCCTGTAAACTGGATCTTTATGCACGATAACGTGCAAAGCAAATGTGGTAAAAAACTGACTTGCGCAAGAAAAAATTCCACTTCTCGATTGGCCAGCGCAAAGTCCCGATCTAAACCCGATCGAGAACTTGTGGAATGATGTCAAAGAAAAAGTTGGACAAAGAAAATTTAAAAATTGCGACGAGCTTTGGGCAGGAGTACAGGAAGCGTGGAACTCTATTCCTTTGGACAGATGCCAAAGGTTAATAGAGAGCTTGCCACGCAGATGAGAAGCGGTGATAACGAATAACGGTTATTCCACTAAGTATTAACCAAGTTAAATGAAATATCAGAAAAATTTCACCCCACGTGTTAATAATATTTATATTTCTTTACTGATATTTTAAAGTGCGCTAAATACTTGTCCAAGCCAATTTTGACTTAATATTATAAACAGAACAAAACGTTATATTTTTATTATAGAAAACTAAGAAATTTTGGACTATTTTAGTTTTTAGTGAGGTAATAAATAGTTTTTTTACATTATAACGATTCTACTTTCTTTAAATATAACATTATTAAGTATCATATTTCACATTAAGAAAGTGCGCTAAATCTCTGTCCATAGCTGTATATGATATGAGAGTAGGCGTGGTTGTAATCCGATTTCGTCGATTTTCACAATTTAACATAGGAAAGTCAAAATAATGTTATACACATTATTTGGTTGAAATTGGTCAAGTAGCTCCTGCGATATACGATGAGCAGAGCCACGCCCATTTTCAAATTTCTCTTATGATCTCAGGAGTTACGTAGCCTAACATAACAGTCTGGCAACTATCCCTCCAATAAGCTCATTACGATATATAAATAATATATATATATTAAAATATTATAAATCAGTCTTAAGATTCATTTCATAAATAAAAGTTGTATATATTATACTAACATAACTTACCTTAAAGTGGTTTTCAATATAATCGTTACATGGGAAGTGCTTCAAGGATATTTTTTAAAAATATGCAGCCCATAACTAAGCCACAAATTAAGGTACACAACTGTAATTTTCTATAACGAATTGCTTTAAGAAGAGACACATGTGGCACTAAACCTTGAAAAAGTGAGCGTGGCTTCAACCACTCAAGTCACCCAAATTTGAATAGCATAAATTCTTTTGATACTTACCCTCATATAACGGTGTTGTTAAAAACTACTGAATCAGCAAATAAGTTTACCTGAGGGGTGGTAGCATTTAGGATTATGGCGGTCAAAATTGGACGATGAACCCAGTATCTATTTTTTGGAAAAAACGGTCAATATGTGAGATATATGTAACTGAAATTCATTGTCAAACCTTTCCTGATAATACTATGTCGTTATGCCAAAAAAGGGTTGAATCGGGGCAATGCTAGACGTGTTTTATTTGATCAGCAAATTAATCTATTAGCTTATTTTGTATGGAAGGCTTAGCAAACATAATTACTGAACTAAAGGCATTGCCAGATCATCGCTTTTTTTCATTCACAACAGCTAGGTTTTTTCCAAAAAAAAGTAGATGGCAATAGCGAGAAACCTTATTTTGGTAGATGAAAATGTAAACAAACCAAAAATTACAGATTTTTTGGATGAGTATTGAGTTAATATTAAGACAAATATGGACACTTGTTTTCAGTTTTTTGTATTCTAGACCACAAATGATTAATTTAGGTACTCACAACGTGTCATAAAGCATCCTAATATCATAAAATCATAAATTTTTATACTTGTTTAAAAAATTTGTTGTTGCGCTGCATACTAAAATAAGTTTACGCAAATACAACTCTGAACGCTATGTTTTCGGATCGTAATAGCTTATAAATTTATGAGACTATGTGAAACCCCTACATATGTATATATTGTATATCAGCTGATTATTCTTGTCCGCATTGCTAACACAGTTCGTTTTTAAGCGATCATATGAAGTAAGCTAAGTGCGTTTTATTTTTTCATGATTTAACTACCCGTATTAGCTTGTGATGGTCAAATAAAACAACTATATCGGATGGTATAAAACACACAAGTAATTTAAAAAAGAGAACAGTTTTGAGTAATTTTGTAAGAGTTTTGCTTGCATTTTTTGAGAAAGTTTACCATAGTAATGTAGTGATGAGCGATATTTCACTACCGGTGATTTTTCATTGTGATTGAAAAATCGCAAATCGCAACTGCGATCACATTTTATAAATAGCAGTTCGCTTCTATGAACTGCGATTGCGATAGCAGTTCGAACCAGTGAATTGCGATCGCAGTTCGAAACTGTGATTTGCGATCGCAGTTCGAACCTGTGATTTACGATCACAATAGCAAATAGCAGAAAAGTAACAACTTTCTTCAGAGTATTGTATATATCGTATATGCTATTTTTCGTCATAGCGGCTTGATGTTTTGAGTGTAACGTTCTTATAATTTTTAATAATGGCAGGAAATGTATCAAGGAAAAGAAGTGAAGTATTGCAGATGTTTGAAATGGTAGATGAAATATAATCAAAATGGAATTATGGAATATTTTAATTTGTTTTAATAAAATTTTTAATTTTATTATTGTTAAAACCAAATTTGAAAGCTTTTTGTGATGAAAACAAGAATTGTAACTAATTAATTTCAGAAAAAATTATGGAATAAAAAAATTACGGGTTTTTAATATTTTCCCAAAGATTAGGAAACTCCCGTTATTAATTTGGTCTTGAAAATATTAAAAGCGGGTATTCTAAACAAACAAATTATCAACCACACTAATGGTAATTCCTTCTAAGAAATGTGTGAAACCATCATACCAACATACAAATGAACTATGCAATACGCTCTAAGTGTCAGGTAGCCGAACCGCTCCAACATTTGCGAAAATGAAGTGAAAAGAAAGGCGGAGAAACTTGACTCGAGTTACAGGAGCCAAAAGAGAATTTGCCGCCAATAACGACAAAATGTTTCCGTCGTTCCCACGACAGTCGGGTCTACGTAAGTGGAATGGACCCGGACTTTTATTCGGCCAAACACTGTCAAATTGGCAGAGTCTGCCGCCACAACAACAACAACGACGTTTGATCGTCGACTTAGTTGCGATCGCAATAGCAATATAAAATCACAGTGATTTAAAAATAGCAATCACTGAAATCACAGATATCGAAAAATCACAATATCGCTCATCTCTATAGTAATGTAGATAATTTTACACCAACAAAAAGTAGAGATCTTAGCAAATTTGAAGTCTGACCTTTTAATAGTCTGGGTTTTCGTTATTATGTATAAGGAGAAATATAGTATGTTTGGGACATAAGGAGGTAAGTTTCAACCAAATTTCGTGAAAACCTCGTTTTTTGTGCAAAAAAAAAACCAAAAACCGAAATATTGGTTATGTTAATATTTCACATAAATTATGAGATTCTCTATATGCAAGAGTTATAAATCTTTTCATTATATAAAGCTTGGTCGTATAAACTTATTCTATAGGACTCATTACTTCGCCAGAAATCGAGATAAACCTTTCTAACCCTTAAAATTTCAGCCACCCCCCTTTCCCCTTAATGTTTGTTATTTTATCTATCGTTTCCGATGAATTGAAATCTACTATGAATTTCTGTTTTTTTTTACTAGTGACTGGTGAGTTACCAAACCCACTGTTGATACCAACCCTCCATCTTTTGAGATCTGAGAACAGGAAATATTCGCTAGGACCAGATCTGGAAAATACGGTATAGCAGCACAAACTTTGCACAAAACTATCTCTATTTTTATTGAATGATATGATGTTCTTCATCCTCATTCAGTTAATATCTTTAGAGTGCCTACTATCTCGAACCACTTCACTACACGGATTAATTCTAGTGGCGCCATTTATATGTCACGACGGGAACTTTTCAATTGACCTGTTACATTTGAGTCCATATTATTGATGACAGTACATCATGTATCTTAATGAAACTTTTCATAAATGTCGGTTTCGATTTATCTTATATACGGCCACTAATTGGTCTACGAATTATATCTACTCCCATAAATAGTCTTCGTTATTCTAACATACCATAAGCCGAATAGGTCGGTCACTGTTTAAATTATATATTAATAAAATTGCTTAAAAATAAGTTCTCAAGAATACCTGAGCAATGTCAAAAATTATTGCCATCCATTTCTGTGCCCCCCAATGAAATCTATATATGTATATATAATTATTTCTCATTTTAAACCATTTACATATGTTACCCAAAATATATATGTAATATTTAAAAAAAATTAAATTGACACGTTTTCTTAGAAATTATGAATTTGTATCTTTGATTTAGCGTTCAATACGAGTATAAATAATAAAATATTATGTGTATGGTTAGTCTTTTGAATTATATTTAAGCATAAATACTCGAACAACAGACCCAACAGGACAAGAATATGCTGTTGAAGATTTCATGAAATGGAATAAAACTAAATGACTTTATACCTTAACAATAATTTACTAAGATAACAAATTTGGTTGTCATTCATTCGGGATTTCGACGAACAATGAATGTTTAACTCTTTCGCAATATGTTTATACTCTTTCAACACGTTGCTACAGAGTATAATAGTTTCATTTACCTAATTGATATTTGTATCGCCTAAAACTAGTCGAACCAGATATAGGATTATATATGTATACAGGTTGATTCATTTCGAGATTCTGTACTTGTGTAAAGAAAAAACAAATAAACCTCAAATTTAATGGGGAATGTTTATTATCATTCGAAAGAACATTTTTTTTGCATTCATTTTTTAAAGATTATATCTTTTACACTTTGGCCACAGCTACGTCTCAAATGGTCCATATGTTGAGTGGGATTTTCGATGACTCGTTCGAGCATTTCGAGTGGTAACTGGCGATGTTTTGCATCAAAGTCTGAATCGAAGCAGAATTGTCCGCATAGACTTTAGATTTTACATATCCCCACAGAAAAAAGTCTAACGGCGTGATATCACACAATCTTGACGGCCAATGTGATATTATCTGGTCACCAAAGCGTTCTTTCAATAAATCCATTGATTGGTGCGATGTATAGGAAGTGGCGCTGACCTATCGCAACCAAATGTCAGCGAGGTAGTGAACTTCTATTTCCGGCAACAAATATTCGGTTATCATGGTGCGATAACGGTAGCGATTGACGATTACGTTTTAAGCAGCATAATTTTTGAAGAAATATGGACCGCATATCTCACCGGCCAACAAAGCACACCAAACCATTGTTTTTCTAGCAAATTTGCTTATTAATATATCTATTGACCCAGAAATGGACCTCTCCGCTGAATAAAATTTGGCTCGAAAACGTTGGGTCTTCTTGAAACTTCCAATAGCCCATAGAGCGAAGCGATGTCGCTTGGGAAGGTCGAACGGCTTTAGTTCTTGCACCAGCTGTTTTATATGCTTTCAATTTAAGACGTCGAAAATGCGTCAAGCCGTTCTTTACGGCAGTCCGAGTTGCTACGAATGGTGCCGAATCGACTCTCCACGACTCGTGTACACTCTCAGCTACGACTGCTATATTTTCTTCACTGCGTTCTGGAACCAAATAGGCAGGAATATGCTATCTAACTAAAGGCGATACCGAAAAGTAAAAAATCGCTAACTTCATAAAGAGAAAAACCAATAATAAGGTTTACTGGGAAAGTTATAATCTCTTTCAAAATCACTGAAAATACTAACACTGAACATTTTTTATTTGCAATTACCCAGGAAATGTACACTTTATTGTCTTCTTTTGGATTATGGTCAAATAAGGATAAAACTTTTAGAGGCGAATGCAACAAATACGAATGTTCCTGAGGATTTAATCACTTTTTCTTTTGATGTGTGCGAGATATGAATTACAGTCAATATAGCCAAAGGAAGAGTTGGTTTTCAGTTTGACTAAGAATCATGAAGTCACATAATCAGTAAAGAATCGTCCTCCACAGCTTGTGTACAACATTTAATAACTCTTCTTGATTCAAATATAAAATAAATTTTCTTTAAGTTTTGGCTCAAAGTTAACAAATACGCTTTGAGCTAACGGATCTTTCCGCTCTAAGAACTCACACATATGGAAGTACTTTCCAAGCGCTTTGCTCTGTGGGCCAATGTTCAATACTTTCAGCACTCGTAAGCGTTCCTCAACCAAACGCTAAACCCTTTTAATCGCTTAACTAACAGCTCATCAACAACACCAACAATACTATGACAAACATTCTCATCAACGCCGACACCAGCGCAACTTTTCCATGCTGCTTAACTCATAGCAACTCATGGTAACTGTAAACTGCAAACTTTTTGTTTCACTCGCCCGTCATTATTACCAGCATTAGTTCGCATACTTCATTTACGCTAATTGGCATTTTAACAGTTCATAGAAGTTTTTTTAAACGCTCAGCAGTTAACCTAAATACCACCCATCTTCAGACCGGCTGCCTTCGTTGGTACGCCCTTAGACTCTAAAACGTCGAAACGGTGAAACTTTCATTACATAAATGCTCATCGTTTCACTTTATTCAATGCATTTTTGCCTCTCGGCATCGCATGACTCGTCATGCGTCATTCGATGCGCTGCCACCAGCTAAGCAGTTCGAGCTCGTAAAAACACCCGCTGCTTGCAACGATTTTGCAAAACTTTTCTATTAGGAACGAACCTAACCTCACCAGCCAGCCAACCCTGCTGATTTACACACCTTAACACTTTTCAATGCGTTAATACTCGCACACATGCTTACCCGCGCTCACATGCATACATGTATTTTTGTTATCTAAACTGCAGTCGGATTTTGCAAAAAGTTTGAATTCACACGAATTTCGCTTAAATGTTTTCAAAGTGAAGAATTGTATCAAATGGAAGTGGATGTCGGAAGGTTGAGACTCTGGGAAGAACATTAATTAATACAAGCATAGCCTAGTCAGCCTGGTTTTCATATCTACCATTATTGGTCCACATAGATCCACGATGTGAACATTAAACATATGGTTTTGAACTGGGAAAGACACTAAGAAGTAAAAGCTTCCCCATCATCAGAAATATTTATTCCTAAACTAGTTTTCATATCGCAAAAATGATAGAAATGTTGACACGTTTGACGTTTGATGTTTTCAGAAAATTGTGAATGAAAAGAGGGTGGCTTTAGTTATAATTATGGCTTTTCATCGCCAATGATGTTTCAGAGTTTTGTGAAAATAAATCGATAAATGCTACCATTCCAGCTCATCAACAACACTAATAATCAAAGCACTTTTGCCTCCCGGCTTGAGGTATCTCCAAAACATGCGTTCTGAACGCATCAAGCGCTTCTACAGGTGTCGAACAACGATGAACGTTTAATTTATTTTTTTTGTACGGGAATAAAAAGAAGTCATTCGGTGCCAAATCAGGACTTTACGGTGGATGACCCAAGTTTTGAGTGCTCAAAAATGCACTTGTTTCAGTCAATGTGTGAGAGCTGGCCCTGTCTTTGGAGGTTGGTTATTCTGAGTTCCTAACATACAATTGAAAAACAAATTATTATGTACCACTAAGAATTTACTGTTCTGCTTTGCTTTGTGATATAGTTACGACTTGCCCAGTTGTTTAAGAAAACAGACAACCATTTGCTTGGAACTGCTACGTGCGCAAACGACCTTCCGGAAACTCGTCTTGGATTGATCTACGACATCAATTGAATTCACCATATAATCGATTTCACATCGAAAGTTGTAAACAACAATCGCGCGAATATGTTCGCGAATTATTCAAATAAAGCTAGATGCATTATTTAAGTTACTGTAAACAGCACAGATAGTTCTCTTTGGTCAAAATCTTCCCAGTATGTACTATATAACATCAAAAATGTTAAACTTTACGATGAAGTTGTGAGTTGCCAAATCCCGAAATAAAAAAGGCAACCTACGTCAACTTCAAATATTTGCAGGAGGGTATGTGGATACCACTTTTTTTCTTTATACCAGCAGTTTGTTCGATTTGACGTTTTCGAATCTTAGCAATTCAAAGCCAAACTCAGTAAGTACTATCGATACGTAGTCATTCCTAGCTATGCACATACATATATATGTTCCAATTTGGAAGATTTTGCGATTTTGTATGTTGTGTATTGGAACAGGTATGCCGGTAAATAACAAAATAATTCTCATATGGTCGGCAGACGTATATTTAGATAGTTGAAGAGAGATGGCTAAATAAACTATTTGTCTGTGTGACTATATTTATTAAAAGTACAACCACAAACTGATGCTATTACTTAAACCCGTTACAAAAAATAGTACTAAGTGTACAAAATTCGTTGCAATTAAAACATATTTCCATTTTCTCTGAAGCTGCGATGGGTAATATTGTTTTTCCCGATGTATATAAACAGTATTTGATAGCAAAATTAGTGCAATTTAAATCAATAGTCAAGTCAATTTAGAATCATTTTATACCAGCCGCTTACTAAGAGACTGTTGAAGATAATGACCCTTAGCCGAATCTTCAGATATTATCTAAGAAAGGCAATACACCTTTACCAGTGCGCACATGTCTCTGTCATGCAGCCCCTGTGTCCCATCCTTCGGCTGGTTAATTAAAATTTCATTTGCTGTCCAGCGATTTTCATTAACACAACTTGAAACAATCAGCCAACTTCAATGGTTTTCACCTGCCTCGCCCCCAACGCGGACGGCAACAGCAGCCATTTAACTTCTGCAACAAGAGTGCTTACAGTATCTTGCATTTAGCTTGTGCTTATTCTTCTGAACGTAGCCATTTCGTTGCCTCAAAAGTCGGTATTACAATCGTTAGCTGGCATGGTTACAGCGCCTAAAGTTATGCTAATTTGCTGGTTACAACCATTCCACGACATGGCAGCTTATAAAGTCGCCAGAAAGTGCACGAAAGAAACTTGCAAAGGGAGAAGGCAAAAGCGCTGGAAACTAGCTTGAAAGGGTTGGCCTTGCCTTGCCGCGGAAGCTGTGCGCTGAGGAGGAAGCGTGCAATAATAATAATAATAAAAATTAATAACACTGACGACTCTCTGTAAGCGTTTACTATAGCTGTTGGTATTTTTGTATTTTTCCCAGCGCTGCTATGCGTTGAAACTTTTACCATTGTCTTTGCTTGAGCAGCTGCATAGTCTTAAGCTATTCCCTTGAGCTGCGACGGCCACGAAAATATGCACCACAATGTATATATATTCTATACTTATATGTATGTAAATATGCATATATATAACGCTCAACTGACTCCCATCCATCAGTTGGTATTTCACCTGGTCCACCCCTTTGCGCTGCTCTTTTATTATACGCTCCATGGAACGTTTCAGTTTAATTGTAATTAAATGATTATTCTTTAAATTCCTTTTGTACAATGCTTCGTCGAACTTCGTAGTGGAAAAATGTTGACAACAAAGTGTTGAAACAATTTACAACTAACTTAAAGGCGTGGAATGGTATTGAAATGCATCACTGAGCTATTCGGAAATTAGCCGCTTAATTTAAAAGCAAACATCCGTCGATCTTTAAGTCTTTAACCAAATTGTTGGAGCAAGAAGCGTTTTTCTTGCCTTGCAGTCAACGCCGACTTGCGTGCAAAAGAACAAGAGTAAAGCTGGACTAACATTTTCCGTCGACCGACCGAATAACTAAAACTCCGTGACACGAGTATGCATGAGTAAATGTCATTAGTATGGCCCAACAGCTCTATAAAATATATAAAATATTCTCACTTGCTCTCTGGAGTGACCACAGGGAGCTGGTTAGTCTGCATACCTTAAAAGTCTAATAAATATCAGCTTAAAAAAAGAACATCCCTGAAAAATAGGTCTTCAATCCAAAAAAAGTACAATAAGAGTTATACCCGATAACTCTGCTAACGCGCAACTTACAGTTCAAGAGTTCAGGCGAGGTAACTTCTCCAAATCTGGCATTAAAATTCAGCGCTTAAAAATCTCTTATTGATGACAATCATTTGTGAATCCAGTTTTTAATATTAGTGTAATGAAAGTCTACTAATGAAATTTAATTAAGTCGAATTTAATTTAAATCTGTGCGCAAACTTCAGATATTATACATATGCCGACCAACTGTATTCTGTTGTGAAGACGATCATTCAGTGTACAGGTTTCATCATCATATTGACTTATATTGACAACAATACTTAAAAGTTGCTACTTTTAAATTGATTACAGTGTTTCCCAATTTTCGGATTGGGAATTCCATCGCAAATTATCGAGATATTGTAAACTCCTCATTTCAGCTTTCTGCATTAAACTAAATGTAAATTAAATTAAATACAATTCTAACAACAACATGTTTAATGTTAAACTTCATATATATGGAAGTATTTAGAAAAACATAAGGTGACTGAAAACAAACAATGGTGTACAAAATACAATATTGTTATTGTAATACTTCGCGTATAACCCTAAAACAGAATTCTACAGTTATGTAAAGGGTGATTTTTTAAGAGCTTGATAACTTTAAAAAAAAAAACGCATAAAATTTGCAAAATCTCATCGGTTCTTTATTTGAAACGTTAGATTGGTTCATGACATTTACTTTTTGAAGATAATTTCATTTAAATGTTGACCGCGGCTGCGTCTTAGGTGGTCCATTCGGAAAGTCCAATTTTGGGCAACTTTTTCGAGCATTTCGGCCGGAATAGCCCGAATTTCTTCGGAAATGTTGTCTTCCAAAGCTGGAATAGTTGCTGGCTTATTTCTGTAGACTTTAGACTTGACGTAGCCCCACAAAAAATAGTCTAAAGGCGTTAAATCGCATGACCTTGGTGGCCAACTTACGGGTCCATTTCTTCCATACAATGACTGAATGAACGATTCAGTTAATAACGGGTGATTTTTTTGAGGTTAGGATTTTCATGCATTAGTATTTGACAGATCACGTGGGATTTCAGACATGGTGTCAAAGAGAAAGATGCTCAGTATGCTTTGACATTTCATCATGAATAGACTTACTAACGAGCAACGCTTGCAAATCATTGAATTTTATTACCAAAATCAGTGTTCGGTTCGAAAATTTTTTATCGACAAATTTTGTTCAGCGATGAGGCTCATTTCTGGTTGAATGGCTACGTAAATAAGCAAAATTGCCGCATTTGGGGTGAAGAGCAACCAGAAGCCGTTCAAGAACTGCCCATGCATCCCGAAAAATGCACTGTTTGGTGTGGTTTGTACGCTGGTGGAATCATTGGACCGTATTTTTTCAAAGATGCTGTTGGACGCAACGTTACGGTGAATGGCGATCGCTATCGTTCGATGCTAACAAACTTTTTGTTGCCAAAAATGGAAGAACTGAACTTGGTTGACATGTGGTTTCAACAAGATGGCGCTACATGCCACACAGCTCGCGATTCTATGGCCATTTTGAGGGAAAACTTCGGACAACAATTCATCTCAAGAAATGGACCCGTAAGTTGGCCACCAAGATCATGCGATTTAACGCCTTTAGACTATTTTTTGTGGGGCTACGTCAAGTCTAAAGTCTACAAAAATAAGCCAGCAACTATTCCAGCTTTGGAAGACAACATTTCCGAAGAAATTCGGGCTATTCCGGCCGAAATGCTCGAAAAAGTTGCCCAAAATTGGACTTTCCGAATGGACCACCTAAGACGCAGCCGCGGTCAACATTTAAATGAAATTATCTTCAAAAAGTAAATGTCATGAACCAATCTAACGTTTCAAATAAAGAACCGATGAGATTTTGCAAATTTTATGCGTTTTTTTTTTTAAAAAAGTTATCAAGCTCTTAAAAAATCACCCTTTATTTCAATGTCGCCGTATATCTCGTATAGCTCATTTATTGACTGCGGTGATCGCCGTTGCCAACGCGCAGTAGACCATAAGTCTTACGCAGAAACTTTCTTTCAAAAACTCGTATATAGCAGGACGGGTAAAATGAGACCCTTACAGAGCTTTATCTCAGTTTGTCGAGGACTTTACTTTTCAATTGCCTACTCAGTCCAAAGTAGCAGCTGTTTGCAAGAGTGATGATATTAATATCAGACAAAGCGGCATAGCGGCACTTCCTTTTCGTGCTGCCAAAAGCAGTTTTGAAATCGAACAATAAAAATAGCCACTACCGCGTTGTTGTTTTTCAGGTGGGTAATTGCTATTCGAACCTTATGATAGTCAGACAATGAAACATCTATTCAATCTCATCGATTGGAGAATCGGGTTCGCCATTTCCAGATGTTACACTTTCACTACTGTTAAGCAGGCTGGAGAAGTGTTCCCTCTATAACTTCAGTATGCTTTGAACATCAGCTTCTAGATCACCACTTTGGGTCCTTCAAGAGTATGCTCCGATCTTGAAACCTTCCGCCATCATTTCGTAGAATTTTGAGTAGAAAAACGTTTCGCTGTCGGTTGTTATTGTAGCTTCTCAACAACGTACTCGTACTTTCCCTGTGTTTGTTGACGGATGGGCTTAACTGTACATATGCAGACGAGTATCTTTACCACAACAAGATATTGGCCCGATAATAGGTCCTTGAAACTTATTCACGACAACAACATCTATCACATTCGATCTGGTTTCGAACTCTTCGATCCGGGGACAGCTAAGTTGTTTGATACATTGTCTTATACTGGAACACTAGATTCCAGACAACCATGTTTCCACCGCTGCGAAGTCGATCAGCCTCAACACATTTGATAAAGTTTCGCCATTGAGGCCGAATTTACTGACGATTGTACCAAATATTGCCCACCCTGGCGTTAAAATCGCTAAAATCGCCAAGCACAATTTGTAATCCAATTAAAGGAACGGACATTCCAGGTGCATACCCTTAAATCATAGTTATTATTACATTTGTATGGTCGTCATCAATAGTGGGGTCTTTCGGCCGAAGCAGTAGTATCCTTTTCATTGGGAGCGGTTTTTACGTGGCTGGTCCCAAACTCAGCGCCCAACCTAGCTAGGCGAGTATTAAAGTGTTTTGTACAGATTTATATAACGAGCTGCTTGTTTCAAGACCGACACCCGCTCACAGCCGTACCTCTGATAAACAGACGCTGCAAGTTTGGGCTTCGAAGTTAACGAAAAAAAGGTAGGGGCAAAGGGTTCTATGATAGTGGCATTGTGGACTTAACTTCAATATACCAAGTTATCGAACAAACCGGTGGTTATTCGCTTAAATCTGACAATTCTAACTCTGCTAAATAAAACCTTCAATTTGATGCAAAAATAATGGACTTATTCTTACTTTACCTTATATTTGTAAAAAAAAAACTTTATCAGAAGTTCATTGTATTTACTTGAAAAGGCCTCTCGACAGAAGCTTATGATGATAATTTTTTTATAAAGAGAAGAGAACTACTTAAAAAAAGCTTTAATATAATTTAATTTATTTTTATTTTAATTTCTCGCTTGAACTAAAGAGAGAACACCCTAAGCGTTGAATGTCTTTATACCAACTTGAATTATATGTAATAGTTATAATATTTTCAAAACTACATATTATTCAACTTCAATAAAAATAATCGTAAATTCCAATAAATTTGTATATATCACATATTAATCATTACATTCAACAGCTAACGTCTTGCAAAGAAAAAAGCTGAAACTCAAACGCTCGCAGGCATTAGTGGTGCACATTACCACATCATTATGAGACCGCAGGGAACGACGATCAGTGCCCGACGGCTCTCGAATCTGCATGCAAATGGCACACAATACACTTGAAAACATTAACAGCAACAATCTGCTTTTTTGTCACAGTCATCGTACAGTTCGGTTTTGTTGTTGTAGCACCAGTAGTAGTGAATTGCTAACAAACACCATTATGTCAATTTGCGAGAAAAGTGCAATTTAATGGGCAAACCGAGACTGCGTCAGACCAAAGCTGAGTAGAGCAGAGCAGTCCAGACCAGACCAGACGAGGCTAGACACAAAACATTTGTACAGCGTACCAATGTGGATAGACTGAGATGTGCAGACTACAGTGCCAACAAATGCCAATTATTGTATTTTAAAAGGAAAGCATTACACGCTCTGCACATTTTTGCGCACTGATGGCTTCTTCCTTTGACGATCAAGTGCGTTGACCACACTTTAAATCTAATAATGGCAGTTTAGATGAATTAAGCAGTGAAAGCTTTTAACCAACTCTAAAGAAGTGGAACTCCTCATTACCGGATCTTTATTTGGAAGTAATGGTTTCAATGGAAAGGGCTTATTTTAGATGTAATCATTTGTATACCGTTACGAATTAACTGCAGTTTTGTACACTGTTTTAAGCTGGGTAATTGAATTAATTTATGTGTTTTTAGCGTTCTAAGTTGGCTACCAAATTTTTGGTATTTTATTTGTTCGCGATATGTAATTCATTATAACTCTATATTTCTGTTTGATTGCAAGAGTGAAGATTTCAAATTATATGACCAAATATAAGGGAGACATAAAAATTATTTTCTTGAATAGAGTGGTTCTTCCAGAAGTATTCCAAACGGTACTATTCGTAGGTGGAGTAAAAAAATGTATTACTTTTACAAAATTGAGAATATGTAGTTAGAATGATCCATTTATAGTAAGTCAAATATACACGGTTTTAACTTGTTGCCATTTTGATGGTAATGAAAGGTTGTTAAAAAGTCGACTTTCGCAGGTTTCTCTGGATGCGACTTTTTTACCAATAAAGTCATTTGTCATTGACAGGAACAGGAAGTAATCACTTCATATCAGGTCCGGACTAGCATGTATGCCTTAGAACCTCCAAAATAAGGACCTGAAGCTTTTTGCAAGCCACTATGGATGTGTGTGACCTGGCGTTATCCTTATGGATCACAATTCCTTTCGTATTGGCCAAAACTTGTCGCTTCTGGGCGGTTGTTTGCTTCAAACGGCCAATTGTTGACAGTACAGACCCACCAAACACAGCAAAACCTTTGTGCTCGTCAGTTCTTGCCTACCATCGTCAGCACCTGCTCACCGCAATAAGACCGCTGGACGTTAAGGGTAACCAACTTTTATCACTAGCACCATTTGCTTCCGAAAAGGAACGACTCAACAGTGGTTCGTATATAGAAATTCGGTACGTGACATTTTTTACATCATGTCTTACTTATATAGTTCCAAACGTTTTTTGTGAAATCTTCAGCTGCTGAATAATTGAAATAGTACTTAAAAATTTATCGTTCTCGAAGATTCCTCTAATTGTAACGTTATTTTCGACCATTGGCAGTTGTTTATAATACAATATCTTTTCCTTTCAATGCAATATAGCGTAAAGCGATTGCATTTATACCACGCAAACACTGATTACTAAAGCTGTATAGTAGAATAAAAAGTATTTACTTTTAGCAGGCCTTATATACATATATTAGGTAGTCGAAAAAGTATTTTCGTATTTCTAATCAAACTTCAACTTATTTTTTTATATTTATAATGAACTTTAATAAACTAAATATGTACCATTTTGGTCAACCACTTTTTGCAATTTTTCCGCTGGAGACATTATTCCATCAGTGTAAAACTTTTCTGGTTTCTCGAAGAAAAACTGCGCCAACTAATTTTCACAGGTTTCTTTTGAAGCCAACTTTACTCCATTAAAGGAGTTCTGCCAGCCTTTTTTCAATAAAAAAATAAATTTTTTCAACTATGACATAACACACTTACTTCGTTAAATATCTAATATAAAAAATTTATATTATTTTATTAATACAATATATATAAATCAAATTCAGTGAGCCTATTCCAAATGGACTGAGACTTCCGCAGGTATATTATGGGACTTCCTATGACAACTCGTATAGTATTCGTGAAGTCGGCACTGTTATACCAAAGCGAAGTATTAAAATTATCTCATTCAACTCGAATAGTAACCAAATGCTCTGAAGAAAGTAGTAACGAAAGAAATAAAGCGTATATTATATGGCACGGATTGGACACATATTTAACAATCATTCAGAATTACACGAGTAGCACTCAGAGCGGATCCTCGCATAGGTAAAAGTTATACATTATATTTATCATAAGTGACACTCCGCGAAGAAAAGGACTTTGAGTTCCAAGTACCAAATTATATAGTTTCCCCCAAAACTCCACTTTGGATCCGCTCCTGGTAGCACTTGACTAAAAACTACAAAATATCAGACATTGAAAACATAGCATGGTTTCATTCAAAGACAGCAGAACAGAACCAAGATTAATAGAAAAACCTTGTTGAACCTAACCTCCTGATAGGAGTACACTAAGGAAGATAAATGATATGAGAAGACTATAAAATTCTAATTTGTTCTGTGGACAATTACTTAGATTCTTGACTAAATATACTATTATAAGAGAACATAAGGATGTAAATGAAGGATTTAAAATACCAGGGCTACAGTTTTTTTTTTTTGATATTCTAAAAAAATGTTTTTTTCCTTAAACTCTGCAATACCACTCCTCTGCTATACTAGGGTACCCATGCCCAACAGAAATCTCAATTAAGAAAACAAATTTGAGAATATTTGTGTTTTTACATTATTTGGAAGCCTCTCAATCGCAACTCTCAAATAAAGCTATTAACCACACCTTTGTTTGAAACATACTTTTTGACGTTATGCTTCTATTGTTGCACGAGCTAACAGGTCAAATATTCAGAAATGTTTATTTGTTTGTCACTAAATGTTACAACTTTTACTACGATATCGGTTCATGCCGCTTTTCATTAGAATCACTTTTATGGGTTAAGTGCGACAGAGCAATCAATAAATTTTCCACCTACACTTTGTACTATGATCGACAGACCAGTGGGTTGGTTTACTGCAGCAATGATGGTGACAAGTTGCAAGATGAACCAGCAGCACTAACCGCTTGATTAAAAGCCTTCCACTGCACTCTGCAGAATGAAACAATCGACCGAACTGACAGCTCGGTTTGGTAACCTGTGCAACAGAAGACGAGGCAGCATGAAGTAGCAGAGCCCAACAGATGTCGTGGGTTTGGGCAGCTCACCAGCCAGTCCACCAGTTAACCAGATAGACAATTTAAATGCCAAGCAGGAAGCGAGGACGGCAACTCGTAAGAAATGCTGACAAATGCGGGGAAAAAGTGAGGAAGGTAAAAGTGGGCTACTACAGCCAGCTGATGACACAAAGTCAGTGAAGTAAGCAAATTGTCCAGTCGACTAGGCGACACTCGAGCTTCGCACTACTCACGCTTATCGCGAAAATCTAGGCGCAAGGATTGAGGACTGAGAGCGGAATTGCTGGCAGGTAACGTGTTAATGTCACGACAGACACACCTGCACCTGTGGTCCAAAAAGACGGAGTACTCCGAAAGGATGGACGGACGAAGGATAGAAATGGACAGGAGTGAAGATGGCGTGGGACGACGGCGGTGGACGTCAGCAGCTGGCAGTTCGGTTGTGGTCACAGGTGCGCATACAGCCGCACATAAACGAATGTATGAAAATGTTATTGCCGCCTTGAAAATTGAAAGTTTCGTTGTGGTTTGGAATTTGCGGCATATTTTGTTGCATAAGAGGTGTGCAGAAAGTAAATACAGTCCCTGCATGTGTAGGCCAAAAGGCCAATCAACATTTTTTGGTCAGACAAACACACACTAGTATTTGCTTTTCGTGTTCGTATGCGTATTCGTGGTGAACGAAAGTTGTCAAGCTCGGTGGATTTTACGCACTGCTGGATAAGCAATTTGCAAAATGTCCAAACCAATAATACAACAATAACAATACAGCACATCAGCTAGCGGACAAAAGTCAAATACCGAAAGGATAACAACAAGGATAACAACGTGGTTAGTTGGTGTCAACTAAAGGATGAACAACAAAAATGTTGCATGAAGAAGCCGAAGACGGTGCAAAACGGGGAAGATACCGGCAACGCAATTGAGAATGCATAGGAAGTGAGAATATTTGCAAAGTTGCAAGCAACAACAATGATGTGCAAAAAAGGTAAAAATGCAAAGCCAACGTTAAATGCAATTATCCTTGCAGTGTTGCATGTAAATTGATTTTCTTTGCGTTCGTCTTTTTATTTTTGGTAAATGTTGCTTTTTCTATCGGCTATGTGTCATCATTGTTCGGCACTTGCCTAGTCAAGCGAAAGGTGTGAATTTGTCGGTGTAAATGGAGAAAGTGGCCCGTGAAATTGTTGGCTTAGGACACCTACATCGGTCTTGTCAGATATACTATATAAAGACGCATGAAATATATATATTTTTTTGCAAAAGATAATTGGTAACTTCTAAGTTGCTTTGCGGTTTAGAATTTTCCTTTGCCTGGAAGCAATTACACATACCAATTAACACAACTCGATTGAAAGAAATTTAGTTTCGGGTGGAAAAGTGAATGTTGCAGGACATTTGCTAAAAAAAATACGTCAAAAACAAAAGGCAATTTTTAAGAAACAACGGTTTAAAGAACTTCTTCGATAAATCAAACAATTTTATTCCTCAGCTCAAATGACCGTTGTGTCAGCCGTACTGAAGTAAGATTCTCATTACCTCCGTCGCGAACGAATTCGTTTAGTCAGAAAATAATAGTTTATGTATTCGAAATAAGAAATAACCATTGCTTAATCGGTAGTATTGGAAAATACAAATGTGGCTGTTATCGTCTACCTAATTATGTTATCAAATTGGTAAATTAGTTATGAGAACTAAATGTATTAAAAATCCTACATACTACTTCTAACTTACGGAAGACACGAGCTCCGAAGGTCAGTAACCCAGTGGAAGTAATTACGGACCAAAAAACCGTTAAAAGTTTTACGAACGTGAAATATAGGGAGCGAATTTGGCAATTGCACCTTAAGTGGTCTAGGAGATATGTACATTACATTTATTAGAGGACGGAGCCACGCTTCTTATTTCAAAAGTTTTAGCCTACAGGTGCCTACAGCCGCTGCGATGCCGTGCGTTAAATTATCTTTATCTTTCTTTAGTGTTTAATTATGGCACTTTATAGTTTTCCGGTTAATGGCGTTTTGTGAGTGTGGCAGATGTTCGATTACGCCCATCATCGAGCTCATACTGAAGTTACAACTTGCACCAATTTCAGCTCTTCTTGTCATCCTGATCTCTATATCTATCTCGATTTTTTTTAAGTGATACGGACAACCGATAGGTGAACAAAACTATTATACTCTGTGCAAAAATATAAAAAGAAAGAGAAATTTTGAATGTATTTCACTCATAGACTCCAAAAAGGTTGGACCAATTTCAATGAAATTTTTGCTTTCAACAATTAGAACGAAAGGCAGTTGAACGTTCGTAGGCAAGGAGGGATCAGGAGATGGAATGCCACACAATTTTTATAGTTATTTTTTTATTAATCGATTTTATTTAAAAAACTTTACAATTAGTATAAATTTATGTATAATTTTTTTGCGTGAATATTATTATAAGTATTACCTAAAAAAGATCTAATGTATCAGTATTTCTCAACAGAAATTGAACAACAAGCAATAGGATAAAGCCCCTCGCTGAAAAGCCCCTGTACATTCAAGTACCGGCGAAATTCAGTTCTGACAAAACATTGCAAAAAAACAAGGAACAACTTTGCCGACAGCCATACATATTGAATTTGACAAAATTTCTATGAATCGACGACATCTCGCGATATCAATGTTGACAGTTTTGTTTATTCTGCAGTGCTTTATTATTGAAAATTGACTTATGGTCCTTAAAAGTAGTACCATTGGGCTATCATAGCAACGAATTTATAAAAAATGGGCTAATTCGAAAATCTATGAAATTATGTGTGCTTAGAACACATAGAATTAATAAAAGAGTTCATATCAATGGCAATTTTATAGGAATTTTATAATTTAATAAGATACATTCATACGTATATAAAAGAAAAATTAAATAAATGAAAAAATATTGAGAGAGTTACCACGTTGTCACTTTCTTTTTCTGAAGTGAACATCGGAAAATTCTTTGAAGATTTGCACCAGGATTGTGTTCTTGATAAAACTAAATCACCGTAAACCTCTTTCAACATTCGCAATGATTCCGCCACGAAACCTGGTTAGAAATACAAAATTTTAGACCAATTGCCTATTCCTTTTTCTTTATACATTGTAAAAATCAAACACACTATTGAGGTGTATCAACTTAAGCAGCTGCTGTAAACAACCTGGTTGACAGATCCCACTCATACTTAACGTAGTAACACTATAGACAGTCCTACCATCTTAACAAAATACATTTATTTGAAATATCATTTACCTGGGCGAATTTAATTCCAATTTTCGATTGCTTTTTTGTCCCAATGTATATTGGACTAAAGGAAGTATTGACTTGATTTGATCTATTTTCCACTCTATTATTGGGAAAAAACTCTCTCTGAATTTCAATATTATAACACAAATGTTTGGCGTTATTCTCGATTAAAACTGATCCATATTCACAGAAGTTCACATATTCAGCATCCGGCGGTTTGAAAATTTATGAGCCAAGTTCGACAATATTAAGACGAGAAATGGAAGTGAATCAAAAATAGTGATTTTTGGGAAGTATGCACTTTTTCTACGAGTGTCAGGATAATATTATTCACTAATTTGTCTAAAATGCATGGAGTAAATCCTGAGCTATAGGATTCCATCCGAAGTTCGGAGGTGCAGACGGGAAAAAAGATAGACCGCCGTCCGGAATTGAGCACGTCTCATCATTCAGATCATTTCTATGTATATACATACATACATATACATATATAACTCTATATCTATCGCAATTAAGATATACTGTTGCATCGATCTTGAAAGAAACCACGTACAATAATAAAATTTTATTTTTATAAACAAATGTGAACAAAATATTCTTTAAACATTTGAAAATAGCATAATCAGCCAGATTTAATAATAAAGGCACACACATTTTGTCTCTATTCATTTAAGCATCAGCAAGTGAAGTTCCTTGTTTGCTGCTCAAGCACCTTTATACAGTCCTTTTTGTATGTGGCAATGCAGTTCAGCACATCACTAAAACTACACAAAAACATGACCCAATCTTATTTCTAACATGTTGTGCAATTTTTATGAATTTTCCTTTGCCTGCTTTATGGCGCGCACACACACGCTACATGCCTCACATGTCGGCATTTAGCTCTGATGCCGTAGGCATTGGAAATTAAATGCCAAAAAATCTATAAATTGCCACTTATAACGCTAGAGCGCATCGTAAATTAATTTTCCAGCTCGACCGTACAGTTCGAACGTGACTCACTCCAGATCGACGCTAGTGCAGATGAAAATGCCGCAGAGTGCTCCTTTTGACAGCAAGTGTCATGGGCCAGACCGCATTACGGCCGTACGGCTTGTTTGTGGTGTTACAAAGTGTTGAAACGAAAAGAACTCATCGTCGACTTTATAAGGATGACCAGTAAAACATGTAAATTTTAAGCCGATAGTTCGGTCAGTCACGGCAGTAAAGCATTTACTCCGGTCAATTTTTTTCTTAGTTTGTGGTGCGCATTTTGTGGCAAAGCTTTTTTGGCAACATCTGTACAGCGCAGACAAGTCTTGCTTCAGTTTAGAAACGCCTACATTTTCAGTATTCAGTGCACATTCAATGTCATTCTGAGAACGCACACACACTCAGTGAAATGTACTATGTGCACAAATATTAGTAATATCTTCAGTAAGTTTATGTGTGTATGAATTTTACCTGTCAGTTATGAACGACAGCACATAAAAGTGTTCCTGCGCTCATCCATCATTGCGGCAGTGGTTAAAAGCTTTCATTCAAAATTCATGTATGTATCTGATGTTACGTAAAATACTTATAGAACTAAGATACGTGTACATAAAAACTATTTTATATTTTAATTTAAGTTTTACATTTTACATGTACTACTGTGGGCAAAAAATAGTAAGACTATTAAATTTAAACTTCGCTCAAAAACCAATTCATGAAAATATTTATTTTCTAGGTTGGTGTGACTATCAGTGATATCTGTGCCAAATGTCACAACAAAGTAATTATTATAGTTAATTATGTTGAGTATACGCTTGTCTTACAGAAGTACTTAAAGTGCATTCAACGATTTCTACGATTAGTGAAATTATTCAAAAAAGAAGTTTCATTAAATTTTGTGGGACTCAAATTTCTGGTGCCGAAACGTTCAGAATATTGGAAGAGGATAATTGCTTGTCGCGATCAAGTCTTTTTGATTGGTACAAATTATTCAAAGAGGGTAGAGAACAGTGGTCGCGGTTATGCTCATCTTTAAGCGAAGTCCTATAGGTCTGAAATTACTTAACAAATTTCAACCAAATTTGACGCAAGGCTTTACACATTCATCCGAGTAAATTCAGTGAAAAAATATACAATCAGGGTTGCAATTAATGCATTAAAACAATATGTTCAATTAACATTTCATTTTTTTGTTTAAAAAATAATAATAATCCAAAATACCAAAAAAAAAACAAAATCTACCATCTTCTTCTTCTTCTTTACTGGCGTAGACACCGCTTACGCGATTACAGCCGAGTTAACAACAGCGCGCCAGTCGTTTCTTCTTTTCGCTACGTGGCGCCATTTGGACATTCCAAGCGTAGCCAGGTCCTTCTCCACCTGGTCCTTCCAACGGAGTGGAGGCCTTCCTTTTTCTCTGCTTCCCCCGGCGGGACAAGCGTCGCTGCTTTGTTGTTCTTCAGACGGGTAATTGCTATTCGAACTTCTTCATGGTCGGGCAATGGAACGTCTGCTCCATCGTCATCGATTGGGGGATCGGGTTCGCATTCTTCTGGCGTTGTGCGTTCACTGCCATTCAGCAAGCTGGAGAAGTGTTCCCTCCATAATTTAAGTATGCTCTGGGCATCGGTCACTGGATCTCCTTTGGGGGTTCTACAAGAGTATTCTCCAGTCTTGAAACCTTCAGTTAGCCATCGCATCTTTTCGCAGAATTTTCGAGCATTGACCCTGTCGGCCAGCTTGTCAAGCTCTTCATACTCACGCATTTCGGCCTCTTTCTTTTTCTGCCTGCAAATCCGTCTCGCTCCCCCCTCAACCGTCGGTATCTATACCACCCCGCACGTGTTGTGGTCGATCCTAACGTAGCGAGGTAGGGAAACTGCTTTTTCTCCGCTGCAACACGGCACTCCTCGTCGTACCAGCTGTTCTTTTGCATTTTCCGAAAACCAATGATTTCGGTTGCAGCTGTACGTAAGGAGCTTGAAATGCCGTCCCACAGTTTCCTTATATCGAGTTGTTGACGAGTGCTCTCAGAGAGCACGAGTGCAAGTCGAATATAAAATCGTTCGGCTATCTGTTGTGATTACAGCTTCTCGACGTTGAACCTTCCTTGTGTTTGTTGGCGTGCGTGTTTTGCTGCACAGAGGCTGGTGCGAGTCTTAGCTGCAACAAGATAGTGGTCCGAGTCGATGTTAGGACCTCAGAGCGTACGCACATCTAAAGCACCGGAGACGTGTCTTCCGTCTACCACAACATGATCAATCTGTTTGGCAGCTTTTCGATCCGGCAAAGTCGATCGGCCTCAACTCATTTGGGGATGTTTCCTCGTGGAGGCTGAATTTACCGACCGCGGCGGGCGCAGCTCTCATAGGTGTGCTCCAAGCGTTCATAGAAGGCATCGTTGGTCACATCGTCCTTCTCTTTCGTCGGGGCGTGGGCGCAAATCGGAGATATGTTGAAGAACCTCCCTTTGAAGCGGATTGTGGCTAGACGTCCATTCACCAGAGTGAATGATAGTTCTCGGCGACGGAGTCTCTCTCCCACCACGAATCCCACACCAAACTTGCGCTCCTTTTATGGCCACTGTAGTAAATGCCACAAGGACCTACTCGTCTCAGTCCTTTTTCCATTTCTTGGACGGCGGTTTTGTCAGCCTTCACTATAACGAGGACATCAACCAGCTGGGCAGCGGCACCTTCCCAATTATGGGACCGGAAAATCATAGTCCTTAATTCGTTTGCCATGGTCGTCATCAAAAGATGGGTCACTCATCCGAGGCTTGTTTCCTTTCATTGGGGGTGTTTTTTTATGTGGCGGGTTTCAAACCCAGCGCACAACTCTATGTAGGGGATCATACCATCTACCGGAATAAAAATTAAATTAATTTTTTTAGTCCCAAGCATATAATTAAGAATTATAGATAACAGACTTTGTTTAAAACTTAACATTTTTGGTTTTGTATGCTTCATTCAAATCAAAAATTAATAATCTCAATTTTCAATATATAATCTTAAACATTTTGTATTAAAAAATTTAAATTTAGTTTTTAGTGCAAAATTTTTGAATTAAACAATTCGCAACCACCCTTGAAGAGTGGAGAGAGACACAATTTTATGTGGTTCTTTCATTTTGCGCAACACAGCAGCAAATGAAATTATTGGAACAAAATCTTACCCAAACTCCGAATATGTGTAGGATGAAATACAGACCTACGAGTATATTTACTTTGAAAAACCGTGTAAAAAATGTTGAAAACTATAAAATTTCAAATAAGCATACAAATTGTATGTTCATATGACATTTTATTGAGCATTAAAACTTAAGATACATAATTCTTACAGGTGAAAAATTGGGAGGCCAAAAGAACAAAAGAAATCTGTTAATCCAGAATTAAGAACAGAAAAATCGAATAGAAATAAAGAAAAAATATTTACATAGCTACATAATTATTTGTTGCTTCTTGATAACAAGCGCAATTTTTTGCGACGAACTGGGCTTTCGTCTAGTAGTTTTGAACTCTCGGACAACTTTCCGAAGGGTCTTGCGCCGTCGACTTTTTTACTAAAAAATCTTTTATGGAAAGTTAAACTATTGGGGTTTTAAGTTCTTTATACAACTCTTTATACAAAGCAATACAATTATTAATATCTCCTTATAATTTCAGGGCACGTTCCATATTACGATAATTTTTTAAGAAATGATTCACCATACTTTCACCAAACGTTAGACCGTCATCAATTAACCTAGCATTTAGTTCACATACTTCGGTCTCCTCGTCGTTATCGCTGTTATGATTCCCAGTTTTACCGTCATCTGTTATTAATTCAATCAGACAATCATCATCCAGAGTTTTATCTATCATTAATTTGTCGACATCTTCAATTTGTAGGTCCTCAAATCCTTCTCCTCCGATTTCGTGTGCCAAGTCTATAATTTCAGAAGTCTCCATCGATGCTTGGGGCACTAAGGTACCACTCTTGACGCATTCTGGCCAAAGTGCTTTCCAGCAGGATTTTAATGTTGATACCCTTTACTTTTCTTACTTTTCTTTGGCCATTGAATCATATGTAATATAATGCAAAATAAATTTTTTCCTTATATCAAAGATCGAAAAGTTGTCCTTTTCTACTGCATCTAAAATATGTTGGAATGCTCGTTGAATATAATAAAGCTTAAAAATTATTCCTTGATCTAATGGTTAAATCAAGGAAGTGGTATTAGGTGGCAAAAATATTACTTGAACATTTGGATGCCCTAAAACGGAATGACTTGGCGCAGTATCTATGAGCAAACACACTTAAAATCGAGATATTGCTATTATATGTATTTAACTTCAGGAACAAAGCATTATTTAAACCATTCCGTAAATAGACCTGCTGTCATCCAGGCCTTTTTATTCGCTCTCCAATGAACCGGCAACTTTTGTTTGTTTTTTTCTCTCAAAGTACGTGGCGTTGGAATTTTGCTATGAAAGTTCTGGAAGGCATTTTTTTCCAGAACAAACCAGTTTCATCGGCATTGAAAATATGGTCGGGAACATAGCCCCATCTTCAATTATTTTTGCTAGTTCTGTTGGAAAGGTTTTAGCTGCCTTTTCATCTGCTGCTGCGATTTCTGCATTAATTTTTAAATTATGAAGTGCGTTTCTTTTAAGAAATCCTGTTAGCCATCCATCACTAGCAGAAAATTCCTTTCTCTTATCTTGATGACTTGTTGATGGCTCCGACATTTGCGGTGGCTTATAAATTCGTAGTGATTTCGGCTTTATATAATAATATTTCCATCTACAGGTATTCTCTTTTGCAATAAATCCTCAATTAAAAACACTACACATTTTTACCAACACTTCATTTCTAATGTATGAAATTCTTGCCCACAAATGTTGAACCTTCACTTCTTGCCAGTCCAACATTTTTAATGTGATTTAAAGTGATTTTGAAACTGTACTAGATTAAAAATTGTTTAAATTTTTTTTAACCGTGTAGCTTCAAATCCATGTAAACAGAAACCGTATAAAAAAGAGTTGGCTAGGCCAAGTTTATATATATTTTAGACACAAATTTACACTGCTATGAGTAAAAAGCGCTCTCTTATTTCCACTGGGACAACTTAAATATTGACCCATATATGCTGTACAAAGTCATCCGGAAATTCGGAAATTCTTTATAGTAAGTATATGGGGGCTAAGGGATCTATTGGTGCGATTCATCCCACTTTTGAAGGCCAGACATACCATTATAAGACAGGAATTATTCCTTAATTTCAGTATGGGATGAAGGATGGAATCCTTTTCCCTCTTTTCGATGACGACCGTGGATGTGTAGAAGTTCACGCAAGTGAGGACAGTTCTCTGATTGCCATTCACTTGAAAGTGACGAGAAACTATTCTTTTACGTACGGCCCATGCAGCTCATGACTTCCGCTCCTAGACCAAGTATCCTCTGGGTAACCAAAGAAGGCGAGCTAAAGTGAGAAGGCGAAATATCCCCTCTACAGCGTTTGAAAGCCGCCACGTAAAAAACACTACCAATGAAAATTAACCGACAGCCTCGGATGAGAGACCCCTCTTCTAATGACGACCACAGCAAACGAACTAAGGATTACGATTTGAGGGCCAGCACCTGGAATGTCCGATCCCTTAATTGGAAAGGTGCCGCTGCCCAACTGGTTGATGTCCTCGTCTTCGGATCGAAACCCCACCAACCAAATCGATAATGTTGTGATAGACGGAAGACACGTCTCCAGTGTTTTAGACGTGCGTACGCTCCGAGGTCCTAACATCGACACAGACCACTATCTTGTTGCAGCCAAGACTCGCACCCCCATCTGTGCAGCAAAAAAGCCACGTCAATAAACACAAGGACGGTTCGGCGTCGAGAAGCTACAATCACAACAGACAGCCGAATGATTTTCTACGTTACTTGCCTCCCGATCTCTGAAAGCATTCGTCAGCAACTCGGTATAAGGGAACTGTCGCACGGCAACCGAAACGATTGCTTTTCGGAAAATGCAAAATGATCGATCACAACACGTGCGGGATGGGATTGATACCGACGGTTGAAGAGGAAAACGAGACGCATTTCCAGAAAGAAAAAAAGAGAAAGCCGAAATGCGTAAGTATAAACAGCTTGACAAGCTGACCGACAGGGGTAATGCTCGAAAATTCTACGAAAAGATGCGGCGACTTACAGAAGGTTTCAAAACCGGAGCATACTCTTGTAGAACCCCCAAAGGTGATCTAGTCACCGATGCCCAGAGCATACTTAAATTATGGAGGGAACACTTCTCCAGCCTGCTGAATGGCAGTGAACGTACAACGCCAGGAGAAGGCGAACCCGATTCCCCAATCGATGACGATGGAGCAGACGTTCCATTGCCCGACCACGAAGAAGTAGTAATAGCAATTGCCCGGCTGAAGAACAACAAAGCGGCAGAGGCCGATGGATTGCGGGACGAGCTATTCAAACACGGCCGCGAAGAAATGATAAGGAGCATGCATCAGCTTTTTTGCAAAATATTGGAATTTACGTGTGCACAAAAAAAGAAAACCCCACAATCTACGTCAACTACCGGGATAATGGGATAAGTCTCCCAAACATCGCATATAAGGTTCAACCGAGTATATTGTGTGAGAGATTAAAGCCCACCGTCAACAAACTGATTGGACCTTTTCAGTGTGTCTTTAGACCTGGAAAATCAACAACCGACCAAATATTCAACGTGCGCCAAATCTTGGAAAAAACCCGTGAAAAAGGAATCGACACACACCACCTTTACGTCGATTTCAAAGCACAAAAAGAGCTGCTTTTAGGCCGCGATGTCTGAATTCGGTAACCCCGTAAAAATAATACAGCTGTGTAACCTGACGTTGAGCAATAGCAAAAGCTCTGTAAGGATTGGGAGGGACTTCTCCGAGCCGTTCGGTACCTACCGAGGTTTCAGACAAGGCGACTCCCTATCGCACGACTTCTTCAATCTTCTTCTGGAGAAAATAATTCGAACTGCAGAGCTTAATCGATCAGACACAATCTTCTACAAGAATGTATAGCTGCTATTATATGCCGATATTGATATCATCGGTCTCAACACCCGCGCCGTTAGTTCTGCTTTCTCCAGACTGAACAAGGAAGCAACGCAAATGGGTCTGGCAGTGAACGAGGGCAAGACGAAATATCTCCTGTCATCAAACAAACAGTCGTCGCACTCGCGACTTGGCTCTCACGTCACTGTTGACAGACATAACTTTGAAATTGTAGATAATTTCGTCTAACTTGAAACCAGCATTAACAGCAACAACAACATCAGCCTCGAAATATAACGCAGAATAACTCTTATCAACCGGTGCTACTTTGGACTGCTTAGACAAATGAGAAGTAAAGCCCTCTCTCGATAAACAAAAAGCAAACTCTATAAGTCGTTATTTTTCCCATCATGCTATATGGTGCAGAGACATGGACGATGACAACATCTGATGAGTCTACTCTCTCCGTTGGAAAAACCGGGTGGAGAAGGAATGTCCAATTGGCGCCACGTAGCGAAAAGAAGAAACAATTGCCGCGCGGTTGTTAACTCGGCTATAATCGTGTAAGCAGTGTCTACGCCAATTAAGAAGAAGAATAAGTGATAAAGCGAGTAACATCGTTGTGAAAGTAAAAAAGGCATTTTTACTAATTTATATAACCCTTTGTCTATTTCGCTATAGAACAAAACTATAATACTCTCTAGCAACATGTTGCAAGAGTATAAAAATTGTATTGGAAAATCGGAGGGTCATTATAATCAAAGTATCACCCTTGAAACGAACTGTGTGGTGTCCAAAACACGAATCTTGCAAAAAAAAAAATATGAGTTTACTATGGTAGACCGGGAACTTTTCAATTGACTTGTTATGCTTATAACCCACAAATTTGTGAATATCAACCTGGTGGCTATTTATAACACCTTCAAGTGGTAACCAAATAAGAATTTTACAGCAGCTCAGTGGATTTGATTTCTATCCGTCCTAAATAACCAATGTATTTAAAGATCTCTTAAAATTCCCTCTAACCAAAAAGTAAAAGCTTTTTGGTCTATCCAATATTGTATATGGCCGAGCGCGCCAACTAGTACACCTTTTCACATCTTGTTATTGAATTGTAATCGTTTAGTTTAAGGTGGCCTTTTGTGTATGGATTTCCACTTAAGAAGCCTGCTCCTATTCCTGACTGACTCTTCCCATAGGAGAGTGCATAAATTCCCCATTGGAACTGTCCTGCAGAGAACTATTGGTCAATTTTTCTTTCCTAGGGAAGAAAAGCCTTGTGTTTGCCTTTGTTGAGGTAGCTTTCAAAACGTCAGTAATCCAGACTTTTTCGTTCGTGCTATCACTTGTTTCCACCATCTTAGGTAATAGACCTTTTCAGCTTGCTTGTTTTATCTAGGATAAAGAAGTTAAATATAATCTACCGTTAACCGGAAATATGTCTCTTTCAATGAATGTAAATTATAGCAAATTCTTGCACTTAACTGTACAAGAAACAAACCTCAGCAGCTGCCAGTTAGTATTCCAATTCATTAAGTAACTATGTAATAACCGAAAACTGAAGCAATATTATTCTTGAACAAATACGAGAATTAAATAAAATCTGCAAAGTATAATAAAAGCAAATATACTGAAATGTCAGCAAAATTAAAATGCAACACAACAATTTCCACAACAACTCAAAATATTAACAGAAGTAATACTTGGAGATTTACTTCAAATTGTACACTAAGGACCAAGATTTGAGCACTAAGAAGCGAGCACAATATTTATTTGCGAATGTTTTGCAATTTAATGTTTGTATCAACAAGCAAGCGACAGCAGAGCCACGAGCGCACAAACAGTTGGGCGAACGCACAGACAGACAGGCGAAGAGATAGACAGGCAGGCAGGCGGCATGCAGGCCAGAAAACAAGCCTGAGCAAATACAAGAAGTTCGTTGTGCAAATGAAGAGGCGCACAATTGAGCTGGCTGGTGTTTCATTTAAGAAATTCAATTCGAGATGCAAGCAACAGCTACGAGCAGACAAAGCGCCAACAAGCAGGCACCGGAAGCTGCAGCAGCGTTGCCGTGGCAAATGAAGCCCCGGTTGCAATCTATTTGCACTTGGACTTGCACCCGCTCAGCAGTGATGTTCGACGCCTTCGGTTCGGTATGCTGAACTCAAATTTCATGCATCACTTCCGCATTCGAAACGGTTGGGTGCATGAAGAAATCCAAGGTATTTGCTGCTGGTAAGTTGGCGCAGCGCACTGAAATGATTCCGCTTCTTATTAATTTTTCTTGCTGCCTTGCCTGGCTGCCAAGGTTGGATGGTTATCGCCGTGTTAAAATTGACGCGCGGTATTACGATGCGGCAGTTGAGGGGTCCTCCGTGGATTGAAAATCATGTCCAAGAACTTTGCAGTGCGCTAACAAGTTTCTGTGTATATTGAAAAGAAAGTTGTTAGAAATTCAAATGTTTTTATTTCATTAACTAAATAAGTTTAGTGTCAATCGCAAATTGCGAATTTCTTCAGTGGAACTATGATAATTAAATGTTGCATACACGCTCCGTTGACTAATTGACGAGTCAAAAGCTTAACGCGTTATGACTTCTCACAGGTATCTTACTTAGAAAAATATATGCCTCCCAACTTGTCGCGCCATTTTTTTGACATTCAAATAAATAATCTGCAATGTTTTGGTCATTGATATTTGGATGCTTTCATGTACGAGGGCTGTCCGATAAATAACCGACCTAACCATGATGCACGCGACTTTTTCTATTTTTTTTTTTTTTATTTTTCTACATAGTCTCCTTGTAACTCCACACACTTCTCCCAGCGATGCTCCCATCTCTGCAACCCTTCCAAATACTCGTAGTACTTGGCGTCTTTGTCTGCAAAATACGAGTTCACGAAAGAGATTGCCTCCTCATTTGACAAAAATCTCTGGCCGCCGAGCGCAGTTTTAAGTTGAGAAAACAAAAAAAAGTCGCTTGGTGCTAGCTCCGGTGAATAAGGTGGATGGTCAAGCAGTTCGAACCGCAATTCGTAGATTTTCGCCATGGCGACTGTTGAGGTGTGAGATGGTGCGTTGTCTTGGTGGAACAAGACTTTCTTTTTTTGCAAATGTGGCCGATTTTTCGAAATTTCTTCCTTTAGCTTGTCCAATAATGATGCGTAGTATGCTCCTGCTATAGTTTTTCCTTTTTCAAGATAGTCGATAAAAATAATTCCATGGCTGTCACAAAAAACACTCGCCATCACTTTCCCAGCCGAATACACAGCTTTAGTTTTTTTTGGGGCTGGTTCCCCCTTATCAATCCACTGTTTAATCCATGTTTTGTTTCGGGCGTATAATGATGAATCCAAGATTCGTCTACAGTTATCAATCGGCGCCAAAACTCGGTCTTATTGCCTCTAAACTGAGCCAACAGAGCGCTGGAAATGTTCATGCGCGCACGTTTGTGGTCTAGCGTAAGCAAACGCGGCACCCAACGCGCGGACAGATTTCTCATGCCCAAATCTTGGTTTAATATGTGACAAACAGTTTCTTTTGACATCTTCATAATCTCAGCTATTTCCCTAACTTTAATCCGGCGGTCGTGTAGTACCAATTGATGAACTTTAGCGATGTTATCGTTAGTGGTTACAGTTTTGGGACGCCCAGGACGTTCATCATCTTCCAAGCTCCTGCGACCACGTTTAAATTCAGCTGCCCAAAATTTTACGGTGGTAAACGATGGTGCAGAGTCACCATACACAGAGCCAACTCATCTTTGATTTGTGAAGGCGTATTGCCTTTCAAAAATAAAAATTTAATTACAGCTCGACATTCAATTTTTTCAATTTTGGGGAAATCACCGAAATAGACTCACAAAAACGACTGTCAACAGATAATTGCGCAAGATAAATTTCTGAAATTTTGGCGAGTAGCTATTATAATATGCACAATTTGAAGTAGAAACTTTTTTTTCAGATGTACCGCTAGCTTCACGTTGAGGTCGGTTATTTATCGGACAGCCCTCGTATGTATATTTCTTGCTTAACAGAGTTCTTCTTAAGTTTGAGCTATTTGACAAATGAAGAGTTCTACAAGTTTTGAACCGACTTCAGGTAGGCAGTTGGCTTTATGAGAAGGCAAAGAAGCGATGAGATGTTTATCATTATTGAGCCTAATCTCACGTTTAAATCGAATTGCCCGCGTCCTCAAATACATATATTGCAAAACAATTAACGAAGGCTTAAGAGTTAGTAAACATTTTACACAAAAAAATAATGTAAAGATCAAAGGCAGGGAAAAATGTTCAGATCTTGCAACATTACATAATTTTTTGCGAAGAAAATTTTTTTTTAAATTTATGAAGTTTACCGCTAAACATGAATGACCATAATACAAACCTCATATCCCCAACATATTCCAATCCTCTGGCTTATGTTTTCCTCTTATAACCCATATCGACCGATTTTAGTGGAAATATTTCGGGCAAGCAAAATGTAGTAATGGAACTAAGTGTGTTTATGCTAAATAATATAAATTAGCAAGGTACCAAATTTGATAGTATCTATTCGGTTTCTTCAAATAATGTTAGTTGTTAGTTAGATGGTACGTAGCCTCTTTCTTTCTGAGGAACGTAACTACAGTGTAGAAACAAACGTACATTAGGATGCTTGAAAAATTTTTTTTTCAACTCTTACCCCCTTAAATGTTAGTGATTGACAAACAAAAAACCCTCCCTCAAGCCAGGCGCTGTAGCTTAACTCTAAGGGGTCGCCATTTTCAAATTAAAACTAAAATTTCACCAACGACAAAGTTTGATTATCTCTATTAGGCCATTAAACATAGTGAAAACTCATACACTGACCAACATATTCGGCATAAGGTTATTATACATATGCAGTATTTTTGCTAATACTATATACTATTAAGATGGCACATACCTGCCCTGTGCGATTCATTAAGGTACATCACATACCTTTTCCAATGATTTGGAGTAAAGTCACCCGGACATTACACATATTTGATAAATGAGTGCTAGATTAAGTTTTCGCCCAATTTTATTTTATTAATTTTATGCACAAAGGTACACTGTAAACTACGCTCTCTCATTTTCATTGAGATAACTCACATATTGGCCGATATATGCAATATAAGGTCACCTGGAAATTCGAAAATCGTTGTGTTTGGTATATTTGAGCTATGAGAAGTATTGACACGATACAACCTATTTCCGACACACAGACATAACATTGTCAGGAAAGGATCATCCCCTAATTTCATATATATATCTTACACGTTGATCGATAATTCTCCTAAAAAGTCAAATATAGGGTCTGGGATCCAACTATTTAGTACCAAGTTGCTTGAACGGTTTTATGGTCATAAAATTGCATAGGCTAAAGGTATTATTTTTGCAAAGTTGTATCCTGTTATATTAATTGCTTCTTAATTTGTACACTGGAAAGGAAAAAATCAGATGAAACTAAAAATTGGGTTATATGGAAGTAGGCGTGACTGTAGCCCAATTTCAGCGCATGATTCAAAAGGGTCTGTCGGAGTTGGGTTCAAAATCGGTCACATTTACAGTTACTTGGCCAATTTCAACCAAGTTCGATGTATAATTATATCCTGACATTTTTGCATTACATAAATAATTAATTTGAGGTATGCCATAACTGTTCTATTCCGAAAATGTTGTACCCCAATACGCATTGCTGATTTTGTAGAAAATATCAGTATATTTTTGAGATATATGTATTATTGAATTTCAGAGAGAATGTTTCTTTCATAGTAATATACTCTTGTATCAAAAATGGATTGAATCGAATCAATACTAATATGCAGATTTTTTGACTTCCGGATCTTCATGATTTGTAACATCTTTCTTATATTTATGTATTTTAAACATTGCTTGAAAATGTGTTGTCAAGTATATATATTATTAAGTAGAGTAATAAAACTAAGAGAGTCCTTGATTTTAAAAATAAGTCAATATGATTAATTTGATTATAGACTAAAAATCTCCAAATGCTTAGCTCATCCGAGTTCATAGATGGGGGATACTGAATGGCCCGCAAGATGTAGGTTACCTGTGGACAGCAGATAAGGAACCCCTAACCAAAAGCACCGCACAGATAACTAATTAAGAAATCCAGCTACGAAGTAGAACCACGATTTTGAAAAACGATTTGCAAACGTTGAACTTGGGCTGACGGCTTTGGGATTATGTCACCTCTGTATGGAAGAGTGATACCTTGTATTCCAAGTAATGCCACAGTCGCCTCCATCCCGTTAAAACCATGGCTTGTCTTCAAGTAGGTTACGTCGCCATTAAGTTGGCGGTACAGTTGATTTAAATCCTGAGTAGTGCTATGGTCCTGGCTGTGAACATAAGGTTTCGTGTCAACCCTCGGTTGGCCTCCCTGCAATGCATAAATAACCACAGAGACAAAAAATGCAACTGTACGATCAAGCGGAGATAGCAGTTTGAAGACCTTTGCAACATGAGCATAAATGAAAAAAAGTGAAAAGAAACGAGAGCAAACCCATAATGCACCAGCAAACAATGAATTAAATGCCTTTTGAAGTATTAGCAGGATGCTGCTCGCCACCACAGCCGGGAAACAAGAGGGTAACCCCTGTCCCCAACGAAGAAACCGCCTCCCCCATGCCTCAATCAGCGGAAGCAAACAGGCAAAAAGACAGCAGAAACTCGCAAACGAAACTGGCGAAATGGACACACTACCTAAGGCAAGAGTTTATTATAAAAATGAGAGCACAAGAGGATGAGGTACTCCTAAAGTGACGTGCTACCCTCAAAAATACGGAAAAAAGACGACAAGCTTCAGAAGCAAAAAGGGGTAGTAAGGACAAGAGTGCGGCCAGAAGCAGAACTAACTAAAGCAACAGAAGGCAGGAGCTATGCCGAAGACCTTCAAAGCAGACGACAACAAGGCATGGTGAACAAAAAATCAAAAACCAGATCTACAAAATACACGTAAGAGCAATTTACTCGGTATAGCGTCTCTGAGCGAGCTAAAGCAAAAAGCTAAAATAGAGGTCCGAGCCTTTGACTCTTTAACCATCGCTAGCACAAGCTGAAAGACTGCAAAATCCAACCGATCTGCTGTCTCTGCGTGGAGTAGAAGCATAATCAAACAGGTCTCGAATCGTCGCGAATAGGGGAACAAAAACATGCATGTGTAAAAAGTGCAAGAAGACTAAACAGGTTGCGATCACCAATAAATTTCCTACCTGGTGGGACCAGTTAAAATCCAATAACAGAAAAAAGGGAACGCATAAATGGGACGCTTCCAAACTAAACTCAGCAAAGCTCCTCGCTTTGATAGACGAAAAACCACTAAAATATCGCGCAAAAAGCACATCCAGGAATATTGTAAAAGAAACTGTTTACAGATGATCAGATGAAATACGAAATCTGTGACAGAGCTGCCTGCATGAAAGGAAACGACACACAAGATCTAAAAGAAGAGGAAGAAACGGATTGGAAGAGCATGAGGAATATTAAGCTGTTAAAACTTAGCTGAAAGATGCTATAATAAACAGAAAGAAGGGTAAACGGGAAGAGCTACGATACAGCTTCAACAAAAATCCATGAGGCCTTGGATACAAGATTATAATGAAAAAAGTCGGCACGAAACTGTACACTCCATAGTTAATTGCTGCGACTATAGAACACATCGTAAACACCCTGTTCCTAACCCACGATCTGGAAAGAGATTCAGCAGGGTATACGCGAGATGCCTCATGCCCAGCTTTCAGTTTGGAGGTTATGATTTAGGCTTCGAGCACTTTAAAAGCCAAAAAAAGAACCCTGACACCGACGAGATACCAGCGGAAGTACTAAACTTAATCGCCACGGAACGGCCACACTTATTGCAAATAATGCATGCCTGAAGGAGGGCATTTTCCCAGAAGTATGAAAGAGACTGCACTTGACCCTGACAAGCAAAGGCAAAGGAAGAAATACCTTCAGCATACATACCCCTACGTATGCTAGAGACAACAGAAAAATTACTGAAACCACGCATCATAGCCGCTATAAACAATGCCGGAGGCCTATGAAACGCATTTAATAGCGCGAATATGATCGCATTAAAAAAATTAAATGCCACCCTACTTAATGAAATCAATACGGAGCTATCTCAAAGACAGTGATCTACTATACAACAAAAGTTACGGCACCCAAAAAAAAGGAAATCACCTCTGGAGCTGCACAGGTATCCATACTTAGACCAGACTAATGCAATTCCAGCTACGAATTTTAAACGTCGAAGTGCTAGACCATCGCCACACGTAATACCGACATAGCGAGACGAAAACTACCGCCATTTATGCTGCGAACACACATATGGTTGGACTCACATGATCTTATCCTAGCTGCCGAATACCTGAGCTGATCCTGCGTACTTGGAGCACACACCGCTGGAGGTGAACATGCAAGTTCATTCAGAAACTATTAAAACGACGAAAACCTTAAAATACCTAGGTATAAGGATGGATAAAATACTGACGTAATTGGCTTAAATTCAGCAGGCTAAATAGTCAGTAAATATAACCATGTCGTTATCAAGACTTATCGCAAACACCGAAGGCTCGCTCGCAAGCAGAAGGAAGTTACCCATGGACATAATACAGTCAGTGCCATTATATGACTGCGAAATATGGGCCTATACATACGTGAAACACAAACGGAAGGTGCTCGCTGAGGTGGAGAGAACAACAGCCCTGAGTGCAAGTAATAAGCCGCGCAATCCCAATAGATCTACTCGCAAAGAAGAGAAGAAAGCTCTGGTTATGGATGAAAGAAATACATACCTCCATAAGACAACAGATGACGAAGCAAACACTTCAACTCTGCAAGATCGATGAACATGGGAGGGCAAAGGCAGAAAATGACCACCAAGTTGACCAAAGAGAGGTGTGGCTTAGTATAAAACACGATGCCGTGAACTTTTACTACCTAACACAGATGCTTTCCAATCACGGGTATTTCCATAAATATTTATACAATATGGGGAAAACAGAAAATGCAGCATGTATTTTCGCAGCGAACCACTCGGCTTTGCCAACCATCCCTTTTTTGAAAGCCATCGGTGCGAAGAAACGCAGAGAGCATTGAAAAACAAGCTGAGTCCACTACATACGGAAAAATGATAGCTAGCGACCAAAACTGGCAGCAAATTGCCTCATATGCGGAATATAAAAAACACGCTCTCACAATTTTATTAAGATAACTCACATACAATATTAGCCACGTAAATCGTCAAATGTTGACACCGACTTCATTAATGCCCTATCATACCATCTCGCGAATAAAATTTTATGTTTCTGGCATATTTAGTTATTGATTTATCGCGCTTTAAGTAGTTTTTAACAGTGCCGTTATATGGGGAGCGAGTGAGTTTATTGGCCGATTTCATCCATTTCCACACTGCCGATAGAAGTTGATACATGGGATTTCGCCGGCGTTAATCTTAACTAAAATTATCCCGAAATGCACTAGCTTTAAGTACCTCGTGATGCGTTTAGACAGAAGAATAACATGGCAGAAACACATAAAAACCAAACGAGATCAGCTTAAAAGCAAGACAAGAAATAGGTACGGGTTACTGGGGCCTAAATCGAAAATTAGTCTTAAAGACAGGGTGATCCTACATAGAAGCGTTTTAAAATCAATTAAATCGAAGGTAGAGCTAATTCAAAGATATCTCACGAAAACACTCAGGTTGATCACAAACGCTCCATGGTACATGAAAAATATTAACTTATACAAAGACCGCATCTCACTTGAGGTGGTAGCAACAACATACACGCCATTAACCTACTGGACAACAGTGAAAAGACTCGCCGAACGCAAAGGCTACATCCCTTAGACTTACCATTTAGATCATAACTTTAACTGAATTAATTGAGTTGTAAAGTATGTATTATATAATACGAGTATTAATTTGAGTGAATAGTGATATATAGTAAATTGGAGCGATAATGTATGGAGAACATTTTTATATTTTTTTTAACGGCATAGCGAAGAAAAGTTGGCTTTTAATATATAAAACAAACATACAAAACATCAAATAGCTGTTGAGGTGCCCAAGTACATTTAAATAAAATTATCTTACATTACTTAAAATACTATTTAAATATCAAAGTGTTTTTTTGTATTGAAATGAAGCATTCGTTGACGTGATAGTAGTATTGCCCTAATGAAACCATCTCGTTTATTTGCCCCACAAACTGCACTCGATGCTTCTGTTACCAACTTGATGCAGCGCTCCACAGGTTGGGTGTGGCATAGAAAATCGGTAATATTCTGGCATGTGCCAAGATCGTTTTTGACAATGTCTTTCAAGGTTTCATTAGAACTTCACCCGCTATTCTTTCAGGTATTTCAAGAACTGTTGACTCCTTTGTTGTGTATTATTAGCATAACATATGGAATTCGGAAAGATTTGAAGTGTGGAATTAGGAATGTGAAATTAAAGTGCGGAACGTAACTATGTTATTATAAAATGGTTGGAGAGTGATATATACATATGTTTTAAGAACACTTATTTCTATCTTATCGCATCGCTTACAACATAAAATAACGCTTATAAAATGTTAGCGAATTTTTGAGTATTTGGCATAAATTTTCAAAATTTCAAGTCGGTGGGGCACCTCTAAACATAGCATGAGCTTACCGATTTTTCTTGTGCTTAATATTTACCTAAAACAGCAACTTTCTACAGGTATACCGAAACAGAAATCAAAAATTAATAAAATCGCTCCACCCTAATATATAGTCAAATCTTATACTTCAAATTCCGTTAATGTATTTAATGGACAAAATGCAATTTTAGCATCAATGCCAATCTTTAAATATAATTACTTTTGCTTATTGCCACATGACAGATTGTAAATAATATGAAACTAATAATGAAAAAAGTGAATTTAGTTGTTGTGGCTTAAGTGAACTAAGGGATATATACATAAAACTTATTAGAGGGCGGGGCCAACGCCCCCTTAAATTTTTTGCTCATAGGTGCCCCTACTACTGCTTCTACTATATATCTTCATTTAGTGCTTAGTTATTGCACTTTTTATGTTTTTTATTTCATATGTATTTCTTTTTATGTTTTTTGTTAATGGGGTTTTGTAGGCGTAACAGTGCGTAGATTACTCCCATCTACGATTAAGTAAGAACCTTTGATATTCGACTACACACAAATCACCCAGAAATCAGCGCCTTCAAGTACTGTTCAAATACTATATATGCAGTAAGCATTCTTTTTTGAAAGATTCTAGTAGACGCACAACACGAACAGTAAGTAAATGTTACTTTCCCCTAGAATAATATATTTCACATATTTGAGAATTTTAATTGTATAAAAATAATTGTATAAAACTTAATGGCTGAGGTCAATATACTATGTTTGAGAACACTAGTTTCCAGTCATTTTGCGATTGTGTGCTAATTTTGGGTTGATAAAACCTAAAATGATAGAGTAAATTTCCTAAGACTTAAGATTTTTTGTTGTAGTCAAGGAGTGTAGGGCTCAAACCAGCACCATTTACAAAAATGACAATAATATCTCTACATGATAGAAAGCTAAAAAATTAATGAAATGTGTACACTGCGCCAATGCATGTAATTTCGGTTACCTTAGAGTCCTGAAAGGGCTAATCGGTTGCCATAACCTATATACATACATATGTATGCATAAGTAGTTAACCGACCTATACACGAAACTCCTGCTAATTACAAAACTGCTTCGTTGCGATTATAAGCGAAAATATATACTACACATACATCGGTATCGACTATCAACAATGGATGGTGATGAAGTGCAAACGCTTTGAGCGCTCATCGTCGATTTGAAGTCGAATATTTTCGTCCGTAAGCCACAATCAGAGCTGCTAAATCAAAAGCAGCTACCTCAACGTCACTGACTGTGGAAAACTTTCCGTTACCAGGCACAGTGATTAGTCGTTGACCGTTATTCGCAGCGTAGAATTGCGGTGGAATTGTTGAGGTGTTGCAAAGGTTTTGTGGTCTGTCTGCCGATACTTTACGCACCCACTCACTCACTCACTCACCAACACTAATCCAAACAGACAGTGAACTTTTAATGAGCTCTACCGTGGCACGCGAGGCACGCCACTGTTTTAAATGAGCTATAGACTAGCCATAGTTGCGTAGTTGCGGCTAATAGCACCGTTGCATTGATAACGCCGCCTATGAAACCCGAGAGTTTGTATGTGTTGCTTGATGCAGTTTCCCGCGAGCTTCTGCATCCCAATAACGGCAAGATGAGCGCGCGGCAAATAACTGTTGACTAAAGTGGCAACAAGAACGGCGGCGAAGTCGATAACGTTGGCTGTGTCATTGATTTACTCTTCTTATGGTATGTGTACGGAGAAGAGCGAAGCTTGTTGTTAGTTGCCGACTCGAACTATTACGAAGTCAGCCAGCGAGGGTTCTTTGCGAAACTCCCTTGCTAATATTGTTGTTGCTCTGTCTTTCAACGCTGAGATAATTGGCGAACGCTGATGCGTTGTGGCAGCACGCAAATAGATGAGAAATTACCACAAATCGAACACACACATATTCAGGTACATATTTACCATATTTGCAACAAACTGCATGTGAATAGCGGCAGCATGCATTGCAACAATGCAAATAGCGCACCTGAAGAATTGCAGTGTAATGAGTGCAGCGACGCAAAGGGAAAACATAGCACCACAAAAAAGAAATTAGAAATGATTTGCATCATACAAACCCAGAGTGGTGAGCAGATATGGCATGCTGGGGCGTATGAGTGACGCTGATTGACGCTGATGGAGCGTGCAGCGCGTAATGGCGCTGGTAACGAATGCCACTTGTGTCTGCGGTGCACTTGCTGCGAAGTACCTCAAAGATAACGTTCAGAGAGTGAAGTCTGGCTATGTTTTTGTGTGGCACAATTGTCTGGAGTTGTGGCAGAGAGGGCGCGCCTGTGGTTCTGGTAATTGGCATATTCCGGCTGTAGCGGCATTTACTGAGACTCGTGTATTGTAGCGAAGTTGAAGCCAAGATTAGAAAATAAATTGCATCACAGCCATGTGCCTTTAAGACTTGTTTAACGTTCTTCAACAAAATCCACGTTTATAAAAATAGCTCAATTAATCTATTACACAGTCATAATCCAAATCGTTTATCTATCTACTCACATTCCCAATCGGCAATCTTTGAGGTCCTCACAGAAAGTCTATTAATTGCCAAATTGCATAACCTTTATCCTTACATAGTGAGAACTCTTGCTGAAGCAATTGAGCTACTTTAAACACACTTGCCAATTCAGAAACCAGTTTGATGACGTGTTCGTAATGGCGCAGAATCTGCGTACAATTGCTCAAAACCAATTAACGACTTACTGGAATATTCATTGCTCGGGTTTTTTAAATTACTTCCGGAAGCTTTTTTATACTTTTGCAATTTATTGCAACAGAAAACTACAACAATAAAACTACTCTAGGCAAACACATATTTACAAAATATAGAAGTTATTAGAATTACGAGGCGAGTTAAATTCTGTTTCTTAAAAACCATAATCTTGTATAAGGAATTGGAGTGTAAAGGGACATTATGAAAATATTTCAAAAAGTACTGCAGCTAAATTAACCACTTTTGTTGAAAATTCTGATACTTGACATCATTTTGTTAAGCTGTGAAAATAGTCGAAATTGGAATTTCACGGTTGCATGATACCTCCGGTAGAACACATTTTACATTTTATCAGATTCTATCCCTTTAAAATACACAAATCAATCATAAATAACTGTATTGTAAAAAAGTTTCGAAATCGTATAACAACTTTTCAAGCACCCAGTCGTTGACTATGCGGACCTCAGTATGTATGATTAGTCTTTTTATCGAAAATATCTGTCACTCTGCGAAGTATGCGTAAGTATTCGACTTTATACCTTTCCCACCTTCCACCATAACGAATTGCGAGAGTGCAATGTCCAATTAAACCCGAACTTCGCACATTTTTCTTGTTATACTCTGAATAGAGTACAAAGATGTATATCAAGATTGCTAGAAGAAAACGCTAATCTGCTACGCTGCTAATTTCACGACGTATGAACAAAGAAATTTGAATCCACTAAACGCAACAATATTAATATTCAACAAAAGTCAAAATTTTCCATTTCTTTAAGTTTCGGCTTACAAATTCTTGAAGTATTCTTCAGCAATATTGCCAATTAAATGTAAACTCTGTGATTTTATTTGTAATTTCAAGTATACTATTATCAGTAACCATACGCAATCTAGACCCCTGTTACAGTAGCGAGGACAAATGGACCGGCACCAACACACCAGCAGCCTTATAACTTAAACTTTTGAGAGTTATTTTTGGATATACCAACGGAGTTAGTTGTAGAATCTCCTGAATTTTCCCGATGAATTAAGTTAATGGAGTTTAACACTGCCGTCTGTAAAGGCTATCCACAATATATTATGGTTTTAAACTCCACTCAGTTGAATGGAAATTCATGCATTTCAACTTCAGATCAACCAACTCTTTTCTGGTATCACGATTTTCAACTATTTCCCGTCGAAGTTTGATTGGTTTGCCAACCTAAAAATGAAGATTTGATAAATATTTAAAAAGCTGAAAATTTTCAATCGAAACTCGAACAATTCAGATCAGTTAATCACAAAATGGTGAATATGTTAATTATTAAAATGGACATTAGTTTTGATTAGGATTGGATGACAAAAATACTTGGGACCAAAACTGCATATACGCAAAAGCCTTCGTGATTACTCAAATTCTGTGGAACTTTCTGACACCAAGCAAGCTAGAAAAGTTTTATTGACAAATAAATAGCTATTAAAAATGAGTGTTGCAGTTTCATAAGTAATTTCCGTTTAAGTAAATATCTTATTAAATGAGATGAAGGAACATTATCACAAACTTGCGATTGCATTGCTTATGGTAGTTACCAGCAATGTGTTTTCAATGGTTTTAACTTTGTGCTAACGCAGACTACGATGTCAATGGTTGTTAAAGGTGTTTCAAGCATTATCAATACCGCATTTGAGGGAATGTAAAAAATACAAATGACCGAAAAGATTTTATCCACTATTTAAAATAGTTTAAAGTTACCATATACATATAAAAAAATAGTTTGCTTGACCGTTTTCTATTTTCCATTAATATTTTTCCTAAATAAACACAGAAATTTTCAACAATTGGGGTACTCACAACCTGTCGTAAAGCATCGTAAACTCGTAAAATTATAAATTTTTACACTTGTTTAAAAAAATTGTTGTTGGATTTCATACCAAAATGAGTTTACACATTTACAATTCTCAATGCTATGTTTTCGAATCGATATAACTTACAACTTTATGAGCCTTGTGAAAACCCTATATATTTTGTTTACTTCTAGTCAACTCCACTGGCACAAAGTTGAAATCCGTAATACCACAAAAAATTTAAGTTTGACAGCACTTCAACCATTTTTTATCAGCTTTAATGAAACACCCATCCTCTTAGTTCCGCATTAGGTGTCTGCAAAAATAAATATGATTATACAAACAGCTGTGCTTAGAGATTACTTAGCTGCTGAGTAGTGGATTTCCAATCCAAAAGTTGTCTATTGCCTTAAATAGCAATCTCAAATTAAGATCTGAGTATTAAGTATACTGAATAGCGATATATGTAATTATCCTTTATTTATGGAATTCCACACCGTGTATAGCCCTGGACAATTTCTCTACAGGTTTATGAATATCAAGAGAGTTAAACGCCTTCAAATCATTCCATATCCTAAATATGTAGATCCGAATTTTTGTAAAATTCGATAAACTCATTGAATTTATTTCATTTTGACCCTAACACGCATATTTGTGCAAAATTTATATATCCAAAGAGCGTTTCAAGAAAGTTGCATATGACATAGGTACATTTATTTAGTTTTATTCTTACTCTATGATTATGGTCAGTTGATATGACTTAGAGATTTATATTCAGACTCATGCAGATTGAACTTTCTTATAGAAATACAGTGTGCAAATGCCACTTATACAGTACTTTTTACAGATCTATGTATATATGCATATAGTAAAATATTTATTATAAACTAATATGAGAATCGGAATCTATATTTGGTATATGAGTTAGTAGCACATTTAGCGCTCATAGAGTCTTTAAAAATCCATGTAATGAAGAACAGTAACATCAATTTCTTTTTACTTTTCAGCGATTAGCAGGAGTATGCGATTCATCAGATCATTAGCGACAGTCTCATTTAGAGTATTAAGACGTGCAGCCAAAAAGTCACCGAACTTGGTATAGAGTATTTCACGCGCCGATGGGTGACTTGGTTTCTCTGCCATGCCGAGAGTATAAGTGGTCGCAGGCGAGAGCCGACCGTCGTCGAGCATATCCACGTCCGGATCATCGAGATCGTCTAGCTCGACATCGGGCTCAGCGAAGTCTTCGTCGATTATAAGACTCGCGGAAGAGCCGGGTATATGGGTTTTAGATTGAGCTTTAAAAACGCCATTGCTGTTTGTGACGTTATTGCTTGGCAAGCCAACTTTAGGATGAGTATTTAAATTTTGACAATGCTTGCTTTTTGTGGTTGGGGTTAGTATTGCATTGTGCCGTGGTGAATACGCTGAGTTGTGTTCATTTATGGTGATAGTGGTGAGTGAGAGTGTATCAGGCGAATCTGGCTCCTCTTTAATGTAAATCGAGGGCGAACTTGAGGCCGACGAGCGAGAACTCGAAATAGCTACGAGCGATTGCGTGCCCGGTGGCGCCGGCTGTGACTGCATCTGCAGCAGTGGCTGCGCCGGTTGTAAGGCTGATTGTACTTGTTGTTGCGGCTGAGAAGGCGGTCTGGAATTACTAGTCAAAGATGAATTTCCGTTGCCGAGATTTTGTAATGTTGAGATCGCGTTCGTATTCAGGTTGAGGATCACGTCGGATTGCATGTTCTGCAAGGGCTGTTGTGGTAGTTGTGGCAGTTGAGACGCGGCAGTCAGCGCTGTGGCATGCGGCGTTGGTGGCGGCTGCGAATGTGGTGACTCATTTAACGGCGCCAATTGTTGCAAGTGTAGCTGTGTTGGAAAGGACAAACCAACCGGAAGCTGCTGTTGTTGCTGCTGCGGCAATGTTTGATATTGTGGTTGCTGTAGTTGCTGTTGTTTCGGGTCGTTGACCAGCGCTGGCTGTTGGTTGTTGGGATTATTGGGATCATTCGGCGCGAAATACTGATACTCATCGATTGCGCTGCTATTGTTATTGCTATGATGTTGCTGCGTTTGTTGTTGCGCCTGTGCATCGGCCGACATTTTATTGCGCTCACGTGATCTGTGAAACAAATTCGAAATATTAAATAAAGAATTTATAACAGAAAATGTTACTTACTTTCGTTCCCTTATGACTTCCTTTAGGAAAGCCATCGCGTCATAATACTCCCACTTGGACTTGAAACGTGTACCCAGCATTTTCTCATGATTCAACTCACGGCGAAATATCTCACGCAGCGAGGTGAATGTGCGCTGCACACGCTCACCACTAACACCAAAAACTCGACCCAACTCGTTCCATTTCAGCGCCTTTTTCTTATCCGAGCGCTTGTAGTGCGGTAGGCGACAGTCCCACAGTATCGCATTCAAGCGTACCAATTCGATGAGACGTCGCTTCTCGATGTTGTGGCGTGAGAACGCCATGTCACCCACATTTCCTGCGGGCTCGTACTCAACCGCTGCTATCTTGAGGGTATTTAGCTCTTGGCTATGGGCTAGAAAAAGTTCCACTAACTGGAACTAGAATACTCTTGTATATTTAATCCTTTCTGGTAATGCACCAAAGGGCATCACTTCCGTTATACCGCTTCTATTTTATTATTTCTTACTGTTTGCTTTGCATGCGACCTTTTCAATACTTCAATCACTACTCTTGCGCATACAAAAGCACAGTTACCTGCGATTAGATATGTGTATGTTCAGGTATGCGATTGTCTCAATGTATTGCGCTTTGGCAACACTAGTTGTACGCTCTCTCCTAACTGCTCTCTCACTTAACGTTTTTGGTATGAGTGCAGTTAACTTTTGTAACAGCTTTTGGGTGTTGCGGCCGTTAAGCACTTTGTAGTGGTATTAGTGTGGCAGTACCTCTACCAATAGCAGTAGTGCGCAGGCGCTGCTCAGTGGTGGATGCTGTAATGTGAGAGCAACGAAAATTAGTGTAACTATATTGTAGGGATCAATTGATGGCAAGTTATTTAATTAAATTAAAATAGTTTCATTTATTTATATACATAATCACATCACATAAAAGCTAATACACACAAAATTGTTTCGAAATATTTCCTATTAATCCGCAGCGCTATTTAATGAGCATGAATTTACATTCCATATCCAATTTCAACTTTTGACACATACCACTAAAGGACTCCTAACTTGTGATGCCACCCAAATAAGGTACTACATATGCCTCGAACTCTTCCATGCACCTGAATATAAGTATAATAGGGTTATTGACCTGCATGAGAAGAAGAATTCAAAATTCAGCAGCCCCTATCAAATATTATTAGTGCTTCTACTGCCAAAAATATTATAATAGAGCTTATACAATGGTGATAATATATCACAGTTATCTCTTCTGGCAATTGAAGCTTTCACCTACTGCAGCTCAGTTACTACGTTCACTAAAACAGAGTCTGGCCTAAAATTTAGATTTTATATTTACTGAACGGGTCAAAACCATTCATAGATCTCAAGATATAAAGGTATTACTCATTTTAAGAAAGGTAAAAATATTTATTCAACAATTAAAGGTTTCGTGCCCGCTAAATGTGCACTCTCCTCTAAAAATACATTGCAGTAAAAGTTATTAAAAGCATTACCGCTCAGAAAATTTTCTGCTTCTGCTTCGGCCAATAGGAGTGGAATTATATTCGGTAGTTATATTACGAAAAGTTCTTGCAACTAGTTGATACCAGTTGAGACTGCCTAGGTACCGAATTATAGTTTTGTTCACCTAACGGTTGTACGTATCACCTAAAACTAAACAAGATAGATATGGGGTTATGTATGTACATATATACATAAATGATCAGGATGACGAGAAAAGTTGAAATCCGGTTGATTGTCTGTCTGTCCGTCCGTCCGCGCAAGCGGTAACTTGAGCAAAAATTGAGATATCTCGATGAAAATTGGTATGTCGGTTCCTTAGTACAAAAAAATTTCGAATTCGTAGATATTATTATATTAGATAATTGGCCACTGCCCCGCCCACAAATCACCATTAACCGAACACATAAAGTGCCATAACTAAGGACTTAATTAAGATAAATAACTGTAATTTGGTACAGGAGATCGCAGTAGATTTGAACAAATGGACGTGGCCAAACATATCTTCTAAACCACTTAAACTACAACAACAAAATCTTATGAGAACTTCTATCGACAAATGGATAAAATGGGAGAATAACCCCGCACACCCCCGATATTGTTAAAAACTATTAAAAACGCGATAAATCAATAGCTAAATACACCAGAGACATTAAATATTACCTTCCCAATTATATGAGACAGCTTTATGGGATCCGGTGAAAAAATTGGACGATGGGCGTGGTGAAATCCCATATCTCGGTACCCAATCGACCGATTTCCAAAATTTATTACGTGGCATTCTTCTTACATTCCTATGTGATGTTATTATTGTTTTACACATAACCAAAATATAGCTAATATAAGGATTTTCGAACATCCGGCTGACTTTTCTCTATATGATTAGTTTTACACCATAAAGATTTCCCTGACTTGGATTCTTGCAAGTTGCAAGAGTATAAAATGTTCGGTTGCACCCGAACTTAGCCCTTCCTCACTTGTTATATATTTTATTTTCTTGAAGTATATATACGCCCAGAAATGATCTTAACAAAGGGAAACATGCGCGTCTCAAAAAGTTGCGCGGAAATAACTCAATTCGCCGTTATCACTAATAAACTTGAATGTTCCCTGAGAGTAGATATCCGAGTGATATGCTAGAATTACGATGTCCCTTGAGAGGGCACAGCGGAGTGCAAATGGTTAAAGAGATCTTTTTAAACCAAAAATTAAATACCAAAACCGTGAAAATAAAATCAATACATACTCATTCGCAGCTATGTAATTTAAAGATTCTAACTATATACCAGAACGAGTTATTATACAAGTATATTGTTTTAAACAAATACCCGTTATACCGAGGAACGAGGTTCTTTGTTTATAACACAACCTTTTTTTGATAAATCTAACTCCAGTAGCGGGAGATAACTACTTTAATATTCTTAGAAAGCTGAACAGGACCAAGAAGCCATTTTGTATGAAATAAGTGCTTTTTGGATTGATACGCAACCGGGCAACAGAACTGAAGACCGAATAGTCAATATATTACCACTTTTATGCTGCCTACAGTGTCACCATTCTTGCCTCCCAACAAAACTGCTGAGCAAACGTTTGCGTCTGCAACTTCTAATTTATTTTGGTTGCGGTTCAAATTCATTTGGTGTTTCGCTGTTTTTGTTATAGGAGCTTGCACGCGGCCTATTGCGCTTGTGGCAACGCTAGCGGTGATGCTCCACTCAACGGTATATTGTTGTTAGCAACTGCAAGTAAGAATGCGGCAGACTAAAAATACACGAAAGCTGGTGCTAAAATGCAACGCGAAGCAAAATTGTATAGACGTGTTTGTTTTGGCTCAGCTTGCAGTGTTGCAATAAAATTTTAGCGTTAGAGTTAGAATAAAATGGAATTGCAAAAACAAAAAAAAAAATATTTTTTTGGTTTTTTGGAGATTACGTAATTATATATGTAAAGAGTTAGAATGAAATAGAATTGAGTATATATATCTACTAGTGTTAGAATAAAATAAATATGAAACAAAAAAATTTATTGTTATTTGCTTTTGTGTCTTCTCTTTTGTTTTTGCTTATTAGGATAGTATGTGTGAGCAGACATACTTACATATGTACATATGTATATTATATCTGCTTGTTGGTAGGATTTCAATATTTTTTAAATATAACATATTGCATGTAAAATACCGTTATCAATATTCTAGGATACGTTAATGCACCCCGTTTTTCTTATATGTATGTATGTGTGTATATACATATGTATGTATATTCACATCTATGTATATAACATATGCATGTGTATCTTAGTATTATATATAAGGTTGCCTTCTCTTTTGGATGAAACATAGTAGGAGCCGCTGTTGGTATCAGTAGTACATAGCTGTATAATATATTAAATAAAATAAGCCGCTGCTTTTCTCGTTCGCATGACGCCACTCAACTAAACAAAACACCACAAGTTTTTATTAACAACAATAAAATTCAATTTATTTCAATTAACAACAAATGCCAGCAAAAATGGCTTAGCAAGAACCGCAAACAGCACAAATGAAAAACCAACAACAACAACATGAACAGTCAACAACAAACGCACGTAGAATGAATGTTTGGACAATTTAGTTGCAAGCTAGTTCCTTTTGAAATTACTATGAATTTACTCACTTTTGGATTTATTGTTAATACAAAATATTTAACCAAGCACTTCCAGAGAAATACTAATTTTTGCACTTTCTCAGCCAGGCTGTCGCACTACACACTTAGTATGTGTTATTTGTTAGTAAGTTTAGATTTGCTGCCACCACTTTCGTTCGCAGCAAACGCCCTGCAACAACTACTATCGTCGGGACCACTACAATTTGCCACCACAATTCGCATAAACACATGCACGAACACATATGCACGTGAGTTCATAACAAAAGCAACAACATTTCACCGAAGCAACAGCAACAAGCGAAAGCAAAAACAATCAACCAACAAATCGCATACACATAATCAACGAATGTGATACACACACACACACATACATATAAATATTGATGTGTCAACATTCGGAGAGACCTGCGTTGGAGAGTTGCAGATACAGATTACAATAACAATAGCAAATATACGGTAGAGCAGCACACCAGTCCAAATCAGCTGAGGCAAAATCACATTTGCAACAATAACAAAAACTACAACAGCAAACAAATAATCTCATACGTCGTATGAATTTCGTAGTTTTACTACTTTTACAGTTAATCAACGGCATTTAAATGCATTCAACGGATGCTGTGCGTTGGCGCTCTCCATGGCGAACAAAGACCGCTCTGAGCATGCGAGAGCCATAAATATTTAAATTATAAGTATGTGTGTGTAGTTATGTATACTGGACATACGTTTGTTGCTCTCTTGTTGTTGTTGTCAAATCAAGCCAATTTATTTAGTAAGCTTTTGTAGTTTGGTAAACAAATGGAGGGGGTGGTCCAGCAATTGTATTTTTACTCTCCAAATATAAATATTAGCTTATACCATTCACATACATATGTACATACATATGTACCTGTTTGGTCAGCAAAAATCCCCTGCTGAACTCTCCCCGAGGGCGCCGACAGGTCTCACGACGACAGGGGGAAGCGCTGGAGACAGTATGCGCCTATTGGAGTTGGGACGTATTTAACTAAGGCACTCAGTAACAAACATTCAAATAAGAAGTCTTCCTATGGTTGAGGGTATAAGAAAGAGCTGGAACGTGGTGTTACTTGAGTAGCGGGGGCTATGTGCAAGCGGACCTACTTTCCCCTAAACTCATAGATCCAACACTTTAATTATATAAACCAAAATAATAAGAAACAAAAGAAGTCCGCATCTCCTAGAGGGAGTATGCCAACGTGTATTACAAGAAACCGACAAGTAGTATTAGGTATCACACTTGTTTCGGAGGAACCAATAAATATCACAGTTATTTCGGAAAGACTGTAAAATAAGATGATTCAATCGAAAGTTTACGAAAAACACTTCTTTTAGGACGACAAATCTGGACGGAGTCAAGAATTTCAAAAAAAACGAACCAGCATTTAAACAAGCATTTGAGGTGGCTTGTCCCGAACCCGAAGTAAAGAAGGAATTCGACACACTTTAAAAAATTACAGAACGAATGCAGGAAGCAAAAAATTATGGAGGTAAAAAAATACATCCTTGTAAAATTCCTATACATCGAAGGAGCCTTTAATATTGCGCTCAATGGTTTAAGCATATCTTAACCTTTTGGGAAATTGATCGAACAGATGCTCTTGGTCAAGTCAATAACTACAACTCTGAGAACTTTAACAATATACAGAACTGTCCAAAGGGATACACCTCAAGTAGTCGTGTTATCTCCACCTCTCTGGATCTTAAAAATGAATAAAATGTTATTAGATGTATTAAAGAAGAGTATATGGGAAGAGGGTAAATTTCCAAATAACCTTGCGAGCCTAATGCAAACAATATTAAACGACATAAATCGACAGGACGTATGGTGCGGTCTAAACTTAATTGCTAACAAAACAGAGCTAGTACTATTCACTAGGTAAAACAGAACTTCAGAAATAATGCCACCATTAATAAATAGTACCAGACTGAAAATTGGGAATAGAGCAAGCTGCTTGGAGCTAATTTTAGAAAGGATGCTTTCATGAAAACCAAACTTTGACGCTAGAGTAAAGAAAGCAGCTACAAAACTTTACACCTGTTAAATGTAATGTTGGGGCCCAAATGGGTAACTCCTCGGGTAAGTCATTGGCTCTACACAGCAGTTGTAAACCGATTATGACACACTGGTATGGTGGCGAATAAAGAAAAAGGAATTCGCGTAGGCGTATGGAAAGCATATAGGGAGCAGCTATTTGTATCAATGGAGCTTTTAGATCAACAAATCAGGCTCTAATCGTCATTTTACATTTAGCCCCAATAGACTTGTTCTCTAAGCAACTGGCCGGAAAGTCTGCTCTTAGACTGAGGAAATTCTTTCTATTAGTCTCTTATTATAAGGACATTTTAAGATACTTAGTAAGTTCCTATTTTTACCCAACACCACGGACTTAAATACGGTTCCCAATATTGCCTTCATTACAAAGAAGGGTGGGAAAATTCCTAGATTAAGAAAGGTGTGGGGATAAGCATCTACACGAATGGGTCTCCCCTAGATAATCGAGTGGGAGGTGGTGTCTTTTCAGCAAAATTAGACACCGATATCGCCGTCCGTCTACCAGAGCACTGCAGTGAATGACACGCAACAAAATCACAACAATTAAAGAAAGGGTTCTTGAGCTGACAAGGAGTATGTTCACCACAAGGAATATACATTTTTATTTTTACAAATAATATCTATATTTAACAATAAATAACCCTATCTTTGAAGCAAAAGCGTTTTTAAATCTAGAACAAGCGGTCAATACGAGAGTTATAATTTTTGGACTCGACCGTCCTAGGCTTAAAAAAGAGAAAAATACAAGAAAATCGGCATAAACTATACAGTGCAGATAGATTTTAGAAATTTAGGTGATGAATAATAGTTTACTGACTATTTTGTTTTTTTTTTTTTTTGGCTATATTATTCCATTTCAGATTTTGAAGTGGAGGGTATAAATTCTTGTAAATGACACAAACTGTCAATTGTTTTCAAAAAATCGATCTATATGTAATATACACACATACATAATATGTATTACATATATCCCTGTATATAAGTAGGTTTACCTATGCATTTTAGATAAAACTTCGCCAGACCACAGCCACCTTCTCCATGGCATACCAAACGCAATTTGAATAAGTTGAAATGTTTTATTGATAACGAATTGAGAATACTACAAATATTAAATAAAATCGCTGACGGCATCAAATCTTGAAGTTCTGTGACGTCGAGAACAAAAGAGAGCTCAAAATTGCAGCATCATTATCGTTCAACACTCTATAAGCCTATGCATTTGAAATAAAGAACTTATGTACATGTGTATCTCGTATTCAGGAGAGCATTGAGAGCGATAAAGAAAACTGTTGAATAGAAATGTGTGTAGGTGGAAGTGTTGTATTGGTAGTAGGTACCCCTGATAAAAATGGTGAGCGATGGCAATAGCTTGGTTGGTAAATAATAGCAATAATAACAGTATGCATGTAGAACCCAATTGCGGGATGTAAATAAATTGATTAAATGTATGCAAATATATACATATGTATCTAGATGTAGAGTAAAAGTACTCTTAAAAGAGTAAACGGGATTTCTGTATGTGAGATTAAAATGTTTTAGTAAAACTAATTTGTATGTACATATGTACATACTTATGTATATGCTTATTTTATGCCCCCCTTTCTTTAATTGTTTAAGTTTCACCAGGCATAAGGAGTTTTGAAGCCTTAGAGGGAACCTAAAACGGGCTAAAAAGTAATCGCGCGGTTTTCACTATTTTTGCTCGTATTTGAAAGTCTTTAACAATATTTGTAACGTTTAGCGAGTGAACGAAAATATACTATAGAAGTATGTATGTATAATACAATTATTTGAAAGCATATTATTTATGCTCTGAGTGCGTTACAAAAATACATTATTTACTACTCCTCGTTCGTTCAATAAGTTACTCATACTTCCTCTGTGCTCAATTGTCCACTTGCTTAACTCTATTGTTTCTTTTCGTTCGAACTGATTGTACTCGTGTGTAGTTCTTTTATCAATCCATACGAGAAAATAATATAGTATTTAGGCGAAAGGCGGTGCATTCCTACCATTGTTAATGTGATAATCCTCCTCGGGACTATGTGAATTTCGTTTTTCGTGTGTGTTTTCAGTGTATACTTACATACATACATATATGTATATATTATTCGTTTTATTGATAGCAGTTTTTATGTTTACTTGTTTTCGATTTTGCTCATGCTGCCATTTGGTTAGTGTTGTTCGCACTTAATTTGTTGTTGTTGCGTTTTTTGTTAGATGCTGTTGACAATTGAATTTGATTAAGTGCAAGTGAAAACGAGAATGCTGATTGCCTGTACCTCTTTGAAGTGTGTGTGTGAATATATGACTTTATTTGCCTGGTTTTTGGTGTTGGATTTTGCTATTTTCTCTGCTTATTTTGAGTTTGAATATGGTACGAACCTACTTATGTATGTCCATACATAAGTACATATTTTACTTGTACTCAGAGTAGTAGGACAATTGCCTTCTCTTTTTTATTAAGTTTAACTTGTACGTTGGCTTTGTATTAATCAACAATGTTTTTATTATTTCTTAAATCATGGTTAGCTATGCTATTTATTTTATAGTCTTAATAAAAATTCTTAAGTTCTATAAGAAAGGTGTTAAAATGTTTGTTATACAAGTAGCCTGAACAGGATATATTTAGTTTGCCACGAAGTTTGTAACAGCCAGAAGAAAATGTCGGAAACCCACCTTACACACCTCTACGAAGGACTCTCCAAGTATGAGCTCTTAAGGTCCTCCTGTGTAGTTTTTTTTCCTATTATCAGATAGAAAAGTTCAAATATCGCTTCATAGTTTTTGTAGAAAATTGAATGCTCTACTGAAAAGTCTCCATATTATAATTGAACTTCAGCCGTTAATATCATTTAAACGGCGAGGTTTATTAAACATTCGTAATAAACCTTTCGCTCTCAACTAATTGAAAATCATTACACGCAGTCTATAGACATTAAACAATTTTTAATTATAATATTTGCACGATTTTATTCCATTTAGCATTCTTCAAACAATTCTGAGCTTTAATTTCGTTTGTTAAATTTAATTTTTGCGAAATCGTATGTTCATATGAGGGCTGCTATATATATTTCTGGCCTGGTAATGAAAATAGGAATATTTAGAAACGAAAATGGTTTTTTTTTCGTTGGATTTGGCTCGTCTTGGAAGACCCACACGGTCGATTGCTGGTTTGTCTCGGGCTCATACGCATAGATCCATGATTCGTCACCTGTGACGATCTTATAAACGTCTTTTGAAGCACCGCGTTCGTATTTTTTCAGCATTTCTTTACACCAATCCACGCGAGCCTTTTTTTGAGCGATTGTCAAATTGTGCGGGATCCAACGAGAACAAACATTTTTTACGGCCAGGTGTTCATGCAATATCGAATGTATGCTGGTGTGAGAAATGCATAGGCATGCCTCTATCTGAAGGTATATTACATGACGGTCTTGCTATATGTGTTCACGTACGGCATCGATGTTTCCTGGCACAACGGCTGTTTTTGGACGACCTTCACGGAATTCATCTTTGAGCGAGCGTCGGCCACGATTGAATTCATTGTAACAGTTTTTCACAGTGCTATTCATAGCCATCGATGCACTCTTGTCGTGATAATCCACGTCGAAAGTTGTGAGAAATGATCGCACGAAAATGTTCACGAGTTAATTCCATTTTTTGGCCGAGATGAATTTTTTAATTCCCTGTAAATAAAACAATTCACGATTAAATGACAAAACGTTCTGAGTGATGTTATGCTAAAAAATGTCAAACTTTCCAATGGAAATGTCAGATTGCACCTGGCAACACTTAGTGTTGCCTAGTCCAGAAATATATGTATATAGCAGCCTATGTATCACAATTTTAGAGGAATTCTCTTTTTATAGAAACAACCAAGTTTAATAGCCAGAGTAATAACAATAAATGGAGGATGGGGTCATGTGAAGAAGTTCACGCAAGTGAGGAAAGTTCTCTGAACGCCATTCACTTGGGAGTGGCCAGAAACGATTCTTTTACATATGACTCAAGCAGCTCACGACTTCCGGTCTTTGACCAAGTATCCTCTGGGTAGCCTAAGAACATCCGTTTGAACGCGAGCTAAACTGAGAAGGCGAAACATCCCCTGCATAGGGTTGTGCGCTGGGTTTGGGACCCGAAACGTAAAGAAACACCCTCAATGAAAAATTACCAACAACCTCGGATGATGACGACCATGGCAAACGAAATAAGTACTATGAATTGAGGGCACGTACCTGGAATGTCCGGTCCCTTAATTGGGAAGGTGTCGCTGCCCAGCTGGTTGATGTCCTCGTGAAAGTAAAGGCTGACGTCACCGCCGTCCAAAAAATGCGATGGACGGGACAAGGACAGAGACGAGTAGGTCCTTGTGGCATTTACTACAGTTGCCATATAAAGGAGCGCAAGTTTGGTGTTGGATTCGTGGTGGGAGAGAGACTCCGTCGCCGAGTACTATCATTCACTCCAGAGAATGAACGTCTAGCCACAATCCGCATCAAAGCGAGGTTCTTCAACATATCGCTGATTTGCCCCCACGCCCCGAGGGAAGAGAAGGACGATGTGACCAAAGATGCCTTTTATGAGTGCTAGGAGCACACTTATGTAAGATGCCCCCGCCACGATGTCAAAATCGTGCTTGGCAACTTTAACGCCAGGGTGGGCAAAGAAGGTATCTTTGGCACTACGGTCGATAAATTCAGCCTCCACGACGAAACATCCCCAAACGGGTTGAGGCTGATCAACTTCGCCGGGGCCCGAAATATGTATGTTTTTCTGTAGTACTAGATTCCAGCATAAGAAAGTTCATCAAGCTACCTGGCAGTCTCCGGATCGAAAAACCACCAACCAGATCGTGTTTTAGATGTGCGTGCGCTCCGAGGTCCTAACATCAACTCGGACCACTATATTGTTGCAGCCAAGATTCGCGCCCGCCTCTGTGCAGCAAAAAACGCACGTAGGCTGCCTACCTCGCAACGTTACGATCGGCCACAACACGTGCGGGATGGGATAGGTACCGTGAGTTGAAGAGGGAAGCGAGACGCATTTGTAGACAGAGAAAGATAGAGGCCGAAATGCGTGAGTACGAAGAGCTTGATAAGCTGGCCGACAGGGGTAATGCTCGAAAATTCTACGAAAAGATGCGGCGACTTACAGAAGGTTTCAAAACCGGAGCATACTCTTGTAGAACCCCCAAAGGTGATCTAGTCACCGATGCCCAGAGCATACTTAAATTATGGAGGGAACACTTCTCCAGCCTGCTGAATGGCAGTGAACGTACAACGCCAGGAGAAGGTGAACCCGATTCCCCAATCGATGACGATGGAGCAGACGTTCCATTGCCCGGCCATGAAGAAGTTCGAATAGCAATTGCCCGCCTGAAGAACAACAAAGCGGCAGGGGCCGACGGATTGCCGGCCGAGCTATTCAAACACGGCGGCGAAGAACTGATAAGAAGCATGCATCAGCTTCTTTGTAAAATATGGTCGGACGAAAGCATGCCCAACGATTGGAATTTAAGTGTGCTATGCCCAATCCATAAAAAAGGAGACCCCACAATCTGCGCCAACTACCGTGGGATTAGCCTCCTCAACATCGCATATAAGGTTCTATCGAGCGTATTGTGTGAAAGATTAAAGCCCACCGTCAACAAACTGATTGGTCCTTATCAGTGTGACTTTAGACCTGGCAAATCAGCAACCGACCAGATATTCAGCATTCGCCAAATCTTGGAAAAGACCCGTGAATCGACACCCCCCACCTCTTCGTCGATTTCAAAGCTGCTTTCAGGGTGGGCCATCTAACGTTTTAAATATGAATTATCTATATTTCGACATTGGAAACGTCAAATACCATTCGGAAAGTGACAGAAATTCAGTAAAAAGTCTAAAATTTGCGAAATGGGTCCTTATTCACTAGAAGAAAACTGGGAAATATTGAAAATATTTTCCAAAGTGGTGAGTCTTCAACCCAAACTGTGAGACATTTAGCAAAAAAAATGGACAGGCAAAAAGTGCCATCGTTTGACCGAGGATGGTCAATTTTACCGAAAAATCATCTTTTCGGGCGAGGCTCATTTCCACCTCGATGGTTACGTTCACAAGCAGAATTGTCGCATTTGGGGCACAGGAAACCCGCCCGTAATCATCGAGAAGCCAATGCACCCAGCACGAATCACTGTACGGTGCGGATTTTGGTCTGGTAGAATTATCGGAAGAAAGAACCGCCGTAACTATTAATGGTGAGCGATATCGCGCAATGTTAACCGAATTTTTCTTCAAGCAAATTGAAGAGGACGTTGCTACGTGCCATTCAGCAAACGCTACACCCAATCTTTTACGCCCTATCTTCGAAAATCGCATAATCAGCAAAAGAGGTGATGTGAATTGGCCTCCCAGAAGCTGCGATTTAACTCCGTTCGACTATTTTCTGTGGGGAGCTGTTAAAGATAAATGTTACGCCAACCATCTAGAAACAATTCAAGATCTAAAGTACGAGATTCAATCTGCTGTAGCTGCCATAAGGCCTGAAACCATCGAGATACTACTCCAAAATAAGCTACTGTAAACTCAGCCGTGGTGGTCATTTGTCCGAAATTGTTTTCCACAAATAAATTTCATAAAACAACCTTTTAAATAAATGTTAGACCTTTGAAAACTATCAAGCCCTTTTTTTATTAACTTTTTAAATTTAAAATTTTATATGGCCCACCCTTTATTCGACGCTGTACCAGCCGGGGGAAGCAGAGGAAGAGGAAGACCTCCACTCCGTCGGAAGGACCAGATAGAGAAGGACCTGGCTAAGCTTGGAATATCCAATTGGCGCCACGTAGCGAAAAGAAGAAACGACTGGCGCGCTGTTGTTAACTCGGCTATAATCGCGTAAGCGGTGTCTACGGCAATTAAGAAGAAGAATAATAAATAGCACTAATTTATAGGAATAATGAATGACTTTTTCACACGGTGTTTCTCTCTGGAACCATTCTACCGTGAAAAAAAACATAATTAAAGGTATTCAATATTATACTTTCACTTACTTTTGATAAAATATGTTTCATATTGATCGGTATATACAGTAAAAGGCCAACCGGAAGTTTGAAGCTCATATATAAGTCTTATCAAGTTTCTTATATAAGGTAAATGGTGGTTAGGGAACACGACACATCATGATGAACCCGATTGATTGTATATCAAGTATATGAACACTAGGGGAAGTACAGCGCTGATTTCAATCAGTTTAGGTAAAATAATATACTATTATTAGTTAAAATATTATAAATAGGAGCTAAGAGCAATACCGACCAAATTTTATGCACCTTTTGAGAGTATGCCCATCATAAAAATATTATGCCTGAATCTTAATACTAGACCACACAGATTGACCGATATGTATAGTAATAAATCAACTTTATAAGCTGGGGTCCACGTAATTCGTGTGTGGGTACTTGGGAAGTTATAGTCCGATTTCAACAAGTTTTGGGCATAAGATGATATACCTATAAAAATTGAGGTATCGCCATATCGCCGTTTATGGGCCATAACCAATCATTAAATTAAGATACAAAACTGTAATTTGGCACAAGGGATCGCTGTAACAATGGGCATCTTCAGGGTAAATATTGTGAAAAAATGGGGAAACCCTGAACTGCAGCCAGTGCCACGCCGCAAACATTTAGGTGAATATCCATATCTGAGGACCTACTCCACCGACTTCAACCAAATTCGGTAAGTGGTATCATCTTAACATTTCTAATATACGGTGCGAAAATGGATCAATTTGGGTAACAATCGCGCCTACATTCCGCTTATAGCAGATAATATGTGAGTTATCTTAACAAAATTGCGAGAACGGGTTTTTTGCATCTTTTGTGCCCAATTTGAGTTGAGACCCCATTTAACCAAAAACCTTACACACGTGAAGATATTTCCCCGGCGTTAATCCTTTCGAGTTGCAAGAGAATGAAATGTTCGGTTACACTTGAACTCTTCCTTACTTGTTAAAACTAGATTTTAACAGTTCCATATAAAAACATAAAAATTCCCTAACGGTACTATAAAAAACTACTAAAAGTGCGATAAATCAACAACTAAATACGATAGAGACATAATTTTACACCTGAGATGGTATGAGGGGTCTTTATGGGAATCGGGGTAAAAATTGGACAATATGTGTGGCGCCGCTGACTTTTAAGTAAAATGACATATCTGGGGACCCGCCAAACCGATTTCGACTAAATTAAATCCATGGCATTCCACTCACAGTCTTATCTCACAATGCGAAAATGTGAGGTACCTTAATGAAACCCAGGGACCATTAAAAATTTGCCGCTACAATAAAAACTATCAAAAACGGTAACTGTAAAGCAATGAGATTTGACTTTAATGTTTAATATTGAAAGCAGTTATGCATATGTACGCACACACTAACTAGTCATAACAATTTGGTTACGAATGTGAATATGAATATTAATACAATATTAATAACATATGAAAATAGTAAATCCTGGTGCGTAAGATAAATACGCAAATCAATATTGGATATTCAATAGCAAACAGGTATTCATTACGATTATTGACAGCAGCACATCAGTTTGGCAAATAATAACATTGGAAAAGCAGTCAACTAAATTTATTTATGATCGTAAAATATGAATGTGCCTTTCAATAATCGCCTGCAATGGAACTCCAGCTGCATGCCAACACCATATGAATTAACCATTAAACAGAGTTACGCTTCCACACACACATTCATGCTAATAAAATAAAACAGCTCGTTATACTACAATAACGAACAAGACAAATGCAGTTAAAACATGAAAACATTAACTTCGGCTACACCGAAGCGTTAACACCGTTCACAGAGACATTTGTTATAGCAACTATATGTACGAGTATAACTAAATAGGAAAACGTTACCAGCCAATGTTTACATCCCACTGAAAACGATTTACTTGTTCTTTCTAGCCACGTTGTTAATACAAGTATACTCGGTTCAGTATATATTATTTGTGTTAGATAGTCAAATAAGAAAGTCTAAGTAAACTTAGGCTCATTGTGAGATTCACACTTTCAAATGTTCACTAAAGTGCGTCCAAAATTGATGAAAGCTAAAATCATATTCATTCGTGAAATTGGACAACGTATGTGGCACCGGCTAATTTTGTGTATGCACGGTGAACCAAAATTGCTACTAATGTATATCTCCTCTATGTTAAAATATACCTTTATATAAAAAAATCATCATCGAATCTGCTTGTTGTTCAAAGCCTAACAATTGGTAATAAAATATATTTAAACCTAAACAAGCTCAAGGCTCTAGTTGAGCCTGTTTGGATAAGTTGCTCTTTAGAAAGTTGGTAGTAAAGTTTTTGGTGCGAGTTTAATTAGCTAATGGATTTGAATAATTACGGAGTTTGAGGGATCGTGTCAGTGTGAAATTTTCGAGAAATCGATTTTTGTAGAAAGGGAACAGAGTGCGGAACAAGGAAGAGTTTTGAAGATATTTTGTTCCAATTTGAAGAAAACATTTTTGACATCATTCGTTATCGCGCTATGGAAGCTTTTTTTTTTAAATCTTTTTATTTTTTTCTACGAAAAACTATCGAAAAAAAGGGGCAAACTGGATACTTTTTGTTCAAACCGCCGCCATTTTGTCAAATTTCTCAGTTTGACCCTCTGACCTGACTGATCCTTTACGATGTTCACGGCCATATTTTTCGCGTAAAACAAACATTTAAAAAGATTATTAATCCGTAGGAAAGTCGCTATCGCGCTATGGAAGCTTTTTTTGTGATAGCGACTTTCCTACGGATTAAAAATTTTTTTAAATTTTTGTTTTACGCCAAAATTTCAGCCGCAATCGTGAACATCGTACAGGATCAGAAATTTTCCGGAGGGTCACACTGAAACGATCCCTTAAGTACATAGTTCCTTCTGCTGTCCTCTACTTTAGAATAGAAATAGCAAGATCTTTATGAACGTTATCGTAACGAAGGTATGTACGAGTATATTGTGAAGTCGTTGTAGCTCAAACGATTTTTGACTGAAACCTCTGTTTACCTCTCAATGTTAATTGCACAAGTGCTCCATAGTTGAATACCGTACTTCCAAATCGGCTTTATTACCCCGCTATACAACAAAACTTTGTTGCCAAGGCTAAATTTAGACGTTTTATTTAAAACCGAGTTTTAATTTGTTACTCTTAATTTAATTTTAAGTAGTTTGCTGGTTATGTTTTCTCCATGTGAGCCTTCCGTTCAAGTAAATGCCAAAATAAATTTCATCATTTTCTTGTGGTTCTATAAAAAAAATTAGAAAATTTCAACCCACATCGAGGAAAAACGGCAATCCAGTGTGAAGGAAGATATAAAACAGTGCTAAGAAAGATGTCTTCGGTAGAAAAGAACCATACTTTTGGTGCCAAAAGGCAGAGAAGTGAGTTCAAAAAAAGTGCAAAACCAAATGGCATTGAAAAAAAGAAATCGAACCAGGAGACGCTTTTTACTCGTATCACTCATTTCTTCTCTCTCATTTTCACACTGTAATGGAAGAAGAATTTTATACGAGTATGCCGAATTTGGGTGAAATCAAACGAGCAAGTCACGAGATATATGATTTCACCTGAAAGAAGTCGTTGCCACGCCCATCGTCCAACTTTGACCCCGGCTTCTTTAAAGTCCTCTCACGCTGTTGGTAGGGTTTCTTACAATATTTGTGCTAGGCAAATTTGGTTGTGGTAGCTTTAGTGGTTTAGGAAAAATGTAAGTATATGAAACCTATTATAGGACGTGGCGACGTCTAGAAAGGTTGTAGTTTTGTCGATAATAACAACCAGAATACCGAGTTGAATGTCTGACGCTTCGGCATGGGACCGAAATTCGAACTAATTTCAACAAATTATAACTGTATAAAATGTAGAAAATAAATATGCTTAACAGTACTATTTATTCGATTGTAACTGTACAAATGCGTGAAAAAGATAATAACAATCAGAGCAAAACAGTAAGAGCAATAATTACATATAATTAATAACTACTTGTACATACATATACATATATTTATATGTATATACTCTTAGTAAATACAACCAATAACATGACCGAGCAAACGTCAGCGAGAACAACAGCTACAAAAACAATAGCGTAGGTGTTAATGTGTGTATGTATGTATGTGTTTACTTACAAAGTTGTTATCGCTTGTATATTTGATTTGGTTGCTTTTTGGTCATCGCCATGTTGTCATTGTTCCTATCTTTGTTTTTGTTTTTGTCGTTGTTGTTATTGTTCTTGCTATCGTTATGCGTTATGTTTATCTGTAATGCATTAAATTGAATTCGGAAATAATCGCATTAAGACTTTACTAGAGGCGTGGGTAATGGGTGAAGGCAGATGCCCGGTGAGCAATGGGCTGTGATCTGTAAGCGGCAGCTTCGCACCAACTCACCTAACAAATTATGTTGATTGCAATGTATTGCACCTGAATTAAATTTTAGAAAAGCAGCTCGCAAGATAACAGCTGCAACCGATATCGGAAATTCTTGAATAACTGCCATCGACCCAGTGGTGGAGCGTCTCCGAATAATCATTTCACCTTCGAGTATACTGTGGAATGCTTAATTATCATAAATGCAGCTGCAATGAGAGCGTGAATTTGTAAGTGCTTTCATTATATCTCGTAAATTATCAAGTATACTGTTATTAAAAACCTAATGTTACATAAAGGAAATTCTCATAATCGGTATATGCAAGATAAGGGAAAGCGTGGACCAGCTATTTTGGTTCTACGTTTTCACTTTTTACCAATTATGTTTACATATACCTAGTTTAATTAAATTACGACACGTTTATTTGTTATAAAATTTATAAATGTTTAGTGTATTTCTTTCCATTTCAAAAGATGTATATTTAACATTAAATATAGCATATCAATTTATTTTTTTGTTTACACAAATTAAAAAAGTTAATGCTAAAGCTTAAAATGCGCTTAATTAATATCAACAAGTTTACATACACCAATGATTATTTATATAATTGAAAAGTAATTACAATAATTTTGGCGGTTTTTGGCCTACATTTGGTTGCAATTATTGTCCCTAGACGTCGACGCATGCTCCGCACTCTATTTCTAGTACTATTTCCGGATATTTTGACCCACTAAGTCGTTGATCCAGTTTTTTTGGTCTTATTTTGAGGAAATTCGATATTTTCGAATACGGTTTTCCAAAAAGTTCTAGATATTTTGAATTTGCTTGATGTCTGGTGATTGCGGGACCTATGGAGTTATTTTTAATTCCATAACAACTATTCACGTACTAGATAAGACGTGCGTTCTTGGTCGTTATCCGGTTGTAAATAGAAGTGGCCGCTATTAACAGCCGATTTAAGTACACTTAAAATTTTAATTTTTTTCTTAAAATGTTCAGATACATGTGTTTACATCTATAACTAACTGCCGCAAGAAAGGTTATCATTAATCAAAGAAAAATTACATTAAGAATAAATTATGCACATCGAAGTTGCTTAGTACATTTCGAAGTTGTCTTCAATTGCAAACAAAACTAATTACAATACATCCGCGATTACTTCACTCTTCAGCTGACATTAGAACTCAAACTTATTATGCAATCATTAAAACTTTCTTACTTAGTTATGAATTGCAAATACAGTTTGAGACTGAATCCTATCCACTTTTTTATTCATGCAATATTTTGTTAATTATCTATGTTCTGATTCAATATTCTCAAGTCCATCTATGGAATTTGCCTAATAATTGTATTTTTGACACTAAACAAAAAGCGGAGGCGTATTAATTTTTTAATCGCGTTCCAAACAGAGATAACCGCTGTAAAACCGTTTCCCGGTACGAACTGGTAACAACATTCACCGCTTTCTTATATTCAATAGGAACTTGTGTGGAAGATATCAAGTTTTGGTATGCATACCTCCACGTTTATTTCTCAATGCCATGAACTGCCTTATAAATAAGAAATACCCAGCAAACCCTTTCTTACATAATATATGTAATTGTGTAAACTTAATATTCCGCACTTTAAAATTGAAATAGAATTGAAAATTGTTTTTCACGATTGGCGAATTTCTTTATAACGATTTTGCGATTTACATTTTTTTTAATTTTTACTATAGTTGGCAACACTGAACTGAGCAAACCCAAAATTGCCAGTATTAACTTTTGTTGGTCTCTGAGAAGAAAATCATCACCTGTTTGGAGACTTTTTAGCGGCACATGATAATAACATAATTTGCCGGAGCCTAAAAGTATACTACTAATTTATATGAGTAACTATTCACAAGCCATGCAATTTATAGAGTTGCCAAATTATTTTCATTATTTGATATTATTTTTCATTATTAAGACGTAACGCAATTTACAATATCAATACCAATCATTCTTCATCCTCCTTATTGAAGAATTAGCCAAAAAGCTTAAAATTTAAAAATCTAGGAAGTAAACGAATAAAGAAGGCTTGGCTAGGGAAACTGAACTGATTTTAAAGAAGTATCTAATACTTTCTAGCAAGAATATATCCTAGTATAGCTTTAATAATACTTAAAGTGATTCTAATTTACATGATTCTTATCATCCCAAATCTATAGCCAATGAATGTAAGAACAAAAATTAATTACACTAGGTGCCATCAGTAGGCTCAGCATGTTTTTGGTGGCATTCGATCCCATGGAGAACATAAAGAGATTTACGAAATCAAAACTGCTTTAAAACAATTGCATCTGTACAGCCTGTAAAACTTCCTAAGATGCAAGTATTGGCAATCATTTGATCACACACAAAATTATTGTGATAAAAAACAAAGATGTCTCATGTACATACATACTTATGTAAATGTAATAATGCTCAAAAGCAGGGACCGTAACTCTTATGACTTTTATCGAAAAAATCAAAAAATAAGAGTTATTTTTGATTTTTATATATTTAGATCAAAAATAAAAATTATTTTTGATTTTTATAAATTTAGATCAAAAATAAAAGTTATTTTTGATTTTTATTTTTTTAGATCAAAAATAAAAGTTATTTTTGATTTTTATTTTTTTAGATCAAAAAATAAGAATTATTTTTGATTTTTATATTTTTAAATCAATAATAAAAATCAATTCAAAATTTTTATTTATTTATTTTTTGCTGTTATTATAACCGTACACCTTAGTTTTACTTTAAAGCTTAACAGAAATTAAGAAACATATTATGCCACAAATTTTGAATTTATTTTTATTATTAATTTAAAAATATAAAAATCAAAAATAATTCTTATTTTTTGATCTAAAAAAATAAAAATCAAATATAACTTTTATTTTTGATCTAAAAAAATAAAAATCAAAAATAACTTTTATTTTTGATCTAAAAAAATAGAAATCAAAAATAACTTTTATTTTTGATCTAAATATATAAAAATCTAAATTTAAAAATCATACAATATTTCGCATATAGTTCACCTAAAAATCATGATGGTGTAAACAAAACTTTTCTACGATGTTCCTTTACGTATGATTTTTTTTATTAAAAATTGTAAAATAACTCTTATTTCCGGTCCCTGCTCAAAAGTGCTCTAAGCACTAGCAGCATAAATGCTGAAATTGTACGAAACGGATTCAGCAAACTATTGAGGATGCTTTGTTGCTAAAGAATTATAAAAAATAAAAACTAAAGCAATTATGGTCAAATGTGAGCTTATATTTCGAAATGTATAAGCTTTTGTAGATTTCTGATTGGAAAATTGAACCGAATCAACAATAAGTTCGTAATATTATAGCTGATGTATCAAAAAATCTACTTTTACCCATATTTGAAAGACAAACAATAATGACTGTATAATCGATAAAAGTATTTTAGCATTGATCTTAAAAATAAAGCTTAAAAAATATATTTTTTAACTCCAAATAAGTCTACAGCAATATATATTATTCTATTATTGTTAAAACATACAGATAAAATCCAAATTATATTAATCTAAAAAACTGTTGACGTATATATTTTATTTGAGACATATTTTACGTTACAAGCCTTATTGAAAATTGTTAAAATTTTATAATTTAAATATTGAAACGTTTTGTTCGTAGGAATCGTTTATTCAGAACTAAAAGAAATTTTCTTTTCAAGACAAATCCCAAGAAGAATACAATGATTAGAATATAATAATTTACAACAAGTAGTTTGTGTTGCAAGTACTTTCAACACTCCTCCTCAACACAATATTAACTACAACAGTAACAACCTAAATATGTATATGTATTATTCTAATCCCAAAAGTTTAACAAATTTATGATGATTACATTTTTCTAAGTTTTTCGTTAGTATATCGGCAAACCATCTCATTTGTTGGAACGTAATGATTGAAATTTGTCTACTATTTAAAACTTCGCGTATATGATGATATTTTATATCAATATGCTTGCTGCGGGAGTGATATAACAGGATTCTTAATTAAATGTTGTGCCCCAAATTATCGCCGTTGATTTTTATAGGATTTTTCGTTGGATCAATCCCGATTTCTTGCATAAGTTTTCTTATATATGTGGCTTCTTTTGCTGCTGCGGACATCGCCATGTATTCTGCTTCTGTACTGCTGAGTGCAACTGTGTTTTGTTTCTTAGATTGCCAAGAGAATACACTACCTGCCAAAAAGAAAGCATATCCGGTATAAGACTTTCTGTCCGTAGCGTCGCTACCCCAATCAGCATCTGCATAGCCTTCAATCGACTTTCCTGTTTTTAAATAATGCAATTTATAATCACTTGTTTATTTAAATATCGTAATATATGTTGGCTCCTGTCTCGTGTTCAATGTGTGGATCTTTATTACGCTGTGATAATTTAGAACAGCGTGTAAAATGTCGGGTCTTGTTAAAATGCTAAAATACATAAGCGACCCAATAAGTGACTGATATTTCGTTTGATCAACTTTCTTGCAATTTTCGTTGTTGCATTTAACTTGAAATTTGGGTTCAAGTGGAGTAAAAACTGGCCTACAATTAATCATACCATATTGCTTTAAAAGTTCATTGATATAATTAGATTGGCTGACTGTAATTGCTCCAGTTTCCCCTTCGCGCTGAAATGTCATTCCTAAAAAATGTTTCAGTGGTCCTTTATCAACTACTTTAAATTCATTTCCAATTTTCTTCTTGATTTCAATTAAATCTGCTTTATTGGTTGAAGCAAGCATAATGTCATCAACATAAACTGCAATTATATTAAAACACCCATTTGAATGTTTCGTGTAAACGCAAGGTTCACTTGGACATGACGAAAAACCAATTTTCTTCAAAATGAAATCGAGTTTTGAATTCCATTCTCTTCCTGATTGTTTAAGTCCATATAACGACTTGTGGAGTTTAAGAAACACGAGTTGGGAAAATTTGATCTATAAAATACTCTGGTTGTTTCATGTAAACTGTGTCATGAAGTTCCCCATTTAAATAAGCTGTTGCAACGTCCATTTGATGTAAATGCATTTGGTGTTCTACTGCTAATGCAATTATCATCCTAAGAGTTTCGTAGCGTACCACTGGTGAAAAAGTTTCTTTGTAATTTATACCGTATTGCTGACTACAACCCTTTGCTACTAGCCTTGCCTTAAAACGTTCAATATTACCATCAGCATCTCGCTTCACAGAAAAAATCCATTTACATCCGACAACCTTTTGACATGGAGGTAATTCTTCCAGCGTCCATGTGTTATTGTCTATCAACGCATCATATTCAACTTGCATAGCTTTCTTCCATTCTGCAGAATATTCGCTGAGTAATGCTTCTTCAACAGTTTCAGGTATCTTTATGCTGTTATTCATTGAATTCAATATATTATATTGCTTTCTAGGACGACCAACCCTGCCAGTTCGGATTATTTTTGGCCTTCCTCTTCCTCTTGTATTAGATTTCTCATTATTTATCATATTAATAGGATCTACTTCAACTTTATCATCTTTTGCTATCGAAATATTGCTGGTATCTACTTGCTCTCCTCCTCCAGCGAGATTCTCCATGCACTCTGTGTCAGTTACTGCTTCGTCATTATTTGTTTTGAGTATTAAATCGCTCACGTCTACCTTATCACTGACTTCATTAATTTTCTGAGAGTTTTCAATGAATATAACGTCTCTACTTATGATGAATTTGCGTGTTATTGGGTCATATAAACGATATGCCTTGGCCTTTTCTGCATATCCAACCATAATATATTCTTTACCTTTAGGTCGAAACTTATGAATTTCTTTCTTATTTAGAGCAATAGCTAAAGATCCAAAAGTTTTTAGAAAATGAACCATTGGTTTTCTTCCTAACCAAGTTTCGTAAGGAGTTTTATTTACTAGAATCTTTGTTGGTGATCTATTGCGTAGAAATACAGCGGTAGAAATTGCCTCTGCCCAAAAACTTTCATCCATTCCTGAATGAACTAACATACATCGCGCCATTTCAACTAAAGTGCGATTTGCGCGCTCAGCTACACCATTTTGTTGAGGTGTATATGGTACAGTAAGTTCACGCTTAATACCGTACATATTTAAGTAATTGTCGAAATCTTTATTTAAAAATTCACGCCCATTGTCGCTGCGAATAGCTTTTATTCTTTTCCCAGTTTGGCATTCCACCATAGCTTTAAAGTGTTTAAATTTTAGTAAAGCTTCTCCCTTAGTTTTAAGGAAATATACGAACATGTACCTCGATTTGTCATCGATAAAGGTTAGAAAATATTTTGAACCACCAATTGATGTTTTATTAATTGGACCGCAAACGTCCGTATGGATTAACTCAAGAAGATCTTTAGATACTGAGTTGGACATACTTGGAAATGGTTTCGTACATATTTTGCTTTTCATGCAAGTAATACATTCATTGTATTGTGAAATATTAATAGGTTTCATGCCATGTACTAAATCTCTATTAGACAATTCATGTAGACTTTTAAAATTCAAATGACCATACCTGTTATGCCATTTCATTACTTCATTAGTGTTAGAATAAAAACATGAATTCGGTGTTTTTCCAAAAATGAACAAATTTTTGCGTTTATGCGCCTTCAGTAAATTTTTACCTGCAGCATTTTTGATAACGCAAAATTTCTTATTAAATGAAATTGTACACCCTATGCTCGAAGCCTTTCCAACAGATATAAAATTTGATTGTAGATCTGGGACGTACAGAACATTCCTCATGATAACATCTTCGTTTCCTGATCGTAGGATCACAGTCCCAATACCTTGCGCTTCGATAAAAATGTTCATCCGCTAAACTCACCTTTTCAGTATGATTCTGAAACGTATGAAACAAACTGCGCTCACAACACATATGTGATGTCGCTCCACTATCCACGCACCATGTCGAACGGTTAAATTCTTGTACACCAGATGCTCCGAGTAAACTTCCAATAGCATTCTGAGTTTGCTGCCTAGTTGCTCTGCATTGTGCAGCCAGATGACCTCTCTTCCCACAATTATAGCATTTAACTTTAGATTGCTTCGTTACCGAATTTGAAGCATATCCTTTAGGAGTATTTCTGTTAAGATTTTTCTGCGCACTTACATTTTTCCTGAAGTTCGTCCTTGCCGAAAACGCCTGTTGATTCTCGATATTTTCAACATCTGCATCCTTCTCCTGACGACGTTCACCTTCTTCCAGTAATTTAATTTTCAATGCATTTAATGATGGTAAATTATCACGTGTTTCTATAGCAACCACGAAATTTTCATATGACTGCGGTAAACTTGATAGTAGAATAATGACTAACATTTCCTCTGGTACTACAATACCAATTTCAGCCATTTTCTCAATGATATCAGAGAACTGCTTTATGTGCTCCGAAACATTTTCGCCCTCAGACAAACTAAGGTTCAGAATTTTCTTGAAAAACGTAATTTTACGAGCTGGTCCACTTGGTTGGTAGATCTCTTGTAATTTCCTCCAGGCCTCCAGTGAAGTAGTGCAGTGTCTAATATGATTTAACTGCGATGGCTTGACACAGAGCGTAATGCTCGCAAGCGCCTTCTCATCTTTTGCGTCGAACGCGGCTGATTCTTCTAGCGTTGCATTTTCGTTCTTCACATGCTTACCAGATACGATTCCCCATAAATCGGCATGAATAAGGACACTTTTCATGTGGACTGACCACGACGAATAATTTGCGTCATCGAGCTTATCAATGGAAAACAACCCAGAAGTAGCCATTGTTAGTTGCAATAAAATAACGGATTTAATCGTGTAAAAATTTGTTTCGCTAAACGTTTGAATAGTTACGTATCTTGATTGTGCCTTTCTTAAGTCTCATAATCTGTTAAATTTTATAATTTAAATATTGAAACGTTTTGTTCGTTGGAATCGTTTATTCAGAACTAAAAAGAAATTTTCTTTTCAAGACAAATCACAAGAAGAATACAATGATTAGAATATAATAATTACAACAAGTAGTTTGTGTTGCAAGTACTTTCAACAAAAATTAAAAACTGTGAAACCTACTTAAGTTGCCTTTTATATTTTGAGAGAAAACAAAAACAAGCGTTAATCATCGAAAATCACTTTATTGTTTTACAAAATATTCGCAATTAAGACCTCCACACTTTTGGATGTGTTTCCACCAAGTGTCGAAGAACTTTAGTCACTGAAACGTCTCTTCAGATTTGGAAAAATGTTGACCACTTTTATTTTCATTTATTTTTTTCGTACGGGAATAAAAATAAGTCAGTAACTTGGTACCAAGTCAGAACTAACTACGGTGGATTACTCACCAAATCGATGTTTTACGTGCTAAAAAATGCAGTTATTTCAGTCGATGTGTAAGAGCTCCCATTGTCGTGGTGAAGAGAGACTCCTCTTGGGCGGTTTTCTTGATTTCTTAAAACACACCTGCAAGAAAGTAGTTGTGTAACACTCAGAATTTTCTGTTCTGCGTTCTGCAACCATGATATGTCCATTATGCAACCGTTGCTTAGAAGTTGGATTCGGTTCATTTTGAAACATACGTACAAATTATACGTATCACGTTGTCTTACACGTTTTTCGAAGACCGTTATCGTATTTTTTTAGCATTTTGAGATGCAACGTAAAACAGATTTTTCTACAATTTGCATGCAATATTGCGCGTCACATTATTGCCCATTGTTGTCTCCAACTCACGATATGTCTAATTATACAATAGCAGTTTGCGCACAGCATCAATAATTTCCGGAACAATAACTGATTCTGGGCGACTTTATTGAAATTCTTCGATTGAATTTACCAAAATCATCGATAAACAATGGTTCTTGATGGAGAATTGATTGCAGAGATTAATATTTTAAATTAACAAAATAGTGCTGATAAGTCAAAACGTCCTGAGTAACTTTATAGGTTTCAAGCCACAATAGTGACTACGGAGTTAAAATTCCACTCTCATTTACATACACATATACATTCCTTATGACTATAATGCACTACAGTCAACCGGAAGTTATGAATTTTCGACGGCCATCATTCAATTGGTGCGCAGAGAGCCAATAGTTGCCAGATCTGTTAATTAATTAGGTTTATGAACCTAATGCGGATTCAATCTACTTAACTTATGGAGAAAGCGTCATCTATAAACACAAAAAATACAGCCTTGTGCATTAAACGTACAGATTGAGGATGCTGCAGAAAGATCATGGAAAACTATTAACTCTATCAAGCATGTTCTGTAAATCGCACAGTTTCAATTCGGATGCGAATAAACAATTCGTTCGATATAACTTATGATTTAAGTTTGAAATAGCAGGTTTCTTTGTAGCAATTAAAAGTAAAAAAATAAGTAAAAAATTATTTGTTGGTTAAAATTTTGATATAACGAAAAGACCCCGAGCTGTAAATAAGTTTTGCCTGTTTACTAAAAAGCTTCTGGGCTCTACTATGTCATTTTATAAAACATCGGATTTAAAGCGTATGGTACGAGTACTTTTTTGGGGAAAAAAATAAAAAAAAAGATTAGTATTTTCTTAAAAGTCCATACCTTACAACCACTTTATAAAAAGTATAACTATAAATTGTTAGTAGCATGCCTATATTATCTCGTATATGGTAATTACGAGTATTGCTTGAAATAGAAAGGGAATAGGGTTATGGTGAATGGGTGCTTAAATGTATTTATTATAAATAGTGAATTCAAGAGTTTCCAAAAAATATTATTTAAATATCACAATGCAACAATCTGCAAATATTTATATGCATTAGAAAAAACGGAAAAGAGAATACTTCCAACTGGAATGCGCACAAGTGCACTTTCCGGAACTAATTCTTATTAACTTTATTAGTTAAAAAGTAGGCGTTCAGCATATTTATACTCGGCCTCAACGTTTACTATTTACCGTTTCTTCATTATTTATACTTTTCGTCTTTTTTGCTTACTTTTTGTTTACTTTGGCCGCATTTGGCCAATATTATAATTTAACCATATTGATGTTGGCGCTGCCCGTGCCTAGGCCGTTTTCCAAGTTGAGACGCAGATCCTTGAATAGCTGCTAACCAAACCAATGCCAACCGCACACCAACTGCTCTCGGCGCGCTCCCAAAGTAAGCGCAAATAAATTCGGAATAATATTGCAAAAGTTTTGCCACCGCGGCTGTGGCAAGGCCAGACGTACCGTTCCAACGGCAGAGCGGTCAAATACTAATGCCAATAGTGAAGGAGCCTAAACTTTCTCAGCAATGTGTCCATGCAGCGTAAATTTTCGCTTCATAGCGCAAATTGTGAGACCGATAGGAAGAAATTGGATTGCGCGCTTTCGCGAAAATGTACTGGAAATTCGATTGAAAATTTGCATTTCCGCCCCGGCACGTCCCACTATGTGGGAGACCATTGTGCGCATTGTGCACCAATTGCTGCATGCCACACATTACCGCTGCTCAAATTTCCAATCATTTTTGCGTATTCTTGTGGACTCTGCTCTGTCCTTTCTGCGTCTACAAAATATTATTTTGTTTACATTTATTTTTGCCTGCAATTTGGTAAATTTGATTTGACGTTTCCACACAAAGGCCAGCAGTTTTGCACAATTATTAACGAAGTTTATATATGTATGTATGTGTGGATAATAATTGGAAATATTGCCGAAATTCGCAAAAATTTGTTAAAAAAAATGTCTTCTCGAATTTTCAGATTTTTCGAATTTACTCACAAATTGCTTTGCTTTTCGAGGTAATTTCTTATTGAACTAAATAAGCCTTAATGAGTTAAAGAAGGAACTGAAGATTTTATTCCCAAAGTAACCAATTTAACTTACATACATATATCTATTTACATTTGATGACAATAGTATGTTGGTTTGAAACAGAACGAGAAAGATAACAAATTCATATTGCATTGGTTGAAGATATTTAGAAATCCGTCGCAATATTTGTATGTGAGTGAAGTCGAATAATCGTCCGAAATGTAATATGTAAATTCTTAGACTGAAAAAAGAAATTAAATTAAATTTTCGATAATGGAAAGTGTGATTGTTTCCTGATTATATTTTTTTCGCATTTAGTCCTTCCTAACGGAAGACCTGGGCTGAAAATTTATAAATTTAGTAGCTTAAGAGGCCAATGTGACGCATGAAAAATTAAGCGATTTTCGTGAATTTTTTTAAGAGAAAGTACGGGATTGAATATTTCGATCTTCTTTGAACGTAATATTGAAAAACAACGGAGTTATGGGCAGCCTTCGAAGGTGCCATAAAAAAAGTGCCCCAACTGCTGACATGACTCCGGCCGAATGAGGAGCTGAAACAGAAAAATTCAAAAAGTTTATTAAACTCAAAGACATTTCCTATACAATGACCTACGATCTTTCAAAAATATCAAAAATTAACAAAAGTAACGGTCTCCAGTAACCGTAACGGTGTGACCGTTTTCTTCGAAGAACTAGGGCCCGACAATGCAGCGTGATGAAACTGCACACCACACTGTGACACGAAGTGGATACAATTCCGTCTCATGGAGTATCTGTGGATTGGAAGCACTCCATATTCGACAATTTTGTTTGTTTATGTTGCTGTTTAAATCGAAATGGGCCTCGTCAGACATGAAAAGACAGTTCAACATGTTTCCATCCTCTTCCACCATTTGAAGCATCTTCTGGCAAACTTCCAAGCGAATCGGCAAGTCCGCAGCGTTCAGTTTGTTGGCCATTTGAATATTATATGGGAATAAGTCCAAATCTTTGTGCATAATTGACTGTAATGACTGTCTGCTTACACCCATTTGAGCAGATAAGCTTCTTGTCGAAACACGTAGATTGTTTTGTATGGCAGCAGCTACAGCAGCGATTGTTTCCTCCGTTCGAACTGAAGGGTTTCGATGGTAAGGTCTTCTGTTGACTGTCCCATTCTCGGCAAAATTGTTTACAAGTCTCATTATGGTCCATCTGCTCGGAGGATTGCCGCCAAACATGCGTCTATGCTCTCTTTGAACCGAAACTACGGACTCCAGTGCGTGATAACGGCGGACAATCCAAACTCTTATTTCAGTGTCCCAGTTATCCATTTTTGTTAAATGTAAAAGTCAATCTGCAAAATAAAAAAAAAAAATAACCAGATTCATTAAATAGAAAAAAAGTTATTTAATTTTTTTTGGTAGCGGCTTTCATCAGCCTTTGTACTTTGAAAAAAAAATCGTTTTTTTAGGTAAAAATTAAAATCCGAGCGGTCGTTATTTAGAACACTGCCATTCAAAAACTATTCAAAATACGACCTTGCCAATTTCACAGGATATTTTTGGAAACTATACATACATACAGTATCCGACAAAACTATGTATACCCCAGCACATTTTATATTGTTCTTTGAATATTTTTTTCAAAAGTTCAACAATTAAAAAATTGTACATACGGTAAGTGCACACTGTAAGTTGACAAATAATAACGGTATGATATTTACCGTTAGCTTTTATTTTGCTTGCAGAATGTGCACTTGTTGATGATCAGTTGAACTTTGCAGGCGACAAAATTATGTATACCGAGGCAATATTTGTGCGTAGTGCTTCGAGAAGACGGGTATTCCAGCCACTACAAGATTAAAAAACCGTTCGTCAGCAAGAAAAATTTAAAGGCACGATTGGAGTTTACAAAAAAGTATTACAAACTGCCACCAAATTTTTGGAAAAAAGTAATTTGGAGTGATGAAAGCAAATTTGAATTTAAAAATAATAAAGGACGGCAAAAAGTTTGGCGAAAGAGCCACGAGAAGCTTCAGAGTAAATGCATTCAAAGCACCATAAAGTTTGGAGGCGGAAATGTATTGGTTTGGGGTTGTTTTAGCTACAGTGGTCTCTCAAATCTCGTAATGATCGAAGGTAAAATGACGGAAGAGTCGTATGTTCAAATGTTAAGTACCAATTTGGAGCCAGCTACGCAAAAAATGGGCATACAGGATAACTTCATATACCAACAGGACAACGACCCCAAGCATACAAGTCGGGTTGCAAAAGAATACTTCGAACAAAAATCGATAGAACTCTTACCATGGCCTGCCCAAAGCCCCGACTTAAACCCCATTGAGCACTTATGGCAATATTTGGATGACAAACTTGACCGATCTTCTTGCCGTTCAAATAAAGGCGAGATTTTTAATAAATTGAAAGACTCCTGGGAAAACATACCCCAATCACTTCTTCAAAACTTGGTTGACAGCATGCCTCGACGTTTATTAGCAGTAATTAACGCTAAAGGTGGCAACACTAAAAATTGAAGCTCTAGTGTGAAGGTAACCTCAAAATTTATTCGGGTATACATACAGTATACTCTCGAAAAGTAAATCGATTGGTATTTTGGGTAATTTACTTTTTCGAATAATTTACTTTTCTAAATATATACATAAATTATCTGTTTTTATAATATTAAATGCATTTTTAAACTTAAAAAATTCATTAATTTATTTCCTTCAATAAAACATATGGATTTACATGAAAAACATAGTAATTTATTATTAATAGAAAAAATATTGAATATTATTTAGTTTTTTTTCTTTTTCAATATATTATATGAACATTTACATATGTAAATATCTCAAATTTTAATTACAAAACAGACGCGGAAAACAAGAGAGTAAGTGTTTTTGCAACATCGTAAAAAACGCTGCTTGCTTCGTTTCAAATTTTTTATCACACTCTCTGAAAAGTAAATTGAAAAATTTACTTTTTCGAGGTGCATGTGTAATCTTAAAGGTGATTTACTTTTCCGCGATTATTTACTTTCTGAGAATTTACTTTTCGAGAGTATACTGTACTTTTGTCGTTGTTAAGAATTTCTCTTTTCCAGATTACCGCGTATTTTGCAGTCACTAGCACTAAAATGCAGAAAATTAATTTAATTTTTTGTATGTAGTGTACTCATAAGCAAAAACAAAAAGCATGCAAAAAATAAACTTCACTTTTCAAAAGATATGATAATTTTCTTTTCAACTTTCATGGGGTATACATAGTTTTGTCGGATACTGTATATATTATGGAGGACGGAGTCGTGTGTAGAAGTTCACGCAAGTGAGGAAAGTTCTCTGATCGCCATTCACTTGGGAGTGGCCAGAAACGATTCTTTTACATAAGACTCAAGCAGCTCACGACTTCCGGTCTCTGACCAAGTATCCTCTGAGTAGCGTAAGAACATCCGTTTGAAGGCTCCATGTACATGGAATGTCCGGTCCCTTAATTGGGAAGGTGCCGCTGCCCAGCTGGTTGATATCCTCGTGAGAGGAGAGACTCCGTCGCCGAGTACTATCATTCACTCCAGAGAATGAACGTCTAGCCACAATCCGCATCAAAGCGAGGTTCTTCAACATATCGTTGATTTGCCCTCACGCCCCGACGGAAGAGAAGGACGATGTGACCAAAGATGCCTTTTATGAGTGCTTGGAGCGCACTTATGAGAGATGCCCCCGCCACGATGTAAAAATCGTGCTTGGCAACTTTAACGCCAGAGTGGGCAAAGAAGGTATCTTTGGCACTACGGTCGGTAAATTCAGCCTCCACGACGAAACATCCCCAAACGGGTTGAGGCTGATCGACTTCGCCGGGGACCAAAATATGGTTATCTGTAGTACTAGATTCCAGCATAAGAAAATTGATCAAGCTACCTGGCAGTCTCCGGATCGAAAAACCACCAACCAGATCGATCATGTTGTGATAGACGGAAGACATGTCTCCAGTGTTTTAGATGTGCGTGCGCTCCGAGGTCTTAACATCGACTCGGACCACTATATTGATGCAGCCAAGATTCGCACCCGCCTCTGTGCAGCAAAAAACACACGTAGGCTGCCTACCTCGCAACGATCGACCACAACACTTGCGGGATGGGATAGATATCGAGAGTTGAAGAGGGAAGCGAGACGCATTTGTGGACAGAAAAAGAAAGAGGCCAAAATGCGTGAGTACGAAGAGCTTGATAAGCTGGGGTAATGCTCGAAAATTCTACGAAAAGATGCGGCAACTTACAGAAGGTTTCAAAACCGGAGCATACTCTTGTAGAACCCCCAAAGGTGATCTAGTCACCGATGCCCAGAGCATACTTAAGTTATGGAGGGAACACTTCTCCAGCCTGCTGAATGGCAGTGAACGTACAACGCCAGGAGAAGGTGAACCCGATTCCCCAATCGATGACGATGGATCAGACGTTCCATTACCCGGCCATGAAGAAGTTCGAATAGCAATTGCCCGCCTGAAGAACAACAAAGCGGCAGGGGTCGACAGATTGCCGGCCGAGCTATTCAAACACGGCGGCGAAGAACTGATAAGGAGCATGCATCAGATTCTTTGCAAAATATGGTCGGACGAAAGCATGCCCAACAGTTGGAATTTAAGTGTGCTATGCCCAATCCATAAAAAAGGAGACCCCACAATCTGCGCCAACTACCGTGGGATAAGCCTCCTCAACATCGCATATAAGGCTCTGTCGAGCGTATTGTGTGAAAGATTAAAGCACACCGTCAACAAACTGATTGGACCTTATCAGTGTGACTTTAGACCTGAAAAATCAACAACCGACCAGATATTCACCATTCGCCAAATTTTGGAAAAGACCCGTGAAAGGAAAATAGACAAGCACCACCTATTCGTCGATTTCAAAGCTGCTTTCGACAGCACGAAAAGGAGCTGCAACTATGCCGCGATGTCTGAATTTGGTATCCCCGCAAAACTAATACGGCTGTGTAAACTGACGTTGAGTAGCACCAAAAGCTCCGTCACGTTCGGGAAGGACCTCTCCGAGCCGTTCGATACCAAACGAGGTTTCAGACAAGGCGACTCCCTATCGTGCGACTTTTCCAATCTGCTGCTGGAGAAAATTATTAGAGCTGTAGAAGTGAATCGAGCAGGTACAATCTTTTATAAGAGTGTACAGCTGCTGGCGTATGCCGATGCTACTGATATCATCGGCCTCAACACCCGCGCCGTTAGTTCTGCTTTCTTCAGACTGAACAAGGAAGCAACGCAAATGGGTCTGGCAGTGAACGAGGGCAAGACGAAATAACTTCTGTCATCAAACAAGCAGTCGTCGCACTCCCGACTTGGCTCTCACGTCACTGTTGACAGTCATAACTTTGAAGTTGTAGATAATTTCGTCTATCTTGGAACAACACCAACAATGTCAGCCTAGAAATCCAACGCAGGATAACTCTTGCCAACAGGTGCTACTTCGGACTAAGTAGGCAATTGAGAAGCAAAGTCCTCTCTCGACAAACAAAAACCAAACTCTATAAGTCGCTCATAATTCCAGTCCTGCTATATGATGCATAGGCTTGGAGGATGACAACAACGGATGAGTCGCGTTGCGAGTTTTCGAGAGAAAAGTTCTGCGAAAGATTTATGGTCCTTTGCGCGTTGGCCACGGCGAATATCGCATTCGATGGAACGATGTGCTGTACGAGATATACGACGACATTGACATAGTTCAGCGAATTAAAAGACAGCGGTTACGCTGGCTAGGTCGTGTTGTCCAGATGGATGAAAATACTCCAGCTCTGAAAGTATTCGACGCAGTACCCGCCGCGGGAAGCAGAGGAAGAGGAAGACCTCCACTTCGTTGGAAAGACCAAGTGGAGAGGGACCTGGCTTCGCTTGGAATATCCAATTGGCGCCACGTAGCGAAGAGAAGAAACGACTGGCGCGCTGTTGTTGACTCGGCTATAATCGCGTAAGCGGTGTCTACGCTAGTAAAGAAGAAGAAGATATATTATAAACTATCGAAACAGCAAATACATTTTTTTTTTTAGAAAGTGTCACACTGGTATAGCCTTTTAAGTGGAATACAATGTTGTCGAATAATAGCAGTCGAAGAAGTTAATACTTACTCACTTTACATCAAAAAAGCACTAAAAGTGAGATTGCAAAAAGTAATCGTCTAATAACTAGGCATTTAGGACAATATATATGTAATACGGCATATATTATATGAAACAACTCTTTCGTAAAAAGTCAGTCTGTTCTATCTTTTACAAACATATATGTACTTTATAAGCTTCCATTCCGCCGTACGAATTTTATCTTATCTTTCAGTCTAAAATTGTAAGCTCTCTAGAGAGTAGATAACATGTAAGAGTATGAAGCAATCGGTTCCACCCGAATTTGTCACTCCTTACTTGTTTTGTTTATCTTGGGACATTATATCACCAGGCCTACTCATTGTTTTAATAACTTGTTTACCTTTGAGACACTTTAAGGAAGTAAAGGACTGTTAGAACTTTGGGCACAATTATCATAAGCAACTCATTCATGCCTACCATAAATGTGACACTGACGCAGTAATGTTTCTTTCATTGAATAATTTTTTATTCTTGCATTGCATTAAAAAACTTAAACTTTAACAAAAATCATAAAAGCACACATCGTCCAATTAATCGTATAAGAATTAAGAAATTTCCATAACTCAAAGTCGTTTTAAATCATAACCACCATCACCACACACGAGTCCATTTGTCTAAACAGGCCTTCTGGCATCTTAAGGCATAAATTTAGTGCCGATAACGATATCTGATGCGACGCACAGTCTTATAACGGTAGCCATCTTGAGCTAGCTCGGCACTTTTCGCCTCCGGCACTTCGGCAATATCATTACTGGGGGGTAAGTATTCACCATTTGGGGCTTCAACGCTTTCAGCAGCGGCAATGTCTTCAGCAGCTTCAGCTTCACGACGGTTGCGACGGTACTTTAAACGACGCAGAGTTTTATAATGGTAGCCATCCTGAGCCAGTTCAGCACTTTTCACTTTCGGCACTTCAGCAATATCATTACTGGGGGGTAAGTATTCACCATTAGGGGCTTCAACGGTTTCGGCGGCGGCAACTTCTTTAGCAGCCTCAGCCTCACGACGATGACGACGGTACTTCAAGCGACGCACTGTTTTATAACGGTAACCATCTTGAGCCAATTCAGCACTCTTCACCTCTGGTACTTCAGAAACATCATTACTAGGTGGCAAGTATTCACCATTGGGAGCATCAACGCTTTCAGCGGCGGCAACTTCTTCAGCAGCCTCAGCTTCACGACGATGACGGCGGTACTTCAAACGACGCACAGCCTTATAACGATAACCATCATCACCTAAGACAGTCTTTAACTCCGGCGCCAACTCAACTTCCACAGGAGGTAAGTATTCAGCAGATGGCAGGGAAGTTAATTCAGAGACATCACGACGGTGACGAGCACGAAATCTCAAACGACGTACTGTCTTATAACGGTAACCATCGTCAGCGACACGGGTTTCAGCACCCTCCGGTGGTAAATATTCAGCGCTGGGCTCGGCAACTGGTGGCAAATATTCAACGGAAGGAGCTTCACGACGATGACGGAGTACTTTGAAACGTCTCACAGTTTTGTATCTATAACCATCTTCAGCTACGCGAGTCTCAGCGCCCTCCGGTGGTATATATTCGGAAGATGGTTCAGCTACTGGTGGTAGATATTCCTCTGAAGGTACCTCACGACGATGACGATACTTCAGACGACGCACTGCCTTGTAACGGTAACCATCATCGGCAAGTGGCGTCGATTCTTCACCGACTGGTGGCAAATACTCAGCGGACGGCTCGACACTGTCAGCAGGTACAGATTGAGCAAAGGCCAGTGATGCCAGACACACAGCGAACGCCACCACAAAGAGTTTCTGCAAAAATGGTTTAAATCTTTAGACATATTGTTATATTCGTAATATAATATGTGGTCTCACCATTTTTTGTTTTCTGTTATAAGCTCCCTTTTAACAAAATTGAAATTTCGTTAAACGAAACTGTTCCAGAACTTAACACTTCGCTGATGCTAAGCTCAATGAGGATGATGCTCGATGGTGCAGAATATTTATTTATAACTGCTCTGATTATGTAAGAGATTTAATTAAAATATTGAGTAATTGAACAAAAGCAACAACAGTTGTGGGTACATGTGGATATAACCACAAAAAATTATTATACATGTATGTAGAACATTTATAGAAAAGCAACCAAGAAAATTATAACAAAATAGGAACGTCGTTAATGGCATTGGCTTCAAGTGTTCTTCGAGTGGTCCAAGTTATTGAATGACGTTAGCGAGTACACGAACAAATTATGAACTTAATTTTTTGCATTTTTGAGCGTAATGACGGCATAGGCACTTAAGCGAAGTTTATAAATTTACTCTAAGAGCAATTTCGTTTTTATGTTTACTATGTATGGAAATTCGCAAATATTTGCTTGACTCCTTTTTAATCTGTACATTGAAACACTTATTCTTCAAAAATGATTGCGTCACGAATTATTTCTGATTTCCAGTTATATTAGGTATTAAAATGTTCTCTACAAAGTGTCCGTACCTCATATTCACAATAATCATTATTTATTAATTGGTATTAATTATTGGTAGTCCGAAAACTTTAGTTTGTTTTAAAATTTTATGTTTAGAATTAACACAAATCTCTCTACGGTGGTATCGTCTAAAGTTCCAGAAAATTTAGATAAGGTAATGAAAGACTTGCCCGAAAATATGTATATATCGTATGCTCCTTTGCTAAATTTAGAGTACCAGCATACATTAACTTCATTTTACATTCAAAATTATTTAAAGACCATTTCTCAACCTTCACTGCGTTCATCGCTTCAAAACTTAAATGACCTTTGTAGAATTCAGCTCCTTTCTTCACAATAGTGCCCCATTTGAACTTATTTAAAATATATATACTATATAATATAATAAGTTGAAAAGACAAAAAATCACTACTTTTTGATTTAGATTTACACAGGAGAGAGACATATATATACAAAAATAAATTCTTCAGTAAAATTATATACATAAATGATAAAAATACACTAATGGCAAAAAAATAGTAAGACTTTTTGATTTAAATTTCGCTGGAAAACTCATTCGTCGATTTTTTTCTAGATTGGTATGGCTGTCAGAAACTAAAGTAAATTCTTCAAAAATTGTATGTAAGTACATGATAAATTATCTACGAGTATATACTGCGAGTAATTCTGGCCTTGTCCGTGAGTGAAACCTAGAAGATATTGTTCGTTTAATGAATTACGCTGAAAAAAATCGTGAAACTAACAAATTAGCGGCGTCATTTTGTAATTTTTATCCCGCCAAAACTCGATTTTTTATGAGATCAAACAACTGTTAACTATATGCAGAACAGGTAAAAAAAATATGATAGTTATCGGATCATTTGTCCCGAGTAATCACTCAAGCAACTTTGAAACTTAATCCTTTTCACTGAATATTTGGATCGAAGATAAAAGATCATTCGATATCATCTTTCAGGAATAACTTTTAATTTTTCATTAATATAAAGTCATAGATTTGATACTGCCATGTATTAGTAATTCTAGGTTTAGACCAAGGTCTAGCGTCTGCGCACACTCTCTCAGGGCGCTGTGAGTATTCCAGTCACTTGCGACCGTTATTAATATTATGCTGTAAAAGCGATGATAGTACATACATACATATGTATGATAGCAAACTAAGCGATTTTATATCCCCTTTAATATGAATGGAAATTAGATTTTTTCTTAATAGAAAATTTGAATGGATATGCTATTAATGGTTATTTTTGATTAAAAACCCAAAGCCTTTTTTGTTTTAATAATATTTTTCACTAGTATTGTAAAATTAACAATTTAATAACAATTTTATACTCTTGCAACTTGCAGGAATCAAAGCCAGGAAAATACATTAAGGTGTGAAACGTCAATCAAAGGATCCGAATCCAATCAATTTTATACATACCCTATATAACTCATACACCGACCGACAAATTCGGTATAAGGTTCGTTAGAAAATCGAAAATATTTATAAGTAACTAGCTGACCCCGCAGCCGTTTTCCTGCGTGAAATTATGTGTTTTGAAAAGAAAGGAAAGTTAAATTTATCATTTCTTTTTCTTTTTTCAATGTAACGCAGCTTGATAAACCACATTTTTTGGTTTCTGTTCCGGTGCGTAAATGTACAGAGAAGATAGTTTTCCAACTCGTGAGCACGCCACGTATTTTTGGCCGTGTGAAAAGCATAGCCGTTCCTAATTTATGCCACACATTTCTAGCGACTATCCTTGGGTCCTGATGATTGTTATCTCAATTTTTACTGAAAACGGAACCCGTTTGAACTGAGATGGCGATAGAACTCAAAGGAATTCGTAGAATCAAGCATTCTGCACCTTGTATTCGATAGGTGCGTCACAATCAGTCGGGTTCCATTACACAGTTTCGACGCATGAAGATTGCAAAACATAATAACGACAGATCAAGCTTTGAGACGCAAATGATGCGGCGGTATATCAAGCCTCTCTAAAGAATTTAAAAATTACACTAGATAATTCACGGCGTCGTCTTCATTGTCAAGACGATCAATCGATTTGTATGAGCGCAAGTCTTCCGAAATTTTCCTTTGAATCTTCCAGTTTAAGTCAACAACATCGGTAAATTTGGCAGCTAACATTACGCATGCACTTAAGGAATTGTAGTTACGATAATTTGGCCAATATTCGCATAACCATTCGTGATGAGTTCATCTTTCTTGAATCGATAAACGGCTGATGGAATTGATATCAAACGCGAAAAGTGTGCGAACTTCACGTCCACTTGGCGGCATCCTAACAAATTTCAATCATTAATTGATCACTTTGTGTGCAACACACTTAACATTTTCACTGAATAATTTTCAAAAATTTTTAAAGCAAACGACAAATTTGAATGATTCAAATAATTGAAAAACAAAACAATAAGAAATTGAAAAAAAATTGTATGGAAAAAATTAACTTTTTGGAATTGTCTCATGATGATGGGAATGCTATCAAGAATCGTTGAACGATTGACCACAATCCAGGGTACAATTGCGAGATCGGTTTTTGTAGCCAAAATTCTTGGTAACCATTTTTGGACTTGATTTTTATTTCCTCGTTTGTTGTCAATTCTATAAGTTCTTCTTCCAGCTGAGGTGACATTGCTGTGTTGACATTCTAAAACGGATCCAACACCCAGTCTGGTATTTCCAAGTTCAAAATGTCCTGGTATCGTTCGGTGAAGTCAATGTGGAGGTTTTCCAAATGATGGCAGTAAGCAAACAATTCGTCGTTACTGCATGATACTGATAAATTCGGAAAATTGTGAAACTCACGTCTGCCCAGATTCCTTTTGTGTAGAAGCAGTTTGGCTGCGAAAGCAGCAACGACGTTTTTTGTTTTAATTAAATTTAGTTTATCGCCTTGCAGTTGGAGATTCATGTCGCTGAACAATTTATACAGGTCTGTCATGTAAGCTATATCATTCTTTGATGTTATGAGCTTGTCTTGAAAATCTGTATGTTTAGTTTCCAAGAACTCTATAACAGATTCAAACAGGTTGTAGAATCGAGTCAGACAATTGCCTTTTGATAGCCAACGAACTTCAGTATGAAACAACGAACGATTGAAATCCTCGTAATTAGTTACACAAAGCTGATGAAATAATCTATCATTCAAAGAGCTATTGCGGATTTTATTGACTGCTTTGATGACATGTTGCAGTGATTGAAATAGTTTTTCACTTAAGTTTCTAGCAACTAAATGTTGTCTATGAATAACGCAATGTACACCAAGGACATCTGGAATTTTATTTTTTAAGTGCGCTATTAAGCCTTTATGGCACCCTATCGTAGCCGGAGCGCCATCCGTAGCAATTGAAATAATATTTTTCAAAGAAATCTCTTTCTCATCGCAAAACTTTTCCAATATATTGAATATGATTTGGCCTTTTGTATCGGTCTCTAAATTTCTAGCAAATAATAGTTCTTCACATATTTTCTCTTCTTTAATAAACCTCACGTAAGACAACAACAATGCTTCATTAGTTGGTAAAGTGGACACATCGAGCTGAATTGAGAATTGGCTTGTCCACAGGTGATCGCACAATGATTCTTCAATGTTTTTAGCCATTTCATTAATTCGTCTTTGCAAAGAATTATTACTCAAAGGAATTTTTCGGATAATATCTGCGGCCGGTTTATAAAGCACGGTAGTTATTACTTCATTTATTGCTGGCAATGTTAACTCTTTTCCGATGTTATGTGGTTTGCCTTTTTGAGCAATTAACAAAGAGATATTGTACGAAGCTCGAAGTCCGTCGTCATCTTGCCGCCGAAAATAGTTTTGCTACACTTGGCTGAGTATTATGCTTCTTCTCTAGGTCTTGAAAATATGCTACATTCTTGTCTCTCTTATCTGGATGCATTTTATACAAATGATCTTGCAATCTTGAAGGCTTTATTGTTTCATTTGAAAATGTTTTTAGACATAGAATACACAGAGGCGAGGATGGGTTTGTGGGATTTTCGGTGAATCCGAATTTAATATATTCCGCACAGTATTGTCGTCTCTTCCTTTTTACTTCCGACATTGTTTTGCTTTGAGAAATACGTTTAACTTCGCGAGTAGTGTAAAGGAGGCGTAAGTAATGCTCATCTATTGCGCGCAAAACCAGAAATGAATATAAAATAAATATTACATTTATATAGGAATGCTTAATCACAATTATTATATAGTAGTTCAAAAATATGAGTTCTTATTTTTCCTAGAAATACATTTATGAAAAAAGGATCTTTCTACTTTTCGTATTTTCCCCAGAAGTACATTTGTAAGAAAGGATAAAGATCCTTTTTTTATTTTCCACATAAAAGATTTAAGGAGTTCAAAAGCTCAAAACGTGCGCTACATCAGCTCGAACCTACCTACCCTACACCTTTGCGCAAATGATTATAACGGGTGATTTTTTTGAGGTTAGGATTTTCATGCATTAGTATTTGACAGATCACGTGGGATTTCAGACATGGTGTCAAAGAGAAAGATGCTCAGTATGCTTTGACATTTCATCATGAATAGACTTACTAACGAGCAACGCTTGCAAATCATTGAATTTTATTACCAAAATCAGTGTTCGGTTCGAAAATTTTTTATCGACAAATTTTGTTCAGCGATGAGGCTCATTTCTGGTTGAATGGCTACGTAAATAAGCAAAATTGCCGCATTTGGGGTGAAGAGCAACCAGAAGCCGTTCAAGAACTGCCCATGCATCCCGAAAAATGCACTGTTTGGTGTGGTTTGTACGCTGGTGGAATCATTGGACCGTATTTTTTCAAAGATGCTGTTGGACGCAACGTTACGGTGAATGGCGATCGCTATCGTTCGATGCTAACAAACTTTTTGTTGCCAAAAATGGAAGAACTGAACTTGGTTGACATGTGGTTTCAACAAGATGGCGCTACATGCCACACAGCTCGCGATTCTATGGCCATTTTGAGGGAAAACTTCGGACAACAATTCATCTCAAGAAATGGACCCGTAAGTTGGCCACCAAGATCATGCGATTTAACGCCTTTAGACTATTTTTTGTGGGGCTACGTCAAGTCTAAAGTCTACAGAAATAAGCCAGCAACTATTCCAGCTTTGGAAGACAACATTTCCGAAGAAATTCGGGCTATTCCGGCCGAAATGCTCGAAAAAGTTGCCCAAAATTGGACTTTCCGAATGGACCACCTAAGACGCAGCCGCGGTCAACATTTAAATGAAATTATCTTCAAAAAGTAAATGTCATGAACCAATCTAACGTTTCAAATAAAGAACCGATGAGATTTTGCAAATTTTATGCGTTTTTTTTTAAAAAAAAGTTATCAAGCTCTTAAAAAATCACCCTTTATTATGATAGCAAATGCCCACATACAGATTTGGCAATGGCAATAGCAATACGTTTGACAGTTAGTATTCTATAAATTCTATCCTGTGGAGATGCCCCGTTATGAAACGAAGCGACCAATTGACATTATTTTCATTTTTTCTATATTCAATAAAATAGGACAGATATATGAACTACGCGGAGAGAAATATAGAACCGAGTTTGAGCAATCTTTTAATTCATATTAGTTGATGTTCACAAGTTGTTGTTGAGAGTCGAGTGCTTATGTAGTCGTTGTCTAAGAGGCCTCCTAGCTAAATAAAATTACAAATAACCCCCCATCTACACAACGCCACCATTTTCTTTCTGGGTCTCTTACCGCCCCCCTTGACACCTGCAGCGCCCACAAGGGGGCGTTATCGCCCACTTTGGGAAACACTGCTCTAAGCCAAGGATTTAAATTTTTGGATACAATTAACGAAATTGGGTTTGATAACGACAGGTGTATTCTACATAGAGCAGGTCGTTTGTTTTTATAAGACCAGTACATATCTTCTACCACTACAGAGTTTTTAAAACTGGAATCTCAGATGTATTTCGTGTAGTTTATATAAGAATATATAATACAGGGTTTGTCCAGAAAGTAACTGTATCTTGGAGCGTGCGCGCACCGACTGGATTCGGTATAGGTCGTATCTAGCTAACGAACGAGCGGCTGGTCAGTTGTCTCCGAGTACCTGGAGAGTCAGGACAAGGATTTTCACGCGACATGTTTCTGTGAGTGGTGCAAGCCGAAAGTGCAGTATTTGTTAAAGCAGAGGTGCACGATAAATTATATGTGAAACTAACTACTATGTAAATCTGCGACAGAAATGTTTGATATGATCAAGCAGGCTTATCAAGATGTTGCTTTAGCCCTTTTTGGAGGACCGGGAAGGGGTCGCTGATGAATGAGCAAATCTATAGTGAAAATGATGCTCATTGTCTTTTTTGACATCAAAGGCATCGGTAAAGCATTTTTCGATGTTACTCCTAAAAACCATCAGAACTACACACATTACCAAATTTTGAACCTATTCACATATAAGTAAGCCATTATTTCATCCGTTTGGTTGTTTTTTAGTGCTTGATAACTTTTTTTAAAAAAAAAAACGCATAAAATTTGCAAAATCTCATCGGTTCTTTATTTGAAACGTTAGATTGGTTCATGACATTTACTTTTTGAAGATAATTTCATTTAAATGTTGACCGCGGCTGCGTCTTAGGTGGTCCATTCGGAAAGTCCAATTTTGGGCAACTTTTTCGAGCATTTCGGCCGGAATAGCCCGAATTTCTTCGGAAATGTTGTCTTCCAAAGCTGGAATAGTTGCTGGCTTATTTCTGTAGACTTTAGACTTGACGTAGCCCCACAAAAAATAGTCTAAAGGCGTTAAATCGCATGATCTTGGTGGCCAACTTACGGGTCCATTTCTTGAGATGAATTGTTGTCCGAAGTTTTCCCTCAAAATGGCCATAGAATCGCGAGCTGTGTGGCATGTAGCGCCATCTTGTTGAAACCACATGTCAACCAAGTTCAGTTCTTCCATTTTTGGCAACAAAAAGTTTGTTAGCATCGAACGATAGCGATCGCCATTCACCGTAACGTTGCGTCCAACAGCATCTTTGAAAAAAATACGGTCCAATGATTCCACCAGCGTACAAACCACACCAAACAGTGCATTTTTCGGGATGCATGGGCAGTTCTTGAACGGCTTCTGGTTGCTCTTCACCCCAAATGCGGCAATTTTGCTTATTTACGTAGCCATTCAACCAGAAATGAGCCTCATCGCTGAACAAAATTTGTCGATTTCGAACCGAACACTGATTTTGGTAATAAAATTCAATGATTTGCAAGCGTTGCTCGTTAGTAAGTCTATTCATGATGAAATGTCAAAGCATACTGAGCATCTTTCTCTTTGACACCATGTCTGAAATCCCACGTGATCTGTCAAATACTAATGCATGAAAATCCTAACCTCAAAAAAATCACCCGTTACTTATAGTCCATAGAATTGTTATTTAAGCAGTCTTCGCCCAATAAGTGAAATTACTTATGTGATATGTGGTTATGTTCGAATCATATGCCAGGTTCGCGAAGTTATTTCTGCCGTTCCCCATATCACAGTTACTACATATAGAAAAAAATTGTTTAATTACTAACTAACTTGAAAACTTTATATTATTTTGTATAACATCAATTTAGCGATGTGGCAAGAGTTCGATCCTCCGTCTGCAATACAAACGTCATTAGGGTGTCAAAGAACATCAACAAAACTCGTATTTCTGCTCCTTTCGGTATATTTAGATAGAGCAATGTATACGACGTACTATATTTCAAAACAATAAGTAATGACTATTCGCATATTCGAAAAATACGAGCTAGCTGTTGATCCGAATACTACAGGTATATATAGTACTTAATATTCGGTTGGGCAAACAAGTTTTTTATCCGGATTTGAGAAATATTTAGTTGAATGTACGATTATCTGAAATAATAAAGTTAACATTGTCTTATATGATCTGACATATGCCAATTCCTGCTAATATTCCCTACAACCTACTTATTCTTTAGACTTTTTAGTGTGTCTGTAATTACCAGTAATAACTAAGCATTATATTCAAATGGAAAATGATTGAAAAATCTGCATCAAATACAACCATCTCTTTCAAAATCTTTCATATGAAGTAAATAGTAAAGATAAAAGTGATAAGTCATACACAATTTTTATTTGAATAAATTTTATTATTCTTGCATTTTATTTCTTAATATAACAATCTAATAGTAAAGCGCAATCAGCACACGTGGGACTATTTCATTTTAAAATTCCATATCTCGAATACATCATATTTTCACATCATATCTTCGGAATCACAACCATTTACTTGACACTCATCATTTCACGTGCGGGTTCATTAGGTTTGTACAGTTACTGACGATGGCGGTACTTCAAGCGGCGCACTGTTTTATAACGGTAACCATCTTGAGCCAATTCAGCACTCTTCACCTCTGGTACTTCAGAAACATCATTACTAGGTGGCAAGTATTCACCATTGGGAGCATCAACGCTTTCAGCGGCGGCAACTTCTTCAGCAGCCTCAGCTTCACGACGATGACGGCGGTACTTCAAACGACGCACAGTCTTATAACGATAACCATCGTCACCTAAGACGGTTTTCAACTCCGGAGCCAACTCAACTTCCACAGGAGGTAAGTATTCAGCAGATGGCAGGGAAGTTAATTCAGAGACATCACGACGGTGACGAGCACGGAATCTCAAACGACGTACAGTCTTATAACGGTAACCATCGTCAGCGACACGGGTTTCAGCACCCTCTGGTGGTAAATATTCAGCGCTGGGCTCGGCAACTGGTGGCAAATATTCAACGGAAGGAGCTTCACGACGATGACGGTGTACTTTGAAACGTCTTACAGTTTTGTATCTATAACCATCTTCAGCTACACGAGTCTCAGCACCCTCCGGTGGTATATATTCGGAGGATGGTTCAGCTACTGGCGGTAGATATTCCTCTGAAGGTACCTCACGACGATGACGATACTTCAGACGACGCACTGCCTTATAACGGTACCCATCATCGCCAAGTGGTGCCGATTCATCACCGACTGGTGGCAAATACTCGGCTGAGGGCTCAACTGGTGCTGATTGGGCGATAGCATATGCAATAAAGCACGCAGCGAGTGCGACTGCGAAGAGTTTCTGTGGATGAAGGACATTAAGATATTTCAGAGTTGACGGACCTTTAAGCAATAGTTATTTGAATGGGTGTTAAGTAGTATTCTGGTATTAAATAATTGGGATAGATTGGGACAGTTTTATACTTTGTACTCACCATTTTATTGTTATCCTTTTGTGTGGCCTGTCAAGTTATAAAATTATTTTTATTATATTTTGCCGAATTTGTGAACTTAACACTCAGCAGTTGCTAAACTCAATGATGCCACTATCGAGGCATTTAGAATATTTATAGTTGGCTAGATCAGTCAAAGCGAACTGAAAATGATTGTGGTTGCCAAGTAAGTCATATACTTCAATACAAATAAAGTACTGAAGTAATTATAAATGTATAAAAACAAAACACATGAATAAAACAATAACCACATTCCAGGTACTTCTGTAAGTTCACCTGGATCTAGCTAGGGTAATAGAAGCGCTGAAAATGGTAACAGCTTGAAGTGGGCATCAACTGTCCAAATTACTAAATGTAGATATGGTACATTCACTCACACATACATATGTAGGTATTCGCTCTATGGCTAACAATTTATGGCAACTACAATGGGGCTTACAAATTATATTTATCTATTTTTAACTCCTCCACGAAAATTTCTTTGAAGGGCACTTGTGCAAATTTGATTGAATTATTAACATTTAAACATAATTTTTCGATCCGGTTTTTTTAAGTGGCCCATGGTTCAGCGCTGTCCAACTACTATGTATGTGTATAAGTATGTGTGGTAAGTAGTAACCGCAGCGGCGCTATTCATTTGGACTGCTGGCTGTGTGCTGTAATTGGCTACTGTTCACCTGATGCCGCTTTAGGCCCCCAAATTGATCGATCTGAATTCTACCATTATGATTTAATGCTTCACGAATACACACACGAATCATTTGTTGACGTAAATAACGCTAAACTGGTGAACGATTAAGTATTAAAGCAGAAAAACGAAGCGGATAAAATGCTAAATCATGTTATCAGCATATTTGTTTTGAACTCATCCCTACAATCTTAACAAACATAGGTAGTTGCTAAGACAAATTTAATATATGGTAAATATTCGTGATGATTTGGCTCATCGAGCACTATTTATTGAGTTATGGCTTTTATAATAAAATAAATTAGCAAAAAAATAAATAAGGGGAACGCGATCTCAGAGTTCTTAAGTGGCATTGTATTACGTAACTTTATATTTCAATCAAGAGTAGAGCGTTGGAAATGTAATCAGCGAAGAACAATTACTTCGATTTCGCTAAACTGACCTTGGCTGGAGTGTACTCGTATTGCTCGCAAAGGCACAAACTTCTACAACTGCCGTCAATTCTTTGCATAAATATTCTAAAATTACATTTCTATAATATCAATTTTAATTACAAATATCATTTATTTGGCATGTGCGTTGCAAACAACTTTAGATTTATGATGAAATCCAAATCAATGCAGGTAGTCGGTTGGTTGAAAGGTGAGGTGGAAAAAATGCCTGAACGCAAGCAACTACACTGAAGCCATCATTATGATCTTAAGTGAGTCTCAGCTTGATCAAACTAATATCATAATATTTCTATTGGATTCTGAGATAAATATAGTAGCATAGTTATCATGGAAGTATAGATGGCTCAAAAATAAACGTTTTGTAGACCTTTTTGGTCCAAAATTGTTTAAACCAATGCATCAAGAGTGAATGCTTTAGCAAAGGCTTAGACTTAGGCCTCGTTATTGAGGAGATCTGGTGGTAGCAAACACCGAACATACTAAATACTACGTTGGCGACCTACTTATCTTCGTTCAGAGCATCATGTTTCGTT